>NC_133906.1:14383513-15047581 GCF_964199755.1 Larus michahellis
TTATTTTGTTTTCCTATTTGAGGGGCAGCAAGAATGATGCCTCCCAGCAGACGCATCCCACTTCTATTTTCCTCTGCTGCCGTGAGGACTCCAGAGCTCAGCATGTCCCTGGGTCATGGCACCAGTGCACGCTCAACCCTCCCCAGCCACACGCTCTGGAGGACCCCAGCCCTCAGAGGGGACTGGGGCGCCCACTCAGACCACACACCCCACAAGATCCTTCACACACACTCCGGAGACAGCACTGAAAGGATGTCACTGCTTGGTAAGTATTGGTCAACTCCTCCAACTGCTCTCCAAGCCTGGGAAGCTCAGCAGAGCCATCTCACAGCCCTCATGTCTCGGCTGACCAACCTCCTGTCTCCCAAGAGCGGGCCAGGCAGCGTCCTCAGCAGTGGGAAACAACCCCTGCTGCTGGGTCACGCCAGACATCAGACCACACAAATGGCCTGGCCATGGGTATTGTAATGCTCCGGGGTTTGCTCACATGAGACACCCACCTCTCCCTGGTGATTTGCCTCCTGCTTGTTATTCCCAAACCGCTTCCATACTGACTCCATACAACCACACAGTGGAACGGCAAAGCAGCAACTCAAGGGAGCTTGGATTTATCAGAAGGACAGAAGGAGCTCCCCACCCCTTCCCCAGCCAGCACCACCAGATGTAATGCATTAGCAAGACTCAACCTTGCTCCCACCTGAGCCCCATCGTGCACACACAAACGATCTATGTCCCTAGGAGTAAATGCGTAGCCAGGTTCCATGGCAGAAATGGATTTCCTACTTCACTTAAAGCAAAAAAATGAAACTTTACAAGTGTCAAATTTACAGTTTTAAAATTCAAAACATTTTAGGTACAAAGCGATTCTACTCCTGAGACCCTTGCTACAGGGTTGCCTGTAGAACCACCTGGTAAAGGCTCTCCCTTCCTGATCCTTGCAGTGATTTTTGCACTTAAAACATCTGGGGATTGCAGACCTTCAGTGCTGCTTCTCAGGTGGGCTTAATTTGCCACAACACAGTCCTCTGCCCTGCGGCACAGTGCCTGGGTGTTTTGGCTACCCACAGTGGAGCTGGGGCACTGGGCACCAGCTGCGCCGTTAACAGGCAGCACATTCCAAATTCTCCATTAGTCTGTGCTTTCACCCTGCGGACTGAGTTGAGAAGTTGGAATATTCCCCTGTTCAGTGCAAAACCAGTATTTTTTTGGAAAACACATGAAAGATTAAAATCTAAGGTGTTTGTTTCAGAGCTAGGTAGGAGGTGTTGCACAGAAAACTCACGTCTTTACCAACTTCTGATGCTGATGCCTTTTTATAGTCAACTTTGAGACACAGAGAGTGAGACTGCCCTAATTGCTCAGCTGATTGCAACTCTGCAAGTAACACCCCTGTTGACTCTCCTCCCTCCCACCCATTTAAATGACACACAGTCTCCATCCCAGCCCAGCAAACCCAGCGCCCCTTTCACTGGTGTGCATGATGCAGTGTCTTACAAAGCACCCACATCCCTAGGCCACCGAACCATCCATTCCCAGTACACTTCAGAAATACATTTCTAGATTATACAAAACATTGCAAAGATGTAGTTTATATCATGCTGTGATTTTCTGGTATCACATAGAAGACTCGGATACATCTTCTGAGAAACCATACGGATCAGCAGTTCCCTGAAGTACACATCCCTAAGGGACAGAGAAGCCCAGAAACCTTCCAGACAGAAATGTAACATGGAAGACTTAATAAAAAACCTTACAAAATTCAAGAAGGAAGTGAAGTGCCTTCTCATTCCTAAGGCATCATGGACAAACTACTCCTACTTTTAATTAAAAGTAGGGCCAGGTGAACTTGCAAAATGCAATGTGAGGATTTGGAGCCAGCAGCCCCCACTGGCTGTTGCTTTGTAAACACCAATTCGCAAAACCTCATTGAGCATTTATGAATTTGATCCTTGGTAAAATTTTATCCCCATTTACAACTCGCATTGCAAGAACACAACAGTGCTGGGGGAAAAAACCAAAAACCTAGCTTATTTTAGCCGTTAGCATAGTGAAATGTTCTCATTTTGCTTGGGGAAAACAGTGGTTTTGTCTGCATGGTGTTATTTTGATGGCTAAATTCCAGATTTGCACCCACAGAAACTACCGATTGCCTCCCCAAAACGCCGGAACCAGTGTATATACAGAGAGGGCGGTTCGTGCAGGTCAGTGATGAGCAGCCGCTCATCCCACGGTGCCACCAGCCACATCCTCGCCCCAGCACCTCCACGCCTTGGACAAATGTAGAGTTTTCAAAACCAGTTTTCTACACAGGTGAAGTAGCAAAGTAAAGGAAAATGGATGAGAGATCCCACTGATGGCTCAGTGGTGTGTGTCGCCTTGGCCCTCCAGCGTGGAGCACATTTCGGCTTGGGGACATCGCTGGAGCAAAGGAAAGGAGCAAAGCTCACGCGGGCAGAATTTCACAGAAGAGAGAAGCACAGGAGAATTGTCCAGTCTCATCCCAAGGAAATGGTACACCCAATGACTATAATTCTTAATCATAGTTATATACATATAGTTATATATTTTATCTATATAATTACTTGCATAGGACTGCATTGAATACCTTTGCTCATCTTTAGCTGCATTTTGCCCCGCGTGCAGTATTCCTGCATTTAATGAAAGTGGAGTCAGAGTGCGAGCACGGATGGCAGACACTGCATTTAACACCTACCACAATGAAAGAGAAACTAAAAATCCCTTTTTTTAACGAAAGCATCAGGAGAGTCCCATCCAAAATCCCCTGAAAGCAGTGGGAACTTTGCTATTAATATCAGCGGGAACAAGAACTCCTGGTTGTATTTATTCCCTCCAGCCTACCAAGCGATATTTAAATCCCTTTCCTCAGTAGGAAGGAACTTAACCAACCTGGAAAACAACAAATCAATGCTACTTGCATTGTTTTTCATGTCTGACTACACATTAATGCTGTGTCAGACACCATCAGTGTCAAAAGAGGCATCAGCCTTTGCCAGAACTGTAGCATTTTCTGAACAAAAAAGGAAAAGAGATTAAGAGGGATGAGGAAAATTATTAATTGCCCAGGACTTTTTTTGTGCTGAGCCTCCCCTGTGATTTGGGCAGGGCTCCTGCCCCTGGAAATAAGAACTGGGAGATTTTTTGACGTTGAGAATAGGGATTTCCTTACAGCACAACTGGTGAACGGAGAATTGTTTCCTCATCACGGTTTAACATGATCCCAAAGGCCCAGCTGGGAGACTGCTCTTTCTGAGCCAGATGGGTAAGTTTCTAAGCAATAATATCGAGCCAAAACTCAACATTGTGCTGTCAGTTAAAATTCTCATTCTTACAAGTGCAGCAGCCACCTTTCCACCATCTTCAAAAAAACTGATATCCCGTGGTATCTGTTTGCCACTCTTTAGTAAGGTATGGTTAATGGGTGACAATTGTTTGCAACATTTTCATGTTCAGGTGAACTTATTGCAGAAGAATGCAACTGCACTTACAAGAGAGCTTCAAAAACATACAGTAAAAGCGTACAGTTTTTATGCGCATCTCTTCCTTATGTGTTTAATTGCATTTTAAACTGCTTTTAAATTCCAAATGCTGAACAGTTATATGTGCTGGTCACTGCTTGGGCTGCCTGGGAATCCTGTAAGCCAAAGGGACAAGGCAAAGTGTCACCATCGAGTATTTAGAGACAGCAATCACAGAAGCCAGGTGAGCTGAAAGATTTAACGCATTGCTGCTGAATACGAAACGGATATAGAAAAAGAGAAAATGTACAAAGCTGTATGCAAAGAGAGTTGAGTACGGAAAGGCTCCCAAACTAGTGCTCTCAGTTAGCAATTGTTATCCCACCAAAATTCAGAGAAATCTGCAAAATTATTTTATGACTTCTCCCACAAAAAAATTGGAAGGGCCATAGTAGAATATAGGGAATAAAATAAATCCCTTACTTCATCCCTCTCTCCAGCGGGAATTTAAATATATTTTACTACTAAAAGTTTGTACAGCTAAGAACTTCTAGCAAACATTGAAAAGACTGTTCACAAAGAGCACTTAACATTGCGTAAGATAATAAAGACAGCGGAGATTTGCAGACCAAGGCTGTCTGTCATACTTAAATTAAAATATAAACCCACAGTAATGTATTTTCCCTGTTCGCTCTCCTAAACCACTAACCAGGGTATACTGCAATAGACTTTGGGGAAAGAAAGGACCGTATCTTTGAATACAACAGAAATACATTTGCTCAAGGACAGGGGAGCTCATGGCTCCTGCCTGCACATTATGGACCTTAAAGATGCCAATATTTAATAAGCCTTAAGGACCAACAAAGAATCATAGAATCATCTAGGTTGGAAGGAAGCTTTAAGATCATCGAGTCCAACCATTACCTAACACTGACAAACCCCCACTAACCCATGTCCCTCAGCACCACGTCTGCCCGGCTTTTAAATACCTCCAGGGATGGTGATTCCACCACTTCCCCGGGCAGCCTGTTCCAATGCTTAACAACCCTTTCAGGGAAGAAATTTTTCCTAATATCCATCCTAAACCTCCCTTGGCACAATATGAGGCTGTTTCCTCTTGTCCTGTTGCCTGTTACTTGGGAGAACGTAACAAAAAAAAATCCTTAAAAAAACCACCTAAAGGGCCCTTAAGAAACCAATAATAAGTAAGAAGTCCCTGAGATTTTCACAGGCACAGTCTCATATTCACAGCACATCGGCTGGGCTGTGCCCTAGGGGAATCCCTCTGGCTGTAAGGCAGAGCCTGGTCCCAATGGGACAGGGTCAAAGCGATGCTCACGGTCCTGCTCCTGCTGAACCAACCCGCGCCACAGACCCCGCAGGAGCCCAACGCCGTAGCAGAGGGTTCACTGGTGCCACAGCAGGGACATGCACATTATCTGTTTTGGAAATACAATGCCAAGCAGCAGGTCCCCTGCGGGAGCACAGCCGCGCTGGCAGCAGCACCGCCTCCACCCTGCCAATGCCCGGCTAATTCGGACACCTGGGAATGTGTTTCTGACGGGTTAAGCTTTAATCAATTCCTTCTTCGAAGCTTTGCAGCCCAGCCGCGTTACAACAGTTTACAGGCTATCAAAGCTCTGCATCTGAGATGGATTATTAGAGGACTGAGCCCAGCCATTTCAGTAATTAATTTATTTTTGAGGGGCATTGTCTCCTTCTGCATATTTGAGCAATGCTATTTTTCCATCAGATACAGTTTTGTAGCTGGAAAAAATGGCTTGAGTGCATTACAGCATCTTTAATCTTTGTTCGCATGCAGCACTGAACTTCTTTGAAATATTCAAAGTTTAACCAATTGATTTTGCTTCCGGCAAGTCTCACTTGCATGTAGCTTTGCAGAGTGTGTAGACCTGTACTCTGAAATAACAACTTATTATCTACCTGATCTACTTACGGAAGAATGAACAAACATCCATTAATACATATCTAAAGTCTAGAAGACAGAAAGCGGTCAGTATGGAGTAAAGAAATCAGAGTAAGGAGTAGGGATTCTCTGTCAAAGAAAATTTCTAACTCCTGCAATATGGCAGGAGCAAGAAGGACAGAGGACAGAAGGGCAGGGGATGCAAAATGCTGATATTCATCCACTTTGTCTTGGTTTTGGCTTGTTTCTTGTTTATTCATAGATTTCATATTGAGTTTATCTCTGGAAAATCATATAGGAATTTATCACCAGACTCTTACAAAATGCCACATAAGTACCAACTACCCTTACCTAGCTTAATCGCTGGGCGATAGGTGTTAATGAGTGTTATCCTTAACGCAGAGAAGTTTCCATAAGCAACGAAAGTGAAAAAATCCATCTAAACCCTTCACAGTTTTCTGTCATATCATCAAAACTGGAGTATGGGACTGTGCCATAAAAAGGTGGAGGAGCAAGACGCAGACTAGGGCAAGGAGTGCTGATTTTTTTTGAGACAACGGACGTATCTCCCAGCCCTGTGCATAAACACCTTATCCAAATGCAGTGCTTAATAGTGAGTGTATTCTTGTCACTGCAATGAGGTTAGAAATCACCGTTGGAAGCATTACACGTGGATCGCTCCTCCTCATCCCAAACCATTCCAGCGCCCAGACTTCATATGCTTTTTCCATATTGAAGCAAGAGGAAAAAAAAACATTAACGACCGTAAGTCAACTGAAACACTGTGCTTGCCACCTGAAAGAACAGCTCACCATGCCTCATATTCTATTAATTCTGTAAGACTCAGCTGTCTTTAAAGATGTGTTTTCCTGCTTTCCAATTCCCTGCCGCCCAGTGACAGCGGATGGTAGATGTCACATAACTGACGTTGCTGGGTCCTGACGCTGCAAAGCAAGGTGGTCAAATTAAACCTTCTGCAAAAGGTACAGCGCAGCTTCCCCGCTGCTTTTCTGGTGGGGGTGGCCGAGGAAGAGCCTTCCCCGCTGTCCCCACTCCGTGCACAGCCAGACCTCCTGTAGCACAGGTGCCATCAATCAGATTCGTGTCAGCAACCTTGGTGCAAAACAGGCATGCCTGTCCACAGAGGGTAAGACCACATCACCGAGTGTGGAAAGTTTCAGAGTGGAAAAAATACCAAAAGATTAATTAACATACTAATAATGCTTTTCAGTAAGGTCTTTAGAAGAAAAAATGATGGTTCTGCTTTTTTTTTTGCTTAATAAAAATAGAGTTGCATGAAGACAAGAGACAGCAGTATTCATATTTATGACACCTTAAACAGACCCTAAAGGTTTCCTGTCTGCAATTCAGTTCAGCCTCTAATAACCTATTAGTATGAAAATGACAGTCAAGCTAACATAAGCTTAGACGTCTTTTCACGATACAATTTCCTTTCACATTGCAGAGGTGCTCTTCACATCAAGTCAAGCCAGGAAAAAAAATCCAAGCCACCCCTTGAAGCAGTCCAGAACTTAGCAAAACATTTGAATGCTTTTCAAAATACATCTTGGCACTTTTCTCAGAATGCAATTAATACTTTTCTTCTTCAATTAGACACATCGATGCATATATTGAAGTTTTAAAAAGAACGTATCCTTCAATGGGTTGTCCTTTTCAGAACTGTAGTCTCCTTGCTCTGGTGCTCTCTCCTACCTTGTCACTTTATGCTTGCATCTCTATCGGTGGGAGTCTTCTCTCTAGCTTCAGAATTTATTTCAGCTTGGGCACCTCTTCCATCCCAGACTGGATCCTGGTCACACCACGCCTTGGGTCCCACTTCCAGCACGCAGGTCCTCACATCCCAGCTTCATCCGCTCCTCCCAGTTCATCCGATGCTGCTGCTCTTCAGGAGGCAGGAGGACATGTGTGCCAGGAGCTGCCCGCAAGGCCTTCTGCTGTGCCAGCATGTCCGTGGGATGCACGTATTAATTCTCACTATTTTGATGCAACTGTTAGTGCTCAAAAAGAAGTTATTCACAGCTCTGTTCAAGGTTCACAGCAGCAATAACTTTTAAATCTCCTGAAAGGTTGTTAAACAAACATAGTCCTCACATGCTGATGGGTATGAATGTTCCTCATTTCTGGCAGACCTTGGTTCTACTTCAGTAGCTGAACCGTTAACTTACGGAATGAAAGTGATGTAAACGTTTTTCACTGCAATCAATTGGCACTATTGTGATTTACCATCCTTTCTTTCCCTGAACAGATGCAGCAGATATATTCCTGAAGGAGTCATTTAAGCCACGTGGGGCAGAGAGGGGCTTTGTCTTCAGGCATTTTGGCAAACTGCAATCCCTTACCAAGAAGCACCTGCTGAAGCTGCTCGCAGGCTGCCCGAGCCACAGCTCCCTGCCAGCACCGTGAGCAACAGCTCTGCCAGACTTCTTGCATCAAAAATCCACCTTTCCAAGGGCATTGCTTCTTATGGCAAACCCAAATGTAGCTTTAGCCCTCAAGTCATCACCAATCTCAGATATTCCCTAGGACATCCCACAAGGCCACAGCCCAGCAAGCTTTTCTTCTCACCAGATGAATCCACAGAGTGGGCATGTCTTACTGTTCAGCAGAACATCACCAACGCTACGTTTCCTACAACGCACACCCAGGCACCCTCCTGCGCGCACTGCAGTTTCCTCTATCAATATCTCGACTCGATGCTTCAAACTCTTGACTTTAATAATGAGCAAGAAAGTGTCCGTGTGCCAGCTTCTCTATTTATTTGGAGAGCTGGTGCCGTCTCTGACGGAGAGGGGAAACAACTGTATGCGTTACCAAAGAGAATAAATGATACATTTTCAAGCATGACACCATCCCCTTTCAGCTCTTTGAATGTATTGCAAGTTTAATTGAAATTTCTTCCGTGTTTTATTTTGAGATTTTTTCATTAGATCCTATGGGCCTATGAGGAGCGATGCTGCGTATTTACCCACCAAGAACATTGGAATTCTCATACTGAGGTTGCTTCATTAGTTTACTTTACGCTTTCCAAATGATCAAAGCAGATCTTAATTTTTCATGAAGAGGAAAATTGCACCTTTTTGCATGGTAGAACAACTGGGTTAATTGTCCACATTAATGTTGTATTTGTTTCTCAAGAAGCTACCAAGCCTTTCTATCATAACTTAACGAATACGAATCAAGGCATAGTCACTTCAGAGCGCAGGGGAAGCTACGCTGGGTCCTTCCTTCAAGCATGTACACACACCCCAGACCGGTAGTTTGGACCTGGCATTTCAGTTTTGCATTTTGTGATGATCGAACACCTACCTCCAACAGCTCATTTTTGCACGGCGTGTGAAGTCTGAGCGCACCAAAAATCAGAGAGTTTTGATTGGCAGGACACTTTCATCCAATTTTCCACATTCAGCTTGACTGTTGTATGTTTTAGGGAAAAGCAACTATGTCTTCCTTTATAGCTAAAACCATATAGCATACGCTGAACGTTTCTGAAGCCTTTAATGAAGCCTGAATACCTTCCTAAGAGTTTCCTTAGAAGTTCAGTAGCCTACGGGTCATCACATTGATGTCCAGATTAGAAAAGACACTACAGGAATCATCAAGTGAAGTTTCACAGATTGGATTTAAGCAAAGAACATGCCTTTAAGCAAACCTACCGCTACAAATACCTACTGAATTTGAAATCTGCCGTTGGTGAGGTGATGTCCACGGCACATCTTCAGCAAGTCAAATGGAAGATGTGGGTAGGGAAGACAAGGATCTTTTCGTCCTGTGAAACCCACTGTTTCAAGCTCAGTGGGCTGATACCAGCCACAACTGCTGATGGATTTGTGGAGTTTTGTTCTTGACCTGGATCAACTCCAGCAGTGGGAAGGGAGTATCAGACAACGTGCTGATACCACCCATTTCTTTGTGAATCTACAACACCAAGAAATAATGCAACCACCCCATTCCTCCGCATACCCTTCTTCTCACTTGAATGGACATGACAAATTATGTCTAAAAAGGGAACTTTAATGAACAGAAGTGAACTTCTAATGAAGGCAGTATTGATAAAATGTCAAGTGTAGGGGCTCTGCTCCCAACTCATTTAAATACACGTGGAGGGAGAAACAAGTAGTTATGCTTCCCAGCTTCCCCAGGGGTGTGATGTGCACATCCCCCTCAGCCCAGGTCCAGGGAACAGGAAGAAGGGAGAGTAGAAATAGAAAATAATTGCTGGGCATGAGATCTGTGCTACGGAGCGTGCAAAGCCACGTGGGACAATTCAATGTGCCTGCACAGGTACAGTGCGATTCTGCCATCTTCCTGGCAGGGATGCCCACCTGGCAGGGTCCCGCACGTTTTATGTCCAAAAAATTAGAAAGAATAGAAAGGATGAGTCTGGTTCCCACAGGAAAAGTAGGAATAATGGAAAAAGCATGATAAAACCATGAGACTGCAGCAATGCTGCACTGTGTTATTCAAAGCTCCATTAACACTGTCACAGACGGGGACCTGCAGCGAGGGATTTTCATGTACTTCTATCACAAAGCACACTTCAAGAGACGGGGCTCTTAATGGCCTCTGGTTTCATCCGTCTGTGCAGTGTACTTGCGTGTTCTAACCTCAACTACTCTCCACCTCGTTTTATGGAGAAAGTCCTCCAAAAGCACTAAGTCAGTACTTACCAACTTGGTAAGTTCATGATTCTAACGCCTCTCCTACTAACGCTAACTCCTACTATCTATTTTGTATGCAATAAGTTTGTTTTTTGTTTTTTGGTTTTTTTTTTTTTGATAACCACAACTGCACGTGGGCTACCTATGAATTAGGCACTGGTCTGGTTTGAAAAACAACAAAGAAACTTAAAGATGCTGCTTTTGTTCACACTGTGAAAGGCAGATGCCTTTGAGAGTTGGACTCATTATCGTACCTGGGGCACCTTCCCTGTGGTGATGCTACGAGCAACAGGACAACAGCAGCTTGTCTAATGGGAAGCTGAAATCTGAGCATGACTGACTAAATCACCCTCGAAAAATAAAAAAAAGGATACAAAAAAGGGAGGGAGGTTCAAATGGAGGCAATGGAAGAGTTTTGTATGGTGGGGACAAGAAACAAACTCTATGGCAGCACAGCAGAAGCCTTTGGGCTGAGTTTTATCAGCCATTCCAAAGAACACCTCCAGCAGGAGCCGCATCCTAGGCAAGGTTCCCTCCCTGGGACACAGGAGGAATCCTCTCCCCTTTCTGCATCCAGCAATTTCAAAATAAAACAGGAGAATGAAGCAGAACCACCTCAGCAAACCTTGGTTCAATTAAAATGTATTTTGAGGTTTTTACTGAAAACAGCAAGAAGAGAAAAGAAGCAATCCACAGAAAAATCCAGCAATCCACTACTACCAAGACCAGAATAGGTTGACATCTGTGACAATATGCTCATCAATCCTGCCGATGCAAACTGTATTTTCATTTTATAGAGTCGTGGGTATCAGCCAGGTTTTTTTCCTTATGGAATACATTCCTTACTTGCAATGTTTTCATTGAAAATAAGAAGCACAACAGCCCTGACAGAGGCTGAGCAAGGTATTATGGCACTTGGATGTCCTTGAATCAATTTGAAAGCATCCACAGAGGTACTGAAACATTTATCAAAAGGACACAGTTATAGATGCATTTTAGAGTCTTAACTACGTGGTCTGCCAGCACATTAATTTTCTGTTTTCGTTGGCAATGTTGTGATGTTTACAACACTCCTTCATGCAGTTTAATTAAAAGTCTCCCATCATATTTACTCCAATCACACCTTATTTAGAGATCAGTAAATAAATGGCTGAATTTTGTTATTTATGACAATGTTTAGTTTTACTGTAACCTCATTGCAGGCTGTATTTTACAGCCTTCTGTCTTACAAGTGATTGAACATAACTGCTGCAATATTACTGACCGAGTAAAATTAATATCCCCTTTTACTTCTGATCCTTTTTATTAACCATCATGTTTTAAAGTGATAATCAAGCCACTGTACAAATGCAAAACTTCACCTGACTTTAATCATCTGTTTTGTGCTTACAGAAAAAAACCCTTACACTTATCTTTATCAAGAGAAATATAACTATGTGTGCAATGTCACCAAGGGCACGGTCTTACCAGGTGCATTTTAAAGCCTACTTTTTCTTTGCTGCCACACACGGGGACTGCAGTGACTGGCAGATGTACTCATTTTGTGTTGCTATGGGTTTCCGAAGTCATTATTTAAATTTTCAGCAACATCCTCACTCCTTCCAGGAGACGTTCAGATGCGCAGAGAAGTTTAAGTCATTGATTTCAAATGCTCTTGATGGAAATGCTTAAAAGGGAAGAGAGAGGCATGACAGGAGTTCCTCTGTTTTAAATAGTGTTAAATCATTGAATTCTTCAGATATTGTACACGCTCCTAAATTTCTAACTTTGAAATTATTTGAAAGGGTTTCTAGAGGAGTGAATGGGCTCCATGCGGAGCTGCAGAGACGAGCTGTGTGCAATCAGGCTTAGCAACCATGCTAGCCCATTACGAAAAAAAAAAAAGCATCTTAAACCCTTCTTTCTCTGGAACGTGGGCATCTCCAAATAGAAGTGGAGATCTGGATTTTGGAATCGGTGTTACAGCTAAGCTCTTACAAAAGAAACCCACAACTTCTCCAAGGCTGAACAAAGCTAGGGATGCTTTAACAGACTGCAAAATAGTATTAATTACTAGTAGTTAAACATTTGAGGAAAGAGTTCAACCAGTTCAACTGCCAGTTCAACTGCAGGTGTCAATGGATTCCATTAATTAAGTTTACCCTTGTAAAATAATTAAGTTTTACAAGTCTACAAAAAGACTTGTATCTTGTTTGTGAAAAGATCATGAAGACTTAAGACACCAAGTTCTTGGGTTGGTTGAGACCTTGCTGTAAAGCCAGCAAGCTTTACAGTATCTTTCCAATGCGGGCAGAAAACCATGAGGTGTCACTATGAGGGTAAGAGGGGACTCCTAAAAGACTTACAATTGTTCTCCATGATGTTTCCACGAGTAGAAATGTTCTTCCATCCTCTTGCAAAGTCCTTTGGCTCCCAACGCTCTACAGAGGGGAACACGGGTTTCCATCAACCTATCATATGAAACCTTGAGCTTCCCCGATTGCCAGGCAAGCCACATTTCTGCCCTTGGCAGGCAGCTGCAACGCATCTTCACTCCCTAGCAAGAACAAGGAGAAATTTCCCATTTAACTTGTATCTTTTAAGACTCTCTGGAGTACCCTTATTCCCAAACAAGCCTGCTCCTCCATCAGTATCTCCTGTCTTACCGTCTGGAAACAGGAAAGCAACATCACAAGAAAAAGCTTGTAATACCCTTAAAACATCCTATAAAAGAATATGATTTAAGAGCCTTATGCACTGATCTAATTTAAACACGCTTGGCTGGCCAGAAGTGGATCACTTTTGGGAAAAAAAATGGTAAAACTACCACGATCCTTCCTCAGTAGGAACGTGAGCATTTTTCATTACAAGGTATTTCCACCACTTTCACACTTGCCTGGTCCCACTCCCAGCAAGCTGCCACCATCGGCTCAATACCCCAGCCACGTGTAGAATTTGCACCAGCCTCCCCCTTCCTTCCCCATTCTCACACTGTTTACCTGTTCCTCTCCTCCCCTGCTTCTCCTCTCTAGTTAAGTTCCTGAAAGTAAGGAGTGACAACCAGGCAGTGAAATAGAGAATAAGACACCTGAAGTCCCTGCTAGTCCCATAGTTCCTGGATGTACAGTGACATTACAGGGCAAGAAGAGGAGCAAGCCAGCATCTCTGGCAGGAACAATCGTTCAAATGGGAAATCCAACAGCGCTGTCAAAACTGGGAGCCTTCTCTATAAAAGAGGGAGAGGGAATTAAGGTTATTGATGAAATGAAGTCTTTACTAACTTAAAATTTACATGCTTTGGTTTTGCCTTTACTGGGTTTTACTCTATTAGAAAAGTTTAAGACCAGTTGTTGTCACAATAGCAAATAGCCCTATACTTTGAAAATCCAAACTGGGATGAGCTATCCTTATCAGGTAAAAACAAGCTCTCATCGCGACTTTTGACTGTCTGTACCATTCATCTTAAAATCCTACTGAGGAAGCACTTCATGAAGCAAAATTTTCCATCACGAGGACCAGAGAGACCTCTTTTTACAGCTTACCCCTGCGAAGGGGTGGTCAGAGCTGCTGCCCGGCCAGCGTGACCTGCCGTCGGTGGCTTACCAGGGAATTCAGACAATCCTTCGATAAAAGTATCAGTATATGTTTACTATTGCCTTTCGTGCTGAAAATATCATTCACGCAAATCACTTGATCAGGCGATCTTCGGAGTCACTATGGTTACTCCCAAATTGATTGCACAAGCAAGTACTTTGCCGTATCAGTAAACTCCTGCAGACATTGTCAGATCATTTTTCAAATTGGTCATGGGAAAAGCCCGTCTTTATTTCCCTTTCCACCTGAAGGGGACGGTCCCAGCACATCACTGGGGAAGGCAACGCAAAACCCCCCAAAAGGATGCAGAATGAATTCGAGACGCGCACAATTATACAAACATTTGCAGGAATACGCAACAGCAAACAGCAGCAACTAATCCCACTAAATCCTCCGAGAGAACAGGAAGATTTTTCACTCCCTGGAACGTGATAATGAAAAAACAATTCCCAGATGCTCCACCAGATGAAATCATCTTGTTTGAAAGTTTATAATTATATATGTTAAATGCATCGGTCCACTTTCAAGATTAGTTATAATGATCTTACATTTTTTATAGAGCCCTTCATCCCCGGGGATTCGACGTGAGCTTACAAAGGCACTCCAGGATCGCTGCAGCTACCTCTGTCTTCAGATGTGGCAGCTGTTTAATATCACTGCATATGCTGCAAACAACACACCGCAGCATGGAATAAACAAAGGTTATTTGTCAAAGGAAGCAGAAGGTTACAGAAAAGCCTCCCTCAACCCTTTTCTTTTCCATAAAAGGGCTCCAGGACCGAAGAAAGGAAGAGCTGCTCCCCTAGAAGGCAAGAGAACCACAGGGACCTACAGCACTTCATATCTGTTGGGAAGAACATGCTTCATTTGACGCAAAGACATGAAATTGCAGCTGGCCAGACCCAACATAAGGACCATGCAGCCGAGCAGAGGCCCCAGCCTCCACGGGGTGGGCAGCAGCCCTCTGACCACCACAATGGCTCGGTCCCAGGAGAGTTTTGGACTTGGCACATGTTCAAATTGGCTGAACACAAACCCAATGCCACGGCCACGACGACCGCCTGACCAGAGCCCCCACCTTCTGACCATGTTGGTGGTCTTTGCTTCCAAAGCGAAGGACTGTGATCACAGAAGTTATTGTAGACCAGAAGAATTGGCATTACAGTCTTCAAGATGATTGTATGAGTATCTGATCAACATGGAGTGACCAGGGAAAAGACCAAAAGGCCCTGTCCATAAGATGTCACAAGTTAAACGTTTATGTCATCCCATAGCAACTTGAAAGGTGGAAAGACCACACAGCTGTGGGCTCCACAACACAGCAGTGCAGACCACATGCCGCCCACAAGCTACGAACTTGGCATAACATTTACCTAAAACCTTCTTACTGATGCTCTCCCCCTCAGTCCACTGCTCAGGTCAGAGCTGTCCCATGACAAATCCCCATGCCCTCGATGGCCTGTGCCTCTATATGTGGGCTCATTTCCTCACCTTTTGGGCACAGCCTCACAGGGTCATGACAGGGCAGCTCACCAAATCCAGAGTCGTGCTGAAGTCGGACACGTGAAACGGAAGCTATGCCACTGTGGTGTGAATGGAAAAGAAGGATCTGCCCCGGTCCCTCAAGAAACACTCTTTAAACTGACCTTAAACTATAATTTACAAACAAGACCTTCATTTTCTGCTCTCAAGTGTAGCCCTTGAGCTTTTCTCACAGGTAACCGGAGATGGTGGAAGAGAAGCTATTTAACCTCTTGGACTCTTAAATCATGAACACTCAGCAGAAAGTAATGACACAGAGAAAAGCTAGCAAGTCGTTATTGGAGATATGGTATGAAATAAAGTACAAGCGAAAGAGGAAACCTTCCAATTGATTTTAATAGGTTTTGAATTAAGCTGTTCAAATTGGAGAGCAGACCTTAAGGGACACAGACTAGCAGACCGAATTTCACCACTACAGGTGTTAACTACCAATTCACAACAAAAAACTTTATAGTAAAGGGCATGCCTGAACGCCAGGACTGAGGTACAGAAGTGGGAGGAGATATTGCAGTTTTTCAGTCCTGCATCCTTTATTTTATTATTTCCTATAAAGATAAGCTGAAGCCACAGAAATTGTTGAGGGGCTCTGACCTTCCTTAAACGACGGCAAGTCTTCATACGCTTTCCAAAGAGCTACTCCCAGAAAAATATGCTTTAACTTGCCGTTAACTCTCTGGTCTGAAGGCTTAGCATGGCATACAGCCACTCTTCCCTCATCACACAGTTTGACGCCAAACTAATCAATAACAGGTTGTTAATGCCAATGAATTCAAACCAGCCGTTTGTTTTTAAAATGAAAAGTTACTGAAACAGAACTAAATATTGCCTAAATCAAATTAGTTGCAGTAGCAATAAATAATTAAAGCAATAACCTAGTTCATAAATAGAGAACATAATTTAATTAATTTTACCACCAGGTATAGAACTATCAATACTGCAGTGAGAGCTGGAGCGTAAGGGAAGGCAGGGAGCGAAGGCGCTTTTGCATCCACAGCCACACACAACCAGCACAATAGCAAAATGATTGTATATATATAAAAATCAAATCCGAGCAGTAATAGAGTACTTTGAAAGAATAAGTAGCTGTTGAGAGCCAGATAACTGGCTCAAGCAGGGAGACACTGTGTACGTGAAATACATTTTGCAAAGCCGAGGGAAAGATAGGAAGGACAGAGCAGGATGAGTTATTTGAGGTAAAATCTCCGCAAGCTCTAGATAAGGAGCCGTGCTTGTGATCTATTCCCGCCCGTGCTGCCACATGCCCTTTCCCGTGTTCCCCGTGACCATGGATAAATCTGTAAAGGCTTCCGTTTTCTCCCACCTCCTATAGATGGGCAACAAGGAGCAAAATCCCGTACAGACAATACTGAAAATGTTACGAGCTGGTGGGTTTCTGCCGTGTCTCCCTGGCTCAGGCACTACTGCACTTACAGCAGATGCAGACACGCGTGCAGGCTTCCCCATCCCTGGCATGCTGCTCAGCCACAGGATTTAGGGTCCCTTGTCTCAACTGAATGGAAGAGCTTTTTTTTCTGTCTGGATTGCCTATTCATATGAAAAAAAAATCAAGTGTGCATACCCATATTCTTCTTTCATGACTCTGGATCACATGTACACACATCTGCTTTTCCTTCAGACTAAACCAAAAACCTTTACAGATGAGTAAGATCTGTTGAAATAACGAAATAAAAAACTGAAGAGGCTTTGCAGGTGTCAACCGTAGGGTATTGCGCCAGTACTACGGTATTAACAAAGCCTCCCTCTATTTAAAAAAGCTCCTACAAAATACCAGGGTAACACTCAGTTACCTTGGGCTGTTGAAATGGGTTTTTTATTTGTTTTTAAGGGAGGTAAGTGCAGACCTTGCAATCTCATCTCTCGCTCAATGCAAAGCACTGCCTTTCCCCAGAGAGAGCTGTAAGAAGCTATTTCGCAGAGCTGCGTATCACAAGGAGGTACAGGGGAAAGTCATTTGAGGCTGGTCCGTACCACAGAAACATCTATCAAAAATAATTCAGCACAGCCAAAGAGAAAAGTCAGAGCGACTTTGACAGTGGAGTTCTCCTCTAAAGATACTCCACCTCCAGCATATTTGGTGCTATTTATTAAATACGGGGAGGGTTGCTGGAAGGGCACAAAACAATGCCTAAGAGACAGGAGGGCACTGGTCCTGGAGGTACCATCTGAGATGCTGAATTTTGTCATTTTTTTCTTTTTCTTTAAGCTTGCCCTTGCTCCAACGGAGGCTCCATAACACAACCACCAGGAAAGGTTTTTCTCCCAAACCTGGCTCAAGCCGTAACACAAACCAGGCACTTAATAATTATTCATTGCACACAACCGCATCCTTCTGTATGTTCTGCATGATCTCTCCGGCCGTCAACAAAACAGGAGACCAAGCAGCTAAAGGCCAAATTTGCAAACACAGCCAGGCACACAACTCCCAGCATTGCTGCCAAGGGGGCAGACACGGCGGCCAGCAGCAGGGGCTGGGGGGAGCGGGTCCGGCCCCCGGCCACGCAGTGGGGTGATGGGAAGGAGGCCACGTCTTCCAGGGGACTTGGGGGCAGACAGGTTGGTTTCCCATGCGGAAGTGATGCTGGTAATGCCCAGCGGAACACAGCACACAGCAATCTTTCAGCATTGAAGGGATGCCAACATCTGCTGTGGCACAGTGATGCTAAATCGCCCTGGGCTTCCCTTTAGATTTGCTCTGACGAGCGCACCTAAGGATGTCAAGCTTTTCTCTTTTGCAATAGTCAGAGTTCTTCAACAGGAAAACCACCTGCTCCGAATACGCACATAGGAAAAACAGCGGAAAGCACCAATAAGAACCAGCAGCTGCCCAGTAACTTCTGCAAAGAGCAAATCCGTCTCCTGGCCTCCTGCAATCACTGCCTCACCTCCATGAACGGCTAGTTCAACCAAGATTTAGATCAGTAAAGCCAGGCTAGACCTGGGGCTTTTTTCTTCCAAAGCATTTGGTTCTCTTTTGTCCCACTCCATCCTCCCACTCACTCTTTCTACTTGCCGCAGGACAGAATGGTATCTCCCTGACCCTCCGCACCTCCTGTCCGGTTTCCCTCCCAGCGGCATCTTCATTCACAAGTGATCCCGTTCAACCTTCCTTCAGCTTGCAGAGGAGAGGGCCTTAAAGCTCTTTCTCAAGAGACTTGAGGAATTGCTTTCTCTGCCCATCCACGTGTGATAAATCATTGCGGTGCAATCACAGCAGAAACCCGTGCTTTACAAGGGCCAGGGTCTGCAGAAGGCGGACAGGCTGGATGAGGCTTTGAGCAACCTAGTCTGGTGAGAGGTGTGCCTGCCCAGCGCAGGGGGGCTGGAACTAGATGATCTTTAAGGTCCCTTCCAACCTGAACCATTCTATGATTCTAAGATGGAGTGCAACCAAGGGCAGACCCCACAGCCCAGACCTCTCTGCTCCAGCCTGGGTTGGACCCAACCTCCACCCCAACACCTGCCAGCATTGACTGGAACAACGCAAGGCCAGAAATAAACAGCTTCATTTTCAATTAGGTTCCCAAAGACCTAGTGTCTTCATATAATTTTACATTTAATATCTGACAGTATGAGGCACACTTCAGTCTATAAATGGAGGAACTATACCAGGGAGAGGAGCTCTGCTGGGTGAAGGACCAGAGGAGCACAGCGAATGACTGCCCTCACCTGGTCCCCCAAGTACAGAGCTCCTCTCCAGGCAAGCCCTGGTCCTTCTGCACTTCCATCAGCGGGGGACAACGGTCCTAGTGAGAGCCTGCCCATCCCCTCTTGTTCCAGTAACTTGAATAAGAGAGACATGTTCTGCAGATATCACAAGTGATGCTGCAGAGGAACACTCAAGCCCCCAAAATCAATGCCAGGCATATTCTGACCCAACCCTCGTGGTGGTCCCCAACCCATCAACAATTTTAGCAGCCTTGATCTGTCACTGACCCCCACAGTGTCACCTGGGTAGAAAGCTGCTGCCTGCGCAAAGTGTATCGCTGGCACACACACCACAGGCAGTGGCTTTCACAGCTTTATTTTAAAGGTACCAAAGTACATCAACCACCCCATGCAATGTTTCTAAGTTTACGTAGTGTTATCCCTGTTTCACACGTGAGAAAGAGAAAGGATACTTGCTGTGATTAGATAATACAGTAGCTGTTAAGGTAAAAACTCTGATAGTCAATAAAATTCAATACAAATTGCTGAAATCCATCCAACAACATACATATAGTCAACATAAAGATACTATAAACTCCTGTTAATTCCTGCTATTTTCAAAATTGTGTGACTAGGAGTTAAATTATTTTTGAATCTGAGATGCTCGGCTATAGGTTATAATAGTTATATGACCTATTATTTATCAGACTCAAAATAGTCAAGATACACCTCAGGGCCTCAAAATCCATTAAGACCAAACCATAGGGTTTACTTATTGATTACAACCTAATTTGCCAAAGTAAAGCAACTTACCGATGAAATAATTAACACAAATCCAGTATATCCATACATTCAGCACAAGTAGTGGCGGTACAGGACAAAGCATCGGAGCCCCGGCATCACGCAGGAGCCAGCATCTCCCTGCTGCAGTTTCCAAAGCAGTGCCTGGTTTTCCACTTACAACTTGTGTTAGCTCAACTGACATTACTTTCCCTTCAAACTTGCCTTGCTGAAATCCCAACAAAGGCACAAAATAGCAGCCGCATGAGGTCTGCACACAGAGAAAGTAAAGCGTTACCAAATCACCTGGACCAATATAGCTCCAGGAATCAATAGGAGTATTTTTTTAAAAACTCACACAAATTTCTTCTTTGCTTCTGCTTCTGGAAGTACCAGAATAGGTGGAGCCTCTCAAGCACCAACAGAGTCTAATTCATGGTATTTTGGTTTGCTTCTGCAAAAGCCTTAGAATGACATGGCGTGCCGGGGACAGGGTCACAGCTCACAGCCTGCAACTTATTGGCCATTTTGCCGTGCTCCTAAACTTAAAAACAAAATACAAACAGCAGCAAGAAAGAGTGGCAGAAGCTGCTTTCTGTGCATTTTCCTTCATCAGGAGATACACTAAAACCATGCTACAGATTAGTCCCACCTAGGGAGAAGAGCTTTCTTCACACCACCTAAAAAAAAAAAAACAAAACCAAAAACCCCTTCCTCTTTTAGACAAATAATTACAAAATTACAGAAATAATTGTGGGACTGCAACTCTTGCTAATACCAGCCCATCCCCCTTGGAGGCTCACACCTTTCTTGCAAACTAAGCGACCACAATTACAGGGGGAAATACTAAAAGCTACACTCCAGTTTTGGAGGATATTCTGCTACTTCAGTTTCTTACCTTTTTTCTTAATATATGCACACAATTTTATTTATTTGGAGCTCATCAGAGTCAGTAGGGTTGGACCAGCAACGACAACAGGCTGCCGCTGGCAGGCAGCGACAAGGCAAACCCTAACAGAGACCTAAAGGATCCATTGCCACTCTGAAAGGACAAAGGCACGTCCTGACTATGGGATTACATAAGATTGACATTTGTCATAGTATTATGAAGTTAAATATTATGCTAATTAGTTTTCAGTTAATTTTATCTCAGAAATCGTACCAGCTTTGGTGATGTTCACATTCCAGTGAACCACGTTTTCATGTGTGGTTTTTTTTTTTTTTCCTATCAGAGGACGCAGAAGAAAAAAATTTTAGGGGAAAAAAATACCCAAGAGCATGACTGAAGATGTGATTATTACTTTTTAGCTTCTCCTATCAGAATTAATTCCTATTAAATCCTGAATGAGGTCTTGGGATAAGGAACAAGTAGAAAATTGGAGCTAAACCACTTGCAGCTCGGTGCCAGCCTGGCTGCACACACCACGTCTGCAAGCAAAGAGCTGGATTCCGTGAATGCAGCATCACCCCCTGACAAACATATTCCGGTCTGAGTATCTTCTCCCTGAATTTTCATTTCTAATGGCCTAACTCCCGGATAAGACCTAACTCTGGGTGAAATACTACTGTCTTATGTGCTGGCCGCTCAGTCACAGCCCCGTCCTGCGCGATGGCGAGAAGTCAGCAGCACTGATTGCTCCTTCTGGCAGACGCGAACCCCGGCCCCAAGCTCCAGAGGACGGCATCAGCTTCTCGCTTGACCCTGGAGCCGCTCCCAGAATGGTGTCCCTGTCCACGCCGACAGCAAAAAAGAAAATTCCAAAATATGAAGTCTAAATTCTAAAATGTAAAGTAAATAAAGTAGAAATATGCCAGTCTCAGACTCCGCTAATGTCCCACCACTCCAGTGTACCCTCAAAGCTTTTGCTGCCAGATCACAGGCTTAGCTGAACTCCTACAGTCAGTCAGCATCTCATTAAACACTCTCCACCAAAATTACCTTTATTTTTTTCATTCAAAAAGATTAAAAAAAAAAACCACCAGACAGACAAGGGAGATAAGGATGGGAGACCTGAAAGCCATTTTCATCATAAAAGCTGGCAAACACACATAATTAGATTTTGATAGCAAGTAAAAAAACTGTGCTTACAGTAACGTTAAAATCAGCAAATTCTGTTCAAGAATAAAGGGAAGGAATCCAGTATCTGACCATTGCCACTAATGTTCTAGACCTGACGAACGGCTCCTGTGCTCAACAGCTTCCCTGGCTCCCTTCTATCTCAGTCAGCCTAATAAAAGATACCACTTCTCCCTACAAACCTTGACTGTCATATTCTAGTACCTGATAAATAATCGGCACAAAACCCACAGATTTTTATCTGAATTTAAAAGAGGAAGTTTTTATGTTCCCAACCCTTTGGCTTTAGAGAACCTTCCCAGGAGCTCACGGGTATGTTCCTGGAAACGTCAGATCTTCTTTTTGCCATACGGCATGCCTGAAGGGAAACAGTGGTGGCACCAGCAATCTTTCCAGTAATTAAAAAGAAATACTAGCATAGGTGGTATTTATAGAAAATAACACATTCATTTTTACAGCAGCGTGCGTAGCATCAAACGATAAGAATTTGTTTCACTATAGATCTAAACAAGGCTTAGCTTCATCTCTGTTCATGAACAAGCAAAATCTGAACTCATCCCTTCTCACCAGAAATTAAAAAAAAACAAACAAACCCACACACAACTTTGCTGTATTTAAGTCAGCAAAAGTCCCAGTTTTAATAACTATTAGCCTTATTAGTTCATCTTATTCTTGCTTATAAGGGCTTTGGCTGTAAGTAAAGCTACAGGGTGTCTCTTTACACAACGTGGATGGGATTTTGCAAGGGTAAGCTAACAACATCTAGTTTGGGGTTGGTTTTTTGCTTGTTTTTTTCAATTGCAAACTCAACAGAGCAGTTCTGACCAACTGCCTTCAACTCCTGAGTGACCTAAAGCTCTCGGAGCCACCAAGGACACACAGTCCCTTCCCCTCGCCCCAGCAGTGACCGGCCAGCACGGGTCAGCAGGGCTTCAGGAGAGCTCTTGAGGACCACCAGCTCCTCCTCGGAGCCCTTCCTAAAAAGAGCAGATTTGCGGGCAAAAATCTCCAAAGCTGCGGAGGAGAATTTTAAGCTAGCAAAAGGAGTGTTTGTTTGTGCTAAGAAAAAAGATTTAATGTCTAAATTAAATAAGTGCACTATGCTGAGCTTCCCACCAACGGGGTGGCTGGATATTAATGTCTCTGCCGCTGGAGCTGTCTCTCTCCGGAGAGCGACGTTCCCTGTGATCAGCCCATCAGCAAAGGGGACACGCGCGCACGGAGCCACGCTCCCCGCTCCCAGTCCGCTTCTTGAAAGGAATCGCCTTGCTGTTTTGACAGAAATCCTCTTGTCCCATGGGAGTAACACTGAAAGAATGATCAACCGGTTCAGTTTAAGGAATGTCTGGAAATTATTGCTACAAACCCACAAACATAAAAATGGAAACTCCACCATTAGACTACTGAGTCAATATTAGTTTCTCTATGCACAGGAAAATAGGCTGGATACTTGTAATGACCTCTCACCAATGTTAAATGAACGCAATAAGTGTTATATATTAAATGAATACAAATGTTAAATGAATACAATAAAAACGTGCTTCGGTTATGTCATTCCCACTATTAATTGCTGTGATATCTGAAACTGAAAACAATCTTTCAGGTTCCCCAAATGGAGAAAAACCGTGGCAAAAGTCCCTGTTTGTGCACAGGCATCCAGCGAGGCCAGCAGGGCTGTTCTCACGACCAGACCAGTCTCTCACCCTCCGGTGAACAAACATCATCTTGTGAAATAATCCCATTAGAGCTTCTGCCTGCTGGAAAAGCAGAGGGGCAAAAGAAAAGACAGAGGGCTGTAATTATTATTTCCATTTTAAAATACTGGAGGGCCCTCAGTCAAAGGTGTCTGAAAGATGATGGGGTCATCTAATCAGAGGAAGACCGCTCAGCTCTAATAAACAGGCCCCTGATGAAGACACTTGCTTTGAAGAGGGAATTGCAATGCCTGATACACAGATCAGCAAGGATTTGGTCCGATGGTGTTATTTGTACTGGGTGAACGTTAAAAGGTGGCAAAAAGTCATTTTCGGCATTGCCTCACATTTGAACAGAAATCTTTTTGAAGTTCACTCCAAGCCTGATTACGTCATCAGCATCTCCACAATTCCCAAAGCGCTGTTAGGACGTTCCAGTGGTAACTGCAAACCATGACTTACCCAAAATGCTCACCTGAGCGATACTTCTAATCCAGCTGACCTGGTTTGAATATATTTAGAATCTCAACCTCCAAATGTGGGAGGCATTTATTATATTTCCAAAAGGAAAAGAGAAGCTTTCTGCTGTCTCTGCTCCTTTACTACTACCCCCTTGTGAAATTTCCCTTTAATTAAGATGCCTCACAGTACTGAGGAGCAGTCAGGGCTTGCAGGATAATTTAATGTACTTGTAAGGGCTTTCACTTGTTCCCCATGCTGTGCCTTAGAGTAAGGAGTTGCTCCTTATTGGTTTTGAGACCAACAGACCCCTATAAGCTGTGACAGTCCTATATCCAGGACACATTCTGCAGCCCAGGTTGGACAGTTCACCATCAAAATGGCAGAAACAACCTTGTTTTTTTACAAGAATGGTGTGAGCCTTCTCTCCAAGTTTTCTGTGACTCTGGATGCTCCCTCCAACTTCCAGCATTGGGAACCCCGCACACTGGTCCAGCCACCCTGAGCCACAAGCTCTCCTCTGTGATGGACCCACTCATGTGGGCCCATATGAACCTCATGAAGTTCAAGAAGTGCAGGGACCTGCATGTGGGTCAGGGCAACCCGAAGCAGAAATCCAGGCTGGGGGATGAAGGGACAGAGAGCAGCCCTGCTGAGAAGGACTTGGGGGTCATTTGATGAGAAGCTCAACACGAGCCGGCAACATGCGCTGGCAGCCCAGAAACGCCCCACAGCCTGGGCTGCATCCCCAGCAGCGTGGGCAGCAGGGCGAGGGGGGGATTCTGCCCCTCTGCTCCGCTCTGGGGAGACCCCCCTGCAGTGCTGCCTCCAGCTCTGGGGCACCAACAGCAGAAGGACACGGAGCTGTTGGAGCGGGGCCAGAGGAGGCCCCGGAGATGCTGGGAGGGCTGGAGCCCCTCTGCTGTGAGGACAGGCTGAGAGAGTTGGGGGGGTTCAGCCTGGAGAAGAGAAGGCTCCGGGGAGACCTTGGAGCCCCTTCCAGTCCCTCAAGGGGCTTCAGGAAAGCTGGAGAGGGACTCTGGAGCAGGGAGGGGAGCCATAGGACAAGGGGTAATGGCTTCAAACTGAAAGAGGGGAGATTTAGATTGGATATTGGGAAGAAATTCTTTGCTGTGAGGGTGGTGAGCCCCTGGCCCAGGTTGCCCAGAGAAGCTGTGGCTGCCCCATCCCTGGAGGGGTTCAAGGCCAGGTTGGACGGGGCTTGGAGCAACCTGGGCTGGTGGGAGGTGTCCCTGCCCAGGGCAGGGGGTAGGACTGGATGATCTCTAAGATCCCTTCCAACCCAAACCCTTTCATGATTCTATGGTCTCATCCATTAATTTAGCTCAGTATTGGCTGCTGCAAGGGTTAACTATTTAAAGTGTTATTATATAGTTAGAAGAATACAGTTCTTCCTTAATTAAGGTTTTCTATGCATCATATAGTTATTTCATTGTCAAATGGTGTCAAGACAGCCCAGATCCCGAATCCTGTACACTGGATGAGTCCCTTCAGCATCTTCCCCAGGTCGGGGTGCAGAAAAGGTCACCTCGCACGCTCAGCAGTACATCTGCTCTAATTGCAACAACCCTCTGTTTTCACAAACTGTTGTTCTTCCATACAAATGTCTCTGGCAATGGATCATCCCTCATTGACACGGGTGCCAATGAAGTCGGACATGTTGATAATGGCTGAGAAGCTGCATAGGGCTGCTTCCAATTTGCTTCACTGACTCTATTCCCAGGGAATAAGGTTTGCCACGATGTTGATTCTGCGAAAAGCAGTTGATGAACTTCTGTATTTAATGGGCAATAAGAGTTAAAACCTAAATATGACTATTATATAATTAAAGGAAAACTAATAATTTTGGAAAAAATAAATATGGGTAAAGAAGAAAGAATGGTATGGAAAACAAAACAGGAAACTTAGGAAGGATGATAAAAAAAAAAATCTAACTTAAGTAACAGAGAAAAGTTACTCTCTAAAACATTCTAATATGAAAAGTAAAGAAAAATCTATTATAGGCAATTCACACCATAGAATTTCAATTGGGGATGCAAAACAAATAGAAGGGGCATTGCATACCATTGTCACCTGCTTTGCAGCTGCAATGAGAAACTAAATTGAAATCTTGTAAGTGACATTTTGAAAAACTTCCAATTTTGCAGATGGAAAACACAGCACTTTTTTTCCCCGTGTACTTTTTATTTTCCAAGCAAGAGCATAACTTTATGCTACTATCCGCTGGCTGCACAAGGTAGATTTCAGCTGTGGCCTCTCCACCAATTATTGCACACAACAAACCGCGGGAACAGACGCTTATTGATAACCCCAACAGAGCTGGAACAACCTGCTGAACACATTTAGAAGCCAGAATCCAACTTATGCCTTTGGAAGGAAGAGGCTTTGAAGCCTATAGGTCCAGAATCACTCTTCACACATACTAATTTCATTCTGTAAAACATGTTACTAGACCAGTTTTGTAATATGTGTCCAGTAGTTTTACACTCAATTAGAAAAAGCACCTGGGCTGAGATTCAGCCCTACCAAATGTGACATCTCTGGAGTCACTTTAACAGACAGCAACTAAAAGTTCAGCAGAAAAAAGGCACATTTTAACCTCAAACCTGGAAGAGTAGAAGGAGTGACAAAAAGACATTCCATCTGCGAGGGAGAGGCAAGGATGGAAAGGAGGAGAAGGGAACAGGATATGAGGACCACTCTTGTGCTACTTCATAAACACACGCAGCGCCCATCTTCTGTTATATGCAAAACAACAAACTTCTCTAGTATTCTTCAAAAGTTCTCATCAAACACAACAAACAAGCAGCACGGCTTGGATGAATAACTACTGCCTTGTGACGAACAAGGACGTATTTATGGAAGGCTATTAAACTTGGATTACTTATCTCAGACACTGGAGCAGTTGCAGAGTCACCAATCAGCTCTGCTGACTAAATACATATTTATAAATGCTTTAGCTGTTTTATTTATCCAATGGACAAAAATGGCTTATTCATTCTGTTCTGGTTTTATTTTGGTCTATCAAGTACAGTAAATGTGCAGTTAGGTGCATAATAAAAACTCCTTTAGAAAAGTAATTATATTACCTTACACACAGTAGATTTTTCTTTCCCAAACAACGAGAACCACTGGACCATTTCATGGGCTTATAAGGTCTTACTAAAAAAAAAATAATATACTGACACATATTAATTACTCAGCTGAAATCTTGCTTGGAAATGTAAAGTCCAAAGGAAACATTTACAAACAAAGCAGAAAAGCACTCATTTAAGCAGAGTGTATGCTACGGCAGCAGCCACCTGAACGGTTCGTGCTCCATGTCCTGCGGAGTTTGGCGAGAACTGGATGTGGGGGAAGAAGATAACGAACCCGCAGGTAAGTAAGGACCACTGATGCTTGCCTCAGCCACTGCCCTGGAAAAGCGAGGCACCTCCAGGGCACCATTAGAACCTCCCCTACCATGAACCACAGTGCTCAGGCTGGGCTAATCTGGGCTGACAGCTCAACACACTGCATCTGCCACAGGTAGAGGCCACGGCCACCTGGTTGTAAGCCCCTGAACTAAGAGAGCACAAAGAAGGTAATTTCTGTCTTATTTTATCTGGTATTTGGGCAGTGAGTTGAAATTCTGAAAATATTAACCTAATTGCTCTGCCTTATGGTTAAAGCTCAGTTCAGGAGGAAATGGCATGTTGAAACCTAATAAGTCTGTAATTGAAAATATACCATGCTCTTACACATTAAGCAGACTAGCAGCACATTCGCAAAATCGTGACTCAAAAACCCTGATTGAGCCCATAAGCGATCCTCAACTTTGGGTTTTCTGGCTCCAAGTCCGAGTTACTTATTTTGCTAATTTCTGAGACATGCTGGATAAACTGACTTGTTGGAGAGTATTTGCATATCACATTATACCGCCATTAACAGAAACATCTGCTGGCAGTTTTTTTTATTTAGCCCTTACAAAGAAGTTTATCTTATAGCTGGTCTGAAAACTCAGGGTTTCCAATAAATTTGCACTTTTCAGTATTATGTGCAAGCAGCATATGCCCTCTCCATCTGAGAGCGGCTTCCACATCATGCAATGCTCCATGTAACAACAGTATTTCAGCAGAATTATGTGGCTGGACAAAAAAGAAAAAAATAGTAGTATTTCACGTGAATAGCGATGCACCACCTGGAACAATGGCCAACATTATTTCAAATCTCACTTTGAATTTCAACCTGGCTGCTGCTAAAGATGCTTAAGTCAATAAAAGCCCCATTTGTCTGAAAAAAATCTCTCTTTTTCTTATTCTTCAAGACAGGTTGTCTTACAGGACCAGTACAAACCAGTCCTGCTTCACTGCTCTGGGCCAGTTGCCGGTAAGTGCTTCAAGGGGTGAGGATGCAGCCAGAACAAGGTTTGTAGGACAAAGTGGTATCTTACAAAAGACTGCTCAGTTTAACTGGAAAAAGTAGAGAAGCTTGGGGCGTCAAGGGGTGTTAGGGAAGGGAAAAATGTTAAAGTGGTTATCTCCCAGGGAAAGACAGGCAATTTACAGGCTGGGGAGCAGAGAAAGATGAGAGGGGGAGGCAAAAAAGAGAGGGAGAGGCTGCCCTGTGGAATAAAACTAATCTCTCTATTAAAGTCTTCATCAAAATTTGGGGTTCAAGCTGGCGAGGAGGTCATCCATCTCCGGCAGGAGCTGGCAGCACCACCAGCACAGCACCATGACCTGTTGGGACTCATCTCCTTGACGTGCCACGCTGGGGGACACGGGCATGGGACAGACACTGCCAGAAGTGCCCCGAGAGGCACGGCGCATGGCTTGTACCAGAAAAAAACCCTCTCCTCTAACTCCAGAAAATATGCTCATCTATCTCCCAAAGTTTCCAAATAATGTGAACTCATGAGCCAGAGGGATTTACCTTCCAGGTCGGACACTACATGCTTCCTGCTGCATCCCTCAACGTGGCAGTACCTTTTTTTGCATGCTTTTGACTTAAAATTCTTGCATAGCCTGAAGTCAAAAGTCTGTTTAGTAAACTCTGCCTTGCTGCTAACTGTTGCGAGAAGCTGGGTTGATGAAGTTGGCTTCATATTTTGGTCACAAGCTTTAAGTCAGCAATTCATGCATGATGTAATTGGCTGTTAAAAAAAACCCTAAACATCTCTAGTAATTGAAGTTTCCTAGACATGAAGTGGTTCTAGGAGCCTTCTGGACCATGCCAGCCATTGTATCACTTTGGCCATTTGGCCATTTTTTGGCCATTGTATCGCTGCAGGTCAGTGCAAGGTTTCCTGCCCCACATTATCTGCTGTAAACGAGCATCACTGAGGGACAACTCCAGCACCTTCCACCACCCTGCAGCAGAGCTAACTGCAGCTTGGAATTTCTACGTGTCTGGTTTTAGGATCTGATACGGCTGTGCAATATCTACCCATAGACACTAAATACAAGGAATGCAGGTAATGGCAGCAACCTGCTTTTTTTGTTGTTGTTGTTTTGGTCTTTTTTTTTTTTAGTAAGATCCCTTTGCATGCCAAGAGTTCATATATTTGACCCATCTCCAGGTGTTTCCCACATGCTCAAACTGGGACTTGTTTAAAGGTGGGGCATGGCCCGGCAGGGCTGCAGTGGGCAGCATGGTGTGGCAGCCAGCCCCAGTACCTTCTCCAGCTGCCAAATCAGTGCAGTTCATTCTGCTTTCAGAGAGAAAAAGAGAGATGCCTTCAGGCACATCCAACCTCAGGATACCTATTTGCAAAGTATGCTAGTATGGAATACATTTATGTATTATTTTGCATCTCCCTGTAAATCCTCACAAACTCTCGTAGTTTTCTGGCCTATCTCCATCTTCTCCCTCTCCCCATCCAGGGAACTGGAGTCTGGCCACTTCCTAAGCTTGCCTACAGGCTCCTTCCTCTGACTCGCTGCTGGTACCTGCTGCCTGGTTTCCGGTTGCTCAAGAAGTTCTCGCTTCAACTCCTTTGGGTCCATCAGTCTGCTGCTCTAGCAAAGCCACCTACTATTATATTTACTTACTAAACATTGGTGCCCATTCTGCCATGAACAGAATTCATTCCTCCTCCTGCCCCCAAGTACTTAACTACAGAAACTGATACATCAATTTACAAGAGCCTTAAGTCTGCAAAACCGTTCTGCTTCCAGCAGCGAGAAAGCTGGGCATGCAATGGGGTTCCTATGCTAGCAAAGCTGGGCTAAACCACGGCTGCATTCACTTTGTCAGAAATAATCCATCTGAATGAACAAACAGGCCTTTGGAAGCCAAACGTGACCACTAGGACCAGCACTGTTTGGTTCAGAAAACAACTGCTCAGAAACCCCTTGGCTGAGCCACAGCTCACTGCTCAGGGTTTGCAGCTACTCCTCCGTGGCCAGAGTCCCACACACGTCTGTGCAACACCAACAGCCCTCCACACCTCTCTAGGAGTATCCCTATTACTGTGTAATTCACTACTGTGCCCAAGACCAGCTGATGAGGTGAATATTCGGGCTTCTTCCCCCTCCACATGGTTTTACTCCCTCTGTTAACTTTTGTCGCTTAGAACCACAAAATATACCAAGTTATTATTAAACACCATTGCTGACAGATAAGTGGGAGCAAACAATTTTGTCCTTTCCCCAGTTTGGGTTAGCCTGACTCTGAAATAAAATCTAAGCTAAAACACGCCTTGGGCAGCTCCTTGAAAATATTTTTACCTTCATTATTTCTACCTAATCCGCTGGCAGCATTGCAAAGCTAGGCATCCCCACTGCATCGCGTCCTTGAAGAATAATGTTCAAGTGGGATGAGGTACAAAAAAAATGCTGAGGGGCTGCAGTTTCCACAGGAGCTGAACTTCAGATTCATATTCTGACCCAGCCAAATATACTTCCCCAGGTAACAGACTGCCGTTCTCTGACAACATATACCCTGAAAAGCCAGAGATTATGAAAATTTCTATGATAACAAAGCAGCTGAGAGGGACAGAGACATGAACCTTTGCTTTCAGTAAAAACTGAGTAATTGTTAGTAATTTTAAAATCAGTATAATCAACAGGGAAATTATTCCTATATGTGATTCTACAAAACAGGTATTTTGAATGTATAACCCATCCTCTGAACTTGAGGCATGTTCTGAAGATACAGCTGGTGTTTCTGAACACGTCAACTCTGTATGTACAAAGCATATACATACAGATATATACATTTGGTATGGTATCCCATAATCTGGATATCATTGGGATAGCCAGACAGCAGAGATCCTGGGAGTAAGCTGCTTCTACAGAGCAATACAGCCACAGCTGTTGATTTTGAAGAGTTCTGACCAGGTCATAAGGAACAAAACCACATTTCTTGGACTCTAGCAGTAGGAAAAAGGACAACAGGGTAGGAAATTAGTAGGTGATTTACTACAAAACTAATTACAGCTGATCATTTCATTGTGTTCATGAAGGGTTTGGGGAGAGAAACTTGCCATTCCTGCCAAGTTTTGAGAGCCTTTCATCTTCCATGGATAGGTGGAAATTTGAAATGTGCAAGAAGGATGCAGTGAATAGAATTTCTAAAGGGCATTACTGTTTTATAACCATGAGTCAGTTTTTCATCTAGGACATAAGTATTGATGTCAAGTGGCAAGTAATGAAATATTTCTTAAGCTGTTGGCTACATCCTCCACCACTGCGAACTGATGCAGCCCCCGAGACTTTCGATAAAACTATGGCATCTTGGGAAAGTTCAGGGTGTGCTCTATTCTATTGGTTCTCATTGAGATTAGGAAACACGCCGTAACAATGAGGACTGTGTATCCTTAATAAATATACATAAACACAAACAAGATATCCACAATACAGAGCTCGTGAATACTTCAGAGAGGTTTCAGCCTTTTTAATTCAGAACAGATAGTTAAAGTTCATATCTTTATTGCAGCGTGATGTCATCTGACTGACTAAATCTGGCGTTGCATCTCATTTAATAAGATTATATGGTCAAACAGAGTGGAAGCAATCTGCTTGAACATTTCTTGGCTGAATGGCTTCAAAGGCATCTTTTGACACTAATTTGTTGAATGGATGATTGCGAGCAACATAAAAACAAATTAAAAGTTTTAAGTGCTTGGGCTAGATCCTCAGCTAGTAAAAAAGCAAAGGTGGTCCATTAAATTCAGTTGCTCATTTGTATCTACTGAAGATCTGGCTCTTTATGCTTAATGTGACTATACATACACTTGGGCATGGAGTTATACTCAGCAGACGATTTATTCTAGCGCTGAGCATCTTTTAGCCCCACACTGCCAACAGGAGCAGGAGCATTTGTCAGCTCCAGAAGTTGCAGAATTAGCTCTTGTGTTCTTGAAAATAGTTGGGAAAACCACCAGAGGCCCTGTTCTGCTAGACACAGGGAATCTGATGGACGTGAATGTATATGGATTTTACACACATAAATTGTGCGGTATAATTTACAGCAACAGGTAAGTATCACGTGTTCATCTACACTCATTACACAGTGAAAACTCACCAATCTTTACAATTAAGCCCTGCCACTGTCAAGCCAAATGCTTGCAGTGCTCCCTTCAGAGCCTGGTACAGCGCTCCAATTTACCATAAGTAGTCTCCCCATTTTTTGATGCACGCTGTTCTCCATCCTTTTCACTGAACGCCTCTTGGATCCACCTGATCTGCACGAACTGCTGCTTTTCCCAGCTCCCTTCTCCCGCTTTGCTCTTCCCCATCTGCTCTCCTGCACTATTTCACCATCCTGGGCAGCTGATGTAAATGTGCCAGTTATTAACATTTTTGCTTAATTTCCCTTTCCTGTGCACTAAGGGCAGGTAGTGCCTAGGAACCCACAGCAACACTGAGATCTGAAACCATATGTAAACAGATGGAGTAAACAATGGAAAAAGTATTTAAATAGAAATGGGAAAAGAAAGAAGACTGGAAAACTGAAAAAGAAAAAAAAGCTCTGCCTGCTCAAACTTACCCCCTGATTTGAGTTTAAAAGAACAATATAAAGAGATGGTACTCAAATCCTGTGCTTGTTTACCACATGCTGGGTTTTCCTGAATTGTGCTTTTGTTTGGTTTTGGCTTTTTTTAAAGCCAGCATCACAACCTGGCACCCCACACCATATTCTGTTTTCCATTACATGAGCATAAACCGGATGGAAACTGGAAGCGAGTCGTACGCGTGACCCACTGAGAGCAAAATTTCAACTTAATGGGTTTAAACTGAATGTAGGAAAATATTCTTGCAGCTTCTAATCAGCTACCATGATGAGGGGTTTTGGGTTAAAAGATCATTTTCAGTCAAAAAGATAATATTCAAACACCAGTTAGGCATCCCAGGAACAAAATGGATCTGCAGCCATTTCCATTTAAATTCAGAAGGAAATCGGTCTTCATACATCAGGCTGGAAGTCGGCTGCCAGCTGTAGTCAGGGCAGCATCTCCCCTCCGTACCACGGCAATTAAAAGATCATGTAATTATAGCTGATCTAGCGCCCACAGAAGTCAAAGGAAAGCCATTCATCGACTGTAATGGGCTTTGGAGCAGCTTCAAAACTCCTCCAGCATATGTAGTCCTGACACTTTGGAAACCGAAAGCCTCCCAAGTTTAACTACGCTCATCCGCGGCTAAAAAAAGGAAGAAAGTGTTTTCACATCTTTCTTTCATCTTATATAAACACAACCCAGCACTACTGACCATCAACTGTCTATTAAATAGACTATTTGTTGAAGGAAATAAGTATGGTGAGCTAGTATTTACCCATGGGCCACCTGACAACAATCAAGGCTTTGTTTCCTTTGAAAGAGAAGTGTCAGCTTTCAACCTAAAGGACTCAAACCTTTTGTCCAAAAAACGGAAAAAAAGGAAGAAAAATTCTGAAAAGCATAAGCCAGGATGGCCCCTCCTTTCACCAAAAGCTCTTTTTTAATTACCCTGGTTCATCCACGAGCACGGGACAATAAAAGCAGGCACAGAGCAAGTTTGCTGCAGCTCTCCCCTTTGAGGTTTCCATTAGATATTTTTAAGTTTCAAAGTTTCTCTGCTTTTCAACAGAAAGCTAGATCTTCCACCATGGGAAGGCCACAAACACAATCTCCCCCACCCTCAAACGTTTTCTAATCATCTAATTTCCTCAGGTAAAAAAACCACTGTCCCCAGAAATTACCATTTTAGGGAAAAAGGGCGTGAATCTTAAAATCAGATCATACCATAGCACAAAATTTATAATAAATCCTTTCGTGTGTCTAACAAACATTTCGACCCTCCTGTTATTTTTTTTTCTAGTACTGAGTGGTATCTGCTCCGCACACATTTTACTACTGAACAGGTTTCTGAAGGAGGCTTTTGTTGAATTATTTTAGAGGCACTATTGAGGACTAACTCCAGAGAGGAAGATACTTAATCATTGCTGAAAATCCCCAGGTAGCTCCGCAAATCCACAGGCTTTTGTGACCAAGATGTATTTACCATGTTTGTTAGCATTTTCTTCTTGACTTCTGAGTTTGCAGTTCTTCAGACATACTTGATTATTCACAAATTGCGTTGCTGGGTGTAAGCCCAATTTATCTATAGACCTTAACTCCCATCTCTTTCTCTCCATTCCATCCATGGATCTAAGAAGCCTTCTGACAGAGAAGTTCATTATATTCAACTCAGTTCTGAAAAAAGGTATGGCTTCCCCCCTCCACCCCACCCTCTGAAGGCAATGGGAAATCAGCCTGAGCCTGGAAATTTGGTGTCTAGAGACAATGATCTCAAAATCCAGTTATTGCTCTGAAGCAACATTTTCCAAGCAGCCACGTGATCTGCAAACTCAACCCTGCTTTCAAAAATTGCTATTCTTAAGTTCTTGTTGGTGTTGGTTACTTTCACTGGGAAGTAAACTTTGAAGTGCCAAATCAGACCTGAAACAGGCCCAGGGGTACTTCCACAAAATTTTACCCACAAAGTCCATTTTCACAAGACCGGATTCACTCTCCATGTTATACCAAACTGCACCACACACTCTGTAGCTACGGCATGACCGAAACGTCTCCCCATCCAGGATGCCAAGATGCAATTCCGCATCTCAAAGCGACCTCGAACCATCCAAGAGCCCTCCTCAGTCTGAGATCAACGGAAGTCCAAGAAAACTGGTTTTCTTCATGAAGTGTGGCAGACATTTGACCAACACCACACATATGCCAGAAACCTGAGCTAAACAGTTTTCACCTTTAGCAACAGCTATATATTTAATTTATTCCAGCCTCTCTGCTGCCTCAGCCTCATAGCAAAAAATAAAAAAACAACCACATAAAAACCACAGAAATAAAAAAAAACCACAAAAAACCCAAAAGGAGATTATTTGCCCAGATGACAAGTTACCCTTGGACCTGACCTTTTTCATTTATGCAGTCAAATAGTGGCAGTTACAACCTCTTCCCAATACACAGGATGCTTGAATAAATTAAAGAAGCTGCTGGAACAAACCAGGGGAATGTATTAATCTGCTGAACAGGAGAGTGCCACCCACTTTGTGTTACACCGAGACAGATGAGGCAAGCAACTGCTGATCCAGAAAACATCTGCTAAACAAAATCAGAATTAATGATAACCAGACTGAGCTCTTTGATGGCCAGTTCTCACCAGCTGCAGGGAACCATCAAAGAGCCTCTCACAGCACCAACCAATTAGTTACCAACGCAAAGGAGCTTACAGGAGCAGGATCCAGGCACCAGCACAACTCCCATTTACCACTGCTGCACCTTGGGGTGGATTTGCAGTGTGCTGATGCATGGAAAGCCTCATCCAGACCTTCTGCTCCCTGAAATGCTCCAAGGTCAGAGCACAGATCCTCTTCCAGCACCCAACAAACCTTGACTTCCATCCCCAGCACCATCACGCTGTTCCGTGCTGAAAGAGCAACTTTTCATTGAAAAAAAGAAAATCTACAATTTGCAACACTAAGAACTGTCAGGCAAGCATTAGGAGGCAGCCTCTTTGAAATCCCACAGCAGTACACTCTTTCAAGTGTGTAAACTATGTTTGTTTTAGAAAGTTACTGCAGGAATATTCAACACCAACACACACATTGAAAGAAAACTGTATTTTTTTTCCTACCTTTTCTTCTTGTAACTTCAAACCTTCTGGCGTCCTATAAGGAAAAAAAGAATTTTTTGTGTGTTTTTTGTTTTAAAATACAAGAGTTTTTCAAAGGCAGCATGAACAGAAACCCCTAAAAACATTAGTCATTGTCCCAGAGAAGCGTCTGTGAAGCTCTACACAATAACGGAGGAGTAATTACAAGCATACATTTCAGTTTGTCCACAGATATGTAATGGATCGATATATCACCTAAAATGATTCATCATTCAGTGATAAGTTACATGGTAGAGCACAATATCTTTCTTTAAAAAGGATTTTTTTTTCCTCTATTGATGTTAAAAGGGAGCAGCTGGGAGGGTTATTGTTACTGTACCAAGGATTTAGGGTTGAGGAGGGAGGAGCCATTACAGATATTTTTAGCAGATGCTTGTTCAAATACCTGAATAATTTCAAAGCAAGTGGACTACTCACGCTTCGAGCTGAGGGCTCATTTCAATCTTTGCACACCTCCATCATTTGCCCTATTTCGTGCAAAGCCTCACTACCATCTCTAATAAAGAAACTTCTTTTTAAGAGACATTGCCTAAAGTCTCAAAGGGTATTGCATTCCCAGACAACACTATCTACTTACACTAATGGTGAGACTCCAGAGGAATAAATATTTAATTCCAAGCAGTAACATTATTTATGGATTAATTACAAATATTTATAATTGCCATCATTCCAGTTACTTATCATAGAATAATTTGGGTTGGAAGATCATCTTAAAGATCATCTAGTTGCATGGGCAGGGACACCTCCCACCACACCAGGTTGCTCCAAGCCCCGTCCAGCCTGGCCTTGAACCCCTCCAGGGATGGGGCAGCCACAGCTTCTCTGGGCAACCTGGGCCAGGGGCTCACCACCCTCACAGCAAAGAACAAAGCAGAATACTTCTTGCAACCAATATTAAAAATAGTGGAATCACAGGGGACTCAAAGACCATCTTGCCTGAAGTCCCACTGACCTGGGCAGTGTCCACTGATGGCTGATGCAGGATTAACCCCACCGAGCGCAACCTTAAACCTGGAAGACCCTGAGGTGCCACCAGGCCCCGGCACCGTCTCCAACATGGCACCCCCGGCACAGACACAGGGAAGAGGAGCAAGCTCTCCAGTACCCTGCCAGAAGCCTCTAAGGCAGGTTGTTACTCTTGTGGATGTGCCTTGTTTAATCTCATTTCGTCCCCTTTGTGCTCACTCTTCTCAAATGTTTGTTTATCAGAGAATGAAATAACAAAAAGGTTTGTTTCTCTCCTCCTTTTGGTAGGGCAATAACACATGGCCTCCCCAGACATCTGAGCTTTCTGGCACACCTGATCCATATTATGATTTTATTAGTACTTTTGATTATTATTTTTTTTAAATCAAGTACTTCCCTGCAGATCACATTTAGACAAAGGGAAATAAAGTATAGTGCTAGGCATCTAATGAAATATATCCACAGTCCCCTTCTGCTGTACAGTGGCCTGCCACAGGGTAATCAAAAATACCAAAAGCTGCCGCTGGAGCACACAATAAGGAATACAGAGCTTTTCAAAGCGAAAGAAGATAGGAAGAAACAAAAGAAAAAAAAATAATCAGTGTATGGAAGTAACATCAGTACCTGCTCAGCCAACTCCTGAAAGCCTCACCTCCCTCACCTGCAGACATCAGGCAGCACCGGGTAACTCAGAGGGAGGTGTTTCATTTGAGGATGTAATATCACACACACACAACGCAGCAGTGGGGCAGCGATTCGCGCGCTGCCTGCGGAAACACTCCTGTCTCCTGTCCCTCTCCCAGGACCCCGCCAGGGAAGGCAGGGGGGGCTTTCCCAAAAACAAAGCTTTCACCGAAACCAAGAGGGATCAAAAGTGGTCTCCTCGGCACTCTGAAGTCAACTGAGGGGAATAAACAAAAAAAAAAAATGGGTATTTGCTTATAAAAATACTAAGTCGTTATTCCCTGTAGGAAGCTACCTCAGTGATCTTAAGAAATATGTAAAATGGCATTCAGGATTAGTACTGACTTCAAAGCATTTATCCTCTTTAGGCAGCAAAGCTCTGAGCTGCGTAGACAGTTATACTCCAGGGACCTCTCACAGCTTTTCAAAATATTAGTTTGAGAGGTGGGGCATGGGATAAAAAAAAAATTCAGATACAGCCGTGTACATGTAATATATGCAAAAGGAAAGAGTACTTCTAAAGTTCCCCTGGAGTCCCTCACTTTAACAAGTTGTTTGAATTCTCTGCAGTTCAAAAGCTTAGAAACACTAAAACTAATTACAACTATTACATTGATCAAAAGAAAAAAAAGACAATCACACTCTATAAAAAAAATTCAAGTGTCAGCTCACTTGTATTAAATACCCTTTTGGTATTTCCATGAAAGGAACTGCACAGACATTGTGAAAAACAAAGGATGGTCTTCAAAGTTTCCCTTCTTTTACTCTGTTCGCCTTATAATTCTAACCTCTAATGAATATAAACTACCCCAAAAAACAGATGCAGGATTCAGAGGAAAAGCTTGTTAGAAATGCAAAGGCAGAATGTGAGGTCAGGCTCCAAGTCGTCACTTCTCGTTACCTGGGAGAGTATCAGCACTGGGTATGTCCCCCAAAACGTCCCCTTCCATGGAGAAAAGGCCAATGGCGCTCAGAGTGCTCCACATTTCAGGAGAGTACACAGAAAAACAGGAAATGAGAAAAATACCTGGCAACCATGGCAGGGCTTGAAGAGCAGCCCCAAAAAGGCACCAGCTCCAGGTAGAGACACAACGGTGGGTTCTATCCCTCTGGTAAAGTAAACTATAGCAAGGACTCTAATTTTTCTTAGTTTGCCTCAGCCAAATAATTTCTCTCTTCTGTAGCACAGAAAAGAAGAAACGATGCTAATTTTTCTCCTTTAGGGCATGTTGAACATAAAACCTTGCTATTAGTGATGTAACATACCACTAAGAGACACTACCAGCAAGCCTGGCCACAGGCACGGCACCGTCCTGCACGCTATGACTTGGGCAATCTCTCCACAAAAAGGAGTAGTCACCCTTTCTTTGAAGTCTGAGATACCGCTCTCAAGTAAAAATCACACGGAGGCTTTAATAGTGTTACCCGTAGAGAGCCAAACTATTTTGATAAAAATGACATTAAAGTTCTCGGATGCATTGCCTGAGGAGCACTCTTCTGCAGAAGCCATAAAGCAGATGGTTATAAATGAGACTTATTTCATTGGCACCATTTAATGACTGCAAATTCCTTTAACTAAAAATCTAATTTTATCAGAGCATAAATCATATGCTTTGAAGGGAAAAAAAATTGTTTCAGATTTCTCATTCCTTCCATAAAGCTTCTTCATGAGCACCATTTTTAAATAGCATTTCATTAATGCAATACAACAGTTTTATTTGTCAAGGTTCGCTTTTAGCACCTATTTTCCTCTTTTTTAATGTTAGTTAATTGAACTCAGAATAAAAGGCCCCTCTGTTCCGTATCTGAAGTGCCTCATCATTGTTATGTGGAAATCGATGTAGTATGTTTGCTCCGGTATCGCTTTTCACCAGACACGTAGCTCCTGAAAAGCCGCATCTCCAAAGGACCAACCAACCCAGTCTCAGCGCATGAGTGCGGATACAGTTTCATCAAGTATGATTATTGATCCCACCTGGATTAGGAGGGACAAACATCAAAACAAACATCAGAAATACAGTTTGCTGCCCGCTGTCACACCACTTTGCTCCCCCATCGCTGCTGCCTGTTGCCCACCAAACACCTGCCCGAACCTTTTGCAATTTAACAACCATTTCGCACAAAGCCCGTTTCTGCTCTTACAAAAAGGGAGGGCCAGGCTTTCAGAAGCAGCATCGGGATGTCCTGCCAAGGCATAAAAGCCGGTTTGTGTGATGGGCTCCTGATTAATGCTGAATCATGGTCCCACGGACGCACAGAACGCTTCTGGAATGAAGAATGAGATTTCATTCAGAACAGGGGAACTCCATTGTGCAGCATTAAAATACAACTATGCAGAGGGAATACACAAGATAGTACAGTCCTTGGCAGCCACTGTGCTGCAAACTGATTTATTGACAATCATTCATGATGGATCCAAGCAGCAAAACCACTTTCAAGTTGTTTGGTATCAGTGTAAATAAAGCCTTTAAACAGTTCTGTATAAAAATATATCTACATTCAGGAAGAAGTTCTTTGCTGTGGGGGTGGTGAGACACTGGAACAGGTTGCCCAGAGAAGCTGTGGCTGCCCCATCCCTGGAGGTGTTCAAGGCCAGGTTGGACGGGGCTTGGAGCAACCTGGTGTGGTGGGAGGTGTCCCTGCCCGGGGCAGGGGGTGGAACTGGACGATCTTTAAGGTCCCTTCCAACCCAAACCATTCTATGATTTGTCCTATATATCCAGAAAGAACATACTGTGCACCACACAACACAGCAATACTCTCTTTGTCCTGCAAATTCCTGTTTGTAGACCTTCTGCTCTCCTGCAGCTGAAGCAGGAGGTCTCATCTCCCGACATCACTGGAAAAGGGGACATCACACCATTTGCAGGGAGCACACAGCACTTTCGAGCTCAGGCTCCAATTTCCACCAAAACACTCTACAGCCAAAGGTTTTCTGTCTCAAATATTGTATTTTACTTCAGTTTATAGGTGGTTTTGCACTCTTGGATAATGGAAGATTTGGCTTCATCTCTTGTGCTTGAGCAAAGTCAAGTTTCCTGGAGAGCCCTGTTTGGAGCCTTGGTGCCCTGCACCCTTCAGGGTGCTGCTCTTGGATGTCTTTAGCAAGGGAAGCCCAGGAAACACAGAAGACCAACCACTACACTAAGAACACCAATTCCTCTGTTAAGATCACTTTAGATTAACTTTATTACACCAATGCTAATCAGCATTTAATAATTTTCACTTGTTAAAGCTGCACTCAAGTAAACAGGGAGGGGGGAAAGGAGGGACCACGTGCACGTCCCTCTTACGTTTACAACTACAGGCAAGACCAATGCACTGAAGGGCTAATTTCTAATTTGGAAAAATAATGATCTATGAAACCCAAGAAATCGCTGTACCGAACTGTGGTGACTTGTCTGCCATGCAGAAATCTAATTCCCACACCTCAAGGGCAATCTCTATTAATAAAAATCCACACATTCTCTCCAGCCAAGGAACAAGCAGGCAGGACAGAACAGCCATGGGGATGCTCTGACTACATGAAATTATTATTGCAGCATGAGCACGGGGAGGTCATTCAGAAACAAAGATGGTCCTGGACTGTCTGCAGGAAGCACAGTAGGAAGCAGAGCTTCCCAAATGCTTTAAAACACCCATGGGACAGGGGACAAGACAGGAATAAGCTGCTCTTGAAGTTCTCCTCAATTCTAGGAGAGTTAAATAATCCAGCCTTTAGGCAGATAATATTAAACATCTAGAGCAGGTTAAAAAAGTGTCATAGATTCTAGACACCTAGTAATTGCTTGACGTATGTATAAAGTCACATCTGTAGCAGCTGCTGTGCATGACTAAAAGCAACCCGTGAACCTGCATCCTGCAGCTGTGGAGTAGACATGAAGGTGTAGAGTATGTATTATACACAGCCTTAGCAGTCTAAAATAAAAATACGCCAACCCACTGCTAAAATAGTCCATGGCTCGACAGCAACCCCACATGCTCTGTCATACACGTGGTCCCCCAGTTCAGGGCTGGACACGTTCGTGTCACACACGGGGGACTCACAGCACAGCCCCAGTGCTGTCCTGTGGGGCACAACAGGAGATGGAGCACAGGACAGGGCTTTCTGCCCTAAAATATGGCTCTGAAATACATGCAGAGCCTAGCACTTAAAAATTACAGTAGCTACATAATACTTTATACTTGGTTTATAAGTGATGGGCAGTGTACATAGACAACCTACCAACAGGGAGGGGGAAAAGGACCATTTCCTGATTTTTCTGTAACAGTTGTTCTTCCTTTTGTCCCTGCACATCCACATGTGGCCACATGCAATCTCCTGCGTTCTAATTTGAAAAGTGAGCATGCTTTGCGAGGTAAGTAATTAAACAGTCACAATTAGGCCTGAAATCAGGAAAGACAGGTTCCTGTCTGCTATTTCTTCCTAGTTTTCCTTTGACTAAAACCCGAGGATGAGTGCGTACAACCCAGACACAGAGGCACATCACAAGCAGGAATCACTGAGCAATAGCTCAATGTAGTATTTTAAGGTGCAAATCTTCACAGCAGTGTTGTAGTCCTCTTTCTTTCCCACCTTCCCCCATTTGCAGACCAGTATTTACAGATTTGTATACGGCTGTGCGTTTGCCATCCTCTTTGTTAGCAGCCTCTGCCCCCACAAGCATGGTGCTTAACCTGTACCAAGTTTGGTACCAAAGAGCTACCAACCGTTCTCAAGGACAGCAATTCCTAAGATAACCTTACCTTGAAGTGTTTTCGGTCTCCTGCCCTTTAATATGGATGTAGATTTAGCCAAAAGGAGTCACTTTATGACCATAAGCAAAGCTTAACATAGGAGACTTTGCCAAAAAAACCCCAAAACAACCCAATTAATGCAGCAGATGGAAGAGATGCAGAAGAGCAGGTAACACGTCCCAGATCCACAGGTTGCCTGTATTGCTGCTTACCAGCCACTCCGTGGAAGAGGCTGCAGTCCTCGTGCAGGGGGATACAGCAAATTCAGCACATGCAGCTGGGCTCACGCTGGGTCTGTCGCTAAATTAGACGTTACCCCTGCACACGCCACGTCTCCAGGGACCTGCTCTCAGGATCAGCCTAACTGCTGTACAATTTCTAAATATACACTCCTGACTCATTTCGCAAATTAATAACAAGTGGCTGTTCCTATTAATAGATTATCATCCCAGGGATGATGATTTTTTTCCCCCCCTTCAGAGCAGGCTCTTCCTTATCTCAAGTGAGGGGTCAAGAAAATTATGCTGACACCCAGTACAGGGCTAGGTGATCCTGCATCCAGACTGCAGCAGCCGCAGTGGTTATTACTAATACACAGCTCAGTTTGACAATCAGGATCCTCTGTTTACAGCCACAAACACAGTATATTTTCAAAAAAAAAAGATGCTAATGAGGCAGAGAGCATCCACTTTTTTTTTTTGAGCCAGGCATGAGGAAGAAAATAAATCACGCACTGCTGTTTAAAGAAAGCTTGCTAACAGTACAGACGCTGGCAATTTAGATTTGTCCTGTCTGGTATAAACATTGAGAGAAGCTCTGATGTCTCACATCACACAGTATCATCTGCTCACCCATACGGCAGCTAATTGAGGTAATTGCTGCATCTCTGATTTTACTCACTACTATTTCTGGACTTCAGATGAGAAACCCAGGTATAACTCCATAAATTTCCACATTGTCATAGGGAAGCTCATGGGATCCCTATTTTAGAAATCCCAAATTTGCTGATGTACCCTTCCTAATCTAAAAAAAAAAACAAAAAACAAAACAAACCACAAAAACCACAAAACCAAGAATTCCCCTGCTTGATGGTAGAAAGTCCTTTCAGTAGAACTGTCTTCCTTTAAAAACTACTGCTATAGCCTTTTAAGGGAGAAGATGCTACGTTTGGAAAAAAAATAGTCAATATTTACCCTTTTAAGGTTAAGGAGCTTCTGAACAGAATATCTGGAAGTGTAACCCTCTGCCACATCATAGCCAAGTTAAAATTGCCTTAGATTTCTTTTTTATTTGCAAGACATTTTGCTCTGGTCTTACTCTCTGCTTCAGGAATATACCAGCATTTCCCCACCTAGCTATGATTTTTCACAGTTGCTCAACTGTGACATGAGAAAAAAAACCTTCCTGAGATTTGATTCCTACGGTCAGTCCGTGCCGCAGCTCGGCACAGAGCCGGGCACCCTGGGAACAGCATCCAAGCACTGCCTACCTCCAGCTACAGCACCAAAATTCCAGGTCAGCAGCATCCGAGGCACCACTTAAACTGCAGGGAGGGCACCCCTGGAGCAGCTGGTGGTACTGGTTGCCGTTAGCTGGAAGGTGATAGCCCCAGCAGGATGGGCAATGCAGGACAACCGAGAGGTATCACACACTGCATCTTACCAGAAGATTAAAAAAAAAAATAATAAAGGAAGCAGTATTTTGGTTCTGTAAGGCACTGTTTCATCTTTAACTTGTGCTATAGATGCATCCTGACAATCCCTGACACTATTGAACCATAAACATCTATGTAAGCTAAAGTTCTTCAAATGTGATGCTGTTATTCAAGTATATAGTACCTGCCTTGTTCCAAGTAACCCAACATTCAAATTTTCTACTGCATCAGACATCCCATAAGATACAGCATTTATTAAACCCTCTGGGTACACAGGAGGGGGTAGGCGAGGCTTGGGGATGCAGAGGAAGGACCCCAACATATATTTCCAAATACTATGAAAATATTCCACAGCACCATGAACTGCCATGGAATCAGATACTCCAATAACCAACACTCAAGGCAAAAGCTTCTCATTTCCACAGGAATAACGTTATAGAATACAAAGTTGGAAGGGACCTCAGGGATCAGCTGTCCCAGCCTTTCTTGGCAAAAGCACAGTCCAGACAAGACGGCCCAGCCCCTCGTCCAGCTGAATCTTAAAAAAGTGTCCCATGATGGGGAATCCACCACTTCCCTGGGGAGATTATTCCAGTGGCTGATTGTTCTCACTGTGGAAAAAATTCCCTCTTGTGTCCAAGAGGATACCACATAAATTGCAGGTAACAAGGAGTGAATTATCAGTACATACCGAAGTGGTACAAAAATAAATTTAAGTCTTGTCTCCCTTTACCTTCATCGATGTTTTAAACAGGCACAGGCTGGAGCCCAGGACAGATACTAATTCAAATCTGATTCTTTCCTTCCTTTCTCCAAACTGACTTACAAGCAGGAAGAGCACACACGCGGTAGAGAATACATTACTAATAATAATTCTTAAAATAAACACCAGGATATTAGATCTTCAACTGCATATAAAATTGATACATTGCACCTGTTTTATTCCAAGCTCATGCTTTGAAAATATGCCTCTATTTGAATTAGAAGTAAAAGCTTTTACCAAAAGCCTTTGCAGTTTTGTACCTTACTTCCCACAGCACTCCTTTCGTAGCCTGTCAGATAAGGAAATACAATTTTGCTGGGGAAAAGAGCACAAAATCATCCCCATGACTCCCCTGCTGCTTGGAATAACCAACTGTGGTCTTCAGGTGCAGCAGTAAGGGAAACAACAGTTAAGAATCTGAAGATAATTAGGAATTTCAGCAGTAATTGATAGCTCTGGACAAGTGCAGTTGAGGCTGTGAGTGGACTCCAGAGGGATGCTTTAACCTGTGCGGGATGGCACTGAAGGGCTGGTAAGACCCGGTGTTTGCAGTCACAGTGAAGGTTAAAGTGACATTTATTACTTGGAGATTTTAAGCGGTTCACGTGCCATGCAAGTAATAACTAATGAACAAGTCAGACTATGGATATCCTATGCAGCCCATACCTGCCAAATGCCAGTAAGAAAGTTACAGTACCTTAAAGAAATGAGCGTGTTTGCTGCATTCATTAGGCTAAAAATAAGTGTTGGTATAACCACACATGACACTTTGAGGTTGGTGGTATAATTTAAGGCATAAAGCAAAATAAGGTAACAAACATAGTGGGTAAAAATGATCAAGGAACTGAAATAGCGTTGGCACAGCTGGTCTTGTTTACCCTTGAACTGTGCTGTCAGAGTGCAAATGAGAGAGAGCACTGCACACCAGCAGTGCCTTGCTCCCTATGGAGGGCAGACAGTTCAGGGGCACCAGAAAGGCGCAAACATCTTGCAGCACGGAGAGGAGAAAAGCAAACACACCAGTGCGGAGAGACCTGGATAGATTGGATCGATGGGCCAACGCTAATGGCATGAGCTTCAACAAGGCCAAGTGCCAGGTCCTGCACTTGGGCCACGACAACCCCATGCATCGCTACAGGCTTGGGGCAGCGTGGCTGGAGAGCTGCCTGGCAGAAAAGGACCTGGGGGTTCTAATTGACAAGCAGCTGAACATGAGCCAGCAGTGTGCCCAGGTGGCCAAGAGGGCCAATGGCATCCTGGCTTGTATTAGCAATAGTGTGACCAGCAGAAGCAGGGAGGGGATTGTCCCCCTGTACTCAGCACTGGTGAGGCCACACCTTGAGTATTGTGTCCAGTTCTGGGCACCTCAATACGAGAGAGATCTCGAGGTGCTGGAGCGAGTGCAGAGGAGGGCAACGAAGCTGGTGAAGGGCCTGGAGAATAAATCTTATGAGGAGCGATTGAAGGAGCTGGGGCTGTTTAGTTTGAGGAAGAGGAGGCTGAGGGGAGACCTCATCGCTCTCTACAACTACTTGAAAGGACATTGTGGAGAGGTTGGTGCTGGTCTCCTCTCACAGGTAATTAGCGATAGAACAAGAGGGAATGGGTTCAAGCTGCAGCAGGGGAGGTTTAGGCTGGACATTAGGAAAAAATTCTTCCCAGAAAGAGTGGTCAGACACTGGAATAGGCTGCCCAGGGAGGTGGTGGAGTCACCATCCCTGGATGTGTTTGAGAGTCATTTAGATGTGGTGTTAGGGGATATGGTGTAGGGGAGAACTTTGTAGAGTGGGGCTGATGGTTGGACTCAATGATCCCAAGGGTCTTTTACAACCTAAATGATTCTATGATCTGCAAGAGCCACTCGTGTGAGCACTTGGAACATCACTTGTGAGCCCTGCACCGGAGGAGCCTCCCCAGGGACACAGATCTTCTCCTGCAGGTGCGCTGCAGTGCTGCACAAAGATTTCAGGTCTCTCATGAGACTTCTTAAATAGGAGGGTGGGTGGCAAAGATAGAGCATGGGGTGAAAGCCAAATGAAAGCAATTAAGCATTTCTACAAAAGCACACAGCAGTTCTGGTTCTGTAGCCCAGAGCAGAGCCCAGGACGCCTGCCAGTCTGTACCGTAACTGCTCAGGAGCAATCGGTGACATCCAAATAGTTCCTTTAACAACTCAGCACAAACCAAATATACATGTACACGCACAGGATTATTCTCTACTTTCACACTATCCAGCTAGGACAATACTGTTCAGGCTACCTGCCAGCAGTGCCCCGGAAAACATCCTACAGAATTTTATTTCTGAGGCATAGCACTGTGCTGACTTGTGTTTGAGGAGCTCCCCGCAGCAGATGGGAGACCTGCTCCTGGAGGAGCCAATGGAGACCTGCAGCACCACAGGTTGAGAAGAGAAGGTGAGAAACTTGCCCCAGGAACCATGGCAAAACCAGCTTGGCTTCGGCACCTACAGAAAAGCAGCCTCTCGCACAGAAAGCAGGGAACAGGAGAAAGAAAGCTAGCTGCCAAATTTCAATATTTAATAAGATTAAAGAAGATTTAATAAGATAATAAGATAATATTTGTAAAAATACCCCAGTAGGCTGAAAAATCAGCCTGAGCTACTGGTGTGGATTACTTTCTGTAGAGACCAAGTGGAGTAGTACCACTGGCTTTCCATCAGAATCTCCTGGTCAAGTTCTCCTTCAAATCTGAACTCCAGGGTTATCTCAGATACAGGTTACGTCTCTTTTCTGCTGTACTCATGCTGGAAACTCCCTTCATTGCCACTGGCAATAACTGGCAGAGCTACATTTTTGAGAATTCCTTTCAAGAAAGGAGAGGTGACCCCAGATTGCACCACCTGCTGCAACTCAGAGCCCTTCTAAGCCAGCACAGGGCTGCCCATGAAGTGTGGTCACCTCTGAAATGTCCACCTTCAGCACGGAATCAGCCTTGCTGAAGGCAGAGGCAAAGCTTGTCCAAAAATATCACCCCAGAGTGGTGAGTTCTATATATTCAGGTACTTTGGCATATATTCCACTCAGTAGGATTTAGTCCTATGATGGTTCAGCTCTGGGAAGCTGCACCTCCTAGCTCCACAGAAGTCCATGTGCAGCATCCAGAAGCTCCAAGAGCTTCCCAGCATCCTCTGGAACCAGCCTATGAGAAGTTTCACAACGTAAAAGTGACAGCAGCATTCTCCAAAATTAATATAGACCAGGAAAGTTCCAGCTTTTCAGTTAAATACTAACCTTGTCCTTATTTTAATCAGGATTTTATTTTAGTTCGTTCTACACCCATGGAATTTCAGACTGCATGCGCATGTTTAACTATTGTAGTCAGGACTAAAAATATTTCAGAAAACAAACCTCTTCAGGAACACCCCATAAATTTGAGAGGTGGAAGGCTGAGCATCAAGAAAACATACACCATTGCTATGTCAGAGAGTTAACTTCTCATGCAGAAGGGCTGCATATTGCGGTCTATGGCCTCAAGACTTATTTTTCCATTATAAATGCAAAGCACAACTGCAATAATTCTACCACAGACCATGAAGAAATCGATTTAGCAATCTGAACATAAATTAAGCAATGTTTTTGATTCAGTAAACTTGTTCCTATGTAGATCAGAACAAGTATTAGTGAAGGTCAGTGACCCATAGCCAAGTATTTGCTTTGATGAAGTTCATAGGAATTTTAGATCAGAGCACACTTCAGATTATTTGACCTGTGAATTAACCCTTTACATATTTTTAAGCAATTTTAGTGAATTGCTAGGAGCTTTCCTATTTGTGATTCAACATTTTAAACGCGTGTTAATGGAATTACATATTAATCAAACCACAAATTTGGTAACTAACAAACACTTCTCATGAATAAGGAGCTCCGAACTGAACAAAGACCAGTATCACTAGGAAAGGATTTCAGGTGATTTTTATCATTAAAAAAGGTATTATGGCTAAACTATTTTCTGAAAGACAAAATAAATGCCTTTTGAGAGCAAAGAGCAGTTATCTCAGTTTCACTGACCTACCTGACAGCTCTGTTCAGGGCTTCCAGATTCACCTTGGTGTTTGGTGCCACACTGTACAAACACTCTTTCTTTGGGAATAAGCTTTCTGCACAGTTACTTTTAAAAAGATCTGCATTATAACTTACATCCCTTGAAGCTATTTTAGCCGTTGTCTTTGTACATTAAAATTTTTAATATTCACACCTGTTAAATTCTGCACAAATCTGAACAAATACATTTCTAGCTTAGATCCTTCCACCTCAAGCAAGATCAAGTAATTGGTGCAGTAACTTCACGGTTTTTAGAGGAAGATCAAATGAATTAACATCTTTCAAGTAGCATAATAGTTCTACAATTTGTGTTAAAGTAAATAATTTGAGTAATGAATTTAATTCCTCAAAGTAACTTTTTCCAAAAAAAATCAAAACTAATATGCATTAGTGAAGAATGAGATATTTTAAAATGCAAAAGCATGCAAAATATTTAATTATTTTTAATAAAAAAAACAAAAGTGATCTGAGACAAGAAAAGAATGTGTTTAATGGAGCACCAGAGTGCTACCTGGGCCTACACAGCAACAAAAGAACAGTGAAGGAGAACTGTTTTTCTTCGCTTTTGCAGAGCAAGGATGGATACCTCAAGCAAAAAGTACACCCGAGACAGAACTCAGAACTGCAGAACCTCTAACTCCCCTAAAATGATTTTCAAGTCCTGCTAAGCAGTGAAAAAGCATGTTTTTAATTACCTTAAACTGCTTTATTGAAATAACACACACAACTGTGGGTATTTGTAGATGGGATGTGACTGGGAGAAATGGGATTCTCCAAGTAGAACAAAATCCTGAGGCTTAAATAGATCCAATTGCAGCATGAATCCATCAAGGGCTCATCATTAGCCTGGCACTGACTAATGTGTCTGCCAGTACGTAAGTGTTCCAGGCAATGGCAGTTAAAAACTACCAAAGTCTCCTTTCCCTTGCCTCCCCCACCATCTCCCACTTTCAGGCATTTGAACAATCATTTAGCAAACCTATGATAATCAGGAACTAATTAAATAACTAAAATTGTTTCAGCATTCATCCTTCTCTTTTCATGAAAGTCACATTTCTGGATTTTTACAGCCTTATTCACATGCCTCAAACTCAGATGTGAGAAATCTGAGCCTACCCACATCTGTGCAGCAAACCCACACTGTAAGGTCCGGTCCAGAAAGCCACCGTCCCTGCTGGGATAGCCCACACTGGATGCCCATCAGAACGGGGACCTGCTTAATCCATATCACTGCAACAAAAGCCATGGCTGTTACCTTCAGCACTGGAAACAAGTCCAGTTGGCTTCTCCGCTCCCACCAACCCAAGGACCACACGCTGAAGAGCACATCGCCATGCTGCATCAATGCATCAGGAGTCCCACCTCCCCAGACAGCCAGGCATCAGGGGTCCTCCCCAGCTGGATCAAGACCACCATCCCTGCACCTGTGGCCACCAGGCTCCCTTGGTCCCTTTCCCATTACTTTACACTTCACAGGGGTTTGACATCAGAAAGTCAGGATGGAAACGCTGTGGGCGGTAACTTTGCTGGTTCCCTCAGAACCACCCAATGGCTCAGATTTCCTTGTTTTTAAGCAGTAAAAGGAATTTTTTCAGGTTTCAACTGAAAGTGCAGTGACCCAAATGAAGAGCCAGGACAAAGTTTGCTTATTAAATTTAGTTTCACTGGTCCCAGCAGCCCTAGGACAGAGTGTAGAGTCTCTGGGGCAAAGACAGCACCCCCACAATGGCCAGATGCGCAATTTCACTCCCAGAATGATGGCAATATACTCAAAAAGTGTAAGAGCTTCTGCTTCACAGTTTGTACCCAACCACTGTTTCTTCACTGACCTCCTCAGCAGGTGTTTAATACAAATACACATGGGTAGGCCCTCACTTGTTTTCTGTTTTCACAGTACGGAAAGCCTGAAGGCAGCACAAAAATAGAAACACAAGACTTGTAGCAGCAGCTGATGTACAGTACCTCTTGATGCAGCTTCCCTGTGTCCGAATACAGCCTTCTGCTCCGGTCCGCATCCATCCATCCCCTCGTCACCAATGGGAAAACCCCAAGCAATACGAGAGATAACCAAAAGCTGTTTGATTTCATCATCTCACGTCTGTTGAAAACAAGAGAGCAGTCATAAAACAACCATCTCGCAACGAAACTCAGCTCAGATTCAATAACATGGCAGAAGCTTCAGCTGATGGTGCCCGTCCACACTCGATCAGTGACGATGGAGCCCTGCAGACTCCCACAGCACACACAGCAAAACACCGATTTTCCTGTTTGCACCCATCAGTGTACTGGCAATGAATTCCCACAGCGTAGCAGTTTTGTGAAATATTTACCCCAAAACTACCCCCCACAGGACACGCTGTTACCCACACAGCACCTACAGAACCAGAGCTCTGGGATTTCCAAATCTAACTACTGTGGCCAAGAGCAAACCCCATCAAAACACACAGTTATGGTACCGCAGGAACCAAAGGGTGACTTTATCCCATCTCCAGAATCCCTGGCAGCATAGGGGCACTCAGGGACTCACATTTGAACCCTCAGCAGATCTTCAGGAAAGCCCCAGACACACACATTCACTTCTTTGACCACTGGAGGTTTCCAGCAATGTGACAGGAAACAGCATTATTCCCCTCAAATTCAGAGGATGCTGCTGCCTTCAGCAGATACAGCCACTGCCACCCCTTTGGCTAAGACAGCAAACTGGGGTCTGACAGCTGGCACCCAAATGCAGGAACAGCCATTCTTGCCCCAGCTGAGGGCACCTGCCCAGGTGGTCACCAAACCCACTACAACTTGCAAGACCTGAAAAAGTCTGTGCTGAAGAGGGCTGAGGTGTTTCTCCAACCACGATGTAGGTGAGCCCTGCCTCAGGCTGTCATTTTTCCACTTTTTTTTTTTTCCTCTGTCCCAAACAGAGACATCTCCAAGCCCTCCCAGACTCATCCTACTCAGCAGCACCATCTCCATGTGCCCCACCACAGCCCCACATCAGCCGCAGGGGGCTGGGAAGAAGCAAGCAAGGATTTGCACCACAACAGCATCCACTTTGACCAGTGGTTCTTGCCTTGTGTGGGTTTTCTTAATGAATTTGGAAGTAAAACCAATGCAGTTACCCCAAGTATTGTCAGATGGGACTACCATGTTCCATACATGCATAGCCCCACACTGGCCCCTGGAAGCTCAGCCAGGGGAGCTCCATACGTCACCTGAACTTTGTTGGGAACAAGACACCAGTTTGTGTCATTACTTTTCACATTAAAAATACTAAAGGAGTCTTCAGGTCTGGTACCATTTTCATGGTAGCTGAGGGAAGATTTGACCTTTCAGAGCAGCCGCCGAGGATGCTGACACAGACCCATAACGAAGCATAATGACCACTTAATGAAGCAAGCAATGGCATTTCTATAGCATGCAAGTGACAGGCTGCTGCTTGGTTTGAGCCATACCCATTAACAAGATGAGTTACCTGCTAATGGCAAGCTTAAGCCTCACTGAATTAAGTCACCATGACATACCTTGTCTTGACAGGACTCATTTTAGAGTGTTTTCACACCACGTATTCGCTGTAGGGTATACCCCGGCCTTGGTGCATCACTATTCCTTCCGGAGCCGTGACCGTTTACATCAGCGACGGTGTAGGCTAAGCTATTTCACCTGCCCAAAGACCCACCACCAAGAGAACCAGCCCAGCCACGCGCCATCCACCCGGCGAGCCCAGGCATCGCTTTCTTCTCAGCGCTAACATAAACACCCTGAATTGAGAGCACTCAGGATGAAATCAAAATTTATTAGGCTTTCTAAATTCCAATTAGAAGCCTCAGATGTAATGGTACTGGGGCTACAAATAAATGTTTAATAAACCGAAGTCACTATATCAATAAGCAACAAGTACATTGTTACATTACGAATTGCTCTTGCACAGCAATACTGTTTCTCACATGTTTTTTTTTATTGAGGTATTTTGTATGCTCAGTTGATACCATCACAGCAAATACAGCTATTTCACTTTGCAGTCCTGGAGACCTCTGACTCATATGCTGCTTGAAATTACAATCCTAGAGCAAAACAGGGGACTAGCTAGTTTCATGTATATTTAGCAAATAACTAACTGCTAGAAAACATGATGGTGTTTGGATTAGGATGCCTGTAACACTGATGAAACTGAAAGGGCAGTCTCTACCTGCTAGAAACTACAGTCGTTTTATAAACAGAATTTGCAGAACATCTTTCTCCAGTCAGTTTAGAAATAGCTTATTTTTATTGCATGCTGACTGACAGTACACTAATTGCTCTCACTTATAGTAAGAGGAGGACATGCTAATACACATTATGTATCTGAATAGCCTAAACCAAGAGACAACTATGCACCATAAATACGAAGTGAGGGTTAATCCTGAAATTGTACAGCATTTTCGTGTCACTTGGCATCCTAAACCATAGCTCAGCATCGCCTTACCCCAAGCTGTGTGGAAGGCTCCTTGCAGAATCTGCTCAGCAGCTGCATCATGTAATAGAGCTACCGGATTGCAGTCCTAAAGTTCCCTGAAGTCAACAGAAAAATTCAAATTGATTGAATAGATCCAGACCACCGATGTAAGCTCTGACAAGTTTTACTACCAATTTCCTTTCCTCGCAGGAATGAGGGACAGATTTTTCACGATGTGAGCCTGTACGGACATCACTGCTCAAGTAAAATCAAAGCCTGCACATGGAAGCGTCTGCATAAAACAAGCAGTTGTACTCAAAAGAAAAATAAATGAACAACATTTGTGGCTAAACATTAGAAGCCTCTCAAGAGCTGGGGGTGGAGGGGGGAGTCTATCACACACCTGCTCTTGGCAACATGTGTGAGCAAACAGAGATTTTAATCTACTGTGTAATGCAGAAATTAGTAATTGTAATGCAGATGCTAGAATTAAACCAGGCTATTTTAAAGCAAAGAAAGTTGAGCATCGCATCCATTTGTGGCATTTCCTTTGGTTTCAGGGGAATTACTTCCAAAGCAATTTTGGCTTTAAGATACTATAGAAAGCCTGTAAGTTTACATAAAACCTGTGGTTTCTTCCTCTGAGCTACAACAGCATTACAGCCTCCCTCAGCAGCTGGCATTGCTTCACCGAGAAACACTACCACAAGGACAACAGTGCCATGCTGCACACCATCATCTGAAGAAGCTCCAACACAACGGTTTGTTCACACATGTCATGCCCAGCCTGGTGGGACCACGCACCACAGGAGCGCCAGCAGTGGCAGGACAGCCATCCCGAGCTCGGATGGGTTTGTGCAGACACTAACACGCAGGGAAAGGCTCCACGCGCAAGAAAATTGGTGCGACGCCTCTAAATGAAGAGGAGCAACAGCCAGCAGAAGCAAGGTAAAGGTACAAGCAAAGGTTTTAGGGCCCAGGTTTTAGAGCTGCTCAAGCAAAAAGGGTCACCTTGAAAAAGGAAGGGAACACTAATCGCATTGGCTGTTTGAGCCGAGAGCACCACAAATTGTCTAAAGCACTTCTGTGACATGCAATATGAGCTGTCAAACAGCTAGACTGCCGCAAAGATCCCACAACTTCCTCCTTCACAACACAGAAGCTTTAAGAATTCAATTAAGTTGACTGTAATAAGATTAAAAAATTTGCCAAAGCAGTTACTGGGTTTGTTTTCAGGGCTACTTAAATTGCAGCTTATTTTTTTTTGGTATTGAGAAATTAATAGCTCACAATAGCTTTTAATAATTACCAAGAAGCTTCACATTACAAAGAGGTTGAACTTAATTACCTGAAGTTATGACTGTTGCTATAGCAAAAGGAAAGCATTCAGACCAAACCATTACCTCTATATAAATTGGCTCTATTAACACCAGATAAGAATCTGGTCCTCAGTTCCTCTGCCATCAAGTGTTCCAATTGCTTCAGCCTTATCTAAACAGCATTTCTATGGCCTGCAAAATAATTTTGATGTCCATAATTTCTTCTTGAATGCTAAAAATGCTACAAAATTAAGGAGAAACCCCCTTCTAAGATAACCTTTCAGCAAGTCATAATGAAGCCAAATAACAATTTCAGCCAGCTACCTGCACTATCTTAGATAAATACTGAAAGCTTTGATGCATTAAGAACTCATTTGAATCAGCTGTGATGTTTAAGCACAAACCAGACACTTCATTTAACAGAAGCATACGTAAGACTATTTCACTTGATCTTTAAATCCTCCATGACACTTCAACATTTCCCAGAAGGGATGTGAGGAACATGAATCCAGCTGAAGAACTGCCAAGAAGCTCCTAAACCTCACATGTATTTAACCTTCATCTTCCAGGCTGCCTCCGTGACACTTCTATACCTTTCAATCATGGGTTTGCTCTGAGGTTACACTTGGAGAAGTCCCATACCATCCCCTATATTATCCTCTAGGCAGGCACCCTGTGCCAGCACCACCGCAAACAGTAGGTCATAAAAAGAAGCAAGCCCTGAAGAGGAATCTACAGTGCTAGAGGAGGTTGGAGGGGCCCATTGAGAGACTGGACAAACAGGATTAACTCGCTCCTCCTGTTCCTAACCCTCCTGGGTTGCTATATGCCTTAAAACCCAGAATCTCTCCTTTATGTCTTTTCTGCATTTTGTAGCTTAAGGAGAAAATCCATTCTAAGCTAACCTTTCAGCAAGACATAATGAAGCCAAATAACAATTTCAGCCAGCTACCTGAAGCATCTCAGATAAATACTGAAAGTTTTGATGCATTACAAACTCACTGGAATCAGCTGTGATGTTTAAGCACAAACCAGACATTTCATTTGAGCAAATACATACATAAGAATATTTCATTTGATCTTTAAATCCTCCAAGACATTTCAAATACTTCCCAGAAGAAATTTGGGGAGCATCAGTCCAGCAGCGAGGACCTGCTGCCAAGAAGCTCCTGAATCTCACAGGTATTTAACCCTTGCTTTCCAGGCTGCCTCCGCGACACTTCGGTACCTTTCAGCCACAGGTCTGCTCCGAGGTTACGCTCGGAGAAGTCCCGCACCATCCCTTCCATTACTCCGCATCAGCCCCACCGCAAAGCCATTTATTCCCACCGCACAGAAGCATTTTAGACAAGTTTGGAAAGACACCAATGTTGTTTTGTTTTGGTTTTGTTTTTTTTTTTAAGGAAAAAAGAATCGAATCGCCACTCCGCTGCCGACTGCAAACGGCAGGTCGGGCGAACCGAACCGGGGGGGTCTCCCGTTACCTGCGCCCCACGGGCTGCACCGGGCCCCGACGGGCGCTCGGCGGGGGCGGCCGTCGGCGCCAGGGCGCCACCCAGCGGCCGCGGGGGGGGGTGTGGAAGCGCCCGCCCCACTCGCGATCGCGGCGGGACGCACCGCCCGGCCCCACCGACGGCCGCCCCGCAGCTCCGGCACCGGGGGAGGGGGAACCGCCGACCCCGCACCACACCACACTCCCCCCCCGGCGTCCGAGGGCAGGGACCCACGTTCCCCCCCACGGGTAGCATCGCCGCCTCCTGCTCCCCACGCTCGGGGTGCGACACCCTTCCCAGCCCGACGTCCCACCCCTGCTGCGGGCACCCACCTGTTACCGCGCCCGGCCCGGGGACGCGGAGCCGGCGGACGGAGGGGGTCCGCGGCACCGACCTCTCCCAGCCCCGAGCGCAGCCCGCGGAGCCGACGGGACAAGGGAAGCGGCGCAGCTCCCGCCGGCGCTCTCCCCTCAGCCCCGGCCGGGGACGGCAGCGCTCCACTGGGCACGGAGAGACGCGGGGCAGCGCAGAGCGGACCCCCCCACACTACACACACACAACCCCTCTCCCGGTGCCGCCGACCCCGGGCGGGCCAGCCGCTGCGGGGCGCTCCCCCGCGGCACTCACCTGCGGAGCGGCGGGTCGGGTCGCGGCGGGGTGGCGGCGGCCGGGGGGCAGCAGGGCGGTAAAGGAGCGACAGCGGCCGAGTCGGCGGCGGGGGCCGGGCCGGCCCTATTTCAGCTCTCTGGGGCCGGAGCCGCCTGACGTCACCGCCGCATTTGCATATTCCACCCAATCGCCGGCACCTGTGCGGGGAGGGCGGGGCGGCCTCCGCGGCGGGGGGGACGCACACACGGCAGTCGGAGCATCCCTGCGTGGGTACCAGAAACACGGGGGGACCGGTACCTCCGTGCTGCTGGTCCCCCCTCTCCGATACCCCCCGCTCCGGGCAATGCGGGACCCCGGCAGGGTGAGAGGAGACCCCTGAGCGTCCCTGAAACGGGGGTGTCCCGCGGGGGCAGCGGATTTTCCCCGGTGGGATCCCGTAACCCGCCACGGGCTTGCGCTGCCCCAAGGCAGGAGCACACGCTGTTTGGGAAAGTGCTCCTTCTATTTCCACCTATCCCTGGCTCTACGGAAAGGCAAACATTGAAATTCATTCACTCTCCTCTTCACCGTCGTATCAGTTTTTTTTTTTTTAAATAAAAAAATAAAAAAAATCAATATAATCATTTCTCATTTATTTTTTAAAAAGAATTGGATGTTTACAGGAGAGGGAGGGACTGCAGAAGCAAGGAGGATTTAGGATGCTTGGTTTCAAAGGCTGTGGGGAGGATTAGGCATAGACTGGACACATCGCAAAGGCAATGTAATGCCTGCAATTAACAACAGAAGGAGATGAGCAGTCTAAAAGACTGATAAAACATGCCAATTTTTGCGTTTCTTTCTAGAAAGGCTCTTACAGCTGGATCCTGCTGAATTAAATTGGGTTTGTCATTGGCTTTGGTGTGGGGACACCAAAGGACAGGACCCCCTAGTTCAGATGTTTAAAAAGGCACCGGCTGCTCTCAGAAAGCAGGTCTAGTCCGGAAGAAAATCTGCTTATTAAAAAATCATTCCACAAAATTAGGCACGAGGTTGCAGGAGAGGCTCTTTCATGAAAGTAAGCTTTTTAAATTGTTTTTCAGTTTATATTTTCTTTGCAGGAAATACCAAGTGATCAGACAGGTTGGTTTTCCGGTATTTTTCACACCTTTAGTTCTGGCCTGTTAAATGCAACACCTCCGAAATATTTTCAGTGTTTACAAAAAAATGGAGTTTATTCTACCCAAACTGTGCCCAAAGGCTTGTAGGGACTCTTGTTTTTTTTCCGGTTTCCTTCTTTAGGAAGGAAACAACCTGGAATTGCTGATTTAATGTTTGGATTAAAAAAGAAATCAGAAATGTAATAAAATGGGGAGTATCTGTTGTGAATTTTTCATGGGTATTATAAAGGAGGTCTTTGTAGAGTGTCCTAAAAGAAGAAATTAGTGTATATTTCACAGCTGGCCTATAGGTTTAAGACATCTGAGGTTTGAAAAAAAAAAAGAAGTAAAGATGGAATCTAATCAGAAAGAAATATGTTATCTTCAGTGAGATCTTTTTCTCTTTCCTGAGGGAAAAAAATCGGAAGTAATGTCGGTGGAGACAACTCTTCCCCATTTCCTGAAGGGAAGGAAGACAAGTCTTGCCACTTACCAACATCATTTATTCTACGAAAAGATGTTTGTGCTGTCAATTGTGCACGGGATGCGTTAGTGGACATCTGAAGTTCCCGCACAGCCCCTATTTATTTATATCCACGCTTGCTGGAGGATGCCGAGTAGGGGTGCGGCCGTGTTTCTTCCCCACCAACAGCTTTCCTGGGTGATACGTGCCGCCATGCGTTTGTAGTAGTCGGTGCATTTTGCTCTTTTTACATCATCTGATGCAGTTCTAAACGCACAGGCTGGGGCTGCTGCGCTTCCGCGGGACCCTGACAGCTGAGATGAGCGGAAGAGCACGGGGTGGCAGCGCCGAACGCCTGCTGCAACGTCCCCGCGCCATGAACACCCTCCCCGGACCCCAGCCAGGGGTGCCAAGTCCTGGCCTCATGTCCCCGGGGCTCACCCACCTCCTGCCGCCGGTCCTGCTGTTTCCATGCCTGTGCCTGAGCCTGAGCATCCCACTTTCGATGGCTAAATGAGGAATTACCCCGCGCAGCGGATATGCTGGGCAATTCGGGTCCTGTGAAGTGCCCGTCTGCTCCTCCATCAGTTATCGGGTGCCAAAGGTGACGGTGTTCCTCACCCAGGTATCTCAGGATGCCCGGATTTCCCTTCCCCACCTGGGTACAATTAGGTACCAACAGTCATTTTTAGTGTCTTCTCTTGCTCACTCGGGTCCTATGCAATTCCCTGATATTTTGGTTCAAAATCTTTCCGACCTTTTGAAAATACTATTTGTAAAAAGCGACTGGCAGGCACCCCCTTCTCGCACCCCCGACCTCCATCCAGCTCCATCCCCCTCCTTTTCAAACGCTTCCAATCTGTCCTAAGACCTTGCAAAAGCCTGGCTGCATCCCAAGGGGCGTTTTTGAAAGGGATCTGTGGGAGCTTTGCCGGGGGGTCTGCTGTCCCCCCACGCCCCCACCAAGGCTGGGCAAAGCAAAGAGCTCTGTTATAGAACTGGAGTTATAAACTGCTGCTTGCTCCAGAGCGGGCTGGCAGTGAAAAACTGATAAATTCCTCATCTTCGGGGCTGGATGAGTTTGAAGCAAAATAACTGTTGCTTTCCTTTGAACCGGGAATTGGAGAGGCCCAAAAAACAGTGATTGGAGTTAGAAGGAAAAGAAAAATGGATGATTTTAAAGACAGACTTGAGGAGGGGAAGATTCCTATGCAGAGAAAGCGGAAAAACAAGTTAGCAATTTTTTAATTTTATTTTTTTTTTCTTACAATACAGGATAACCAGTTCACTGAAATGAGAATTAAGCGTCTCCACTCAGTTTAAAAAAAATAAATTAAAACCAGAAAAAAAGACAGCAAGTAAAAACACTTTGGAAGTTTAGCAGGGTTGAAGCTGCAGGTGACAATATGTTTAATATGACGTTGGAAATATGAGGACTGGGAAGAAGGAGAGACCTGGGCCAGTCCCGGTTTCGCGTTCTTCGGTGAGAGGAGCTGGAAATGTGCAACCTGTTGTCAGCTTTGACTGATGCGACTTCAGGCGTTTGATGAGAAATTTTAAACAACAGATTGGCGAGGCAGAGCTCCGTGTCACCGAAGATACGATAGCGTTCAAGGGTGACCACGGCAGTTAGTTTAAGGGAAAGAGTTTTGAAGAACAGATGGTCTTCTCTTATTGGGCTTGCTTTTTATTTTATTTTTTTTTTTAATAAAAACCAACCCACAACAAAGCAAGACTCCCTGAATTCTACCAGCAAAGGAATTAACTGGTAACCATCTGAGCCATCTGAAACACTTCCAAAATCTACTAAGCAATGTTCAGAAGAGGAAGATAAGGTTTAATCTGAAAATTCAAACTTTGAACAACAGCAAATCACCAACCCACCCCTTGTCCAGTCCTGCTATCTAAATGCAGTAATTAAACACGAGTTTTTAAAAGAACATTGTGTTCACTGGAAACAAGAAGCTGAGGAGGTAATAGGACAACAAGATTCATGCTCATCACTTCTAGTTATTTGAACCAAGAGGCTAAATCAGATCTGATTAAAATAGGAACTCAAAACCAGATCCGACCAAAAACTAGAGATATTAAACAAATACAAATGTGACAAGAGTCATGATTCAATTATTAAGAGTCCATCTTTTAAATGCTCATTAAGATGACAGTGTGTATCTTTGCCTACATACATTTAGCAAAGCCTTTTCACTTTGACAGTGCATAAAATTATCCATGCCAACTGTATATCTCTTAGTTTTTATGTCAACTTTAGAGTTGCCAGTTTTTCATTATCCTCTTGGTCATAAATTAATAAGGAGGAACAAATTTAATAGCAGCCTCAAACCTTTAGAGATTATGTCAGCCTTGTGTATCTGTGCCAGTTAAATCACCGTTTATTTCTGCTTAAGTTTAATGTGGTCATCTTTATACAAACACACACATATTTAACGCCTGCTCCCAGGGTATGGCATTACCGCACCGAGGGGCTGCTCTGAAAAGCTGACATGGAGCTCAGACTTGGACTTTCCTAACCAACTCCATTTAAGATGCAGCAAATGGAGAGGACCAAGGTCAAGGGCTGGAAACACGCAGGAGTTTTTTTGCAGGCGCCGTTGTCCCATGTCATTACCAGCCGGGATCTCTATGGACGAGTCTCCACAGCAGTGGCATGTCCTTTGGGTGGTCAAGATGGGTTGAGGCCCCAGTCTAGGCAGGTGCAGCCCTTGGTGACCCATCCTTCTCTGTCTTCATCCTCTTTTGGCGAACGATTGCTCTGTTTGGCAAGTGCCCGCAAATACTGGATGCTGGACTGCAGCGCTTCGTCCCTGCCTTCATAGCTGTAAGCCCAAAATAATAAAAAAATAAATTGTAAAAGATGTTTTATACCAAAGGAAATACTAAACGTAGAAACAGTGGTTTGATTCATTTCACAGCTGTAGTCTTTTTTGATTTGTTTGTAATTTTCTACACTACTGCTTCCAATTTGATACTGTCTGGGCCTCGGATGACAATGGGAATGGGATAACAGATGATGAGCTCAAAATACTGAACACAATCATACTCACCCTACGTGTACCCACAATCAATATGTCACTTTGAGGAAGGAACCATCAGCCACTGGGCAAAGTTTGGAATATAAAATGTCACAGGAACTCAAGGCACATTTCTTATTTCTTAGAAGTTGTCAGAGAAGCTGGCTGGTTCCTGTGTAGGGGACATGCGGAGGGTTCAAATAAATAGCCCCACATACCTGAATTAAAATCGATGTGGCAACTTTCAGCAGCTCCCTCCATCTCCATCGCCTTGGGAAACCAAACGTGCAATGCTAACTGCACGTTAGCTGATGGCAGGACCCGCAGGAGCAGGTCCCACAGCCGTTCACTGATCTTGGGCCTTTGGGAATGGCACCTATTTTCCTCAATTTACCCATCTCTGAGTATTTTGTTGGTCTCTTTTCCCAGACGCACAGGACACATCGCCAAAGACAATGGGCAATCCATAGGTGAAGACAAGAAAGCCCTTTCATCCATGGGCACGGATAATAATAAGGTGTTTAGATTTTTTCTCAAGCTCCTTGGCTATTTGTATGTACAGTCGAGTCATCGGAAAGTCTTGGTGCGTATGCTGGAGCATATGGTGATCTTTCTTTCAAGCTCGTTTTCAAGAGGAAGTTTAAAGCGAGGAGCTTTAGCAGAGCTGTTACGACGCAGGTTGTACAGCAGAGGAGTAGGCAGTTGGTCAGAGGTACCGGAATCCTAATCCACGTCGTCAAAACTCCTCGTGTCAGAGAGAAAGAGGCAGATGAATGGAACAGGTGAAGATGAAAGAACACGCACCAAAGCAGAAGGAAAACCAGCAAGAAATGTGAGCCTGCCTCATCTGAAGCATTTGGAAAAGTTTTCTAAAGCGTCTTCACGTTTTATCTCATCACTTAATAGGTTTTACTTTACTCCTGGGCATATCTACGCTGTATATCAAGTTCAAGAAATACATATGAGCAAGGGTGAATTGGCTACAGATTCCTGAAATTGCCTCTGCAGACAGATGGCCAGAAGGCAGGCTGGGAGGGAGAGTACAAGCGAGGAGGACATCGTTCTTCAAGAAAAATTCAGAAATGTAAATGGCACCATCAGTGCTAAGAAAGACAAACCCCTGCAAAGCATTAGCCAGGCTCGGTTCAAACAGCAATTAAATGATTTAGAACAAGACTGTGATCATTTACAATTTTTAAAGGTGAAAGGTGTGATTTTGGTAATACCTTAAAATTAAAAGGCCAGCCACTCCATCTTTAAAATGATGGTTTCTCTCCTGGAAGACTTATCTCATTGTCAGTCCATTAGCAGCCAGCCAGAACCCATCCATACAAAAATAATTGGCTATTGATATACGGTAATCCTGAAAAGTTATTCTTATTTTTGTTCATTGCTACAGAAAGATGTCCTCTCTAGCCTATGCTTTCAATCATTGTAAATGCTACTGTGAAAAACTAAAAACACTCTTCCGAGATGGATTAAGATCTACTTCACAAATAAATATGTTTTATCACTAAGAGAAGAGGCAAATGTCACTGGTACTGAGTGTTTTATACACAGTAGAGACCACTTACGCTGGAATTTTCCCTTCGCGGTAAATTAATGTCATGGGCTGTGCACAGTCCCCTCCGCCGGAGCAGGCTCCAGTGCAGGGTTCATACCTGCTGGACATACATGAAGAATTGTCCCTGAACCGCAACAGCAGCCCCTCCTTTGCCCTTGACCAATGTGAGCTAGAACAGGGTAAAACGCAGGGTTTGTTGTGAAAAAGCATGGTTTATTGGGAAATGGTATGATTTATCAGAGAGGGGCAGGGGTCACTGCTCTCCGCAGGGACCGAGGTCCCATCTTTGCTCAGAAAAGGGTCGCATCCTGCACGCTGCTGCAGTGCCTGGGTCCCGGAGGAACCGGCAGCCTGGGAAAAGCAAAATCAGCCACAACCACCAGCCATCAGCCCCATAAAAGGTTACTTGTGCCCAGGCTGGGAAGTTCGCACTCAGGCTGTTAAAGCCGCCACGAGCCGTTGGCAGATGCTGCACTTGCCAGCTAAGCATCCCTCAAGAATAGCTAATAAAAGCGGAGGACGTTAGGCTTCGTAATGCTGTATTTTAAAGATAAAGAGTCTCCTGTTGGAATCATACGAGGATTTTTACTTTCTTGCGGACAGCTATTTGGCTGGGCTGGAACACAATCTCGAGCTGAACTGAAACAACGAGTTATAAAACCCTGGCTGGGACGATACGCGGGGAGATGTAAAAAGGCAGAATGGAGAAAGTGGGGAAATAATCGAGCTTGACAGAGAACTTTTGAGACTGTAGTTTGAGCCAGTAGTCGAAATTTCTCACACTTAAGGCTCAAACACACACCAATGAGAAAGGAAGGTGCTGAATGGCCTCAACAAATCTGTCTTGGTACCTCGTATAGACGTTGATTTTTAGTTGTTTTGCCTTATTTATGGCCATTCACTTGTAAAAGTTGTTGATAAAATGTTTTAAAGAGTAAAAAATTAATTTTAGATTTGTTTCAGCTGCTTATGGAATTATTTTTCCTTGTTTGGCCAAATTTCTGCTGTAACTCTTCCAACACAAACAATTTTGGTTGCTTTTGTGTTGCTATTGGAAGCGTATCACTCAGTAGTTACTATACTGAGTCTCCGTTATCCCTTTAGCAACGGTCTCTCCCACAGCAAAAGAAAATGCATTTTTTCTCTTGTCTCTTATTGTCCAGAATTACTCTTGGATATTACAGTCCTCAATGTTTAGTATTAAATCATTTCCCTGCCAATTCATTGTAATCAACTCTTCCACAAAGTCAATAGCAATAACATTTTTATAAGGCATTGTCTCTCTCAGCCTATTAGGTTCTTTCTGATCTTTGAATATTCCATTCCGAAAATAATAGATAGTGACCTGGAGGAAAGCATAAAATCTGTGAAAGTCACACAACCAACCACCTAATTGCTCATACCAACCGAATCTTTGGGTCAGAGTTTTGACGAGTGCAGACAAGTTACTCAATCATACCAGTGACTTTATTTTCTGTAGAAAAAAACACAACATGAATAAATGAGCTACCGGGCCCACTGGAACCAATAACAATATTTCCATCGCACTTAATGGAACCAGATGTTGGCTTTGCAGAGTTATATGTGGTGTTACACTGGGTACATCTGTGCCGCAGTGCAAATACGCCACTACAACTCACAGGGAGGTACTTAAGCTGGTTTAAAGGAAGCACTGGCAGCTGCAGCACTGCAGAGCTGCAAAACCCACCCCAGCCTGGAGTATTTATTGCATGGTGAACTTGTGCGGAGCTGTGTGCTGTCACAGCCGCAGTGCCATGGGCACCCGCGGTGCCGGTTCAGCGCTGCTGTGGGGACGCCTCCGTGAGCCCAGCTGAGGATGCTGCGGAGTCCCACGTGCCTCCTGGATGCACCACCCGAAGCAGTGGGGGCTTCACAGCCCATGGTGAAATACTGAGATAAAGACCACTTCTTCCAGCATCCTTTCAACTCAACCTACATCTTCATCAGGTCTCCGGGATAAACTTCGGTTTCATCTTCTTCTGCCTTTAGGGGGGGCAGAGTCACACTGTTGGGGTTACTCTGGGTTAGAAGGAACCAAAATGGGTCACAGACAAAGCCAAAACATGATGAGCCGCCTTAATTGTAAGCATACAGATTGCACAAAATCCAACAGAAGTTTTGTATGAAAGGAAATGGCACAATTACGGCTTCCTATCATAGCTATTTACAAACACAGATGGAGAAAATATTACAATGAATGAAAAAAACCAAATTTCTCTATAGCTACACTGTGCTGATGACACTTGCTATACTGTAACTCCATAAATGAAAGAATAACGGCTTATCTAAAGGATTTTGTTCAGCCTTAAGAGGAAAAGGCTCAGGAGGGGACCTCACTTGTGCTTGCAGCTACAGAGAGGTGTACCCAGGTGCTCCTCAGGCACGCAGTGAACGCGCACGGCCAAAGGGTGCAACAGGATGTTCTGGTTAGATAGAAGGGGGAAAAAAATCACCCCAAGGGCAGTTAAAGACTGGAACAGGGACTCGGAGAGGCTGTGGGATCTTTCCTCTGAGATATTCAAACTTTGGCTGGACAAGGCTCTGAGCAACCTGCTCTAGCAGATCCTGCCTTGTGGGAGGTTGGGCTCAGTGACCTCCAGAGGTCCCGTCCAACTGAGTTAGTTTCCAACTCTGTGACTTTATAAATAGCTTTTGACATCAGCCTCGAGAAAAAGGAGCATCACTTAGTGAATGTAAACAGCTGAACCTATGATCACTTTCAGGCAATCAGGCTAGTATATATATATATATTTTAATGCTATTGAAAGTAACAAGTACCCAGCTGATGTTTAACTAAAGGAGCAAAGCAGAGGCTCGGACTCCAAATCAGTAGTGAAAACTGGTTAAAAGCCTTAATTTCTGTCTAGAAGCAGAAGTTGTCTTGAAAATTATATATAGGATATTATAAAGAACAGTTGCTGCTGTGATATTAAATAAAATTAATACATGTTAAAAAGTTAATATTTTGTTTTCACCCTTATGAAAACTGCTGCTGAGGTCTGAACTGGGATCTTTTACTTACACTGATCTCTGCCTGCGGTTGTGCATGTTCTGGGTGATGTTGCTCCATGTGGCTGCTGCTGCTTCAGCAGAGGTTTCCAATGCACCAACCCAGCATCTTCAAGAGCTTTCTCTCTTGAACGTGCAGCTCTCTTCAGCCTGAGGTTACTTGACTTGGCTTTAAATGTTACTAGTGCTGCTGATGAACTCTTGAATCACTTCCACAACTTAATGGCATGCTTTCAGTATATATATCCCTGTTCTGTGCATTTTAATGAGATCTGAGGATCTCTCCAAGTCAAGAGGCAGTTACCCATTAGGTGACTTAGTTCTTTCACTCACCCTGCAGTCAGTGAACTATCTACATCTGGCAGCTTATAACTAATGAACTAAACTAACTAAAAGTCAAGGTGCACCAGGCACAACACAGGCTGTGAAGTAGTTGTGCTTTCTCAGTTTTATTTGAGCTTTGGGGGAGCGCAATAACCTCAGTGCCACTGAGACATCAGCATCACGACCCTCAATTAACTTATTATTTTGTTTCCCCACCAAGGAAAAAAAGCAATGCTGATTTTGAAGATACTTTAATTTGTCTAACCCGACGGTACTGCGCAGCAATAGCAAAGATCCAAAAGTGCCCACACGGCGATGAGTGGGGCTCCCCCGAGGGTGGCTCGCGTGCCCTTGCACACTCCAAAGATGAAGTATGGAAGTGCTCTGCAAGCACTTATCACTTGCAAGCGTGGGTGACAGAGCTACATCTGTGTAAACCACAGCCATGAGTTTCATTGATTCTGATGGGTAATTTATTTCCGACTCTGCAAGGCAAACCCATAGAGACCAGCAGTCAATACCGGTAGAAGTGGATTAATGCAGTAACACACATCTTTTGGGTCAGTGGGCAGGCAGAACAGTTATTATTCCTATTAGCTCGGATTCAGGTGGAACAGAAAGGAAACAGTTAGTATCAACCGCAGGCTGTATATATCTTGTTTCTTTTTCTTTGACAGGGTTACAAAATCTGCTGCTGTTCTGTTTTTTCCTTTCTTTTTTCTTTTTTTTTTTTTTTAATATTGATACATTTTAAACAGGAAGAAATAGAGAGAATGGGGACATCTCTAGTCCCTATTCTCATCTCACCTTCTTCATGTATTGTGTAATTCCCTAATGTCTGGGAACCTGTTAAAAACTCCTCATTGTCAGCGTGTTCAGATCTCGAGGGACAAGACCCACAGCTAATATTCAAGACAATGCATTCCTGTCTATGAATAATATGAAGAGCTGAATCATTTTTTCTTCATTTTTTTTTTGCCTCTCACATGGCCTTAATGAAGATTTTGTAATCCTTTCTCCCCAGTGGCACATGGGTACCATCTAATATCTGCATTTAAATATTCTCTCCCTGCCTCAGACCCCAAACTGAAATCTGAAAACCAGGAAATAGTTTGTTCCAGGCTTCCTGAGCAACATACAAAAAAGTCTCTGCAAATAAGTAGAGCTTTAAACCTAAAAAAGAGCCGCAGCATAAAGAGGAAATACGGCCAGGCTTAGAGGTCTTTGCCCTTCCAGGAACACTGGAGCCAAGGCATGAACCTGATGAAATGTGAAATAAGAGACTTATACAACCAGGACAAAACCTATTTTTACAGCAGCATTCCCATGGGAAGCGGATGAAATATCCCATTTTCTTCTTGCCCCACTCTTGGTGCCCCCAGATTTCTTTTCACCTCACATAAGAGATATTTGCTCCAGACTGGATATATGTGGGCTTTATGGGGAGCTGTGTTTGCTCCACGTGGAGACCTGCTCTCCTGGGAAGGAAGAACTTTAGATTAGCTCCCCCATTTTGCTCTCATTGAAAGCTCTCACTTAAAGAAGCTACAAGATTGCCAAAAGTACAGCTGGCCTTGAAATATTTTGAAAATCCAGTGACTTCTGTGCTCTGAAGCCTACCTTGAGTCTAGTTTTAAAAATCCCGCTGGAGAGTATGTGCAGCCCTTGCACCAGCAGCGTTCGATCTCTTCGTCCCAGGTGACCGTCCCTTCTTTCCAAATCATTTCTAGACATTTGTGTCGTTCCTGCATCACTGAGAAAGCAAAGAAATAGCCCGAGCGGCACGACTTGCATGGATGAGGCTTAATTTGGGGCAGCCTGTTTTATTGGTGCTGCTACGGGGTCAGGTCCTCCAAACTCTTGCCGAGGGCAGGGATGGGAGTGTTGCTCCTCATCTAAGTAGAAACCTTTGAGTTATCGTGGCTTTTCTGATGAAAATACTAACAATGATGTACGCTTCAAGCACATATTGACAGATCGTTTCGATCTCTAACTGGCATTTTTGCTTTGATAGTTAATAGACTTCAGTCCTAAGTTCTTATTTAGATAAACCTCCCAGTTTTTGTTGGAGTGAAAATTAATAACTAGACCGAGATTTGGCCCCCGGTTGGACTGGTCTAGCTGGAGTTTTTATGTGATTCAATTTTAGGAAGAGGGTGAAACTGACTGTAATGGAGCTGGTTTGGAGAAAGGGAAAGTAGGCAAGAATTACAAAGATGTGCACAAACAAATTAACCCTTTTCTCCTGTTATTTAGAGTGTCACAAACGTTAGATCACCAAAAAGCTCAAACTGGCCAGGTGCTAAATGTTACTGTCCCCCTGGAAAAGTTACAGGCATCCAGGTCGAAATGATGCTGTGTGACCTCGGAGACCAGTCACTGATCCCGGCAGACAACCAGGAAGTGATCAAAATGGGAAGACTATAAAAAAAACTAACCTGCTGACTGAAAACTATTTATCCAAGAAACTTGGTAAACACTTATAAATAAGTAATACAATAGCACTCACTGGAGCTGGCGTGAAAATTATCCACAATTAATAAATTGACCCATCCTACATATTGTGTTATTTTCCCTGACATTTTCACAAGCTACAAATCTGATAATACAATTAAATGACAAGTTCAATCACTTCTTCATTTCATGTATATGTATATTATAATATTTTATAGCTGTATTACAGAAAAGACTGTTTACTCACGTTGTATCTTCCCTGGCATAATTCAGAGCTTTGCTTGCCTAAGAAATTACTTGTCTGCATTTTGATTAAAAAAAGCAAAACCTCATTGTTCCCATGGCAAATGAATTCAGTCTTTAAATGAAACTCATTGTCACATCCTTTTCTATGCAGCAAAGGCGTTCAGCTCCTGGAATGGTTTTAACCTCTAACACAGCACTTTTGTGTCTGTATCTGATCCAGCCATGATTCATTTTTCTTCCAAAGCTTCGTCAGTGTTGGGGCTCTGTACTTAGTTCTCAATGAACTGGCTATAAGGCAGTAGTTACAGCTCCCTGGAAAATGACACACAGTAACTCTGTCAAGTTTTTTATTAGCTTGGATAGGTCTTTTATTTTAGCAAGGTCTTTTATTACCTTGGATAGCTTTGAACTAGTTCTGAAGTGGATGAGTGAAGATCTGGAGATCCAATTTTATACCGAGAGCCATTAACTTTTTTTAACTGCAACCTCTTGATTATTGATAGGCTTTTGTTCTTTACTGTCGTTGCACAACACATTGTCTGAAGGGAATCAGGGTGCACAAACTTTCACAATTACTTACCGGAGTTTGGATGGGTTGCGGCAATCAGCCGACAGATGTCTTCTGACTTGCAGCATACAAAAAGCATCTGCTCTAGCTCAGAAGCTAATCTGATCCTTTTTGTTCCATAATATTGTCGGAAAACATGATAAGAATGTTACGAAGAAAGGAAGCATCTGTAAATCTCAGGTGGCGGTTATTCTTTTGTCCGTTAATGCCCAAGTATACACAAAACCAGCTAATCTGGAGCAGTTTTCCGTAAATCAAAATGGGCTCCATCAAAATAAATGAACATGAATGAGGCAGTAAGACCAGAATCAAGCTGCAGAAGTGCAGAAACTTGAAAAAAAATACAAATAAATAGAATTTCCTTGAAAATGTCAAAGTCTCAAAAACGGTGTATGTCCCTGCTAAAACAGCACGCAATTCACCCTGATCCCACTTCCCTTGAGCCTAGTAACCATTTCCTTCATTTGCATGCTTTCAGTTACAATTTTATGGCTTCAACATTTGTTAAATTTGAACTGATCTCATAATCTGGCTTCCTTGTCCAGAGTAAAATAATAAAATGTGTGTTTGAGGAAATTTTGGAAAATGACCAAGAAATTAACGCGGGCCCTTTTTCTAGCGGAGACTTCCTTACATTATCAAAGCACAATCTAAAGCTTTAAAGTTAAAACACGTTGCAAAAATTTTGATTGTTTTTTTTTTTCTTTCTTTTTAAAAAAGTGCTGTGAATATAAAATTCCCTTAATGAACCACGGTACCATTTCCTTATAAGTTCAGTTGTTCAAAGATGCTTTCTTTTTAAATTCAAACTCAAAAGGCAACAGTACGTAAAGCTTGAGTCAATTCAGACTTTCAGGTAACTGAGGTCAGCCTATGACTATTACTTGATAAAGTTTAATCCTTTTATATGAATCAGTCTTATTTACGAACCAAGTAACACTTGTATCAGTCAAAGACTGCTTTTGTATTTAGGCTCTTTTGCCTTAGAATTATTCTTGCATCCGGCTGCAGCAGGTAATATTTTGCTGTGTTGTTCTTTGGATTATTTATGCCTCTGTGGCCTCCAGACACCCACGACACAGAATAAACGCTCCCGGTATCGCTAATATAACAATCAGTTGCAGCGATCCCCAGTTGTTGCCAACCAGTCGGATAAATGGAAATCCATGTCGCCACAAGGATCTGCTGGGCAAGGATCCAGCTGTAGACTTGGCAACAATGACAACAGGAAAAAAAAAATAAAAATCACATTTTTCCTTTAGCGTTACAGACCCCATTCCTGTTTCTCGGTCCCCGTATCCATATTGCAGCCCTGGCTGATCAGTGGGGCCAGGAGCCGGACACAGCACCCGCAGAAGGTCTATGAGGAGCTGGATGGTGATGCTAAGTGTCCAGATGATGTGCCTTTCTTGGCAGCAAGTCACCAGTGTTTGGCAGGATTTGGTCCTCTCTGCACAGTACCTATGACCACAGCACATCCTCACGGGTTTGCATTTAAATCGCAAGTTTGAGAAGTTTCCATTTTCCTTATGGACCCTGTTGTCAAGATCTCACAGACAGATTACACTGTCCTGCTAAAAAATTCATTCTGTAGGGATCAGCTAAAGTTAAATCTAAGAGGAACAGTACATTACCCTGGGATTAGACTCATATTTCAAACAGACTGTTCGCTGAATAAGATCTCACAGAGTGAGTAAAGATAGCAGAATCGGGACCAAAGGCACCAGGCGTGCGATGGGCTGGAGAGGGGACAAGGAGCACCCCGGAAGCTGCAGGTGCCACGTGGGATGGGGCTGGTGTGCTCCAGGGATGGCTCCTCCTCTGCTCCACCTAAAGGGGGACAGGGTAGACTGCTTTGGAAAGCAGTTTACAACAAAATATCCCTCAGAAAAAATCTGGAAATTATAAAAATATGGAAAAAGAGTCTGTAGACTGGGAAGTTTCCATAGTTTTTTTGAAACAGCGCATTATGTGAGTTGCAATGCGAAGGAAAAAAACAGCATTCTTGCGCAGTCCTTGGTGAATCCATGGCCATTCCCGTGGGCTGTGAAGAGAAGGTCTCAGAACATCACTGATGTGGTTCTTGAAGACCCCTTACTGCTACTTCTACCCCTGCCCACAAACCGGTACCTATTCTTGATATTTTCACTGAAGTAGAGCCTAGAGGGGTCCAGCCAGTGCCCTCCAACATGACACGAAGGCAGGAGGGGGAAAACACAGTGGGCAGCTGGTGCTGAGTTCCGAGAATGCCCATCTCCGCTCCCACCTCGCTTCCTCCTGAGCTCTTTCAGCTCCACACGGGAATATCCCACAGCTTGTTCGACCCTTTACTGGGTCGGTGGAGCAGCACATTTGTCACGTTATCAACACGCTGATAATCTGCCACCTGATAAGAAGTCAGAAGTTTCTGAAAAATATCACAGTGGAAATCACTGCTTGCATCCTTTTTTTTTTTTTTTTTACACAGCCAGCCATGAAACTCTTAATTGCAATGTTAAGTAGTTTATCTTTACAAATTGAAGCCAGTATCTGATGGATTAAGAATTTCTGTACACACCTATCCTTTTTGTTTTTGATAAAAGCAAAAAAAGTTCTGTTATTCTGTTCTGCCATTGGTGTCAGTTTAGTTTTTTCAACCCCTCATATATTTGCCATCTGGAAACACCTAAACGCCAGCAGGTTTTGGCCTCAGGTTAGAAAGTGTTTGCAATTTATTTCTCAGAATTGCTAATAAGTCTCCCTGCCAAAAAAAAAAAGGAACAAACAATGATTCAGCAAAGCCTTTGAAGATCAAAAAGAAATATAATTAATTTGTTAAAGTGGAAAAATACCCAAATACCTGTTAACAAAATTGTATTTGACCTTCTGCATTTTTCTGCTGAGAAGACAAAACTTTTTACTTTACGCCAGCAGGATCCTCCCTGCCGAGAGAAGTGAAAACCCCACACCATGGAATTTATGAGACTCTGTTTTATGGTGCTATATAACATAATGCACTTCTACCTGCGCTTGCCCCTGCCACTTACTCACCAAATCTCTTTTAACGGCAAAGTTACTTACGACCACCATAAATACATAAGGCAGAGGATCGTCTTGCTCAACATGCCAGGCACACGAGGCGCTAGTCAGGGATGGGAATATTGGGAGAGCAAAAGTACCGCCCATTGACGATGCAAAGATACCCATCATCTGCCCCCAACACCAGAAAGAAAACAACAAAACCAAATCTGAGCAAATTTTGCTGCTGGAAGCTCAAAACCAAAAAATCCCAAAAATTCCATTTGGAGGAAATTCAAATCAAAGAAATGGCTGATGGTGGCTGGTCCTAAAGCCGTCGCATCTTAATTAAGTTTAATCTAACAGGGAAAAAAAAACATTTTCAGCAGTTTACATGATCACAAAAAGCAGTTAGGGCTGGTTTAACCAAACGACAACTCCAGGTCCTATGACAAACATCCGAAAAGTTCTGTGCTTTCTCTTTCACCCCACTGAAAATGTGCGATAAGCTTCCCTGGTATGGAAATCACTGATTAGAGTTAAATTCTAATACATTATGTCAATTAAAATTTTTAGAGGCTATAATAGTGTTTAACATGCGATGTAATCCTTTACAAAGCATATAATATGAAAAAAATTGAAGGTGATCTGAAACTTTGCAAGTAATGGAGACAACCAAAATACAGGTGGGTATATCATGTTGGCAAGACCGATTTAGAATGAAAAAAAGCTGAAACAGCTTACGTTAATGACAGGAGATAGATGTAATATTTTAGATATGACCACTGGATGAATTCCATTTCTTCAACAATTCTGTAAATACAGCAGCTAAAAACAGACTATGTTTGGTTTTAGGGAATTAACTGCGCAAATAAACCCATTTAATTCCTACCTTACTGTGACAACTTTAAAGTCAGACTCACAGTTTTTCTGTAGCTTGGTAATAGCGATATTAGCAAACAGATGCTCTGAAACTGGTTTAATACTGCTAAATTAATTATTTTTGTCGGTGTGCTTGTCTTAATCCAAAGAGAACTGAAAGCAAGGCGGAGTAAATCAAAAGTGAAATGCAATATTGTAGAAAGACCTGTGCACACACAACACATGTTTCAAAGACCATCACTCCACGCAAGTTGAGCAGTGAGTTTTATGAGACCTGAAGTCAAGGGCAGAGCAATGGAGCAGGTTTTTCTGTCCCAGAATTGCAGCTGCTAATTTCATTGTCACCGTGACCTTAATGAGCGAAAAGTTGATCTCAACAGTACGGGGAATTCAGGGGGAGGAATCGGACACTTGCATGCATCCTTCACTAAAACTAATAATAAACCCCCCAGCAAATAAATTAAAAAGAGAACCAACCACTTACTTAGTTTTCATATTTGCCAAAAAAACTGTAATATTAGGTTGGAGCAGTTTTGCCTTCCTGAATCTGCAGAGTCTCCAAGAGAGTGGGGTGTTGGTGCGTGGGGACCCAGCTCCTTGTCCTTGGCAGGAGTGAGGAGCATCGTAATCCCGCGTAATCCTGCTTAATCCCACGTCATCCAGCCTGGCAAGAGGCTGCCGTGTGCGACCACTCGAGCCTGAGGATAATTCCTTAATCAGCATCACGGCTTCACATCAAAATCCACAATTTTTTCCCAAGTATCTGACCCACCTCTTCCTTCCGACTTTTCCTTCAGTTTAGTTGAAGACTCAAAACAGAATGAAAATAACAGGCCATGGGAGACGCTAGTTTGAAAAATTAATCCAATAACCTGCAATGTCACCAATGTGAGCTGGAACTAAACATGTCTGGGAAGACAAATTCCTTAACTGTTCGCTGCTGAAGGACAGGGTAGGTAACATTAACTTGGCTAATTGTTTACTTGCTTAGCTAATCTAACATAATCTGCATTGATTAGATTTTGATTTCATGCTGGATGAGTATACTGCTTCTGTGCGCCTTTCTGTTAATTTGTGGACCATACCAAAAAGTCATTTTTATAACACGTTTAACGCTCCAAAGCTACAAGGGAACGGCAGAGAGAGAGAAGGCGGCCAACTCGACTGGTATTAAAAGGGTCATTAAACTCAGCATTAGGTAAAGGTCTTGTTTTGGGTTGCAGTCAACTCGCTTGATTAAAAATGAAGTGTAAGCAAAAGGCATTCAAGAGAAATATTCAAATGCAAAGTACACCGCAGATTCTCCCGTGTGTAACTATATAGCGGTTATGGACGCTCGCAGTCTCTTATTCAAGCTCCTTCCACATGAAGTCTTTAAAGTTCACAAAGCCTCACTTCGTGGGCTCCATACTCCAACGGTTTGAGGGTGAATACGTTATAACGAGCGTAATGAGACTGCCATTTGCCTGATAAATCCTAAACTTTCACACGAGAAGAACAGAGGTAATTTTAAGCCTAATGAAACGTTATAAATACATAATTTTTTGATCACTCTTTTGGGTTTTACTGCCCATGGGGCCAGAAACTTCCCCCAGAGTTTATTTAAAGCATTTATTGTTTCAAACAGAAGAAAGAGGGGAAAGCAGGATTTGGCCTCAAGGAATTAATTTTCAACTTTGATGGAGGTAGTCTCCTGAAATACAGGATTTATTGCATTTAACGTTATGGAGTTTTGGCATATAAACAATACTTTCTGCAGCACGGGGGTATAGAAATACTGTTCTAGCTAAAAATGAAAAAGCTTGGATGGCTTCATGGACCTTTAATAGGTAACAAAGTTCACAGCCTTCACCTTGAAGTCTCCAGTTGAAATTTAGATTGATTGCGACTAAAAGTAATTTCTGTCTGACAGCTCATGTGAAAAGAGTTACTTCATTTCATAACAAATGTGTGGCCAACAGCCTAAAAATTATTATCACAATTTAACAAGTCCATTGGCAGTTCCAGAGGCACTGCGGACTGGTGGAAGTCAATCCTGCCTGTCTGGGCTCGAGGGATGTCGAGGTGGGGAGGGGAAGAAAAACCAGAAGCAAATCTATGAGCATTACAACTCTTCTGTGGAAGAGCTCACAAGTTTAATTTCTTGAGCCTCTCTGTAGGAGCAAAATTTACCTACTTCCTCACACAAGGCTCCCGGCTGGCTAATGTATCATTTTTGTTCCATAAAGTTGGGTTTTCCGGTTTGCAAAAAAAGGAAAACAAACATTTTAGGTCACGACCCCGTGGGAAGAAGAGTTTCTCCAGACAATAATATGCTCTTTTCTGTCCCAGGAGAGAGACACGTGTCATAGGGCAATTCTGGCAAATGCCAAAACCAAGGTTGAGTTGTGTGCCTCAGCCAAATCCCAAAGTTAGGTGGGATGAGGCAAGCTGCGTTGACTCAACTTGCTCTTCTGCATCTGCTGCATGACAAGGACTTTCCAATACAGCTCCTATTACCTAATTCAATATACGTTTTTCTATTTCAAATAAAACTGGAGAAGCAATGAAGCAAAGAAATAAGCCTATATTCATCCAAATTTTAAATTATTTTTGCTCATATCTGAGAAAAGTTCACCGCCTTTCCCGGAGTAATTGACATGTTTGTAGGAAAGGAATTTAAAGGACTCGGGGAACATGGCTTTCAACTCTTCTTTAATAAATGTGCCAGGCAAAATGTTTGAAAACATATCCATTCAGGAACTTGAAATGTCAAGTGATTTCTCTGACCAACCGCGGCTAAAAGTATTTATATCGTTAAGCAATAATAATCAGCTATTAAACTTAAATAATAATTAAGAAGTAGTCATTGCCTATTAGTGACAATCCTAGGCAGAGAAAGTGAGGGTGAATTAAGGCTACTGGCAAAGCACGCATTCAGCTTTATTGTTTTAGTTAAATCTCATGTTGGCACTGCTTCCTGCGTCTCTACTATACATATAGAATATGGGACTAAATCCAATGAAGTCATGCTTGAAAACCCTTATTTTACTGCTTGGGTTATTATAGATCATATAGTACAAAGAACCCAACAAGACAGTCATTCGTGGACGGAAAGCAAATCTTGAGAAATCAAAGTAAATTATCACCATGACATAAGATTTTATATTTGTATGTTTATCTATCTGTATATATATACATATGCATATATGATAAGGGTCTGTCGACTGACTTTTACAAACAAATGGGGAGATAGTTCTATGTTAAGGAGAAACTGCATATAATTGAGGGCTGAATTATTTATTATGACCTGGGGCTGCTTTAAATTACGAACTTTTTCACATTTGAATTTTATGGCACAAGATATCAGCCTTTTTTTCTCTGTGCAAGTCCCATCATTTCTTCGTCAGCTCGGTTTTTCCAGTTGGTGCACGGGACAAATTCTATCCTTAGGTGAGCAAAATGGCATTGATTTCAGTCAGCCACTGACGTATGTGTACATTCAAGGACCGTGTTCTGTCCTGTGTGGAACAACCACTCTCACTGATTTATGCCCCTATATTTTCAAAAGCGCAATAACCGCATTGCATCTTTTAAATCAGAAACATGTAAATTATCCAAAAAGCTGAGGTATGCAATTTGTGCAGGGAAGCAGATCACCACCTTTGTTAGGTCAGGAAAAGTGATTATTTCCATGCTACCAGCAACCCTTAATTGCCATAATAGGCTCTTATTCAGGGAGAAGTTGTTAGGTTTGCAAAGTACAGTGAACACGCACTTTGTGACAAAACCATTAACTACAGAGAAAAGTTTACAAAGTACAATTGAAACATGGAACAAAATATAGACCTCTGCTCAGCATCTCCAAGAACGGTACATACAATGTTCTCAGTCATCCGTGTCTTCCACAGTGAAAGCAACACAAAGATCTTGTTAAAATCTATAAACTGCCATAATCTTCCTGGTTACCAACTCTACGTAAATAGAATTATTACATCTCCAGTTCCCCTTCTCGTGGTTCCTATTGATTTTTACTAGTTTACTACAAAACTTCCAGGCTATCAACGCAACGTTACATAAAAACAAGCCACCTTTGCTGGTGAGACTCTCTACTGGTTCCCAAATTGTCACTACAGGAAAGCTATTCCATTGAGGACGTGTCAAAACAACGAATGTCTGTCTGTGACACTGGAAAGAATGATAGCTAATCTTCATAATAAATAATGCAAAGCATGAGCTCATTTGGCCTACTGTAGGTGATGATTAATTTTGAATTTTTTTCCCCCCCAAAGGCTAAAAATGTTCTAACTTTAGGTAACGTGCTTTTTTTTTTTTTATGTTTTATAGTGTTGAATGTATTTTCAGATATTTAAATTGGTTACCTGAGCAACGCATTTTGACAGCTGCTTGGTGTTGCTGGTCCTGCTCTTGTTCTTTCTTCTAATGAACTCAACTTCCAGAATTACAGTTGGTCTTCAGCTATCAAGGTCAGAAACACTCAGAAATGACTCAACTTGAAGAGGACTGCACCAGCATCAAAGTCAGGTGTAAATTTGTCTGAGATGTCTCCGTGGCCAGGCCCAAGCTAAGTCCCTGCTGGAATCTTGGTCAAGTCAGGTAACACCTAACAAATATTGCAATAAAAGCATACACCTTCTGCAGCTGTAAATATTGGGAATGTTTCATGAAAGGACCAGTCAGTTATGGTAGCACTTTGTGGTGTGATTTAAACCAGTGCTAGAAAGCCATAGTTTCTCACGGTAGGGGCAGCAGCTACCTGACGACCAATGGCTGTGGTGTTCAGCCTTGGAAGCTTAGAGAAGCTGAGTTGTTTTTTCCAGCCCTGGCTATGTGTGTAGAAACGCTCACTGCGTCACTGATTTATTTTTGTCAAGAAAATAGAGTTTTGAAGACCAAGAAGATACTAAGTTGTACAGGGAATCGTAACATTTGAAGACCATGTTCCATCAGTCTTAAAAAAAAAAATCCATAGGTTGATGTGAGATTTTTGAAAAACACAGTTATACTTCTAACCCCAGCCCAAGGCTGTCTTGTCTTTTTAGGCTGTGAGCTCATCAGAACATAGAGCATCTATTATTCTGAATTTAGGTAGTTCCTGGTATAACCCAGCCCAGTTTTTGACAGTCACGTAGTTACCATAATGAAAAGAATGAATAACTCCAGCAGCAGTGGGAGTTTTGTCTGTGAGGGTGGAGGTTATGGTGAATGTTTCTGAGCTATTTACTTGTTGGGAAGGTCAACTGCGGGCGACATCAGTGACCAACTTGTATGTAACTATAAGCTTAAACTTTACAGTTTCTCTACACCAAATTTCACACCACCAAGTGGCTTTCAAGACAGGTGAAAAAAAAGAGGAATTTTCATCATTGTGGAACAAAAGCACTAAAGCACCTTGTGATTGTAATATAGAGAAAAGGTGCTATTGAGTGACGCATCTGTTTCCCAGGTCTGGAAAGGAAATACAATGTGCTTTGACTTACCTAGTGCTCACTTCAGGCATTCAATCTAAACAGTCATTTTAGAGTTCTACAGAAGACAATACAAAATACCATGCAATCATGGACAACAGCTTTCGATGACAAAGAGCAAATAGACAGGGAATCCTTTTAGTTTAACAACATAGATAAAAGGACATTTGTATTTCCAAATGATACTCAAGGCGCAGGTGTTGCAGACAATACAAAAATAATGCAATATTACTTCTATCCAATGCACTTTTACTTCTGGACTTAGTTCACCTATATTGATTCACTGCTGGTGCTCATTCTCTAGCAGTTTCGCACACCCTTTTTGTATGAGGTCAGCACACAATATAAAAATAATACTAAACCTAGGAGGAAAAAAAGTAAGGGTACATATGAGACTAGGGTTGAAATTGCCTCCTTGCTCCATTTGTCCTTTAAGAGCAAGAAAGCAAAATTCATTCATGCCTTGTTTCCATTATCTGTCATATTTGATGACTTTTTTTTCAAAGCAAGTAAAGGAAATGCACCTCTTACCTTCAAATTCTAAACACGTATTCTGCATGTTGGCTGGGGAAGAGGAGAAAATGGAGGGAAGAAGATAAAAGCATAGGTATCCCTGGTCCTCCAATGTAGTAGGCAACTATCGTTTCCAACATTTTTATTTATATGCAATAGGGAGTTTCTTATCTACCTGCTTACCACATTGAGTCCTCCATGAATAAATTATTGGGGTCATTCTTTTACACATATATTTTATATACTTTCTTTATAGAGTCAATTGGAATGGAAAGCATTTAATATCTCTGAAGTTAAACCCCAGAACTGGACACCCGCTTGCAACTGGACCAACAGAATGAAATACAATAGTACCATCTGGTCAACCATAGAGAGCAGAATAGGGGGAGAGATCGCTAAATAAAGGCAAAACAAAAAAATAAAGGTTTGGTGTATTTCTAGCAGTGTATTCATTTTTCAGGTTGTACATTGATAAAGGTCACTAGTGACAGTGACTCTATTGACTGAACAAAGGCCATTAAAGTCAACAGAAGAAGTCTCCAAGGAGCCTCATTCGAACTCTCTTGCCAGATGTATGTCAGCTATTTGATTTTGTAGACTTCCTCAGTGTAACAAACTGCCTAGACTGTGGTGAGCGTGAATAGCAGCCCACAAGGCCCATTGTTGTTCCTTCAGCCCAGGCTCTTGGATGTAGGAGAAAGCATCGTTCAGGAAAGTGAAGGAAGAGACGACAAGTATCAGAAGACAGATCAGGTTGCAGAAAGACTAAGATGCCTTAGGAGCACGTGAGTGGGTAAAGAATGAGACAAGTATGCGCTCAAAGTGAAAATAAATATTTTCCTTCTAACTAAAGGAAGGTAAACGTGCCACCACAGCACAAGGGAACTGCAGCCATCTGATTTTACAGTGGTCTCTCATAGCATTGACACTACTCTCCTGCTCATAAAGAGCATTATGCTCCTGTTCCTTTGACCTCTGGTGGAAAACAACAAAAACAGACCTGAAATTTGCCTTGAGTTGGGCACAATATAACTCTCATAGTAACTGGGAATTTTGGCCAAATATCTGCATATAGATGGCAGACACAAAGAATTGCAATGTTGTTCCTTCAGCTTTTCCTGTCTCTTTCACCTCTAAATGCCAACATTTTATAGGTTCTTTTCCCTTTTTTACTCTTCACAAAAACACTTTTGGTCCAGCATAATTTTCCAGGCAAATTGCACACTTGTCAGATCACCTGATTAAGGGCCCCGTATTCATTACTATAAAAACCAACATGCTCGCTGAATCATTAAAAAGCAGATTGGTCAGTCATAATAATCAGTTTCCTGCTAATAAATACAGCTCAGCATGCCTAATTCTGTGTCCTACTCAAATACCAATGATGAAGAATTTAACTTTTAAAAAGTGCATTACTGAATGTAATATTAGTGCATTGGTCTTGGTAAGGAGCATTACTACTGTCTTTAAAGGGCAGTCAGTTCATGTATTAATTATTTCACTTGAAGACTGCATTGATTTCTTGAAAATCTCTTCATGCATAAAAGCAATTTGAATATTGTATATGGTTAAACCCTCTCAATCAACTTGAATACAAAGAAAGACCAAAGACCTACTTGAATTCAAGAGCTGGCACCAGAAATGGAAGCACAGTTAAACAAGTTCAGTGCATTATTCACCACCATATGTCCATGTGACAAACACCCGTGGGGACACACAGCAATCCTGACCACCTCGTTGCTGGCCAGGAGGAAAGAACTACAATGGAGAAAGTGTGGGTCACAGAATAAGGCTGCAGAGGGGTATTGTGTAGCACCAGGATGTATTTTGAGAACTTCATAGAGAAAATGGTGGAGAAAGATCAGTGGGGAGAGGTAGGATGGCACCGTAGGGTTCATCGGCTACAGTACCCACATACGGTTGATGGTCTCAGCAGTGCAGGATGGGGCTCTGTAACTTGCTATGCGCCTTGCCCCAGTGATCATAAGGAAACTGTTTCATGTTCTCATTTCTGAGACCTGAATACTGAAATGACAATAGTAGTGAAGTTCAGGACTCGGGGGAATTATATCTACCAGAGCAATACATGAAGAGACCCCACTCCCAGCCGTGAAACTGCTGCCGTCACAGACCACCAGAGCTCTGCCCCAGCAACATCTTCCACATTGGCAAAATGTGGTAGTGAGGCCTTCATTCATGTCTACGGTCCAGAAAGCTCCTCATGGGAAGGAAGCACCCAGAGAAGCCTTCAGTTGCTCACTCACATCCCTTACTGGTGCCTGCTATTCCCAAAAGCCACCCTTTAGGCACATCTCCCTATGCAGGTCTGCCCATTTCTGGTTTTGGTCTATGGTCTAAAAATCTTTAGGAGATGTTCAGTCCTTAGGGGTGGACCTCAGGACCCCATGTGAGCTCTTTGCCAGTGCTGTGTGAAGAGCTACCCGTAGCATCACTGTGGAGCTGGAGCCAGGGGCTCAAGGCTGAGCTCCATTCTCCAACCTCTGCCTCATCTGTGTTTGCTTCTGAGACACATTGTTATCCCGGTGCTGCAAGCTGAGATGAAATGCGTGACAATAAGCAACACGAGTGGCTTATCGCACGACTGACGCTAGGCATTGGTAGGTAGGGGCATAGACCTATCAATATGAACCAAGTAAACCAATATTTGTAGCTAGGCTGGGCCTGCTGCTGATTCACCTTCAATCCTGCTATTTTTAATGCCTTAAAAACATGGGAGTGCTGTGATTTATAATTTCAACAGTTTATAATGAGTCATTTTGAAAATCTGTATTTTTTTTTAAGTCTTAAAATAGCAAAATCCAAAACACATACTGAACTCATTAGTTACGGAATTTAATCAGGGAGAAGAAAGATTGACAAAAATTCTCCCATCATTAACCAACACAGCACAACTCTTTGTAGTTCTGATGCTGAGTATTTTTAACAGACCTTCATAAAAAAGTTATATCAGTGAGTTAATTTCCAATTACATTAATAATATTGAGCAATGAATATGTTGGAATATTTGCATTGTGTAACAAATCTCACATTAAAACTCCATACGTATTTAGACTGTTGTCAGCTTTTGGTTTTATCCTAAATAAAACCTAAATCTTTTGATTGAATAAGAACTGTTGGACATTAATTCTTCTTTCTGATGCTTTCAACCTTGGTGTTTTCTTAGAAGATAATTTTATCCTCCAGCCACAATCCTCTTGCCCTTCTGCAATGAAAGCTCTGAATCCCATAAAGATGTCTCCAAGGAAAGAGCTGTATCATCCTCTCCTGCCTTTCTGATAAACTTCTATTTATACAACAATATTTACAAATAAATCCGTCTATAGTAATTTCTGACGGCACACAGCAAGGGTCAAGAGGATTTCATATTCTGGAAATAAAGAACTTCACACTGCTAGAGGTTCAACTGAAAGTACCTGGAGTTCAGGAGCGCTACCAACAATTACTTCTGTAGGACAAGCGTGCTCAGTAAAAATCCTTTGAAGAGGAAAAAGGTCAGGAAATCTGTCATTTTACAAGGATGATCTTACTAGTATATGAAGGAGTTCTCGAAAATGTGAACTAACATCTATTGAACAAAGCAATAGGAGTACGATTATTGAAAAGCTACCAACTTCTTATAATTGCTCATTATTGCCATAATGCAGATTACTTCTTCAAAAGAAAAGTTCTCATTTTGATTTGAAAGATTTAAAGTGTTTTGCTCCCTCCACATGACCATGAGTCCTTAACTCACCAGCTAAAGAAACTAAAGGCAGAAGGAAGAAACCAGAGTATATGGGCACATAGGGAAGAGTCTACTAAAGCAAGGATTCGGTGTGATAGCTCTCAGAGATACAGTTTGAAATAGCAATATGGAATTGCATGTGGGCTTGTGAACTAAGAACTAAAACACGGAAAAGAAAAAAAAAAAAACAAACAACCTCTTACCGCTAAAACACCTTGTTGAAAGCAAATCCTTTGATGAGAAATTTAACATTTGAAGCAGTGCTTTGTTTGTCCCAGCCCAATTCATTAGATCTGAGCAAGTGCCAGAGTTCAGAATATAAATTTCAAGAGTGTTCTTGGTCGGTGATAGGTGCTGCCTAATGGCAGGAAGTCATTTCCCTGCTCAGAAGCAGCTCCTGGTTTCTGTGTGATTTAAAATGCCACCAGAAATAAAGGAATTATCAAGGCTTGGCCTTGATGTACGAGCCTATTTAAATCCCTGGGGTGAGACGCTAAGGACTACTCTTCCAAAACAGCCTGAACGGGATCATTAAGCAGTGCAATAATAGCTTGGAATTGGTTCCTGCAGTATAAGGATGAAGCTGTAGTGGGTGTGCTGGAAAGAGCTGCTCAATTACAGACAGCTGAATAGAAAGGCTAAATAGGACACGGGATACAGCAAACATTTCAAGCTGCTGAAAGGCTGCAGGTGGAACCGCGTATGCACCTCCTTACAGATTCAGGTCAGGATGAAAGTTAGGATACTTGACATGCATTGAAGGAATTTGGCTTTCCAAAGGCATCCTTTGGGGAGAAGTAGTTCTTCTATGGCTGGTAGTCCAAACCGGCATGTCCAAAGCTAGGGATCATGGTCCACAACTGTTCTGTACCTCTGAAAATGAAATCACCTGCACCTTTAGAAGTTCAGGAAATGTGTTGGAGGTTTTTGTTTGGTTGTTTTTTTGTTTGTTTGTTTGTTCTTACCTACATGGAAATGTAGGTATACATATAACTGTAGGTAAGAAAAAACAAACAAACAAACAAAACCAAAGCAAACAAAACCCCAAGCAAACAAAACCACAGATACTAGTGCTGAGCTGCTCCAGAGGACCTGAAGACCAACATAAAGTATTTAACCATGGACAAAGGAGAGAAAAAAGGTTTCAAGACTATCTGGTCTCTAACTGTTTTGATGCAACATTTTGCCATTTATTTCGTCCATTTCTTGAGATTCCTTGTAAAATTCCCACCATAAACCATGGTAAACTCAGCTCTGTCCTAAATCATCAGAACTCTGATGATTTTCTTTCAACAGCACCTCCTTGGACTTGGTCCTATAAGGCTGACACTAATCGCTCATTTGTCATTAACAAGTTTCACTGTACAAATATTAAATCCAAGGCCCCCATCTTACAAAGATACACATGGACTTGTTATTTTATCACATGCAAAGCCTTTCCAAGGTCACATAACTGACCAAGTAAGAAGAGATGAGCACACAGACAAGGTTCTGCAAACCCTAGACTTGATTTTAAGCAAGTATATCTAATATTATGAGAATAAAGTCCAAAAGAAGGTCTAGGAAACACAGCTGACCACCAGAATTCAATACTTGTTAGTCAACTTGCTGCTCTCTCTGTTTCTGGTCTCAGAGGTGTCCTCTGATTCGCTCTGGGTAGCTAAAACTTTTTAATAAAAGCCTGATAAATAAACAATAGTAAATATTGTGCTTCTGCTTTGCATTCTTGGATTGTTTGGGCTCCCACTGGTAAAGCTCACTGGCAATTATCCAAGGCCTTGTGAAAAACTCTCTGTCCAGCTCCACCAAGGACAGTGGAGAACTCAGCACGGTCTTCAACCATCTCCTCCAGTTTGTCTTCTAATACATGAGACCCACTGAATACTTTTTAAGAGATACCTCTTCTGATAGGTTTTTCTCTTCTTGAACAATTACTATGTAATAAACTATTTTATCGGTTTTGCTTACATACTGTATTTCTGAAAACAAAACAATAAATGGCTGTAAAACCAATAAAATGTACCAGGCTAGTGTTTTATTACAAACAAGCCAATACCATACACTGCAGCATATTTTTCAGCTCAACGCACTAGGATTCTTATTGTCCAGGTGAATGTTCCTGGCTGTAAATCGCAGCACTATAGCTCTTTTCCAGCGCACTCTAAAACTTCTTTAGGTTGATGTGCCTTAAAACACTCCTAGTCCTTGGACAAATTTATGGGGAGGATAAAGCTTGGTGGTTTTATGCCAAGGTGTTTTTAACTTTGCTAGCCACCCTGGAAGCACTTTGAGATGCTGCACGGGGAGTGCAGACTGCACAGTTCAGCTGGAAGAAGTCCTTCAGCGTTCCGGGTAGACCTTGCAGACACAGCCCTGGGCTGCCTGCAGTAAGCCGGAGTGGGCAGCAATCGATCCAACTGATGAGCTATTTACTAACTTTGAGTGATGGTTCCCAAAGCAGGAACTCTGCATATCTTTCTGGCAATTATCATACATACAGCAGCTGTGAATAAGACTAATATTGAATAAAAAAGCGTTCCGTAAGACTCTTCAGTACGGTTCTTCTAACTTTCCTATTCATTTTCTTCAGTCATTACTCATTGTCCCAGAAACAAATCTCTTTAGCAAGGACCTCTCAGAGCAGCTATCTTGCATATCTAGACGGAGTATTTCTAATGTGGAACTATATCATGCCGTAGGGCCACAGTCCTCTACACCAGCCAATTTGTCAAAAACGACTTCTTCACAAGGAGGGAGGGTCACCTACGGCTGGTGGTCGAGTACCCAAGACTCATCTCTGTTTGATCTCGCCAGCGTGAGAGCCCACAGTGCAAACCAAAGTATGAACATACAACTGAAATCATGATTTCTTAAGATACCTTTTTTTTCGTGAACTCAATGTCTGCGTCTCTGAAATGGGTAGAGTAACAGTGGGCACACATACAAAAAAAAATAGTACATCCATTAATGAGAGCAATTCGCTTTTCTGGCTGCTGGATAAAGCAAGTGGTTGATTTTTTATGATTTTACACAGTATTAATGCAGATGTTATTTTTTGCTGAAGCAATCTCCAGTTCAGTGTGGTACACATGAAGTGACAGTAGATTACTGGAATACATTTCCTTAGCAACTGTCAGAATAATTTCATGCCCAGGAGAAAGCGGTCTTCCTAATACACCTTCAATCTTGTCAGTAGCACTTTGAGCCAGCAAGACTTGCCCATCAGTCTCTGATAAGCGCAGTAGGGCACGAAGAAGTTTAAAACAATCCTTTCCAGAACTCTGTGTCACGCTTTATCCTGTTATGACAAAGACCAGCTCCAAGGAAACCTTGGCTGTTTGCTACAACAGCTGATCATCCCCAAATAAGGAATTCTACATATTTTCTTCTGACAAATGTGACTCAAAATAACCAGTGACTAAAACCAACATTGAGCACAGCAGCCAAAAGTACTTCAAGGTTGGAGATGGCCTCTAAGACCAAATACTAATATGATTTAAGCCAACATTATAATCCATGCAGGAGGTATATTTCTTCGTCTTGCACCCTGCCACAAATTGCTTCCCTGTGTAAAACTGCAGCTTTGCTTAGCAGGTGGCCAACCCAACCGGTGAAGTCCTTGGTGTTCAGGTCCTGCTCCCACAGCACCTTATAAATACACGGACTCCAGAAAATGGGTCGCACACTTACAGGAAGAAAGTTCCGTTAAGAGAAAATACTTTTGGTATTAAATTTAGGCAACATTTTTCATCTTCTTTTCTGAACCTCACCTTTCATTTCAGCTTCTTGTTGAAAAAGGCTTAAGATCAAATACAACTTGATCCTATTATACGGAAATCCATCATAGGCTTGCAAGTGATCTCAGTGGAGTGCAATTAGGAAGACATAAATATGATAATGGAGCTGTTACATCACATCTTTCTAGTTTGAAACTGTATGAACTTACTTTACTCATCTATTTATATGCTTTGATGCATATGTCGATGTAGGAAGATGTGTTTATTTCCTGCCTTGGCTGATATAGCCGGAATAGCTCCCTTGCCTTTTGTGCGTGTTCCCATCAGCCACACCATAGGTAACCTCAGCAAATGCCACTCTGGCCAGTGTGTCCTGAAAGCCAGCAAGGTTTTTGAGGGAATCCATTTTAGAACTAAAGATCCTCCCCATTGTCTACCATTGCCTTAATCTGGGAAATCAGGCTGACTCCCCTTTGTCAAAACCTGCTGTTCCAGTGTGAGACGGTGCCATGGACTCTCAGATAGGGAAACCCTCGGCCAGCTGAGGACTCTACAGCTTGGCATCAGGATCTTAGCTTTGATCAAGTGGTCAGCAGAGAATTAGTTCAGGTCTTGGGACACTCATGACATTTGCTGTCACTGGAAAAGCCCTGCTTGACTGATGCCTGTGACGCTGATGGAAATGCAGCCCCGCAGTGCGAAGATCCTCCCTGCATGGCTCTCTACAAAACTTCAAGTAAAGTGCACACAGTTCTGCAAAGGAGGAGAGAAATCCTCAAGGGCAAAAATGTCACTGAAGTCAACTTAAATCACATGAGTGATAACTCCACTGGGAGAACAGCAGCCATCAGTCATCAGTGCGCTTGCTTAATATCCCCTGTTTTGGAATATTTCTGCTGTCAGTCATTTTGCTCATCTGCTGGGCAGCCAGGAGGATGAACAGAATTACTCTTAGCAGACTAAAGCTATGGACCATTGGAAACAGTCTCTAACAAGAACACTTAACAAGCACCCGAGACTGATGATTCATCGTTTTCCCCACTTTTTACAGATAAGTGGTTAAAGATGCCAGATTAACAGCCCTAGAAGCTAAAATCCTCCATCCCTCCCAGAGGCACGGCATGCAGCGGCATCTCTGCGACAGCAGCCTTTCAGCTTGCTGCTCTCCTCGCAGTGATGAGAGAGATGCTTAGTGGCCAGCCTCCTTGCATGATGGACCTTCTTTCCCCATTGGTTATAGGTACGGGAAGAGCTGCTTCTGGGTGCAACAGAGCTAAAATTTTATTACATGCTTTTGTGAAATACATAGCAAAGTATGCTACAAAGGGAGGTAGCATCATGAACGCCTTTTTCAAGCAAGGGAAACTGAGGCTGACAGCAATGAAATGACTTGCTCAAAGTTAAAAAGAAGTTGCAAAGCCAGAACTGCACCCCAAATCTCCTCAGCTCAAGCCTCTGTTGACAAGGCTGACTGTTTAGATTAGTGCTTGATAAAAGACTGGAAAGTTTTTCCCTGTCATCTGCGCTGCAGCCTTTTTTCCCTTCAGTCTCCTGAGATGTTGCCCCTAAAATCATCTTGGCTCATTGCTCTTTGCACAGCAAGATCCTCTTGGAGTCCTTCCAGTGTTACCTGCTTTACATCTACATTAAATACCATATTCTGGTCTTTAAATAGGAAACTGTTCATAACTTAGACTTCAGCATAGTCAGTAGATACGGCACCCTGCAGCGACTCCAATGCCAAACTGATCCACAGGCGTCAACTTTTCTCTCCCACGTCCCTGGGATTCCTCCCACTTACCCTCCTACACATTGGGAGAAACCTGGATAAAATCCCAGCATCATCTGCTTGAGCTTCCTTTAAAATTTGCTCTAATATCTCTGCTATGATGGTTGGAAAGTCTAGTCCTGATCCTAGACTCACAAGTGACAAACTCTGTTTTAAACCTATTTAAAAACCACCACCACCAACAACAACAAAGAAAACCCCTGTATTTTTCTCTACCTTAATTTCCACCTAAAATGAAACCAATTAAAACAAGACCAGACCAGACCCACGCTACTCAAACAGCAGCCAAACCAAGCAGTTACTCAATGGATTTCTGAGTGAAAGAGCTGTGAAGTTTAGACCGGTTTCTCTAAGTCTTGGAAATAACTGCAGCGACTGCTTTTGATAAAAAGCAAGAACGCAAGCTGACATTTAATCTCGGTATGGAGTTGATCACACAACACAACCGTGGCCCAAAGGACACTGCCTGTGCTCATTCAGGAGCATCCCTCCGAGAGCCTCAGAGTCTTGCATTTAGAAGCTCAACGGTTTCAGACTGCCAGGTCGTAACAGCCTGATAAGTATCTGTTACAAAAGGAGGAAAAAACCTGACACACTCCTGAATTAATATTGATTTCATGTCAATTGCTTTATATTCCCACTTACGCAGACTGCAGGTCATTGATGGAGAGGATCCTCAGAAAGCAAAATTAAAACGAACTGTCATCCAGCAGCAGTGAAAACAAAAGTTTTCCTAATAAGCAATAATGATTTAGAAGACTGCAGCACCTCTAGTTACTCTGTAGCATGGTAGAAATATAACTCTGCTGCTCTTTCTTTCAGCAGCTCATAAATCTAGCAGGGGCTACACTTAACTTGAAGATCAAACAATCAGCAGACACTGGTAAACACTGAGGCATCTTCAAAGTTCATGATAAAAAACCAACCTGGACTAAGAGTGGCTTTTTTTTTTTCCTAGCAAGATCTGATGTTTGAAGTATAATGATAGATCTCCAGATTAGGCATCTCTCATAATCTTTTTAGCCCTATTTTTCTTATTTTCTTGTATCCTGTCATTAGTTGACAATTGCTCTCAGAGTACAGCTTCTTCCCTCACACCCACCTGCACAAACCACATCAAAGTCAGGTATAACCCGGGATGGCATCAAACCCAACACACCCAAAGTGCATTCGGCAATGCCTTTGTATATCCAAAGCAGCCGGATCCATCCGGTGGAGCTGCTCCGCAATCTACGCCGAACAAACTAATTTCACAACAGACATAGTACTCCGCACACTCTTTTTCTTTTATAGAAGCAATTTCCATTATGTTTGTGTTCTCTGTCCTCTCTTTGGGCCCTCTGTTCTTCTCATCCTGTTTTCCTCTTCTGATTTTCCTTTTTTCCTAACCTTCTCGTTTCTCCGAGCCGTGTCCCTGGTTACCTTTGCGCAGCAGAGTGAGACTGCCCATCCTGCTGCAGCTCAGATGTGATCTCTCTGATAAATCAGATCAAAGTATAGTTTTACAGATCACTTTGGCTTCCTTGTTTCCAAATTCTCCAAACAGATCTAACTGCATTTAACTTTCTGGTTCGTTTCTTTACACCTGAATTCCTTATTTTGTCCCTCACCATAGTCTCAAGCTAATAGGAGAATAACAAGGTGGCACTTGCAGCATTCGAGTTATGCCTCAGAGTTTCCTGATGAGCAACCTAAAGCAATCCCATGCTTATCTGAAATCAAAATAGGGACCCACCTGCCAAAGTCCCTTTGAGCTCAGTTGCTGCTTTCTGAGCACCAATCTACACCGTTAGAAACACAAGCATAGTCCATTGGGAACACATAGCAGAACATGAGTAAATGCCCGGCTAAATGAGGCAAGGCATTTGAAAGTGATTAACATGTCCAACTTTGATAAAGTGATTGATGTTTAAATTCAGAGCACTAGTATTTGAGGACCCATCCTGTGTATACATTGGATAAAGGCACCAAAGGTCTCCCAGTCAATCCTTTTGAGCGATAAGTCCCTTGACTTTTCCAAATCTGGACTTAGAAATCAAACCCAAATTTCAATGCAGCTGATAGCCCAGACCACTGTGTAACGCAGGCAGGTCTCAATACCACAGCAGAGCAGGAGGAAAGAGATGAGCTGGCCATCATGTTTGCAGCCTTCTCCTTTGCCCTCATTAGTGTTTTATTAATATTTCATATTACATGAAAGAAGGTTTTCCTTTGTGTCTGGCATTAAATGCTGATCAATATTAATGTTTGATTCATATCTCTGAGAAAGGGACAGCAAGAGAGAACAGGAGTGAGATTGGAGATATGATTTACATGAACTTCAATAAGGCTGTTTGAACAGCAGGGCTAGTGAAATAATCAATTGGACAAGGAACTGGCTAACAAACGAGTCCTGGGCTGTGACAGCAGCTGGTTAAAGTTCAATTAGGGCTGTGGAAGGAGGAACTGTGAGCTTGTGTGAATTTTTTCCTGATCTGAAAATGGTGAGGCAGGAAAATGTGCAGCTGACAAACAGGGCTACAGCTGCAAGAAGGGGCCAGGAGACACTTTCCTGCAGGAGCAGAGAGGGGGTCAGTGGAGGAGGGAGGAGGAAGAAGCGTTGCAAGGCAAGGAAACAGGTTGACTGTATGAGATCTGGAGAGGTGCAGGTTGTGACCAGAGATCTAGGAGACTTTTGCATTGTGGGGCTGGAAAAGGCTTGGGCAGAAAGAGAAGCCCCAGTTGGAGTGAATGAGCTTTCAAATGAAGCAACAGCAGAGAGCTGGAGAAGGTAAAAGTGAAGCTGCTGGGCAAGGGGGACACACAAGGCATGTCTTGAGCCACCGACACACCTTGCGTTATGCCAGTAGCGTCGACATTGTAAAATAGCAGGGCACTGGGGTCACAGGCTGCTACTGCCTTGGAAAAGTCAACGTCCAGCAAGGCAATGTGCAAGCAGACCAAGAGGTGGGACTGAGTCAATGGGGACAGTTTGGAAAAGCAAAGGAAGTTTGTGACATGACGATAAGGAGATGACAGCTCAGGGAGGAGGGACACTGCACAGCACCAAAAACACCTGTCTGGCAAATAAATAAAAGACAGGTCATAGAGGTGCTACATTTTTAATTTCTTGATAAGAGAACCTGCATTTCTACACTGCAGAAGAAGCAAGAGCCTTCTGCCAGCCTCTGTAATGAAAGCAGGACCTGGCTGAGCAGAGGAGATATCCAGAGAATTTGTCCTCCAAAGTTATTCTCAATTTGCTCCTTCATTTTCTAATAGCAGTAACCAAAGGAAGAGCTGTTCATACAACCGATATTTCTGGTACGTACCCATAGATGTCTCTAACTGTTGCCAAAACCAAGGGTTACACAGTCCGTCATGCCTGGACAGATCAGCTTATTCTGAAATGGTAAAACAAGAGTGGGAGGAAATGGTAAAACAAGGGAAATGGTAAAACAGGAGTGGGAGGTAAGAAATGCTCCACAATGCACTATTGGTCAGGTACTATATGCCTCCTTGGTTTCCTACAGCGTTTTGCAGGCTTGGTCTGGGTGATTCATGGGGTCAGACTGATGCCTTGATGCCTTAATGTCTTTCTGCTCTGGAATATCCACGCTCAGTCCCCAGGAGCAAGCTCCCAGGTGCCCATTAAAGACAACGGGCACAGAACTATTAAAAGCTCTCTAAGCTGGTGGCTCTACCCTACTGACAACAGATTGGCAATATCTGACAAATGATTAGAGCTAAACTGTCATGCAAAATGCAAATATGCCTGTGCAGAAATGGAAAATTACCATAAAATCTTTAGGACTGCAGGAAACTTCAAAGTTAATTTGTGCATTCAACTAAAACTTCAGTCTCCCTGTTAGCGGTGTCACACCGCTCCGTTAGTTATCCTTCTAATTAGAACAGCATGGACGGGGGCACACCACAGATAATGGTTCAGATAACAAAATTATACAGGTTAGAGAGCTAGTGTCTAGTCGATCCAGGACAACTTTGATTTAGACTCTTCCTTTACTAGGCAGACCTTTCCTGTGCCAGGAGAAGGCTTATGTACTCTGTATCAGGTTATTTTTTCGCACTTAACAGTTCGAGACAGGGTAGGTACGATCATTTCTGCTATGTGACTACCACTGCAGCTTCACTCCTCTCACTTTCCGGTACCAAAGTTCAAGTATAAAACACTCTATTCTCCACGCAGACATTAACAAAGGGTACACGTGCATTAGCAGAACTTAAATCCTAAAATCAGTGGAAACATTATAGTGTTTTAGCTGCTTTCTTCGCAAGCATCCCTAATGTAGTGAACCACTTCACTTTCAGGGTAAAATTCGTGAGTCATTTCAGAATAATTTGATGCCAGGACAAATAGAGTCTTTACTTTGCCAATGAAGAAAAGTCTGTTGTCAGAAAGAAGCAGGCTTTTCTTTTTCAGGCAAGGTTTGAAGAAAATATGTGAAGAAAGAGACTCTTAGGAGAGAAATTCAGGTATAGTTCTTTGTATGCCGCGTACCAGCAATTAGACAAAAGTGTGACTGTAACATTTGGTAACCGCTAGTAAAAGTTGTCCCTCACACAGCGCGCTTCAGTGCACTACTCCATCCTTAGCACTTCAGCAAACGTTGGTCTACCCAAATAATGCATTTTCTTGAGTAAATGCTTCAGCAAATTTGCTCTTCAAAAACGTGGATATTCAGGATTACTTCCTAAGGTTATGGAAATTACTGCTCAGTTGACTGGAACTACCCTGTTCATACAAGCTGAGATCAAGCCCCAAATCTCCAGACTAGTGAGATGGAGTCCCTCATGCTCATCATATTGGATCTTCCCCGACAAAGAATGGCTTTATTAATGACCACGGAGGAATGCCATTTAAGTAAGAACCTCGCTGTTCTTTAAAACCCAGACTCTCTTAAGATGAAGCTGCTGGAACAATTTTCTGAATCATTAGTTTAGGCAACTCTCAATTATCAGTGATACTCTTCCTGTTCTCCTCCGGGAAGAGCATCGGCCATCAAAATACAGAGCAATTCCAGTTGCTTCCCTGCCTGGGGGAGTACCAGTCCCGGGGCAATCCCAGCCCCAGGACAATCGCAGCCACTGGGACAAGTAAGGTCAATTTTGGTAGGATGATTTTCAATATCTAGACGGGTGATTTTATGTCCTTCCGTGACCTCAGAACTCCGAGCATCTCTGAACAGAAAGAGGGACACCCTTTCCCAAAAGTTAGCCCTCTGCTAGCAGGCTCGGAGCTGACCGCTAATAATAGCAAAGGCTCCAAATTTGCATTTGCAAGTCCTCATTTAGCTCAATAATTTCAGCTCACCACATAATCCCTTCTGCTCATTATGTCTGCTGTGTGCAAGGAAAAAAAAATTGCACAAAATTGCTGCCTTGTAATCGCCTGAGAGAGCTGCTAACCTGACAAGCTGCAGTTGCAGAGAGCACTGTCAGAGCTTTATATTCAAACGAGGAAGTAGTAAAATATTATACAAGTTGTTTACTTGCAGTTCATGTCAAAGCAAGAGGGCCTGGGCTAACCCTCGGAGGGAAGAAAAGGGAGAATAAATAGATTATCAGCCCCTGCAGAAAATGTCCTGCCAGTGATCACGGATTTATGAATTCATACGGAGGCACATCTCCACACAGAGCTGAATTGTCTAGTCATTTTAAAGATAAATATTGCAGATGGGTGAATAATTCACTCGTACAAATGTTCACTGAAAACAAATTAACTGGCTTGTGTGTACAGGTGATGTGAAATCACAATAGTTATTTCACAAAATGTTTGAGAAGACAGTTTCTAAAATTCATCCAGCCTACCTCAGTAAGTACCTAAGCCACCAAAAATCTCCAAAAACCAGCTTTAGAGACTCGTCCGATGTCAACTTCCAGGTACCAAAGGGGATGTTAATTAGATCGTTGCTGTTTGCGTACAGAAGACTGCAGCTATGACAGCTGGCGGGGATCTTTCCAGAAGTAAACACACAGCTGTATTTCACATAGAAATGTCAACACCAACGCCTCCTTAAAGTCAGACTGGAATAGAAAGGATTTTGAAATACGGACAGGAGGGGTGTTTTCAGCTTGCCCGGGGATGGCTCACACTGTGCCCCCACCACCCAGAGGAAGACGCTCTGCTGACTCCGTCGGCATTTATCACCAGCCAGATTAAGTCTATAAAAAGGGGATTATGGGCAGTCCATTTGCAGCACAACACAGACATAAAACTATAATAAGTTACCGAGATAATGAGGCAGCAGGACGTAAAAACTCCTGCATACAAAGAGAGCCTGTGTTTTCAGAACCAACAACTCGCTTGGAATCATGCCTTCCCCTGCGAGCGCCGGGGAGCAGCTCTTCATAACCACTCATGTCGCGTCCTCCACCTCATTTATGAGTATTCCCAGAGGTTGGAAGGGAAAAATATGATTATCCTCCAAGATGCCTGGGTGTTTTTCCTCTAAAATCCTGTTGTTTTCCCCATGGCAGTCTCAGCCCCTGCTCAGGGTGGGGGGACAAAACACAGGTCCCCACCTCAACCTCCGCATAGATCCAAGCCCGCCGATTTTACCAATGACTTAAGGGACGCAGACCTCCATAAATCTACAAATAATAGTTTGTTCCTCTTAACTCAGCTTGGAAAAGCAACAAAACACGGTCAAGGAAGGAGAGCCTTGCCCAATGAACACTTGTACCTGGAGTTTGATCCTACTAAAAATAACCCTTTTTGAAACTGTCATTTAAAATATTCTGCATAACGCAGCACAAATTTGATCAAAAGAAAATAGGTCGCAATAAATTCACACAAGACGTCACTAAAAAAATCCTGCCTCCACAATGAAGTCTCATCCGTTTGCTCCTGACCAATATCCACAGCTCTCCCTCAGCTGGGCTATACTAGAAACATCCCATTTAATTTTCCAGCCTCCCTTATTTTTCCTTTATTGTTGCTCTTTGAATTTGTCTTTGTCCTGATCCAAGGAGGAAAGCTCTTAATCAAACTTAGCCTTTGCTAAAGGAGTATTTCCGAGACAGACCTGTGTAAATATACGGTATCTCAGTTACCTTCCAATAGCTGTAACATTTTTGGTTTGAAATGTTGCCCTCTGATGGCCTTCACCATCCTATTCATCACGGTGACCCTACAAAGGCCCGTAATACGCTAATAACAGGAAAGGCATTTCGGGAGCACAGCGGAGCTGCCCGTGATATACACCGAACGCTGAACGGAAATATTTTATTTTCACACCAGCCAATATATGAGATGCAGCTACAGGGATTTAAATATGATACTCAGGCTCATTAGTAAAGCAAGCATAGATAACAAGGATTTAGTGAACATTACTGTCTGCCTTGGCCAGCTTTCCCAAAGGGACCGTTAAGATGCTAAGGAAGTTTTTTGTCTGTATTTTTGGGGGAATAAGTCTGCATTGAGGAGTTCCTGCAAGTTCAGCAAAAAAACCCTCAGATATTTAAGTTCTGCTTGTCCAATACTCAGACAAGTAAAACTGCAGTGACTGTTTGTGAAGGACCCTGTAGACAATTGTCTCGTGCTCTGCCCCTCGTGCTAAAGCGGCGGCCGGGAGCCACCCACGGAGCCGCCCATGGACGGATCGGGATGGCCGGCTGCCAGCGAAGGGCACCTCATTCCTGATAATCACAGGGCAACAGCTCAGCTCGCTCCAAAAACCAGCTTCTGTCAAAACCCACGGGACCAGTGAGCGGTTCGACGCACTTTCCCTACCGACACAACCCCGCCGTGTTTCAGCGCACGCCTCGCTGCTGACCACATTACTTTGCTGCTCTCGCATATCAGTTCACGGCTTGGGTTATTTTTGCACGAATATAACCCGTGAAGGTGGCATCACCTGAATTTTGACAACTAGCCAGTGAGATATGAGATTAGCTTGGTGTACAATTTTCTATTTTTTCAACATGTAAGCACAGATAAATCCAAATTCATTGAGCTTTGCAAGGTTCTTTTGAACTGTGTTTTTATCCTGACCCTCCTCCTTCCCCCGTATTAGTATAAAGTCCAAATGACAGGGCACATAAAAGCCACTTGTGATACTTTGTTAATGGATCTGCAGCAGATGGAAGGTCCAATATTTATTTTTTTTCTTTCCCCTCAAGCCCTGGACAGGCAATGAGGGGGTTTTATGCGCTTGAACTGCAACGTGCTCCTCATTGCCTTTAATCTGCCTTTGCAGATCAGTTCAGGAAAGGTTGATGTTGGAGAAGTGTTTACCTCAGCTTAATTCATTAATGTTTATGAAGTGCTGTCAAAACGCAAAGTGTTGTATGTTTAGCGAGGGTGACTTTAATATTATTGTGGCTTCAACTAATACATAAATAATAAAGGGACAGAGTGCTGTCCAATTACTGTCATTGTGTCTCTATTGCATCTACATAGAGCTAATTTTTAGCCTTTGATAATATCACAAAACTTTGGTTGTCTGTGTGCAAGTAAACCGTGATCCATCCTGGTTCTATATATCTTCTTCAGTCGGCCTAATATTAACAGGTTTTTCAAGGTTTTTAAGGTCAACTTCAAGTCCTTTGGGACACGGGAGTTTAATTCATGGTATAGACAGCAAGGTTTGCATGGAGGGCTACGATCTTTTATTAAGCCGGTGAATGCCATAGGAGAACAAAAAAAGCTTTTGGGCACACAAGCTCTTCTTTAGGTCAGAAACTTTGCATTGTGAAGAGCCGCACAGCGCAGCTACAGCCGCATCGCTAGTGCATTTGTACTGAGGTAAACCTTTAGTAGAAACCATTTTATTTCTGAAAAGTGGCCATTTTCTCCCAGAATTGCATTAAAAAGAGAGCAGATTTCTTTATCGCACTGTTAGGTCAGCGAGGGCACATCTTTGTGGTGCCACGGAAGACGGTACAGGGACGTCAGAAATAACGTTGACCCAAGGTGGCAAGGACAGCCCGACGCTGTGCAAATACCAGCGTGGGCTCCGAATTACACATCTGTCTTGGTGCCTGGTATAGTCACCCTAGGTTTTTATGTGTTCACCTGCTCCCAGTTTTAATATGGCCTTGTCCTTTTGTAAGGACAGACATGTCCTAAATTTGATAGCCGGGGAGGATGGCGCAGTGTCAGCAAGCTTTGCTTTGGGTCAGTGACGCAGCCCGGCATTGGGACAGAGCGCAGCGGTTGCACAGGGGCTGTCCATCCAGACGCTGTGCCATGGGCCTGTCTACGGGACAAAAAAATAAAATAAAATATTGCCCTTCTATAACACACATCGTCATTTTGGGGTTTAATAGTGACGGATCACTATAAACCTTCGAAGGGGCACCTAACCATTTGTTCATTGGTTAAAAGGATCATCGGAAATTTGCACTCCTTATAACTCCCATTTCAAACTAAATGGATCTTCTATTGCAGTCACTTGGGGAAAAAAATCAGTTTTCTGCCTAACCAAGACTTCACATCAATCAGGTTAAATAGGAGCATTAGCACGTTTCTTAATTACAACTACAAACATTTGGAGGCTTCCTAGTGATGAAAGCTCATCCCATCCCATCATGTTAAATCAACTCCAGGCTCTCTGACGAGTGAAGCCCAAACCCAAGGGGACGGCAGCGGCACTTCAGCCTGCCCTACACAAGGTGCGATGTGGGGGTCCCCGTCCTCAGGCTGACAACGTATAGACATAACGCACGTAGGCAGAGAGGCTGTGCCCCCAGGCAGATTCGCAGGGGTGTCATTCCCATATAAAGCTCTTTCCTTGTTCCATTTAATAACCCGACACCGGTTCCAGGGCAGCCCCTTGTCAGGCTTTTCCAGCCTGGGGCTACGGCGATGAGCTTTCAGCGAGAGCAGCAGAGAGAGGTCAAGCTAGAAAAGAAGAGCACTTGCTGGCTTCGAAGCCAGCAAGGAAATACTATTGGGCCCTAAGTCTCCAGTCTATAAATAAAAAACTGATACCAAAGGCACTTGAAAAGTGATATGATTAATTTGAGTCATTCAGCTCCAACCAAACACTCAAGTGTATAAAAAACCGTAACACGGTCATAAGCCCACATTCACGGTACAAGCACAGGCAAATATACCCCAGCACACTCCCAGTACGCACATATGAAGGTCTTCAGTGGAAGAAATACAATTATTTCACTCCCTAGATTTATTTCAGAATTTGCTTAACCTAATAGAAAAGTGGTGTTGCCACTGTTATATATCTCGCTGCACCGCCCTGTGTGGTGGATGTGTCCGTCTGATAAATTCAGCTGTCAGTTATTTTCAGTGCTTAGCAATAATTTTCTAACACAAAATGCATAATCGCCACATATGCCTTTAAGGTATATCTTCTCATGTCTTTCTATAGGATTCGCCCACTTCTCTCTCATTAATACAAACTGAGCTAAGTGATTAAAATTAATGCGTCAGTTCCAAACTGCCCTGTATCCATTAATCTCATAACAGTCAAAAGTATCTTGAAGAATACCTATACTGCAGATCTTGAGTTGGGTTTCTTAAAGTGCTATTAATAGTATATACTTATCAAAAAGTAACTAGCTGGCACATACACTTGCACCTTCTTAAAGTTTAATAACTTCAATAACTTCGCTTCAATTTAGCTTTCAAAGCGTTGGAGGAACCTCTCTGGTTTGAGCCCTTGCCTGAGGCGTTGCACTGGGGAGGAGTTGCCAGAGCAGGGGAACACCATCAACAACATCAAAGACATGCAAACAGCTTAACAGGGCGCTCTCTGAAGAAACTCCCCAAACAAGCTCACTTGCATTTTTTTCTTAAACCTATTGCAATTTCTCTGCAAAGAGCACGCCTTGCTGTAGCGACCGGCTCACGTGGGACTGTCCCGATGCTAATCATGGTGCTCATGGTGCTGCAGGACCCTGGATCCAGCCACAGCCGCTGGATGAAATAGACCCTTGCCCATGGTGGCCATGCACCGAGCCAGCTGGGCAAGTAAGCTGCTCCGCTGGCTAACAAAAGCCAGCAGGCAGGGCCAGTTATTTAGGCACAGGGGCTGCTTGGATTCAGGTGCCAGAGGTCTGGGTGATGCGTTCACTGGCACTGAGAGGCGACTGGGCAAACGAGACATGGTGATGGCACTCCAAGCTCTTCCGTGCTCTAAACGTAGCTTGCAGGAAGGTGGAATTCAAGTAACCACTTACTGACCCAACCGTGCTTCCGCAGGAGACAATTCATTTTCATGACCCAGACCAGTGACACCAACCCTGAGTCCTTTGAAACAACCCACTCCAGGTGTTTAGAGAAGACAGAGCAGGCTTTAGCTCGAGTATTTATACAGGTAATGGAAATTTTTCTGCCAAACCTGTGTCCTGAATGACTAATAAATATTGTGGTTGAGGTCTAATAGCTTGCAGCCGGCCTCTGGCCTCCTGCAGGCAACGGGGGGCTCGACCAAGGCAGAGTTCCTTAAATGTGCAAAGGATTGCACACAGTCAAGGGAAGGATGGATTCTCTCTCACTTTTTTTTTTAGGATTGAGATGTAATTACCTGACACAAAATTTCTTCCCAGAATCTATGGGTATATTCCTGAAAGAAACAATAGTACAGAAAAGACAGGGCAGGTTCTTGATCTACTTCCAAATAGGAGGGGGAAAAGCCAGTATCCAAAACAAAGCATCCAAAAGGCTCCTTCTCGCTAGGTTATTTTCTTCAGCTTCTCCCCAAATCAAAAGCATTTCTGTTTCCTACATTTACTCACTGGAGATACTTGCATTAGAAGTAGGACCTTTAATTCCAGAGATCCCCTCTATTCCTTACTCCTCAATTAAAATCAGCCCAATTTGCCTCAGAAGTTGCTCGGTTATATGAGGGAGAATGATGGTTTCAGGAGCAGATGGAGCAGGGAGTGGGAAATAAGCAGGAAGATCAGATAAACTCTTAAGAAACAAGGATTCTGTTTTCATGCAAATTCCCTTTAATAAGAAAGGTTGAGAAGAGATCTGAACAGAAAGCACTGTATGTGAAGAACTGCTCGAAACATAATTGCTTCTAAATATAATACTTCTGAATCTTTTCCAGCAACTATAAACATTTCCTTAAATATTCTCCTTCCCCCCCCTCTCTCTTGCAGTATTTCCCACTGACTTTAATGAAGTGCTGTGTAACCATCTGAGCTTGGGAAGCATTTGAACAACAAACAGAAGTTCTTGGGAGGGAAAAAAAAAATAAAATAGTTTTTCATTGCTAGCAGGTGTTTCTAAGCGCCTTTACAAAGTTTAATTTGGTATTTTTTTCAGGCTGACTCACGTTCGCGTGTAATATAGATAACTCTGATGCTGTTCTCAATGTTTTACACGTACGAACGTGCATGTGCAAGGGGGAGCACATACCCCCAAAATCGCGTTTTGCTTCTCAGATGAGAAAAGCTTCTGAGTTTGTGAAATTGCATTACTATTATCTTTAAACAACTGAGTCCTTCCCATTTTTCCTGTTTTCTCAGACGTACCAAAATAATAAACGGAGACATTAATTGGGAGGGCGCTGGAAATCATCGTATACCTTTTGGTCTTTGGAAGCTAAGAACTAAATTACTGTAATTGGCAGTTTATTAACAGGAAAATTATGCTAAACAGCTTCATGTTGCTGTCAGGAGTTATATTCGGTAAGCTATGAAGATGGGGCCCTTGGTGTAACATTTGCATTTTCTCATTTAGAAAGAACAATGATAATAGATGAGTGAAGCGTGTACAAATTATATACCAAAGAACATTTGCATGGCTGTAAAAAGGCTATCTTGATACCAGAGTGATTAAGCCTGTTATTCATTAAGATACAGTATAGACCAAGGGGGAAGGGGAAGTAGGGAACACATTAACTTTCTTTAGAGGCATATATAAAACGAACTCTGGTCCAAACCACTTGAATTTCAAGCAGAACTAGATTATAATAGGTTCTGATTACATTGTATTTATTATGCAGTGCTGGTACCAGGGCGTATTTTTTCCCTGTCTTGGATGAGGTCCAAAGATGCGATGATGACAACCTCTGTTGTTACCCACATCTTTATTTCAGCTCCCACCTCCCCTGACCATTTGCCTGTTCATGTTTCTGCCTGGAAAGCAGCATCTCGGCGCGGTGGTGAGCAAAGCAGGCTACCTACAGAAATCTGTATCACTTAGTGCAGAAAACCTTTTTTTTTTTTTTTTTTTTTTAGATGATTTTCTCTATTAGCAATTTCCACTGTCTGTCCTGATGTCTTAGCACTTGACATTCTGCAAAGAAGGATGACTTTAAATATCACCGATACCTATAAGCGAGGGAGGATAATAGCAAAGCAGGAGAAAATTGGGTCATTTTAATGCCCTGATGGAAACCAACAGGGACAGCGCACTAAGTGACATGGGCTGCCTCTACGAAACCAGGACACGGTGTCCTGCTCTCCATTTGTACATAGCTGTCTTGTCTACCAGGAATCTCTGAAGCACAGAGAGTTTAAGTAAGTTATTCAGTAACTCCAAAATTTGACTGATTTGAGGAGAAATTTGTTGGCTCAAATGAAGTGTCATTAGGGTTTTGAAGAGTCCCTTGTAGAATGGCAGTTTCAGAAGTTATCATTCTGTACCATGGCCCGCAGGCAAGACCCATATGGAACTGCCCTTCTTAAGTCATTGTTATTTATTTATGATGATGACGACCTATGAGAAATTTATTTAAGGACATAGGGCTTTTAAGAGTGGGAAGGTAAAGCCACAGAGCAGGAGGAGTTGCAGTAGCAAGGCTGTTTCCACGGCTGTCGATGGCCTCTAGTTCCACATGTTTTTCTATCCTAGTTTTGGAGCATTTTAAGATGTATTCATGGAGAGGGAGATGTATTGCATGGAGAATGGAGAGACCATTCCCGCCTTTTCCCATCTTTAACATTAGACAAGCTGTTCCCTGATGTCTAGACTGATTCTCCTTCAGTATAAAGCCGTTACCTCTTAATATGAGGGCAAACAGATTATTCCCATCATTCCTGCAACAGCCTTATGTCCTCGAGGACACTCATTGTTTCTGTCCTGGCTTTCTGTCCTTTGGCTTAAGCAATGACAGTTGAGACCTACTCATCAACTCACTGGAACTGGCCACTGGCCTCCATGGGAGCAAGAACAGCTATTAAATGCTGCTTCTCAGAAAGTTTTCATTGTGGCTTAATGTTGGATACTTTGTGCGTTTGTACAACAGGAGCAGCATCATCAAAACGTAAATAGCTGCAGTGAACCGGAGGGAGGGCTGTTAGAAGGTACGTTTCAAAGCATTTCAACACTCTGCCGTGGTTTCGGCGCTGGGAGCGGCGCGATGCAGAAGCCGGCCGTGCCCCGAGGGTGCCCTCGCCACACAGCTACGGCAGAGGCAGTTATTTACAGTGAACAAGGCAGGCGACAAATTTGGCCTCATTCTTCCCTTGGGGAGTATCCTTCAGGAGAACATTGATACCTCAAAAAATAAGTCACTTTTCAATTAGCTTTCGCAGCTCTAAGTGTCTGGGACTGCCTCAGCCCCTTTGCCCCTTGCGGCTCGGTTCAAGCTGGGTGGTTGGTCTGAGTTCAGCACAACGCCCGCGTTATGGATCACGTCTCCTTCCACTACATGAATCAGCCTGCGTTACCTTTGTGTGCAACAACTTGCACATAACGATGTGGAGCTCACTTTCCCTGCATAATTAGTTTAGAATCCGATACCAACATCTTAATTAGACCTGACCCCTGGAGTATTTGACTTAACATCATTCGCCAGCTCCAAAATATGGTTACATCCACACTGCAAATAAGTATCCTCCTAGCAGCTGTGTGACTAATTTCAATGTCATTCTCCTATAACACAGCCGAGTGCAGAAGTCCCTGGGATGCTGCTGCAGCTCCGGACTGCAGCTCCCTGCCCACGCTACGTGCGGCTGCACTCTCGTTGCATCCCTGCATCACGGACAAAGCTGTGGTTGCACTCGCTTAAGATAACCTAATTAGTTGAATTAGGCTGACTGTAGCAGTGTACGACTCACCCTGGACCCACCACCTAATTATATTCCCAGAAGATTTCCTGGGGGAGATTTCCAGCCGGGGCTGAGCTCCCCGCGATCACTCCCAGCCAAGCTGAGCAACCTCACAGCTCTCTGGAGTCCATCCTTGAGGGCTTCAGTCACACCTTTATCTCGAGGAAAGACACCGAAAGAGGCAGCTGGGGAGCAGCCGAGATCATAGGCTGAGTGTGGACCACATAAAACATCACCACGTTCCTAGACATGAAACACCGCACGGGGTTTGCGCGCAGGGCCGTATCGCTGAGCGGCAGGCAGAGGCTGCTCCCTGAAGCATAGCACAATTTTACTCCAAGGGAAGCATCACATACATTATGCAAAGAATTTACTGCGGATTTTTTTTATTTAAATACTGCACGATAGGAAGGAATGAAACACGTGTCAGATGTTAGCCACGACACTTAAAGCGCTACTGGAAGGAATGCAGATAGCGCAGCAAGGAAAGTGATATAAAGGAAGGGTGGACTGGCATCTATATTTCCCAGTTTAAAAAAAGAAAAAAATGAAACAAAGTGCATTTAAAGCCTTAAGACCTGAATCCAGCCTATAACTGTATAATGTAGTGCCCTAATTTTTGAAGCTAAGGCCCATAAAAAAAAACAAACCAAGCTCAGCGTCTAAAAACCACTCCCTAGATCGCTTTGGGAAAATTAGCATTCAACCCCGGGAGTGGATGCAAACCTGCCTTGCTGGGATGTTGCAGCATGGCTCCTGGCTCCCCTGTGCTCTTGGGGGGGTCAAGGAAGAAACTCAGCTCCACTTTATCGCTGGAGTTAATGCATTTTTCCCTCTCCAGCAGATCGCGAATCGGGTCCCAGCCCCCGTGTTGCTCATTCACTCCCCAACCAAGGGACCAACTCCTTCTGCTATTTCGTCTCACCCTGAAACTTGTCCTCTTCCCCTGCATTCCTCCCTATTACCGGGCTTGTAATAAACTAACCTCACTAACCTTCTCCGAAACAGCAGCGGTAATTTAGCGGCAACTGAATTATGGCCAGACTCTCGCACCGTTTGAGGCTGTGGGAGTCCTGCCATTAGCTTCAACAGGTATTTAGTTGCCATTTCACTCCCATGGAAATTCCTCTATTTCCTTAATGCACTGAATTACCCAGGAACGTAGGGGCTGCAATTCATTTTTTATCTGATGTCCTCTCTCTTGACCCCGTAATGTAATGCTTTGTAGCAAAGGCTATACTGCGCCAGAGGAGTTCAATAACCACCTTTAACAGGGAAGAGCGTTTCTACACTTGGAAGAGGAGAGCGCACAAACGAAATAGAGCCAAATAGCCACAAAGATCTTTTCATGAGCTGAAAAGTAGCCCCAATTTCAAGTGTTGCACTCAAAGGGGTGGAAACATCCCCCGTTTAGTAGACCAAAAATGAAAAGGAAAAACGTGTGTTTGTTACATTATTGAAAAGCCTGTTTGAAAGTCTTCCATTTGCCCGCCTCTCTGGTTTTCTTTTATTAATTTACATTTCCGCTATTACAAGGCTTCATGTTAAGTGTGAATTACACACAGAACACAAATACACGCATGTGCTTGCGCACACAAGTATAATTTTAGTCACTGTGGCAAGTTTTTAAAAAACCCCTTTCTGCATTAGAAAATCCGTGATAAATCACATTTTAATTAACTTTATATTAAAACTTGATGATACAAAGATCCTAGAAGTGGTCTACGAAGACCATTAGCCTCCAGTGAAGGACACCTGAAGCTAAACCTCCAAAAAAGAACTGACCTTGCCCCCAGCCTGACGCTGGACTGACCCCAACAGCACACGGGGACTCTGCCCAGCCCCATTCTGCCCCAGTTTACACCAGTCCCATCCCGAGCTCCACCAGCCAGAGAACAGAGTAACCCCCGTTGCTTTTCCACTTTGGCTGATGGAATACCACAACAAGCTCAACCCGCCGCACTGAAAGGCAAAGCTCCTGTTGACTTAAGGAAGAGGAGGATTAGGACTGGTGGTTTTTCATTTTATTTTGAATGTTTGCAGACATCTCGTTATAGTTACCCTATTTGTGCATGTATTAGCCCTGAGACTGGCTGTGTAATTAGTTTCTGTCAATAATAGTAGCTGACAAGCCTGTTCAAATCTACACCACATTGGTCTTAATGTTTCATATATACATAAACATCCTCTGTCATCCAAGAGGAAAAAAAAAAGTTGGCTAACTCAAGAAATCTTCAAGTGTAGCCAGCCACACACCTCCACTGATTCCCAACTTGGATTTACACAGGCTTGTAAAACAAAAGGAAAAACAATAAAACTAGACGAAAATGCTTATACAGTATCTCAGCCCTTCTCACGGAAGCCCAGCGGAGCGTTGCCTTTGCACAGGGAACCTTAAAAGCTCTGCAGTGACGTGGCCAGCAGATTGCAGCAGGTTGCCACGCGCTCGGACCCAGCTAGCCACCACGTCTCGGGTTTGATTTGTGACACTGATCATCCAAGGTTATGGAAATGTGAAATTTTAAAAAACACTTTGAAGCTATAAAGAATTTAACCACGTCCTTAATTTTACACAGTGTCAGAGCAGGAGATTTAAAAAGCAATAAACAAACTTGTTACCGCAATAGAATCGAAGAGGAATCATAAACTCGCTAGAGTTACAGAGCTAAAATATGGTGTGGAGAATGGACAATGGCAACATTTATTCAATAAAACTCATTTATATGTAAAAGATTGAATAAAAATATATACTATTATGCAGGCGCAACAAATTAGGTAAGAGAAAAAAAAAAATGGTCTATGGGCAAGATGCCTTATATTATGCATGCGAACATCATAGCTGTGTGGGCAGAGGTGTTAACCACATCTGCAGTCGAGCTCTAAACTGCCAGAGAGGTGATGGGAATTGTGGCACTCGCCACACAAAGGATGACACCTTAATAGTTTTCTGCAATAAGCCAACTGCTAGAGCTACTGCTGTTTACTATTTGTCTCTTTCTGCTGAGATATAAAACCGGTCCTCTATCTGTTTATGAAATCTAAATATCCAAAGGCATTTTCTTCAAGAACGATAGCGTATTAATCCTGATGGCTGGGTCAAATTTCAGCCTGGGTAATTGCTTTCTGCTAAGACATAGTTAAACTTATAGTTTTACATTAAAGAGGCTCCTCTGCAGTCTGTTGCCTGTGCTGTACACAGTTACTGTACACTTTCAAACAGCCTCCACTATGGGAATCAGTAGTTTAATATGATACTTGCGTCCTGCCAAGGTTTACCTGAGCGACTAAATTTATAAAGACTTTATCTCATAGGAAAGGTCACCTTTACTCCCCCTGCCACAAATTTGGCCTTAATATTTGTGATATCTAAAAAATTTGTGGATATTATACTGACACAGACCAACATGTAGAGAGACGCTGCAGGTTTTTTTTCTATTCAAAAGCGTTCCCAGTGTCAAGACTAGGGCTTGGCTCAGGGTAACAGCACTGCAACAAATGTTTGGGGAGCACCCAGGCAGGTTTGCAATCCTGTTAACTAACTACCTCATGGCAATCAATCAATTAACACAAGGTGAAAAACTAGTGAAGACAAGTCCACAGATAAAAGTAAACAATCTGGGCTGGACTTGCAGGGGAGAAAGTGAAATTCCATTTCCAGGGCTGTCAGAGAGGTTTAAACGATCACTCAGGAGAAGAGTTTTCTTTTTTCCCTTTGTTTTTCTTTATTTTCTCCAGGCTGAGGGTTTCCATAGATCTTCTCATTGATCTGAAATAGCCACGGGCAGAAAAAGCCAATTTTGGCTGCATTATCCTGTCTCCCTTCCACTATAGCTTAACGCAAAGAGAAATGCCACCCGCACCCCAGGATGAATCTGTGCCAAAGACTTGCCTTGGAAAGCAGGATTCAAGCCAGGCTCTTCAAATCTGAAAGTCAAATGCTCCCAAAACCAGTGGAGGGAGAGATCCTGAACTGGTACCAGCCCATGCACTCTCACAGGCAGAGGCTTTAAGCGATGCCCACTTGCAAACTGGGGAAGAGACACACAACAGCTCATCCATGTGTAAATGGAGTTGAGGTCTGGATTTCTTCCCCCCCACCTCTATTTTGTTTAATGTGTGAAGGCATTTATTTCCCCTTACCATCCAGACTTCTATTCCGCTATTTGATAGCGAACTTAAAAATAAAAATCCACGTTACGTAAGGCACCCTGGAAGGCCGGGACACACGGCCCCGGAGGCGAGCCAGCAGCTATGCGCATATAGGGGATCTTGCATTCAAGTGTTTAGTTCCCTGCTTGTAAAGTCTCCAGCAGCAGCCACTGAGGGAGCTGCGCTTGTCCAATTACATTTAGAAAATGCCTCAAAATCAGAACATTTTTTTTTTTTAATGCAGAAACTCTCCTTTCTCCCTGCAGCCCTCCTTCCCTCAAATGAGCTAAAGAGCCCTTGTCCAGGACCGTGGCACTGAATTTGCCTTTATGAGACGAGTTCAAACCTTTTGTGGCCAAGGAGCACTCTCCTGCTGCCTTCCAGCTCCCACCGGATCCCAGTGGCAGAGACAGTATTTCTGTGGGAGAGGACCCCAAGCCCACACTGGTGATTGGTGGTACCCAATCCCCAGGAAAGAGGGGTTCAGGACCACCTCCTTCTGTGCCAAAATTCAGTGGGACCTGGAACAAGAAGTGCCATTTATAACCTCTGAGCAGGGTACAAGCAGGGAGAGATTTATCTGGTAAGCCTTTCTCTGGCTCTGCATACGAGTAACACAAAGTACATCGGGGTAGCCACACAGTGTCATTTTTGTAATTAAAGCTCCTGACATAGACTTTCCTATTTAACCCGCTGTATTGGAACCGCTCTCTGTTCTTCCTTTAATGTAGGCTGCTGATCTTTCAAAGATCTTGGTTGTGTCTCAAAAGCCAGCTGGAGGTGGACTCTTCAAATAGAGTCAAAGAAAAATCGACATGGGGAAAGTTAACTAAACTTTAACTCAAAGAAAAGTTTCCTCTTTGGTTTGGAGCAAATATTGAGACCTGCTTTATTACAAAGGGACTCTGCCATGTTGCCTAGGGCTTATTCCTGGCTTAACACATACACAGTTAATCTCTTGGCCAAAAAGTTGAAGCCTGGGAAAAGGAGAAAAATGATCATCATAAATGTCATATTAAATCGAAAGATCATAAGTTGCAAAGTAGAAGATGGGATTTTTCCTGTGTCATTATTTAATCACAGCAATTGCATTCATGCTGTAGACTGCAACACAATGGGGCCATCCGTGTTCAAACAGGAGTGACTATAAAAATACCGGAGCAGCCAGATCAAGAGACACTTCAGTAGGAAAGTAAATTCAGATGGAATGAAATCTACAGTATGCTTTGCCCGCTGAGTATTCACACGTACAAAAATTGACGTTCAGGCTCAACCATATATAAATGCCATTGCATAAATGATCCTGGCAATTTCTTACTGAATTATTATAAAACCGAGTTCTTTTGCCGATACGTTTGCAGACGCGGGTGTAATAGCTCAGCAGAGTTAATCACGCAGGGCAGGAATTTCCTGAGGAGTTTTGCAGTGGGGGAGACCACAGGGTGTTGGTCTACGGAAGGGTTTTAGGCACCATCTGAGAGGGTTTGTCCTCAGAGGGCAGCTCTCTGCTGGGAAGGAAATCAGGTCTGTCCCGGAGTCATATTTAATGGCATAAATCTCCAGGTTCTTGCTGAGCCTTGAAACAGAAGATACCAGAAACAGGACTACCCAAAAATCATTTCTGCAAACAAGAGAGGCATCTAATAGCTACATGATAAGAAAAGCCTTGATCTTTGGTCTTGTTGACATAAGTTATACGTCTTTGGGCTGCACATATTCATGTAGGCACTACAGGTTGGTTTTCGTAGCTCTATTTGCTTTCAAATTTAGAGTAATGAATAAACTCTTGGGCACTAATTCTGGAAACAAGAGAATGCCTTATGAGATTATCTGCAGCTCAATAGTCAGGGGACAAGGGAAATAAAAGGATTCACATTACGAATTTTGTAATGACTTACTGCTCGCTTATCTGAAAAATAGTTGGAGTCATAATTAGCCAGCCTTTCCAGTGCAGATTTCTATCTGCTGCACACCTTAAAATTTGCATTTTAATGGGCTAAAGATGTATATCAGTAATAGCACCAACGGATGCTCTCTTATCACCAGTAATAATACCATATGTAGCTTAGGAGACTAACCTATCCACCGTATGGCAGGTTTTATCAATAAAGAGCAAATGGTGACCAAAGCGTCAAATCTAAATGTCATTGTAGTGACATGCCTCTAAATAGGAAAACCCAGGCTGCAGGCTGAGGTCAAAACATATTAGTACCACAAACACAAGGATGGTTCAGCTGGTTGTGGTAAATATGGGGTTCATTTTCACTTGTGCAATTGCAGAAGGAGAAGTTCAATACAAATGTAGCGACTTATGGGTGGAGAGCAAATCATGCATGAACAAATCCTACCAAACTCCTCAGCATCACACTATGGATTTATTTTTTCTTTAAGAAACAAGAGACTTGACTGCAAATAAAACAGTATATTATTCTAGTTCCTGTTTATTTTTAATTCTGGACCTATTATAGAACTAGCAACTGCTAAGGAGTTTTTTTTCCCCCCCCTTCAGCTTTTAGGAGAAAACCTAACCTCTCATGACCAGAAAGCAGCACTGCTGCTCCCTCGGTATAATTTGTAAAACCACAGCAGCAGGGAGGGGAGAAGAAGAAAAGAAGAAAAAAAACTGACAAGAGAAGCCAGAAGCCACTGGTGAGCAACCCAACATCATTTCCACAGCACCCTTTTTTGTGGCTTACCTGGGAGTGCCATGAATATCACCCAACTGCTGGCCTATACAGCACATAACACCATCCGCGCTACCGTTTGCCGTGGATTGACTATCAGTATTTCCATACTATATGCATAGCTATTTCTGCTATGAATTTGATCCGAACGAGACAGCTAGAAATCCTGCTAAATGCCCAAGCTGAGAACAGTTCAGCAACTGCAATGTGCTGGAAAACTCTGAGGAAGTATTTCACTTTCTTCTCTTTCCACCCAGAGACAAGAAAGAAAAGGCAAGACAGAAAAGTAGGGGGCCGGGGGGGGGGACGACACACGACACACACAAAAAAACCCACACCACACCTAAACCAAACCAAAAAACACACACAAAAAAACCCCAAACAGACCAAAAGGAATGGAAGCAAAGGGAACAGTAAAACAAAGATAGTTTAATAGTCTTTCCAAAAGGCAAACATGGCAATTGGCAACGATCAGTACGTACCATCATTACTTCTGGCTATAGGTAGCACCCAGATGCAAGTTTCCAAAAGCGTTCAGGGGAGGTACAAGTGATTCTCCAGAGGTGAGCTACCTTCCTTAGGCAGGGAAATTAATCGCCACTCACAACATTATAAACACTTAGTGTCCTTAAGATGTAGGCAAACACCAGTATTTAGAAACATAATAATTTATGGAGTTCTGTATGTGCCACGCTGATGCCATTTTACCACAGACCTATTGAAGCAACTTCTTCCACTTGGGCATTGACACAAAGAAGAGGGTGAGAAAAGGTGTGAAAATGAAGAAAGATGTGAAATGCTACAATAATAGGTGATGGGGGCCTTCTGGCATGCAAAAGGCTTCATCTCCAGATGATATATTCCCCTGACAAAAAGAATTAGAGAAAATGACATATTTTTCTCTTTAAACATCAAAAGAAATATTTAGCTTGGGAAGATTGGATTAAACATGCATTAGGTTCACTGTTGAAACTGTCACTCCACGGCTGGAGGCAACCAGGGGGCTCAGCAGCCTCCCTCTGCCATGTTTTCTAACACACATCTCGGAAATAACTTCCAGTTTTAGCTCTGCTTAATTGTGTATCAAAATGGTGGGACTGGGTAGACCGAGGCTGCTTTCTATCTTCTTAAACTTGGGAAAAATGCAGTGTCAGCAGCTGACACAAACTTGAATAATGGTAAAACTGCAGATAAGAGTAAGCTTAAGGGAAGACAGAAGGGAAAATACAGAGCTATTCTCACAAAACTTCAAGTATTCCTAGTAAGTGAAGTCTCCGGAGAAAATCCAACAAACATCTCATATTTTTAGTGAGGGTCTATAGTAAATGTTTGAAAATCAAGGGCACATAATTCAACAGCAGAAGGATCCGATAAAATTGCTAAAGCCTTTCAAACGCTCTGGTCTTCCAGCAAGCGTAAAAGGCATTTGAAACCCCCAGCGCTTTGAGGGCTCTTTGCAACGGCAGCGGGTCGCCTTAGAGACAACTAAAGTTGGCCCAAAAGAGAACTACAGAAACACAGCCTGACTTGGGGCTTTGATGAAGACCGGCTGGAAAACAAAGATTCATTTCATAAAATTATTTCAAGGTCTTGGAAATGGTTTCTCATTTGCATTATAATGAAAACAAAATACTTCAAGAGAAGCAGGAGACGGAGGAATAGAGGAAGAAAAGGGGGAAATGCCCACGCTGGTGGCCAGTGATTACAGCAGTTGCTGCAATCCAGGAGGTCTTGGTTCAAGTGCTGCCATCCATAAAGCATCAAATCCCCTGTCAGTGAAAAAAATAGTTGCTCTTACAGTAAACGCAAGAGTGGGACAAAGTCTGAAGGACTCGTATCAAATGGGCAATTTCGCTATCAGAAGATTACTTTAATCATTTTAATCAAAAGAGCTACCACTTCTCCTCATCCACAATTAGTAGCTTCTCAGAATATTCCCAGAAGGGGAGCTCGGATGCCTCTTGTTGACAACTCCAAGACCATATGTTACTTGATGCTAGTCATCAGGACAGATTTTCTTGCAAATAAAACTTCCTTGCTTTAAACCCATTGATGCTGTGTAGCAATCTTCCATCTTTTATAGTTAGGACAGTCCTTCACATCTGGAATGAACTGCTGTTGGCAGCAGTGCTGAGCTCTACCAATTGCAGAGGGAAGAGCACCATTCCTGAAAATGAAGTGCCGGTTTGGGGCTGTGCTGGCCAGGTATCCTCCATCATTTTGAACTCTAACTGCAACATTTGCTAATTACTCTTTTTTTAGTATTGGGTTAGTACAAGGAAATCACCAAATCAAAGCCAAAAAATCATGCTGCTAGTGAGCGCTCCAAGGCAAAAACCTGCCTTTCAAGTGACCGTAATATCAGTCTTATCACTCATTTTTTCTGAGGAGGACAATGGTCATCGGTGTGGGGAAATTCAGATTTCTCTAGGGAAACAAGACACTCCAGAAGAGGTTTATTTTGGGTGTTGTTTTTTGGGGTTTTTTTTGTTTGCTGCATTTTTATTTTTTTTTTCCCCAATCTAGAAGTCTCCAAGTTTTAACTTCTTGATAAATTAATCCTCCTTTTCTTTTATATTCTGGGGTTTTCACAGTTTTATATAGAACCATAGAATAATTTAGGTTGGAAAAGACCCTTAAGATCATCAAGTGCAACCATATGATAGAAGCAATGCAATTAGTGGATACAGAAAAATTCGTGTCAAATATTATCATCCATATTCATTATCTGACAGGCAAACCTACTTATTTGCTGGCTATTAATAATTACTTTGGTTCTGTTTTATCTTCTTTTGCTTGGAACTTTGCCTATTTGGGGGCTGAAACCTCTTTGGTTTGTTTTCATAACATAAAACTGTTGAATAAATTCATTGAAGTTTCTCTAGTGTTTCATCTTGGAGAGAAAAGGAAAAAAAATGCTAAATATAGCAATTTTGTTTCAATAGTTTTTTAAATGCATATTTAATGATTTAGATGGAATAAACTCCTGTTTAGGTGGAATAAATAATAAACAAACTCAGATGTAGATGGAATGCATTCATCTACCCTAACTTTTGCCAGTTAGGATTTGTCCTCCCCAATAAGTGTCATGAACCATGAGTTTCCCAGAGCCATTCAGCATCCCAGGTGCTGGTGGGTCAAGGATGCTACAGGATGGAGGGGACCTGAATGCCACATGCGACCTGCTCAATCCATGCATGTCCCCCCTCAGTTGACAACGATAGCCTGATAATGAAATTATTTCAACTCTATCGGTAGGAGATTCTGGTGAGTATCCTGTGACCTCATTTCACAGTAAACTCCAGAAATGAAAGGTGTTTCTCCCCCGTGTTTACCTAGGGGTAAGCATAAAAGGAGACGATAAAGTGTCTCATGGTACCAAGAGCAGGGAGATTGCACTGAAATTTAGGAAGGACGTTTTCAAAGGCACTAATCTCAGGTAGGAGCATAGCTGCAATCTGTACCTTCGAATATCTCCCTTGGTGCTTGAAGTTGGGCTCCAAAAGGAAATTCAGCTCCTACCCGATCTGGTATCCTGAGGACCCGCCTATTCTCGCCATCACTCCTGCCACCAGTCTGATTTACAGTCACAGAGAAACCCCCTTCATCTACTTCTCTTGCCTGAAGAGATTATATTTTAAAATGCTGGTTTATGAACTTGTGAAGCCTGCAGTATGTTTCAGGAGATAGAAAATCCAAGCAAGAATTGTCCTGCTCACTTCCTTTCCCCTTTCCTGAACTGCCCCTCACTTCTATCTTCATCTTTTCTCCCTTCTGTCCTCCTCAGGTTTCTCAGGAATTATGCTATTAGGTCATCTCATCTTTTACAGTTCTGGCTCTCCTGGGCAGAAGGGGACGGCAGCCCCAGTCAGGCACCCAACCCCAGCCACCCACAGCTGGGACACCAGCTCTGGGCAACGTGGAGCATCTCAAGTTCAAAAATTATGCAGAAGGTTGTAAAATGGTACTTGCTAGAAGTGGAAGCATACAAAGTACATTAAGCAGGAAAAATAATAATAATTAAAATACACAATTATGTCCTTGTACAGGAAATGCAAAATAACTAACCAAAGCAGGTATTTCAACTAGGCTGATTAGTTTACATGGAAAACATAACTGCTCACATAAGAAACACAACGGGCTGCTCCATGCTGATGTTAAAACATTACCATAGAAGCAGGTAAAATTAGGCAATAGAGGGATCAAGTCTGAAATAAAAGAAATATTTTTCTTTCATAAAAGAAACAGGAAGATGGTCACAAGAACCAGACACCCACTTGCATTAAACCTACATCTTCTCATCACCTGCAATAGCGAAGGCTTCATACTCAAGGTGCATCAAGAATTTTAAAGCCAATTCCTTGGCTGTGATTAGTTTTTGGTTGCCTCAACTTTCTCTTTTGAAGACGTGCATTCAACAACTAAAACAAGGTTTTTGTTGTCTGGGAAAACTATAGACCACTTGGATTTAATTGCACCATTCTTAGGCGAAGCTTTGACTTGTATATATCTTACAGAGAAAATTAAATGTTTTTATCATCCAGCCATACTGAATAGTTAAGACTGCCAGTACTACTCATTAAATACACAGATGTTTTAAAGTTTGATTAGGGAACTGTAACAAACAGCCCAAATTTCATTAGCATATGGAAAAGAAGGTAACAGAGTTGAACGTGCAAGAAGAGTTACTTAAGGACTAAAAGTGTCACTGAAAAATAAGAGCCTTATGGAAAAAACTCAAATACTAAACAATTTGGAGCCACTCAGGGAAGTGGGATTGCCTTTCTTGATGTCAGTTTTCTCCCCAGTAGAAAGGGGAATACAGCTGCCTCCTTCCCTCAATGCCACCAATTGAGTGCGGTTCAGCTAGGTGTAGAGCATCAGCCGACCCAGCCAGAGAAAGTAGTCTTTATGCCTTCAAAAAAATTAAAGCCTTTACACACACCTGCCAAATAAGATGTACTTTGCCCAAAAGACTAACAGATATCGTATAGTCCAGTTTATTTCTGTACTATGGGGATGCACATGGATGTGGTTGTCCTAATCTCAGCGAGTGCCCAGTACATCAGCAGCCTGTAGGGTATTAAATGAAGAATTTCTTACCTCCAGCTCCCAACCTGTGGATGTACCAGAGCCCATTCCACACAAACCTGTCTCTGCACTGGAAAAAGGGGCTTTCTGAACTGCAGCCTGCAAGCGGCTCATCCCAACGCAGGCAGAGAGCCTGGGTCCGAACCCCCATCTGTGACAAATATTACTGCCCAGGAAAAAACGTCGTCTCTATCTGCCAATACTGACAGTGACAGCACCAGGAGTGAAAATATTCTGCATCAGCTCCCCCCACTCCCTTTCTGAAATCACAAGACTGCATCAAAAATCATAAGACTGACTTAAAATATTCAATTCTGGGTTATTTATCTTTGTGATTCAGAGACTTCAATAAATATTTACTTGGTTTGGAGCTATTCCCAACAACCAAGATGGTTAAAAAATGTACTCTGAAATAAGCATGTCAGTTCTTCGGAAGTCTTTTAAATTCAGCAGCTTGGATATACTTCAATGTATAAAAATTAAGATAATCGCTCAATATGAACCTAGATGCATCTGTGAAATTTTCCTTCCAACACAGAGGAATGTCACCACGATAGCAGCAGAAAACCTTCCTAAGCTCTTAAAATGTAGGAAATATAAACATTTCTTAAAATGCTTCAGCACTCAGTAATTCCCGTATCTTTTCTCCAGCCTCTCATGTACATTGTCTTGCACAAACGCTTACTAGAGTTTGAACACGCACACACAGTAAACCACAAGCAAAGTGAAAATGATAATAAAAAAAAAGTTAGAGGAGAAGCAGAAAAACAAGCAATATAATTGTTTTATGTGTAGGATGTTGTTCAAATACACTTTTTCTTTCCATATGGTGAAACTAAAGGAGAGGAAACCAAACAGCAGAAGGCGACCACTTCTCTATTTTACTCACCTGAACCCTCTGCACAAATAGCTGGGCAGTTTGTACCACCAGCATCTGAGACACTCACAGCTGTTGGATTTTGTTTCCTGAATACCACCCCAGACAAATGGAAACATCCATCCTATTTAGCAAAAAAGGGGAACAGACTGACCAAACACGAGGTGTGGGGCTGAGCTAAAAATTTAATCTACAAATCCTGCTCGAAGACCTCTTTTATTAAATCTTCCTTCCATAGGCTCCAGTCACTACTTTTGGGTCTGTAGGATTTAATCCATGCTGAAGCTATCCCATGGGTTTCAGTGTTCCCTGGGTACTCCAAAGTATCTTCAAAATTTGAAGAATAGTTTCTTTTGATATTAACATGTGAAAAGCTTTAACCTAAACACACATCCAAACCCCTGTATAGAAGGCAGAGAGAAGGAATTTTAATACTTATGAGAGCTGTGGTTCTCTGGTTGTCTTTGAGACCTCTATTACAACCGTCCTTCCTATTTTTATCAGGTTTGTCCTTGGCCACAAGAACATCCTGTAAAATTCATGAAGATCCGAGTGTCAGGTCCTTTGATCACTTGTTCCATCAAGCAACATTTGCGAACCCCCAGGTCAATTTACTGAGTTACTGCCGAAATGCCACAAAACTCATAGACAGGGTCCCAACATGCAGATTTAATAATTCCATTACTTAACAGTTCAGTGTTACGGGTCTAAGTAGGAAAGTAAAAAATTAGAGAAAGAAGCACAGCCTTCATAAGCTTTCCTTGCTGAGAAAATACCTAAAGTCTTGATTTCAGACTTTTCCAAAATGATGCAACAGAATTGAATTTAGAGGTTCTCTCCTTTAACATTTAACCCAACCTGCTTTTCTTTCGAAAACCTGCAGTTAGTTTTCATTATTTGTTAGGAAAATAAAGATAACTTAGCTTAAGTTAGAGCTCTGCATGTTTTCCATTGACAGGAAAAGTAGCAGCGACATCCCACGCGCTGGGCTCCAGACCCTTATTAGGGCTGGCCAAAATGCATCACCACCCACTGGAAATAGCCATAGTCCGTGCAAGTTTTCAGTTCCTCACTTGCTTATATTTCCCACAGATATGTAGGCAGGTTACAGGGGGTCAGGATGAGTGGGTGCCTTTTCTTTCTCTAAGATTTCTGTTGCTGTATAAGGGGAAGAGAGAAAAAGGAAAGAAGTATCAAGCGCAAGGTGAAGATGAAAATCCCATCTGGCTTTCCAGTGTCCATCTATACATATCTCTAAAATGGACATCCCTCACTATCCGTGGTCCACTCAGATGATAACTTAGAAATACAGAGCCAGATGGAAGGAAAGAGGAGATAAGTAAATGTGTGTCTGCATGCGCGATGGTGCTTTATAGAAGAGCACTTCTTTAAGTATGCTGTGCCTGAAGCAACCGTTTAGAGAGTATTGAGCAGCTGAAGGGCAAGTCCTGCACCCTCCAGCCAACACCAGGAGCACTCAAGGGGGTAACCCAAAAGCTGCCTCTTCCAGCTCTGAAGCCCTCTCCCCCAGGCCAGCGGTCCTGGCCGAAGATGGTGGAAAATAAGCGACTCTTTATGAAATGGAAAATACCTACTCGCCCACTTAATACAATAGCTCTAGGGAACACAGAACAAACTCCGCAATTTGGAGTAATGGCCACTCGTCCTCCAGTGAAATAAGCACATTGTGTTATGTCTGTACTCCGGTTGGGCTTTCAAGCCAAAGTATTTTTGCCTTACTATGTCCTACTGGCATAAAGCAACTGCCTCCTCCGCTGATTTTATGAGGGTCTTTAAGTACACATAATATTCAATGTAATTGCATAGGAAGATGTGCATATTAAATATTATATTTACTGATGTGTCTTAAGATATGTGATTAACAGCTTCATTTTACCTGCCCTAAAAAGAACAGAAATTCAATATAAAGAGCTGTGCAATCCAAGTTCACATTCTACAGGGATTTTTGTGGGCTCAAATCCAAAATAAACTAATGAGCAAATGAACTGGAGAAAATTCTAAAAACACACTGTGTGCTACTTTGGTTGAACCAGGAGAAATCCAGTGACCTGGGAATTAAATTGACGCAATTCTGTACTTCTTCTCGACGTACATTTTGTTCAAAGTTAACTGCTTAAGTGCTCAAGGGACTTTTCAACCCCACACTTCAGCAGAAATAACATTTCAGCTTTTAAATCATATTAAAAACATGAATTATACATTATAAATATAAAATTTCTAACACTTAATTTAGAACAAGTCCCGAACGGGGTGGAGATGACATTGTTCGAGACAAATGGAGAAGACTCCTGGGATCTGCTCTGAATTACCTCACTGACTTACGGATTGACTTTGGAGCAAGTTGCACAGGCCACCCTCCTTAAACACCGACCTCAAAAGTTAACCTAAGCAAGGTACACAATCGTCACTTATTCAAGCGCCTATATACCAACTGCTTTACTTTATGCTCCAAAACTTAAGAAAACCCCTGTGATCAGTATTATGTCACTTCGAACACCTGTCGTTCAGCCATAATAGCTCCTCCCCAAGTGTAGTGAGAGTCTTATTAATGGCAATAAAGCATTTTTATAATAGACAGGTCTGCAATATTTATTCCCTATCCAAAGTATTTACGACCGAGAATCTCCATCCTTCTTCCATCACCTTTTCTGGCAAATCACTTACTATCTCAGTTCTCATCCAGGTCCAAGACCCTTTTGGCAGTGGTCAGGGTCAGAAGTGCTACGTTTCTGCAAAGTTAGATGGTTGCAGTAAGAGGTCTCAAACATGCAAGAGGGAGCCGTTCTGCATCCAGTTAACTGTCCACGAGCCATCTCCAAAGCCTCTAGCTCACCCCAACCAAACAGCACACGCTTACAGAACAAGACTAGAAAACTCAGCTCAGGCATGCAGCAGGAGCGGGGCGGAGCTGACTCCCTGCTCAGTGCTATCAGGGCTTTGCCATGAGCTGCATGTGCCTGGTAAAATCCTTCACTGGTCAAGGACATGCAAGATACAGCCACGAAAGAGGCCTCAGCACACCACTGCTGTCACCACCATGGCAAGGCAGAGGTGAATTATCACAACGCTATCTATTCCACCCATCACCCACAAACGAAGCGGGCTGCTTGCGGGCTGCTTTCCAGCTGCAATCCCAGCCCTCGGCTCTCTGCATCTCTGGCTGCACACCTGTATTTTTCCATTCACTGTTACCTGGTGTTTGGCAGCTCTCGGGGCTCATGCAATTCGTGCAGCCTCTCGCTCTATAAAAATCCCCAGGACTCACCTTAACTCCTGCGCCTCCAGAAATTGCTCCCCTTCCTCCACTTCCCAAGCACCCCAGCACGGCATACTGTAGTTCTCTAACAGACTGCTCCAGCCTAAGACAAAGTCACTGCTAGCTTTCTTTTTTTTCAACTTAAAAACTTCTACAGAGGAGTTCAGCCCCAGCGTGAGCCCCTGAGATCACTTGTGCCCTCCTGCCATTGCACCCAGCCTTTTATCAAGGAGGCTCATGTCTTCCCACTGCTGGTATCCCTGATGACCTCCCCAGCAGCAGCTGCCCCAAGCCCCTCCACCCACGAGCTGCCCATTCAGCTGAGAGCCCGCCAAACCAGAGCAACGGCAGTCAAAAGGACCCAGTTGGTAGAAAGAAATCTGAAAAGCATAAATCTGATTAAGCATGTAAAAAAAAGGAAACCTCATTAGAACTTTTCTAGATGTTTTGAGTAACCCTTGTGATGGGAAGGGCTTTGGGGGATTTAATGTATTTTCTGGGTCCAATAAGACTCCCCAGATAGCATACAGTCAATACGTACACAGGAATTGCAAATTTCAAAAGAGTTGGTTGATGTCAAGCTTCTGCTCTATTTAGTTGTCAAAAAAAAAAGAAGAAAAAAAAGATAAATCCCAAAATACCTTCCAGAAACATTAATTCTAGCTGAAATGATGTGTTTTGCAGCTTTCGGAAGTTATATGGCGCCAATCACCAGTTCTACTGTTTAAGAAACCCTTCAAGCAAGAGTATCTTTTTAAAGAAACCCCCAAAGCATGTGTTTGCACTGCAGTTATTTGCAGATGGTACTGTGAAAACTTGGTAGAGTACTCAACATTTAACTGAAGGAGACAGGAAGAGTCTTGCGGAATCATTGTTTTATTAACACATGGGAATAAATCATTTAAAACTAACAGCATAACGTCTGTGTTACTATATCAGGGAAATATGAGCACTGGTGTACGTCAGTACTTGAATTATTCAAGTATCTGAAATGCATCTCATGACTTTGAAACATTCCACAAAAAATACACTAGGTTTTTATCTGAAGATGTGACTTAGGGATGAAAACAAATTGCTGGTAGATTCTGTTAGTGAACACCCTAGACAAAAATGTTAGGTGAGATCTTCCCATTTAACCTTGCCCATCTCCTCACCCAGCAGTTAAAATTCTTTAGTAACAGAGAAAATGTCAGAGGTTTGTTTGATGCAAACTGTAAAAAGTAAATTTGAAAAATAAAATTAAGCATTCCTGAAATTATTCAGACCTCTGGCCTCCGATAAGTACCAATACAGAGTCTCTGACCCAGCTGGAAACCCTTCAACCTCACTTTGCCCAGCGAACTTCACCCCTGCAACAAGGAAAAAGAAAACAAAAGGCTGTGTGCCTTGCCAGCCTTAAATCCTCATCAATTTGTTTCCTTTAATTACTTTCTCTTAGCAATCCAATGGGTCAAGGACACCAGCATGCTGCAGCATCTGGGATTCATGCTGTGTTTTCTGAAGAGAAAGAGTAAATGGAAGTAGGTGTTGACATTGCATAAGAAACATGGTATTTCTCAGCAGACCTAATGGGTTATTACACAGGAACAAATGAAAGGTAAACTTTGCAGTGTGAGACCCTTCTGTCAGCGATAAGGTAGAGAAAAGGGAAATGATCTGGTTTAATTTAAAAAAAAAATACTGTCTTGATACAACTTATAAAATCAAATAATAGCCCAAATTGACTGAGGATGTAACTTGATATAATTTCAGCAGAGTCATGCGGATTTCTGGCAGAGGTGAATTTTCTCACACACATTTGCTGTTAATGAAAAACTGCCCGTGGAATTCTTCCGTGAGCCTTGCAAGCTGGCAGGGCTTTGCGTGTTGGGTGGCCTCAGTGAGGACCCCGGCGTCTCTGCCGTAATGTCACCCCAGGTGCTCTGGAGGTGGCACAACGCACTGAAATCTGGCCCCACAAGGCAGTGACCCAGCTGGGACAGAGCAGAGGTGGCAGTGGTTGCAGTAGAGCGACGACCTCTACTTTTCCACCCTTTGGAAAATTTTATATATTCGAATATTGCCATCTTTTGGCAAATAAAGCCACAAACAAGTGTGCTTTGATAACACCTGTTATTAAGGCTGGTTTTGGAAGGAAGTTGTTTTATTTTAATGCTAAGGGCCCTGATGAAACACCCCATCAATCCCATCCATGGGCGGCGAGTATTACAATTTATTACTCACAGAGATGAGGCCATTAAAAGACCGGTTATGTAGCCTATTAAAACCAAAAAGACAACTGCACATTTTAGCCTTCCCCTTCTCCTCTTCACAATCCCCTCTTTTTTTCGGGTGAGGTCCCCTTTATTCTTTTCCTGAAGGACCTTCCCCTCACCAAAAGCCATAGAGCAATTCAGTGAAGAAAAACTACCCCTGTCACTGTCCCCTGCGCAGGGCCCTTCTCTAATACAGCTCAGAGGACTTTCTGTCATTGACATACAGGAAGGCATTTTGTCTTCTACTCGAGAAAAATGCCAGTGGGATGACACCCAGGAGGGGGGATTTGTTTTTCACTTTCTTTGCTGTTGCCTTTGAGGAGCGGGGGCTCTGCCCCACACCTCCCCAGTGCCAAGGGGCACAGGGTAGAATGAACACCTGGGTAAGGAAAGAGGAGAAATGCCAGTAAATCCAGTCCAGGCTTATTTCAATACCCAAGAAGTTTTCTGTGGTTTTTTTTTTTTTTTTTGGATGTGCAAATCCTTCTTTCCTTCTTCCTTCCTGCTTCCATTTGGAACAGAGAAGAAATAATAAAAATGCCCGCATTTTTCTTGCGCTGTTTTACGTCTGGAAGCACACATAACCCTGGAGGGGGAAGTGCTTAACCTTGTCAAATCTTCAGTCTGATCACCTGAGAAAACACGTTGTGATGAGCCTGGGAGCCCCTCGGATGATGCCCCGGCCCCTGACCGAATCCGGCCCCAAAACAGGACCCCTTCCCCTTTCGGTCAGAGGAGGGGAACCTGCCGTCCACCTTCAACCTGTGCCTTATTTCCAGACCACACCTACAGTCATTTACAAACTTAAAGAAAAGTGCCACTGATTTTGCAATTGCAAGCATACTTAACGTTTTACCCTTGCTCTTTTTTATCCTGTCCCTTCCAATAGTCATTAAATTTATTAAGTGGCTTCTGCAAGCTACTCCTCTCACTTCTAAAAACGACCAGATCATCAGCGCAGAATATATATCTAGGTTCAGTCCCTCTTTTCTTATCTTTCCTGACAAACCACTCTCCTTCACAGTTTTATCTATATAATTGATGAACCGCACATGACATAATTTACAGCCCTCTCTAGCAACCTTCTAAACTGCTCACCAGTCATTCCAGGATCGCACTCTCCCAACTCCACCGCTCTGGCCAGCCCCGAGAAAATAAGTTATTTTTTTTTCCCTTTGGTCTATACAAAACCGCAGTGGAATAATGAAGAAAAGAGGTTTAACTAAGATTTCAGGCAAAATACGACAAATGGCTAAAAAAAAAGAAGGAGGAGGGGGAAAAAAGCTAGTTACCGGGAAATATCTGCAATCATTGTTTGTGCACACAAAGGCACAGCTCAGCCCTTTGCCTTTGTGCAGGTGAAGGGAATTCAGGAGTAGTAGATACACTAACAGATAGGGCATGGAGGAAAATGATGCTGCTCCTGCTCTCTCTTCCCTTGCTCTAAATGCATGGCAGACCTCGCATCTATTGCTCTCTTATTAAGAAAGCAGGAGCCGTGTCTCGGAAAGGAAGCGCTTCCATCGCATTTCCTAATAGCAGTGTGCAACAGACAAATGAACAATATCAATTCTTCCACAAAGGGCAGAATAAGGCAGCGGATAGAAAGTAGCTCCTGCATAACAGAAGCCATCATTATGGGGATGGCAAGCATGAAAGAGTGCCTTTATCTGGTCTGAGATAGATTACAAGATCTCTATGAATTGAGGGAAAATAGTGGGAGAGTGAGTCTCTCCCAACAATTACAGGAAAAATGCAAGGGTGCACATACATGCAGAGAGAGAAAAAAACCACACAGAGTGTCCTACACAGTGGAAATGCTGGATCTGGCCCCTAATTCAGGTTGCTTTATAAATTCATTTTAATCCAGAGTTTCAGCCTGAGCTTCTGATGTTCAGATGAGCAAAGCCCACTTTCACCCAGAAAAATGGCAATCTCTGCCTCTGTGGAGTAACACTGAGCACATAAAGCTTTCCCTTTCCTTCCCATTTCGTTTAGATCATTTTATTAGGAATGCTTTTCTGCCGTGGTAGGCAGGATCCTGGGAAGAGGAGATAAATTCTTTTAATTATTGCGTATCCTGTAGCTCAGCAGCGAGCTGTGGTGGGGCAGCACTACAACCTGCCGACATGAAGGCGCCTGCCTGGCGCTGCCTGGGAACGCGGCTGAGATGCCCCCTGCCATTTCCCTCAGCTCTGAGAGACAAAGGCTTGGAGCAGCCTTTGGGGAAGAAAACCTGATCTCGAAGGGGAGGCCACCGCTCCATTCCCGAAAAATGAGAAAGCAAGTCCTTTTATATTTGTTTTCCAAGGCTCTGCTGTGTCCTTCAATTTGATCTTATAGGACTCGCCACAACCATCGCTCCCTTCAGGCTACCCCCCAACATCCTAAGGTATCGCTGCAAAAAAACAAACGCAACAAGCTGAGACTCAACTTTTGCCCTCCGTTTTCATTCGTATTGCTTAGGAAATGTACCCTGCAGTCAAAGGTGTGTGAAGACAGCTCAGAATAGCAGTGTCATCTGATGTACTTCTGACTTAAACTGGAAAACGCGTTGTTCTTAGATAAAAAAGTCCTTTTATTTTCAGAAGTGATGCATCAAATATGCATGAATGGGCACATGTCTTTTCCATTGAGTGATTCCAAGCGTAGGGTTTGGCTCAGACACTGCCACCCTCCTCATTAGACCTTGAAAACAAGCTTTGAAACAAGGGGACAAGTTCCACAGAAAAGCTAGAGAAAAATCTGCCCTCGGTAGGAGAGTGTCATGCGCTATAAATGGTCAGGAGGGGTAACGATCAGAGAGACAAATTAATTTTCATGAACTTCTTTCTCCTCCTGCAGAAAAGCCTAACTGAGGAGCGTTTTGCCTGACCACAACATGAAACCTCTGGTGAATGAGCTCATTATCCGAGTGCCACACTGGGACAAGATTTGCCGCATATTATTTTTTAATAGGCAAGTGCTGACTATTTGCAAATAAGTAGTTATCTGAAAGTGTGAGAATAAAGCTGGCTGGCCACAGTTTTCTGCTTCTAACTGAGAAGGAAAAACTGGGTCTGCTTCTTGCTTCTCCATAGCATCCAGAATCACGAACTGTGGGTCTCTTCCCTGCTCACCTCCACGTGGGTCTTCTTAGCGTCCTTGACCTGCTACAATTCACCACCACGAGCTTTGGCATTGCCTTCAAGCAGGGAGGGCAAGAGGGAACAGCTGTAACTTCTGCTCGATCCTCTTGCAATTACCAACCCACCATATTCCATCACGTCTGGTCTAGGACAGACTGGAGGAAAATCCCTCATGGTCATCTCCAGATATTAGCTGGACGTCTTAGGAGATGAAGATTCTTCTGCTGTTTAATTGGATGACACACAGGGAGCAAGTGCATAAGCACTTGCCTGACAGTTTAAAAGCAGGAATTTTGTTTCCTTGCCATTTTTTAATATATCTGCTTAACTACTTTATCATCTGATTTCCAAATTGCCCTTTCAAGCCTTGCAGCAAAATGTGTATAATTGTGATGGATTTTTTTTCTTTCCCTTCCCTTTGTCAACAAATGCATAATCAAGTCTAGTAAACTAAAAAAACCCCCCGAAACACCAGAAAGAGGCTAACAAGTTCTTCCAGCTATTTATCTAATTTGTATTGACATGAAAACTCATGAATTCAATTTAAAAGAATAAGTAAGAGTCAGGAGCAAGGCATTTACGTTTATGTGTCCTTCTTGTTGAACATCAAAACAGGACCCCTGCGGTGCTGGTCACGTGAAAAAGCCATTAAAGGGTTTGGTACTGAAGTGGCAAATTTCAGCTCAGTCGTGATAAATGTGTTCAAGTTACTTTGAACAAGATAAAGCAGAAGAGACCAAAATGATACGATAAGAGCGGCTTTCCTTATGTTTAAATGTTTATGTCACTGGACGCCTGGGACACTGATATTTATCTCAGGAGCTTAAATATTTTCCTGCACTCTTTGGCTCACCTTGGAAGTACTCGGTTTAATAGTATGCTAAATTCAGCTCTGCGTTTTGTAACTGCACAGACCAACAGAGGTGCTTCATTCACACCAACACACAGGAAATGGATGAGTACATGGATATTAAATCTATCCCGGTTTGATTTTTACCACTTAGAGCCACAAATGAAGCCTAGAGGAGCCGGAGATGCTTGGCAGCACTGAAGATCACGCCACTTTTTAAGCTGTGCTACTTCTGTCTGTGATGCTGAGCGCTGTCTGACTTTTGCATGCCCCAGTTTACCCCTGTGTAAAATCTGCATGATAAAAACGGAGGTGTTTGGAAATTAATTGATAATGATAGAGCCCTGAGAATCTTGAGTGAAAAGGGCTTCAGGAATGTGTAATAGGATCATTAAGTGAAATGCCAGCAGAGATATTAAAAGCAGGGTCAAGTTTTTCAGGCTATGAGGAAAAGTGGAGGAGGTAGGGCAGAGAGATGAAGACCCCAGAAGAGGATGAAAGCGGAGAAGAGGCGATGAAACAACCTGTCAGACATCAGGAACAGAGACAGAACAAAGGTCTGAATTATTAAAGCCAATTAGCAACTTAATAAAGAGACAAGTCTTTAAAAATGAAAGGATTAGACTACATTATGAAGGAACTTGAGAGACATCGGTCACCTAAGGAGAAAACAAATTGTAAGGGAGCAACAGAGAGGCAGATTGCCACAGAGCTGGAGATGGGATTATAGAGCACGGGGGCAGCCACGGAGCAGGGCTGGTGGATCCCTGCCAGGAGAATGAGGTTCATGTTTCATTTACTTTCTCTTGAGACCTTTTGCCTCCCGAACAAATCAAGATCACGTCCAAGACTTCCCATTGGCTTTAGGCTGACGTACACCCCAGCAGCCTGGTAGCCAGCCAGTAGTTCAAGATCCTTTCCATCTCCATTGCTCTGAAAGAATGCAGAATAAGAGAAGCAGGAAGGAGAGATAATTTCTGTGTACAAATTCGCTGTCACCGTTGTATCCAATCCTGTAGTCTCTGGAAACAGATCTGGAGAGCTTTCCATAGGGCTGTGCTTAGAGCAGCCTCTGGCAGTTTCCTTTACATATTTCATTGAATCGTGACGTTAGAGATGCTGTTTTGATTCCATCTGCTTGCTCAATACCAACAAAAAAGAGAAACAGGAAGTCATACTGAATCTTTATCATGCCTATTTCAGTGTTCAAAAGACAAAAACAGTGGTACAGGAGATCATCAACTTCTTCAAAATGAGAGAAAGAACACAAAATATACAGCAAAGAAAATCCTAAATTGAGCTTCAGTGTTAGGCTATGGGAGAAAAGAAATGGAAGAGAAAAATAAGAACAGGCTCCATTGTGGCATTGTCAAATGAAAAGCAGAAAAAAAGATGATATCTTGTCCTGGTCAGCAGGGTATCTCTTGAAAGTCTTGTTCTTTCTTTTTGCAAACAGTGAGGCTACACACGTGTGTGTACACATACCCGCTTGCAAGTGCATGGGTAAATGAGGACACTCTGTGGCGTGCCTACGAGTAGGGGCTTTCACAGTAATAGGTCTGAATCAGGCACTCGGACACATCAAAGAGAGAGGATGGAGCCCAGCACCAGCCCACAGCTGATAAATGACTTCCACACAGCCAAAAGGAAGAGACCTTCCTCATGGGCCGTAGGAACGCTCCCTCTCTTCTTTTCCTCTCATACAAATCTCCATAGGATTTTCCTGGACATGTAAATTAATTCCACTGGTTTGATAATTGCCCTTACAAGAGATACTGCAGCAAAACTGCAACTGCTAAACAGGATAAATAGCATATTTGTAAAGGAAAAAATCAATAGATCTTTGCTTTCCTTCAGTAACCTTCTTGATGCCTAGTAATTTTTAATGGCGTTTTTGTCAATATCTGTACAGGGAGAACATATTACCTAAAACAACATTAAGGACATTTGTCACTAAGTTTTCTCCATTGTGGGCTTGACTGTCCTTTCCCAGTTCCCCAAAAACCTCAACAGACGGGAAGCATCACATACAGGTAATATTGCCTCCTAAAACAAAAATAGCAAAACTGCTGTTAAATATTGTGTCCAGTCTCTGGGTTCAAGAAGGACATGTAAGTATTGGGAAAAGACTACAAGAAAAACCCAGACACTACAAGAAGGACCCAGAATGTCCCCAGAGACTGAAAAATAAAACATAGCTTATTTATGTGGAAAGCTCATTGAGCTGAGCTCATTGAGTTGACCTAAGGGCAACACGCAGTAGTAGCAAATGCACTCACGTACAGAGATGCTTGGTATTAGGGAACATTTGACATTAAGGAAAAGGTATAATGACAATTTAGTGTAGGAAGTTGGACAAACTCAACCTCAAAAGAAAATACACAGCTTCCCAGCACTGACCAAAGTTTGTAACCCAAGGCAGACGTTTCACTTTTTTCCACTTAGAGTTTTTAAGCTGTGCTTCAGAGCTAGAGAGGAGTTTTCCCCTCTCACTGCACCGCTTGGCTTTGTGCTGTTTCTCTTCTGTTCAGCACTAGCAAGCCAAGCTGAGGTGGGAGTTCTACACCCAGCAGACCAGTATTTTGACATCATTCTGACAGTAGAGAGAATACATGTAGATACTTGGCTTTGTGTCCTTGGGAAGTTGGTGAGAGTTGAAGTAACTTGTTCATTTTTTCAAGAACTAAAATAATTGGGTCACTGAAGTATTGAAACAGGTTATTCATGGAAATACACCAAGGTTGTACAGGCTTAGGTTTCACGTGGATGATCTAATGGCTCCCCCAGCAAACAATTAGAAACAATTTCTGTCTTACTTCCATGCAGAAATTGATTTGTTCCCATGCAGCAGCCAACCGAGCCAAGCTTGACTGGCAGGTAAGTAGAAAATGATTTACGATGGGAAAATATGACACTAATTCTAAGTAAAACCTTGTCTATCATGATTCAAAGATGATATAGCTACATCTGAACATGGTACTGATAGCTTTCTTGAGGAGTTCAAGCTAGTTGTATTCATGCCTCTGCTGAGCCGATGTTGATGCTGCATTAAGGTGTTGACATCATCATATTTCTAATGATAATACAACTCTCCCCCCTCTGTGAATATCAAAGAGCCATATGGTCAATTAGCTATGTCCAATGCTTGCCCAGCATTATTAGAACTTGCAACACAGAAATCTATATTTTAAATTCTTCCTTGCATTCAAATTAAAAATTGTTAAAATTTTTTAAAGAAAATGAAATTTATGGTGAGCTTATAGCTTTTCTTAACAAATCCTGGGGGAGAAGCGGCACTTAGAGACAGAAAAAAAAGGAAAATTCACTACAAATTTGAGACAGAGAGAATGAAATCCATGAAGCAGGAAGTTTATGTTCATAACGATGCATAATAATATAAATAATTTATTCCAAAAAGTACATGTTGTAGATTATTTGGCATACAAATGTCTTTGTTTAGGACTCATGACTTCTATTAGTATTAATTACTTATGCCGGCAACTTTAAACGCATAGTGGCCTTAAAGCAAGGGCAATACCTATTAAGCTTAATTACTTTCTCCTTCAGCCTAAGCAATAAAGAAGTATGGTGGAGATCTGGTTATTAACTGAGCGTGGCATCCAAATGAAGACACAGTACACAATAATTGTGCTTGTTGGGCCACAAGCTGGTGTTTCTCATTGGTCTCCCCTATTCCAGAGATGAGACGGGCTGTAGGCAGGCAGTAAAGACTTTCTTCCCTTGACCTACTTTGGACAAAATCTCATCCTCAGTCACATTTAAGCCCTCATCACTTTCAGCAGAAAGCCCTTGCGTCAAAGGACAAACAAACAGCTCCCCTCCCTGCTCGCAGATCAACCGTCTCAAGCCAGGGCTTCAAATATTCCAAGGACTTATCTTCTGTGGTTTTTGGTTGGTTGGCTGATTTTAAACAAAAGAGGTATCTGCCTAGATACCAGCGCATTTCATGTTTTTTCAGAAGAAAAATGATGTTTTTGCTTGCTTTGAACAATTTCTACCAGCATTTTTATGAAGCCACTGAAATTCACTCTAAGGATGTGCTTTAGCAGTAGGAAAGTGATGTTTATGTGTTTTTGTGCCTGTGTATCTTTGAAACTTATTTAAGTTTACCATTAACTTTGGAATTCCTCAGGAGCTAAGTCCCCTTACTAGTACAAGATCAAAATATGACAAGAAAAAGAGTTTCTTTTACATGTGAACAAAATAATAAGTGACAAGGGCAAAAGATGGCTCAAAATCCCAATGGCTTCCATGGGACCAGGATACCCTGCACAGTCCTGCCACCACCCCTTTCTCTGATTTAAACTATTCTGCACAGATTTCTATGTCATTCCTATCATTACTCTTTCCAAAATGGCTCTTGCTACCACACCAAGCAGTTTTCAAACACATTTCTTCTTTTCTCACCTTTCATCCCAGAATAAATATATTCTGTGGGTATTTTAGAATAGGATCCCATGGAGTTTCTGCGTTCAAACCAGCCGATATTTCTGCCTAACAGTGATCCTTGGTCATCCCTGACATAGTTACTCTGAGTGATGTACCAAAACTTTACTTCCCAAGTGTTCAAAAAAGGATGAAAAAGGAATTTCAAATACTGCAGGTCTCACAGTAGGGATATTTGTTTTTTAAAACATCAAGCGCATAAGACAGCATATAAAAATGCATCTGCTACTATTTGTCTAATCTTCCCACGCAGGTTTAACAATTTGCATGAAATTAGTAGACCAGCATATGCTAATAAGCGTCAAAATGTCTAACTGCCTATTTGCATTCACAGGTACCCAGAACGGCAATCAAGGAACTATTAGTACAAGCTTAAAATAGGAAGGAAATTCCAACTAAATTTTTATGAGTGGCTTTTGACCATTCAAAGCATCAGGCATGTGCTGAGCTCACAAAAATAGGTAACATCCTGCCCTTCGTTTTCTAGGCAGTGAATAGATAAATGTGGGTCCTCCTTACAAGCGTTTATTTACATTGATAAGAAAAAAATCACACGAAGAGAATCTATACCATTGACCCTGGAGAGAAAGACTATAATGACTAGCCTAAATCTCCGATTAATGGGAAAAGAAGCGGTGCTGCAGCACAGCCACCCCGAGGAGAGACTCCACGACTGCCACTCGCTGCGAGGAGGAGGAGGAGGAGAAGCCAAAGCTCTCAGCAGCCTCCTGGGCAGCGCAGACATTATTGGGGATGGAGAATGTTTACCCACGGAATAGGAGGAAAACTCATCCTTGTGTGGATTCTAGGGGTGAAGCAAATGTTAATAAAGCAAAACACCCAGTGACGAAAAAGGCAGGAACACTTCCTTGTGCTTTTTGGTGTAGGACAGAAACACTGCACTGAGAATATTTCCCCCTTTACTCAGGAAACCTTTCCCCTCTTTGTATATCTACTGCCTTTTATGGTTTAATCAAATAAGAATCGATACAAAAAGCAATACATTTCCTTCTTTTTCCTGCCCGCCCCCCTCCCCCAAATTATTGCCTGTTCTGGTTGAGTTTGGCAGAATAAAATCCATTTTGTCGGGGAAGATGGCGTGGCAGCGGGCATCCCGTTGGGACTGATCCTCCCACGCCGGGCTGGGAAGGCAGCACACTGCCTCTCCTCTGCAGCACCACGGAGATCAAAGAGATCTCTGTGAGCTGCAAGTAAAGAGACAAAGAAAATAAATCGAGTACAGAAAAAAAAATAAAAATTAATAGGCTGAGAGTAGAGTATAAAAAAAAAAAAAAGACTAAGAAAATGTTATGAATGGGGGAAAAGCTACCAGTGAAGAATTTGCTGCGGTTTGTGCCAACATTGTGGAGGAAAAACTAGCAAAATAGGGAGAGTATTTTCAAGAGTGTCTTCGTAGACCAACACTAAGGACTAGGTGTGCGGATAACGGTGTGCACGCAGAAATACCCTCAGCCTTAACATCAGCACCGGCGGCTGCGGAGGAGACTTCTGCGGGAAGGCAGAGGCTGCAGCAGGAGTCATTTGGGGCTGGCAAAATAGTGCTTAAAGGAAGGATGTAGAAAACAACTGTACGGTTGTTAAAAAAGCGCAAGTGAACCTGGAGAGGCAAGAAAGTAACAAGCAACTGCAAAAGGGCTTTAATTGCCAAACTGCCAAATTACTGTGATCTGACAGATTGTACCAATCGGTGCCGCGCAGTCTTACTGTCAGCATCAGACAAAACTCCCTAAGAGGATAATTTTATCATGGATGAAATCAGAGACACGCGAGCAGCTAAAAGGAAAACCAGAAGGTTTCAGAGGAGAATTGTGCACCCATCATCATTAACTTTATTGACTTTGAAAAAGCCTTTGATAGTCTCGACAAAAACGCTTCCAGAAGATAAAGGCTAAATGTGGATTATCTGAGGAGATAGCGAGAATAGCAAACCTTTATGGAGATCCTGACTGGTGTAAGAGACTCACAATAGCAGCTGGAGTCAAGCAAAGCTTTTCCAGTGCCCGTACATCTGTTTATTACAAAATTACTGGAAGGAGGAAGCCCACAACCCACAATTTTGGAGGCAGCGGGGCAGACTTCTCATTTTCTGCATCCAAGAAGTAGGTGGAGACCAAACGTTGGGTGATACAGGGTAGGACTGAAAAGAGGTGGAAAAAAATGTCCATGAAAACAGTATAGGATCTGTATGACTGTAAGAATGACAAACAAACCCAATGGAACTGTTTTTCAACAGTCAACGGAGAATGCTGAAAGGTTGAACTCCCCTTCTCTCGTCTAGTAACAGAAGAAATAAAAACAGGAGTAGCTGGAGCAGGTGGAAATACGAACCAGTTAGGTAGGCAGCGGAATAACCGATTACACGTCGCTAACAGGCTGTGGGGCCCTTCTTTTTCATACCACACCCATAAACGGTGGATATTTTTGCAGGGTAAAAAAGATTTATAAGGATAGAAATACAGAGAAGCGCGCATCAGAAACAACTGGGACCAAGACTCACGGCTTTTTCTCACTTAAGACAGAAGAATGCCTTTAGATTTAGGCATGATAATTGCTGAAATAATGACCGGTGGAAAGAATTAAATCACGCAGGAAGCCAATGTACTGGAGAAAGCACTGGTAATCAGTGGAGGGGGAGGAAAAGCTTGTGCTTGTTATTTTCCTCTTTACTTTGTGTGTCTCTGTTGCTTTCCCCTTCCTTGGAAAAAGCAGATGCCTTTATGAGTTGTTTTCCTAGCGTTCACATTTCTAATTCACGTGCAACATATAATTTGTTTTTCTTCGGTTTTCCTCATACCATCATCTTCCCAGGCCTCTTTCCCAGCAGTGGGTAACAAACAATGTTGATCACCTCCTGCTATTTGTAAATCTCTACCTGAGAATATCTCAAATTACCATGATAATTTACTATTCCCAATTAAAATTAAGGTACATTGAGACTGAGAAAGAAATTAAATGCTGCAGTAGCCCATCAGGGTACAAAAAAACAATGCGGAAGTAGATTTATATGTGCAAGTGAATAGCTCATACAGTTATAAGCGTTTTCACACTGCTCTGAAGATGCTTTTGGGGAGTACGGGCCTAATTGTGACATTATAAAACATCATAGCATTCTGCAAATAATATTTATGCACTTTAATAATGTGTATGGCAAAAATCATTAATATGACATTAAAAGTTATTTTGAGGAAATCGATATTTTTGAAGTATGATTTTAAAAATATGTATTTCTGAGAAGCATATCACAGCCCTCCATTTCCAAGCACAACAGGAGGTTGTAAAACCTCATATTAATTTTCCAGCTCATAGACCTAAAAAGCGTGATGTGAGCTCCTGCTCAGGAAAGGTGAGCCTTCCCAGTTTACCTTGGCTTGTCATCATCCACAGCATCATTAATTTAAGCAACACGGGGGCTAATTTATTTCTATCAAGCTTTGTTCACCCAGTGCACCACTTAGAGCTTCGCAGCCTCCCATCCCCGTCTGGGTCTCCTGGAGGAGGCGGGAGAGGAGAGCGTACACAGCCGATAGACGAGTGGGAGATGATGGACACGCGGTGAGAGGAGTGATGCAGCGCAGCAGAAACAGGCAGTGACAGTGATGTGAGCGCATGTCACAAGCAGGGCTGAGGTACATTTGTTAGAGAAGTTTGTGCTAATCTGCTGTCTAAGCTCTATTGTTTTGGACTTCAGTCTCCATTTTCATCTGCTGGTACCCCTCACTGATATAAATTCCCTTTTAAAAAAAATAAAACCCTTTTCCTTTCGCTCTCACTCTGTTCTTCTGCATGCAGCAGCCATCAGAAAACATGCTAGGTTTTTACCTCATCCCTTCACTACACGGTGCAAATATTATGAGTCTTATTATATGAGAAGAAGGGAATGTGCTAGTAGACGTTGTCCTTTTGCCAGGCCATAGTGGCTGCACCACAGGACTCAACATTCATCTCTCTCAGAGAAAAAAAAAAAAAGTTGCCTTAAATTTCATGCTATCCATCTGTTATTTCACAGAGGTGATGAACATGGTGCCAAGGCAATCCACGATATAAAACTGGAACAGGTTGCCCAGGGAAGTTATTGAGGTGCCATCCCTGGAGGTGTTCAAGGCCAGGTTGGACGGGGCTTGGAGCAACCTGTTGTGGTGGGAGGTGTCCCTGCCCAGGGCAGGGGGGTGGAACTGGATGGTCTCTAAGATCACTTTCAATCCGAACCGTTCCACGATTCTATGATAACCTGAACTCAAAGGGGCTTAAATGCCAATGTCCATGCCAAGTGTTCAGGTTTGCTAGGAAAGTAATGGCACAGTGTTGTTCACAATGGTTTACTTTTCCAAAGGAACTTTAAAAAACCCTTTTTTTCAAAGGCTGGATATGCAAGAATATAATGTGTGCAACTACGTGAGCTCTGCTGGGTGACTGTCATGGACAAGCATTTTGCCATCGTCTGCCCCTTTTGCATCACAGCACAACTGTCCCCAGGTGGTGCGGGATGCAGGATGCCTTCCCTGACCAAGTACCAGACTCTTTTAAAACCCAGCTATTTCTGCTCCTTCTTTTGTTGTAGGCATTGTAAGAGAAATAATCCACAATTCTTTTAAGATATTTACTTATCCTTCAGGCCTGAAAGTGTTTCAAAATGCAATACCAGCATCTATGTTATTGAATTGCTGCTTGTTTTCTTAAATTAAAGCCATACAATGTGATACAATGCCCAATTGCAATAGTTAGTCATCCCATTATAATCATGTGTTGCTGGCTTAGCTCTTGAGGAAAATATGGGTTTTTTAAATACATTTTTGTGACTCTGCTTGTAATTCTAACCAGACTTGACTCGAAATATTGATTAAGAAGTGTACAACTTTTGGGATGCCTGTTTCCATTTGTTGCAATAATGACGGTGTGGCTACTTGGGAAAGAAGAAAACTGCCAGGATATAAAAATAAAAATCAAGACCTAAATCAGTCAAGGAATGGACTTCTTCAGGATACAATAAGAGAGGTTCCACATTCTTTTACAGCCCACGATGTCTATATAGGCTAAGCAGTTCCCTGGCACGATGATCTGGTGTGGGGTCAGGTATGGTGGCTGATTTTACAGCAAGGGCTGAGCCAACTCCTGCTACTCGCTCTCCACCCTACCCGCCCCATGGCTTTCTGCTCCCATGAAATGAGCATGTAGCAGCTCCCGGGAGACCACAGTTCACAAATTGGCATATGAAAATTAACGGCTCTCTTTATTACGTGGGTGGGGATGGGAGGGAGACCTGTGTTGCTTGTCAATGTGTCGGTATAATTCACTCCAGCACTCGAGAGTTTTCGAAACCGATGCTGGGGCAGACCTTTACAAGCATTTATGTGCCAGATTTGCACTGGCTTCACACCTCTAAAACAATGACCCTTGAGAATTATGGGGGCTATATCCAAGCGACTCGTCAGGGCACAGGCTCAAGAGCCTGACTTCATTTTGAAAGTTTTTGTCCGTGGATGAGTAATAAAAAGCCATTACAAGCGTTTACTATTTGATGACCATTAAGAGAAGTTTATGGGCTCTGTCCATCTCCCTGTGGTCATGTCCTCAGCAGAAAAGGACTGTCAATGCACCTTTAGCTGTACTTAAGACCCAGCAGCACCCTCCCACCCAAACCATGACACTCTCTGGGGTCAGAGCTGCTCTGTGCTTCCTAAAGCATGACCAGTGATCAATAAAACATCTGTGTTGTCCTAAGTAACAATAAAAACACTAAATTAGGACATAGCAAATGCAGCTTTGCAAATTTTAAAATGCCCAGGAAATACATACCTCTCACAAATAATGAACTTTACGTTGAATTTACAGCAGGCAAATCAAAAGCTGAAGTGTTGAAAAAATAATAAAAATAAAATTCTTAACATTTGCTAATAAATTACATGTGAGTGAATCTTTGTAGTCAACCACTTTTCTTAAACCTAATGATATCCCTTAGTCAAAATCTCCGCAAGATCAAGGTAAGTAGTTTTCTTGTTTCCATGTTCTTAAAACAAACCTGAATAATGATTTATCATTAGAACAAGTAACAGCCATTTTCAGAAAAATGTCTACATTTCTGAGATGTTTTGACCAATTATAGTGACAAGTCTGTCCAGTTATGTCAACGGATGTTGTCTTGACATTACTGGAAGTAAGTGATCAACATTAGGGAATCTGACAAGTCATTGAACAAAGATGCACAGTCAGAAGAAATGAATTTTGAGTAGATGTACCCGGGAAGGTAAGTGAAACACTGAAGAGATCAACTACACCCTGCACGAGTCCCAACAGTCCCACAGCATCAACACCCCGAGCTTTCCTACAATTTACAATGGAGCATTTTAAATCTCCTCACTTCCACAGATGATAGACCATGCAAATTGTCCTTCCAGGGAAATACCGTGCTTGCTGCTATCTGTACCGACAGGAGGAAGAGCTTGTGGATGGCTCAGTACAGCTCATCCTGTTTGTTGACGTATTAAAACTCTGCCCAAATTTTTAACTGTAGGCGCGGAGATGTGCATGCAAAGCAACGGGTACCTAGCAATTGTGCACGCTAGCAGCCAGTCGAACAGCTCACGACTTGCATATGTAAGGAACGATGTTCTCTGAAAACACAGTAACCACACGCACCGTGTATTGGAATAACACACGCTCTCCATGTGTTCCGCATTTCAACGTGCTCTTCATTAACGCCTCACAGAGTACTTTTACAGGATCCTCAAAACTCACAACTTGTTCTTTTGAAGCTCACACAGGCTGAGAAGATAAAGCAATCCCTTGACAACATCTGCTTACTAGAAATTAACCCGGCCTTCTACTTCACTGGACCAAACTCCCAAATTTTCCCTCTATCGAAAAATGGAGCTTTTGCATAAGGCAGACCAAGAATAGTTGGGGTAACCACCCGCTGATTCAAGAGCAAGCTTCACCGTATTCCAACACACATGTCTGTCACCGAGTGTCCTGCAGGCATCATCTGGGGCTCTGCACTCAGGATAAATCATGTTTGTGACAAGGATACTCAGGCTGACCACATATTTAGGGGATGCTGCTGTGTCAAAAGCCCTGGGGAAGCTAGATTCATGTACAGATTGTCTCAGGTATTTATTGCACAATATATATAGTAGAATTGGTGCAAATATTTGCACCAAATACCAAATTTCTATGCTAGAGGAGATTTTCAAAGATAGTTATGGGACTTCATTAACAGCACCTGATTCCTTTTGAGTGTGAAATGAGAAGTTAATTGCCTTTATGCCTTCAAAATATCAAAACGATCATTTTGTTCTGACTGTTGTAAATAGTGATTGCCAGGCAACGAGACAGGACTTTTAAATAAACCCAAATGAAGAAGCTCAGATCCCAAGAACTTTCGCTGTAACTTATGCTACAGAGTAATTTGGGCAGTTTTGCCCAAATTAAAAAATTGGAAAAAAATGGCTAGTAGCACAAGCACCGTTCATGTTTCTGCCATACATGTATTAACATTTTAGAGGCCGAGTGGGAGAACTAAACTGAGGACATTTAATAACAGACTTTGTACAAATAAGAGTTCAAACAAAATAGGTTTTAGTCACTGTAGAAGGACGTGGTCTTCAGAAAATGCTAAACACTTTCCTCTGTAGGCAAAAAAAAGGACCTCACCGATGTCACAAGTTGGACAGCTGCAGTAATTATTCACCTGGGAAGATTTAGGCTATTATCTCCAATCATACCACCAAGGATTGGATGCTGATAATTCACAGTCGTGGAAATGAAATGCTCCGGTATGAGATACGAGTGAGGGAGATGAATTACAGACTTCCCTGATAATAGAAAAATGAGTGGCATGTTGATCACATACACTAAAATTACAAACTTGGTCAGCCTCGCTGCAATGTAGAACACGTAGCAGGGCATAGTAAATTACAGGACAGCTAAATTATGCTGTCACATCCCTATAGAAAGTAGGACTGTTGAACTAAATGCTGCCCTTGCACTCAGAAGACCTGACTTTGGCTCCTGGTGCTGGGTTACTCTGCACAAGTTGCTTCTGTGCTTTGTTTTGTCTGTCAGGAAGAGTGGTAAAAGGAAAAACGATGACCGGTGTGTAACCCACCCTTGAACACGGCCAGCATCAGAATATCTTGTGAAATTACTTGCCATTCAGTAAAATCCAATATATATCCCTTTTAATGGAGTCACCAGGCTGAGATAGCTCCTCTTTGCATGCACAAGACGTGTTTCAGACAAGCAGAAACCATATTCCCTATACATTTAACAATGCACCCATCCAGCCATTGGAAGGCTGGCCAGGACCTGCTACGCAGCCTTTGTTCCTCATAAAACATAAAGGTTTGGTCAAAGCGATACGTGTTCATTAAAGACCCTGATGTGAAGAACATGCTCATTGAGCAGTGCTGTCTAAGCAGGGATTTACAAGTGTGCTTCCGTGCACATCTGTATCATCAATAATAAATATGGAAAATAAATATTTCCATGTGGGCTCTGAGACTTCCCCCGTGCAATTCCACCAGCCACGATAGTCACAGCAGATCTCATATCTTTTTAATTTTGTTCTACTTTATATGAAACGTCCCCTTTGTGGTTTGTGTAAATCCTCATCACCTGAGCTCAGAGGCAACAACAGCCAGAGAATGCGGAAAGAGCAGCCGTGGTGCAGGACAGGAGGAAGAAGGGCAATGCTGGCAGCCACGCACGGGCAGAGGAGAGAGCCCAGAGCAGAAACAAGCCTGGGCAGCAATCAGAGGGAGACCGCATGGAACAGGGTTGAACCTGCCCATTAATGATAAAGACTGGAAGATTAAGCCAAACCAAAATGACCTCATAAAGTATAAAACACCGTACAGTCATCTGAGAGACGCAGTCAAAAAGGAGAACAAAGCTCAGGAAAAATAGACAGGAAGGAAATCTAAATAAAGCTGGTTAAACCATTACCTAACTGAAAGCAATTAGGAAGCTCTTTGAAGTCCCCAGAGGACTCAAAAGTTCAGAAGAGTTCTGACGTAGGGAGCTTGGATTTGGGACCTTTGCTGGAAAAACTAAAACTAACAGCCTCTTCCCCTCTTAAGAAATTAGCTCCTACAAAAATCCGACTGAAAGAAATAAAGAAAAATATATCACTTGACAGCCAGGTATTTTATGTAGTATATACACGGTACAGCAAAAACAGGTCACATTTAAATTCACACTGCAGGACAATTGATTTTTTTTTTTTAAGATTTACTTTTTCATTGATTTTTCAGATATGCCCAGACACCATTTTGGTCACTTCATCAATAATATTAAAAGAGAAAAGGGAAAGGAATACAGGAAGGAAGGGCAATTGATTTACTTTATTTCAAAGCCTTCTACTCCAACACCTCCTGTGCTGCACAGGGGGCCAAAACCTCCCCTGGGACAAATCCAGCCATTGAAATTACAAGAGCTATTCCTATTTATACTTGGCCCGATCATGATCCTTTACATTCAAAAACACAAAGCAAGCCATGGAAATCATACCAGTGCTAATTCCAAAAATACCCCACTCAACAGTTGCTAATCAGTTCATTGATTCACCCTCATCCTGTAAGACAAATTCAGCCTGACAGTCTATGATGGGAGAAAGCCTTTTAGTTAACCAGCTTTGACATCGGGATGGGAAGCCTCATAGCGGTGTTGGACGACCATTGAGTCATTGCCACCTTAAAGCATTCCCTCTGGGAAATTTCAATTACCCCTTTCCTCCATGATTTTCTTTTCAGAGTAATCTTTAAGAAATTAGAAACAAGTACAAACAGGGAAAAGTCTAAGAGACAGAGAGCGTTCTAGAAATGAAGGGACAGATGCAGAGCCCCAAACCCTTTCTAACAAGCTGTTTTTGAGAGCTCCTACTTGACATCAGTTGTAAGAGTGCTGGAAGGCGCATAACAAAGAAAGCAGCCCCCATCTCACATGGTAGCCTTATTTTCTTTATCGTAACCATTTTGATTGCTCAGAAGGAGGCAGATACCAACACGTGGGCTGAAGCTGAGAAGTTTACCAAAGATCTCAAATTCACTGGAGGTTTTGCTCAAGTCCAGTTCACGTGTGTGGAAATGAAACAGTCAAAAACCTCAGTCCATTTAACAAGCTTCCCAAAGCCATCTGAGAGTCTGGAGTAGCTGGGTCAGAAAGACCCAGACTAGCTGGATCTCAAATACTCTCAAGGGTGTTATAAAAAGTGTGTATCATGTTCAGTCAGCAACATGGTCGCATCAGTGAATGCCCAACAGACACACCAAAAACACCTGCAGAGACACCATCTCCTCACCAAATCTGTAAATGGCTCTACTTGTTGTTCTATCGCAGTACCAGTTTTTGCTCCCTGGGTTGTAATAACCTGGCTAAGGCCCCAGCGATGGTAAGTCAAGAGCTGCCAAACTCTTGAAGGTATAGGTGACCCTTTGCTTGCACTCCCCTTGCAATTCAAGCTGCTGCCTCTCCCTTGCTAGAGGAGATCAAGGGAGGTTAAGTTACACCTTCCGGGATACAACTCTGTCTTCTCCTCCGCATGTGCCAGGCTATCTCTCTGCTCTGGGCGTTTTACCTCAGGCCTTTTCCTACATGATTTTTTTTCTTTTAAGGTGGCTAAAGAGCAATCTTGATGTTATGGTTGATCTGCTGCCTCCCTCAGAGCTCAGAAACCAGATAATTCATTTTCCCTCCAGATATGTGACCTACTCCACAGATACTGGATGACCATTTGGAGAAAATTAGATTTGACAAGTGTCAGGAGTGGCTCATGTCATGCTCCCCATCTCCAGCCTTCCTCAGCTTCTCTTCCACCACCAGTGCTTCAAAGAGCAAATACAATTTCCCTGGAATTACCAGACAGATAAGTTTATAAAGATGTGTTGCAGTCTGCTTGGTCCCAGACAGTTGTCTTGAAGTTTAGCCAGCTGCTAAAGTTAGGTCATGGGCCCACCAGTGTTTCTGCAGTGGTTGCAGTAGGGAAATTAGGGATTTCAGGGCCTGATGCGATATCTGGAGTAATTTCTGGAGTGGGGTTAGAGTTGGGGTTAGGGTAGGGTCTCAGGAGCTAGGTGGTCTCACTGGTTGGACATGTGCTGAGCTTGAGTTAACTCAGTTACCAGTTAAGCCTACAGCCACATGTCTGTCCCCTGAGCTTCTAAACATATTCCTCATCTGGTGGAAGAAAAAAATAATTAAAAGACTGCATGAATGTACAGCCTCGTCACACACAGCACAGAGCTTCAAAGAAAAGTGTATCAAGGTGTTCAGAGGACATGGCAAGGCAGAGACAGCAATCAAGGAAGGGCAGGCTGCTGAAAACCTGATGGTGATGATGCTCCATTCTGGGGAGGGGGAACTGGAGGCTGGACCCACTTCAACCTTCCACATCGCTGTCAGGAGGGAGACGGGTGCGAAAGGGCAGTTCTGATAGAGAGGGACCAAAGAGTATCTGGACTCAATCTACCTCTCTAATTAGCTGATGTATACTTATGAATATACTAAGGGTTTGTACACACCTAATTAATGTTAAATTATACAGATATTTGTCTGTCCATATACAGAAAGCAGGAATAAAGACTCATAGTACACATAATTGCTATGTAAGAAGAATGGCTAAACGCACATAGTATTTGTGCTGTTCATAATTAATTAAATCACCACTAAAACTAGCTCGAGGCTTTTCTTCTGTTTAATGGTACATTTATAAGCATTTTTCTACTTACGGCTTTGCCCTGTATAAGACTGGATGGTAAATGTCCAAGGAGTAAAGAAGAAATACGTGGCATCCAACATACACATTAGGAAGAATTGGCTCCTCTGAGGCATTTGAGTCCATTTTCTAGTCATGTGGATGGGCTAAAACAAATTAACTACAAAAGAAACATGTTTTCCAGCTCAAATAGGATAAATGTCAAATAAGGAATCTGAAAACACAAGAGGACTCGCTGGTTGAAGCAAAGAGTTAAATCTACCCAAGGCTTAAAAAATTCCAGGAAATATTTCTGGATTATAAGGGTTCAGGATAACAGGCACACACACACAAAAAATATATATTTTTTTTCCTTATTTTGTTCAGACATTTTCATACAATTCACAAAAAAAGAATCACTGCAAGCCTTAATCTCTTTTGTTGCCTCACACACTGTTACCATTTACGATTACCCAGCAGCTTCCACAGGCTTCAGGACGCTTTACAGACTTACAAACCCAAGGGTGAAGTCACGGCCAGAGCTGGTGCAGACCCTCTCCCTTCACCCCATCCGCCAGACAACGTACTATATGCCCACATCACAGACAGCTGGGCACAAATTACGAGGAAAAACCAGCCTAATTCTGCAAAACTCGATTATAACCCTTAGGAAGCAATTCGCCAGCCTCTTCCCACCTGTTAAGGAACTTCATTGAGTGATGGTGTATGGCGAAAACCAACACTGGGTGGTTTTCTCATTCCTGTCTTGTAGGACCTTCTGTGACGGTGAGGTGTTTGGTTTGTGTCTTCATGACTGGCACCAGAGCTGCACCTGCTTTATCGATACAGAAATGTTTCCAGCCTATCCAGCTCCCTGATGGGCATCTTATACATACCAGATTTGTTTCTAGAGTGAAATATAGCCTCTAGAATTAGGGCACACTGCATGGTGGCATTGTAAATCAGCAAATGGATGCTAGAGAAGGGCTTGTGGAAACCATGGCATGCCATCAGCACCAGGCAAGGTACCCAAAAACTACAAACTATTTCTGTTAGTGCCAACTTGTGAAAAAATGAGAAAGCAAACAAATAGACTCGTCTCAACCTCTGCCTGCATAAATCCCTTTAACATTAGAGATGAAAAGGTCAGTGCCCAAAGGCCACTGGCTTAATTGGTTGCTGTAATGTAATTGTTACTGTCGGCCCCAGACACACAAAAATCACAGGTCAGATCCTCGAAATGTAGAAAAGGATTTAGTATCACAAGATTAAGCTTTGATGTAATTGAAGGTTTAATTTTAGCCCTCTAGCTTTTAAACTTTTGAAAATAACATTTTCAAGCTCTTTTCCCCACTACCATGAAGGTTAGAATTTTACTTTCCTTTAAAAATGGAGATGTATTTCTATCTTTCCAGCTATAATTACAAATTACAGCCATCCGATAAAAGTGTGGTTAACTACTAGTATAATTATTATCAACTAGCATCAAACTAGGCTAAACTGACAAAAGCCACATACCACTGTTGTCAGAAGAAATTAAAAAAAAACAACAACAACAACAACAAACCAAACCCCAAAAAACCTGTCAGGAGACTAATGATAAAATCCCTAGAGCTGGCAATGCTGTCACATAGCACAAACAACAAAACGCATTCAAATGAAAGTCCGTGCAGACTGTCACAGGGTATATAATATGCAGAAAACATTTTTATTTTCTTTCGTAAGGGTACAGGACTGCTTTCCTGTTGACACTAATGCACCAAGAACAGCTGCAGATGGGCAGTGGTATTAATTTTTCATCATTCTCCCCATATTTTCTAAGGGCTGAGGGTCAAAGGAAGGACAATAAACGCAGTGGCCACCTATAAAGCCAAATTGTCCCTCATTCCTATTTTGTAGCACTATAAACAACATCGGTGAAATTAATGGAATTTTACTACATATACCAAAGGAAAAAAAAAAAAAAAAAACAGAAATAAATATAGCCTGCTTGGAGACAGGGTCTGCAGGCACGTTCCGGAGTCACTGAGTGCCATTTGAGGTGCTCAGAGTCCTCGGCCACACTGGGTCTTCTCAGCAGGATGACCAAATCATTGACCTTCTCTGGATGCTGGTGAGAACGTGCCCCCGGTGAGCCCAGCTGGCTGCTGGATCTCTGCCTCGCAAAGCCTGCTCGTTGTGACCCATTTCTGCACTAACTCAGCTATGCTGAAATTACACACATCTTTAAAAAATTGTTATCTACTGCTGTGATAACGATCAAGAAGCAACATTAAAACTGCTTTACGTTGACAAAAAACCCCACATGGCGGAGTTACAAAAGTGGCAATTTTTAGTGACTAATGGAAACTTAGTGGGACTTAAGGATTCGACTTCTCAGACACACAGAGACACCCAGGGACCCTGAGCCACCCGGTGGGACGGTGCCTGCTGGTCCCAGGCTGGGAAAGAGGGATGAGAGAATTTGGGAATCTCAGATCTGGGCTGTGGGGAGAAGCACAACTCCACATGTTTCTGCAGGGTTTCTCCTTCCCTAAAATAGCCCGGAAATTAATGACCTGCTTAATGCCTAATCATTATCTAATTTCATTTCTTTCCAAGATACTTCATTTCATCCCTTCCTCTGCTTTTTCATAAGCAGCGCTTCTCTGCTGTGCTATCTAGAGAAGTTACTCCAAATTTCAGCCCACGTGCCCGAGCACTTAGACATACTCTATCACTACATTCACTCTGAAGCAGTGACGGATTTTTTCAGGTCCTAAAACCAGCCATGATTCTAAACTGCTACAGCTCACAAATTAAATAAATGCTGTTTCTTCTTCAGGTTTCCTGATGGGCATTTTCCACAACAGAGCTAGTGATTAGCTATAATCTGTGATTTAGTCTTTCATCAGCATTAGAATTAGTAAATTTGCAATACCACAGGACCACACTGCAATAAGTCCCCCAGGTACCTCCTGCATGGTCCCAGCTCAGTTACTGGGGTCTTGGACCTCTTGGTGGGGGAGATTGACCTGCTGCCCCATTCCAGCAAGGAGCCAGGCACGGAAGTGCTGCTAATCCTCCAAGAGTTTCATTTAAAGACTACTCCTGTCCCACTGCTGTGATGTGACAACTAGCGGAGAAGTTTTCAGGAAAATCCATGAACTGACTCCGAAAGAAATCTTCCTGAGAGACGGGTTTGGCTGCATAAGCTTGACGAAGACCGAAAGACAAATCATGTGATGTAAAGAAAGAATAGGTAAATTAGGAAGAAAAAAAATAGTGAGAAAGATGCAGAGATGCCTGGTTTAGACAGTAGAGAAACTGAAGTGGGGTTTTTTTGCAATATCCAAGGAAGAACTTCAGTGAGAGTGATGGTTTCAAATACACTGCTCCATCTCATGGTACTTCACTGCGTCACCCTCAAGCATCTTTCACAAGCCAAATCAGACATTAAAGCTTTTCCCATCAAACATTCTAGGCACCTCTTAAAGGAAATATGTTTTGAATGTCGAGAGAGAGAACTATAAAAACTCGAGTTCCAACTAGCGCCATTTCCCATTTAATATCATTCATTAAAAACATCTGCATCAAGAATTAGGGGTGACCATTATTTTCATTCTGTACGCAATTTCGGAATTTCAGGTGACCATTCCATGGGATGTAATAAATCTTGTGTGGCTGTGAGCAGTTGATATGGTTTATTTTAATGGCCACAGTTAAAGGTTTCATGGGATCAGGCCACAACAAAATCTCTTTATAATAATTCTTTAGGCTACTGCATAATTTATAACCCTTATGCACTTTTCATGATCTAATTTACCTTCCTCTTAAAATATTTTGTAAAACCAGTGTTCCATTTATAATGATATATATCCCATTATAAAACATACTGACTACTTTGTTACCAGAATAGCATTTTATGTGTGTAAACCAAGGGGTATTAGCATATGTCAGAACTACTCTCCCAACCCGGTGATATACGGAGCATAATGGAATTATAAGCAATTTGGTGCATGCTGTCAAAAATATAAATGCAGTGAGAGTTTAATAGCAGGCCTGCAAATAATGTTTCATAAGAAAAGCATATTTTTGCAAAAGAGATTCCCCCAAAAGAGTAAAATCTAGAAGTGGGGTGAAGGAGGGCAGAGGAAGCAAGACGTGGAGTCAGCCACGGGGACTGCCATCTTACACCCATTGGGCATAACCATTGAGAAGGGAGGGGGAAAAAGGCAAAGTCCATGGATTCACCATCAACATGGCCCCAAGATGCGAGGGAATGAAAAGACAAAAAACGTTGTGGGAAAAGGTTGTGATTTTTCTGAAGGAAGATCCACCAGGAGCAATCACACTAACAAAGCCAAATGGTTCGACTCTGTTTAACTAAAACGTCAGAAAGTGTTTCTCTTTAAAGCCAGCAGCAAGTGATCTCTCTGGGCTCCTTCAATTCAAGTTCTCTCTACCCATTTCAATAAAATTTAACCCTATCCAACTTAAACAGGATTTTCTTGACCTTGACACTAAATTCGTTTCTCTGCCTAAACCACACTCTAAAGGCATATGATAGTTCAAGAGACACTCCGGCATGTATTACCTACCCCATATCTAGCCTTGCCTAAAGAAAACTTCCCACTGACTCAAGCATGTAATAGACTTCCCTGGCAGCAGAAGTTGTGAAACATATTTTTCTCACGTTACTGCAATATGCAAAATATTACACCGCCCGCCATATCGTAATTCATTAAAACAACAGGAGTTTGATCATTATTTCCTTTTGCAAGACTGTGTATAAATGCACTTACATACGGCGGTTGCCTCGCCGGAGGTGTTTGTGATACAGCCGTTTTCATTTTTAGCAGGCTATATTCAAAATCTTTTTGTTTCCCAAAAATACCCACACAAATCAGGCACTGCAGAGCTAGGCTATATTTATTCACAGAAATACAAATTCTGAGCTGTATTACCATAAATATCTCTGGGAAGCAAATATCAGCAACATCTTAGAAAGTTATTATTTCCCTTTATTTATTTGGTCGTTTACTTATGCTTTACAACATCAACATTACCTCGCGAAAACACAGCTACGTATTCAAAGACTTCCACACCCTTCACAAATATCAATGACTAATTACGATAACGTTGTCACTTAATATTTAACACGGTGTCAAAAGCCTGTGCACTTATTCCCATTTTATGTATCGTGAAACCGAAATAAAGGAAATTTTGCTGGGTTTCCAATAACTTTTCTATAATTGAATGTTTGGGCCAGAGTGAAGAATAGAATCCAAATTGCTTCATTTCCCAGGTTAGGTTTCAAAACCAGCCACGTGTTTTATCTCAGAGCGGTTCTCTCGGCAATTGCCAACGTCTCCGTCTCAGGAGTACACAGTCCTTTACCTATTTCAAAGCTGGCAGGAGGAAAAGTTTAGTTTTAAGGGAACTGGATGGGAACATATTTATTTCCTCCCAAAATGTACGTGCACGTGTTTCCTTACAGCAGGAAGATTCCGCCTAGCTGTTCCCTTCCCTATTAGGACCCCTGAAAAGCCGCGCTCGCTTCAATTTACAGTAGCGCGCACCGATTCAATAACCCCATTCAAAGTCATGACAGTGACTATTATCTGTACGCCAGCTGCCTGGATATAGCCAAAAGGCTGTGCAACAGTAATCCAAGGATACATGGTCCACTAAGTTAGATTTTAGCTACCGTAGCCCTCTGACTACAAGCCACATTTCTGCCCCTCCCGAAGTCGTATAAACAGAGAAACACAAATCCCGTCTGCAGCTGCGCCACCGCGTAACGATCAAGTTCCATAAGAGGCACAGCGCTTGCCAGGTTCTTTTCTGCTTCTTCTAAAAGAAAAAAAAATATATTAAAAATCCTTTACACCTGCATTTAAAATGCATCTCGATTTCTGGAGGGTTACTGAACACAAGGCTGTGTATTGCATTTAGCAGTGATAAAATCAAACTGTCATTGCTACTGGAGACTGAGCACAGCTCATATATATCTTACCTTTTAGGCCCATCCTATCGAAGCTGTAGCACAAATAAAGATGAATACTATCTCTGTCTAAACCAGCACAAAACCACCCCTCAATCTAGCAGGAACTGCACAATACTTATCACCTTTTCACAGCATCCCGTTTAAGCTTATAAACACGTTTTTATTATTTCCAGATTTCATTCAAGATTTTTGTTAAATCCTTTCTACAAAACTCGCTGGCTTAACCTCTCGCTATCAGTTGAAGATGTGTATCAGTTCTGAACAGAGAAGCTACCTGTAACAGACAGATTTGCTCTCGATGCATACGGGCTTGAGAGCAGCTGTCAAATTTTATACATAGCCAAGAGCTTCGCTTTGCTGCGTGGTAGGGAAAAGATTAAAGCCACCGAAAATTACTAAGAGCTTAAGTCCACCATCCTACTAAACATTAAAAAGAAAATAAATCAGTTTGCTATATGCTTTATGCTTTTTTTTTTTTTCCATTTCAATCTCCTTAAATAAATAATTCTCACTGTGACAACCCGTATCAGTATTGTAAGAGTGCGGAAGGGATAACTGACCCACCTCTTCGCTCACGCTGCTCCTTTCAGGTCCTCGGCACAGGCAAACTGCTGATGTTTCTTTTACATGCAAGGTCGGGGGGCGGGGGGAGAAGTCTTATATCCGTCACTGTGGATTTTTGCTGATTCTGTACCCAGTTTGATTTTTTTTATAATTTCTTTGGCTTTTCACAAATGCTATTAAGCAGAATAAAAGCTAAAGGCCCAGCCAGGAAGATAGGGAGATTTGAAAGCTACTGGTGTGACATTCCCCCTTGGGCCAACATCCGTGAACTGTTTAAATTCTACTTATGCCCTATTTTGAAGGCTTAAAGAGCACATAAGCTTTGCAAGGGCCTTCTGAACAAGACATTCCACTGGCTTTTTCCAAAATAGGATGAGTGGGAGAAAATCATCGTGGGACAAGCTGAATGACTGCCTTCTTCCAGTCTGACCTCCCTGGTCACACTTCCATTTGGTGCAAGGGTAAGAGACACCTAAACCTTCAGAAAACTTTTAGATGTCTGAATTCCTCTAAAAACCACGGGGAGTTAATCGTTTATTTTGCAGACCTGATGTACGCGTAGGCTGTAGACTGGGCTCTCCATGTAGCAGAGCCCTTCAAGAGATAACGAAGACCTAAACAAAGCAGAGACGGAAACATGTGGGTATCCATCTCTGCAGGGGTTAGGAAAGCTGTTGAGACCTACACCTACAGGACTGGTTCTTATCTTCAGTCCCCTTGATATCAGAAGAGCTGCAGCTTTGATCTTGTACAGATATTGCCAAGCTCTTCAGAGCAGCTGCTGGTGGCCCCTTCTCCAGCTGCCAGCAGAGCCCAGCTACCGGCTGAGACGCCGCTTTCTTCTCCCCTGGCCACCTTCAGACTACTCTTCAGCTGTTCAGAAAGGCAACCGAAACTTTTTGGAAATGTTGTATTTACCCACAACAGCACAAACTTTTTATCCAAATTTAGTCTGAATGATAATCTTCAGCAACTGTGTATTGAGTCTTATTAATGGCAAAATCTTGGTCTACTTGTTTTTCATGACAGCTCAATGCCAACAGGAGAGCACCCTCACACCCATCCGCTGCATTTGTGCTATGGAAAGGAAGCTGCAGGCACAAAACAGGTAAGTCTATAAACAATTACTCATTTGCATGGACATTTATTAGATTTGTAAATGTAAACTTTGCCTGGTGGGCTTTGGAGAAGGGGTGGCATAATTCTAAATCAATAGTGAGATTACATTATGTTTTATGGTTTTTTTTAAAGTCTCTTTTGTTACATTTTCTGCATGTACATACTAGAGTTCCTATGTATATTTCCAATCACTGTGCATTGTAATTTATGTTTATAGGTTGAAGGAGACATTTCTTTCCAATGGAAACTGGAAATATTAGAGCAGAAAATTCAATCTCTTTAGAAACCAAACGAAACAGAGGAGAAAAAAAAAAGTAACGTGTGAGAATGGTTTTCTTACCTGCCAACCCAGAAGGCCGTAGAACATTTAATTGGCGTGGAGGTAGAGTGGGTGACAAGGTCAGTGAGTGCAGGGAACAGAGCATCTCAGTGATCCCTTGGTCTAGGAAACACTGGTCAGCTGAGCATTCTTTTTTGCACGTTCATTTCTAGTTTGAGAAGGGTTTAAGCTGAATATTCTGCTGTTTAGAGTCCAAACAAGTGCTATTAACCGTGGCCCAGGCAGCTAGAAAGCAAGCACGAGTGATTCAACATGGAAAAAAAAATATCCTACCACTTGTCTACTCTGAATAGAAGGGACACAATTAATCACAGCAAGACAGGAATGGGTTAGAAAAGCATTTGGATTTAGAGACGACTCAGAGGTATGCAGGACTAGACCTAGATCTTGCCACTTCCAAATACATTTGTGTTGTGTATTGGCACAACCCACAGTGAGCAGAGACATCTAAAGTGAATTCTTATTTTAATGATGATATGATATTCCAGCTGGTATTTGTCCCAGAGATTCTGGGTTTGCCTGGCTACTTGCATTCATTTCTGCTTACAACCACAACCGTAACTGGAACCATGTTCTAGACTAAGCAGGACACAACCTCCGCACAAACTGAAGTGGAAATCCATGTAGGACACCATTTCTACCTCCTTTTTCCTAAGGCTGAAGAAGAAGTGGAGGGGGAAGGAGGGCGAAAGAGAAGGAGCAGATATCAGGGAAGTTATGGATGATGGCGGTGGATGAATGCAATCTGTATATTCCAAAGGCTCATCTCAGAGAACGAAAACTACCAATTCTGAGGAAAACAATAAAAATAGTGTGGGTGGAAAATCCCACTTGGTGTTGTGATCCCTCCCATTATTTCCTCATTGAGCCACTCTGTCGAGCAACTGCATCTTCTCTCTGCTTTATTGCTGCACCTTTTATTGCAAACTTTTCACAGTTATATATATACCTGCTAAAAAAGGGGAAAAAAAACCCCAGGAATTCCACCTATCTCTTGTTGTTGGTAACTCTGAATGGGCTTGATACAGAGAAAGCAGTAAGGCCATGGCAGACCCAGCAGCACTGCACGGGTGCAGCCCGCGCTGCCAGACGTTTGTTCTGTCCAGGTAAGAAATAGCTTCTCTCTCATTTCATTTCTGCTTGCATACCATGAGCTGGATGCATTAAAGGCAAAAGTACCTTTATTACCTGCTCATCTCTCACTCCCATGTGCATTTGCTTCTCATGCAGGAGAAGATTACCTCTTTCAAGCTGTTCTTTCCCACTTTTGTTCTCTGCTGAGATACTGCTCGTCAACACATTTATCCGTTTGCTGCTTTCAGCCAAAGAAGTTAAAAAAAAAAACAGGTTAAAAAAGGAGCAGGAGGAGGAGAAGCTTCACTTTTGGCACTGTATCTGCACAGCTGAAGAGAGAGAAACATTATCAACTGCCAAGTGATCTGATTCTTCAAATAAAGGGATAAATAAAATAAGAGGGTTTGCATGGATCAGGTCTTCACGCTGGGGCGAGGTGAAACCGAGATGGAGTTGTGTCCCGTCTCCCACCCACACTGGCTCCAGCTGGGGACCGTTTCCCACCCCTTTATAAAGGCAACGGCTGTTCGCCAGAAGTTCAAGGTCTAGGTCAGGGTTTGGAAAACCACCAAGATCTTGCATGACTCAGAGAGAAGCGTTTCCAGCCTAAGGAAGACGCTTCTTCAGGCTCATTACAGCTCATACCCCTCGTATCTGCATGGCATGAGACACCACCGAGACTACGGACAAAATTTGGAATTAGTTTCAAATCCCAAATAGCTGTTATTGGCAGGCAGTTTTGAAGCACTGGGCTTTGCCTTAAGGTTGTCCAACAGATACAAAGAGTTTTATTCTCATTTTCAAAAACCTTTGGAAGCCTTGCTGAGTCAGGCTAAGAAACCTCAACAAACACAGATACTCGTATTCACTAATTAACACTAATGATAATTTAGCAGTCCCTTGGAGTGACACACTTCTCTCATCATCTGCAATCTACACCCGCAGCTCTCCTTTCACTGACTCCCCACCTTTGCTCTCTTCCCACGCTCAATTCAGTGTTTATGGTTCTTTTTCCCGTCGCTGCGTGGTACTGACAGGCGCTGTGGATACACTTGAATTTGTTACGTTTTAGACAACCTTGTTAAATCAAAACAAATCACTTCCTACACTCAGAGACCCACTTCGCTGAAATAAACAGTGAAGTATTTTCCTGCTATGAACGCTGGTAGCCACAGCACTCTCGATGCCGTTATTTGCATCAGAAGAAACATGGAGGAGCGGCCTCTCTCACAGCACTGATGAGCTTCTGCTGCTCTCTCTACAGGGCACCAAGAAGATGAGATGAAGAGGAGGCATTTTGTAAGTGGTAAAAAAAAAAAATAAATCCCAAACGGCACAATCCAATCATTTTTCCAAGGTTGCATTAGAGTTTCTATGAGTTCACATTCTTACTTTGGCTCAGTTGGTCTTATTTGATTCCAGCTGATTTGTTAATCTTTAATTAAGACCTCTTGGGCAAAGGGAAGAGTCAGAGCAAGAACACACATTTAAATAGATAAGAGAAACTAATACAAAGGCTAGAATATTGATCACCAAGGTTTTAATTAGTTTGATATTGATGGAAATAATGCTTGTAGAAAGCGTTTTTTTCTAGAAGGCTGTTCTGGGCTCCTTTCTGGTTGGGAACCATACAGAAGAAGATGGTATAAAGCAAAGGGTACTCCAGCCATGGTAGTAACGAAGCAGTGACTTCAGCGGGAGATGGATTGAGCCCTAATTGATGCAACACATGCAGAGGGCGCAGCACATAATTTCAATACTGTCTTGCCAGGCTACCCAACAGACACTGAGCAGACACCAGCATCATCTTCTTTAATGCAATATTTATCAAGAAGTTGTATTTTTTCAAAGCAGAGTATTTATTGATGTCTTGTGTCTGGCTGAACTTCAGCACGCAGATGTTGTATATATTTCAAGGAGAATGTCATCATTATGAAATAGTGCAGAATGTTAACTCTCTCTTTTTAATTAATCTTCGGTTGTTTGCAGTACGCACCGTTCATCATGTCAAACTGTCACCTCTGAAACTCTTATCACGAGAAGGAGAGTTTGTTTCTCCGTGCTGGATACATTCACTTTCTACTCTTCTTACTTAGAGTACCTCTGAGCATGTAGGTCAAAATTCATCCTGAGCAGCAAGCCAGCAAAATGCCTACGCACCACTTACCTCCTCCAAATACAGTGTTTGGAGACATAAATGATGAATAGAGCTTGTAGTGACACTCAGTACTGGGGTGAAATTCACCCGTTATGATGAATGGGCTACCCGGAGCTCCTGGAGAATTTTCTGTGATGGTTATCACCGGCTCTGCTTCCCTTTCTTGTACTTGCTGCATCCCAGCGTGAATCCTGGCACAGTTAAGGGATGAGGTCAAGCAGATTTGAATACTCTCTGGATCTTGATCTCTTTGTTCCTTATTTATGTAAAAAGTATGGTTACCGGAATAGCCGGGATGAAACTTTTCATAACCCTGGTTATTGCCGAACAAACTAGTCAGAATGCGTAACAAAACATATTGTGAATTTCCTCCCTTTCAGTCAATTTAATTAGACCCAGCTATTTATCCTTCACAGTGCAGAGCTTCAGGGAAGGTCAGGGAGCCCCAGGCAAGCACTAATAACATTCAGGTGTGGATCTACTGTGCTAAAGGCACGATCCTGTGCTTGATGCAGGCAGAGACACTTTATTAACTCTACCAGGAGTTCTGGTTTCATAGCTGATATACAACATTTGATGAAGAACTGGGTAGAAAATGTAGTAAATGAAGCTTAGGATTTTCACATAAGTCCCTGCCAGCTGATATCATTTGCCTACATTAATTATCAAGTTGTTAATACGTCAATGTCTATCTTTCCAAGTATGTACTCAAAATGCTAATAATTTACTTACATTTCTGTAGTTTTAACTTGATAGATTCCCCAGGGTTTCTTCCACCTATTGTCTATCTGTTGAAAGAAAGCTCTTCTACTCAGTATTTATGAAACAATACACAGCAGACAAGGGAAACTAAAAGGGACCGGTGAGAAGTTAAATCAGAATGGGTGAAGGGTGTAGGAGCTGTCAGCAGCAAAGTGAAACAATAATTGAGTCTTAACAGCACAGTGCTACAGTAATAACTGATAATAAAATGTTCTTTAGTTGTCTCAGTAGTCTAAATTTTAGCTAATCTAGTTTGATTTCAATAGCCTTAAAAATAGAAACTTATAGTAGAGTTCAGAATAAGCAAAGTATTAAAACAGTAACATTTATGCTTTTGCAAAGATCTGCAGAGGATGACACAGACTGACATTTAGTCCATAATTTTCAGCCAAAGATCACAGAGAACGTACTGATTACGTTGGGAACCTCTGAACCTACCACTGAAGTGTAATTGAATCTCCTCTACCTGCGTACCCCTCGCTTTACCCTCAAGCTGAAGACACCAAAAACCAATGAACCATTTTATCAACATTCATTGACCACAGGATTTTAGGGAAGATGGGGGCAACTGTGCCTTAGGAGCACCATGGGGACAACATCTCAGGGGACGTGGTCTGCAACACCCATCACCTATCCCTAAAGCAGCGGTTAGTCCAGCAGAGAGGGCCCTGCTTCTGCAAATGGGGTGATGTCTGGCACTACATGGATAGGCTGGTCAAATCTAATTGAGCTGCTTCTTGGGTACACATGAAAAATTTTGCAGGATCGATGCCCACGTGCCAAGATATGAGTGCATTTCTCGACGTTGCTTAGCAACTCTGTACATTTGCAGTGTGGACATGCCCACACTACTAATGGTCACAGTATCTCCTGGCTCCATCACACGGGGCTGCTTTGCAGAAGAATAAATACCATTTTCATCTATGACTGGTTTTTCACATATCCATAAAAATTCATGAAAACACACATTTTTATGCGTTGAATTTCACACAGTTGGGGAAGTTTACAACCCTTTGACTCCAGTGTGAGTAAAAGGAAGATGCGAAACACCATCTCTAAAAGGGTAGTGCAAGTCTGAGGCATTGCTCTGAAGAAAACACTTTGCACTATCGCATATTTACTGTCTTTCAGGACTTTCATGGCAAGTCCTTATGAAACACCTGCAACCTGAGCAGCCTGCAACCTCAACCCAGAATTCAAAAGTACAGCTCAGTTATTCTGGGCTTTCAGCCCGTTCCCAGTGGGAAGGATGCTGCAGGTGAACTCTCACCCTCACCGACATCAGCAGGGCACTAATGGGGTTACACAGGTGTAATCCTGACCAAAACCCACCCCTGCAATGGCAATGTAAGGAATTTGTCTGCCATCTCTATCCACTCAGTTGGAATTCATCAGTATCTGTTGCAGAAACAGGTTAAGAAAATGCTATTTATATAATAGGCGCTTTCTAAACTTGCGTTTTAAAGTTCACTATGTTAATGAAAATGAATAAAAGAAGGTGCTGCGGGTTGCCTTTGGTAAAGGTTTTAGGCACCGCACCATCACATCATCATCTTCAGCTCCGCTGGGATCTGCCATTCCCACGGACTGTCTCAGAAGCCTTCTGCTCAAAGGCACTTTTCCCCTGAATGAGACAAGGCAGGGACTGCACATCACAGCCAGCCTTTGCCAGACAATATCCATCAGGAGGGAACTTCCCTCACGTTCCACTCAAAGTTGGATGTCTACCACCGAAGCAAAACCCCAGCATTAAAGGCTACAACACCACACATACTGATCAGGAAAGCGTGTGCCCCTCGAGACAGAAATGTGTCTGCTTGAATTAAGGTTCATTTCCTAGCCAGGTCCTCTTTCATTTTATTACAAAGGCTCAAAACCAGGCACAGAATAAAATATTTCAGTAAGTGTACTTTCTGTCCTCCAAGCGCTAAGATGCTTCTGGTATTTCATAGAGTATAATGTTGTGCATCAAATAAAAAGTAGCAGCAATTAATTCAAGGGGTTATTTAAGTATTGGGGGGGAGGAGTGAGTTATATTTTGTTTCAATGACTTAAGCTAGACAGGAAAAAATGAATTAACTGCACGCCGTGCAACTTTTTGGAACAGGCTACTAGTTTCTAGGTGTGGTTTGAAGCGTAGTCCCTCTCTTAATATCATCCTGTGAGAACAAATGCACAGTAGGAAAGAAGAAATAAAGTTAAAATATTTTTTTTAGAGATGATCCTGGGGCTTTGTTTCTGCTCTCTTCGCTCGTTAACCACAGCAGCTAAACAGGAACATAACCCCAAAGCACAGTCCCTCTCTTGTACCCTAACAGGTTAGGTATCAGTTACAAGGGATGCTTTGAGTACCAATCACACACGAAAACCAAGCGCCAACTGCTGATCCAATTAAAATGCCAATATCAAACCCAATTAATTATAGCACCAATTAAAAATTATGAAACAAGTCATTATTAGATTACCAATTCCAAGTAGACCACCATTTAAAGTGAGTCTCTCTGAACCATAACTTGGAATTCCATGTAAAAAAAAAAAAAAGGTATTACTAAGACACCAAAATAAAAATGAAACATTTTAACTTCATTGACAAAAAGTAGTTTGGTTGCGTGGAAATATTTTTTTTCAATTATATTTGCAATTTTCTAATTTTTCATTGAATTTTGAAATGCCAGTCTTCCACAGAGCAGAAATGCTAAATTTCAGATCGTTCTAATAAAGAACACACTGTACATACACACTCTAGCATTAAGACTGACAGTTGTTCTTTACTAGAGGGCTGGCTGTTCTGCTGCTCTTGTTTTTCTTATTTCTTTTCAGTGAAGATTTATATTCATAGCATCCTGCATCTCTGCAGCACTGAAAATACAGATAATGCTGGACCAACAAACAATTCTTCATAGCCAAGCCCCTGGATCCAAAAGGTCACCTTCCCAGACACGAGCTGAAGCCTCTTGTATCAGTAGAACCTATTTAGTCCGTGTCCTCAGCCCCTTGCAGGAGACACGAATAGAAATGTGCGATGAGCCAGATACTGACAACAGTGTACAAGACCCTTGGCTTTCGCTCCTCCACCATTTTGGCAGACACAGGAATAATTTTCCTCCTGTTCCAGGCTACTGGATGGCTCAGAGGTGCGTGAAGTAGGACAAAGACACGTTTCCATGTTCATAACGCACCCAAGGAAATTCTGCTCCTCTGCCTCTCTGTTTCCATAAGTCCATGAACACCAGAAAGCCCATTTTTTGGAGCCTGATCACAAGATACACTCACAGGCAGAGATTGCCAAGGCCCCCTTAATACCCTGCAGTTAGTTGTGGTCTTAATAGTTCCTTCTGTGTTTGCCAAGAGTGCCTTTGCCATCCTTGTCCCTGCTATACCTCTTTTCCCAGCCCTTCTGCATCCCCAGCCATGCACGTGGGATACCCCACAACTTCTCACCTTGAGCCATCAGCACAACCCCAGGTAGTCGGTGTTAAGAGATTTCACAAATGCAATAAATTAGTAGCGCTCTAAGGATGAGAAAACTAAATTAATACTTTTTTTTTTTTTTTGTCTTCAAAAAAACCATGCAACTCCAGGTACATGCAATCTGAGGACAAGTAAGCAAGAGGCTTTGGCAAACCCAGAAGTCCTGGGGGACAGAGAACCCTCCGCACCCACCTCCCCGTTCCTCTGCTAAGCCCCGGGAGGAGCCGAAAGTGATGAGCACTGAGGTGCGTCAGGTCTCAGCCTGCAGCAGGTGAGCTTAAATCAGCTTAGACAGGGGAAAAAAAAACCCTGGTAGGGTCATTTAACAATCCGATAGTTTTACAGGAGGAAAACAGTGAAACTAAGTGTATCCTGGAAAATGACAACCCCTTTTTCTTCATTCAATTTGCCAGAGCTGCAGAAGCATAGCAAGCATACAGAAACGCTTACGCCTGCTTACACATGCTGGTGTAACGTAATGTTCAGTACCTCAGAGTGGGACATGCTCTCGCTGGACTGTCCATGGTTAAATAAAAAATTTTTTGCTCCGCTATAAAAAACACTAAGTAAAATAAAAAAAAAAATAAAAAAATCTAAATTCTCTGTGCAGAGCAGGGAGTGACAGCCATATAAAGCATATGAAGGCGAAATAGTTGTCTTTCATAAATTGAAAAATATATTGATCTCTATTGACAGGTTTTGTTCATTATGCGCTTGGGAATATTCTCTGCCGATCCCAGTGCAGAGCTAAATGCATGCTTTTAAGCAGACTCTATTATACCGACAGAAAAATCACATCCCTAACCTTAGATCCCCAGAGGTACAATTATTAACCTCCGTGACAACTTTTAAAGAGCAGTTCAGTGCATAGAAAATAGCAGCTTTTGGCCTGTAATGCAGAGCTGAACAGAAAATTATATCCTTGTGTCAGAATCGGACCCGGCCAACGGATCAGCTTCTCCGTGGAGTTCAGTGGGGGCTTAAAAGGAGTTTCTGCGATGCCCTATTGGATTGCCATGGGCCCCACTGCTTCAGACCTTTTTAGACATCATAAGCCATTTCCATTAGGATAATAAAGCCCTTCTTAGCACACACGCAAGGTCTTGCATTTATCCAAATGCACTAGAGATGGAAGATTTTTCAAGCAAAATGATCATTCCCTATTAGATTTGCATCTTCTGATTTCTCTCCCGTGGAGATTAAACCTTAATGCTTTCTTTCCCTTTTGGAAATAAAATTTACCCAGGATGCGCGTTAAACTGCAGCACTTCTGCCCGTACAGCAGTTGGAGGAGGAGGACAGGACACCTAAATCCCTCCTCCTCAAGCCAGGGAGCCAAAAGTTTAGAGGAAAAGCAGCCCCATATTTCCCCAAGTTAGAGTGGTCCAGACTAAGAATCGGTTTAATAAAGGGAACGGTGGAGATTATTTTTTTTTAAAGCTTTTTATGTGAAATGATTGAAGGAGATGTTCCCCCGGCTGCACAAGTGCAGGGGGCAGCAGGAGGGATTTCTCCTCACCTGGCAGGTATCGGGGGGAAGCTTAATACAGTGGAAAAGTTTCCTTCCTTAATATTTTTGGCTTTTGCTGATTTCATAGTTCTGGAGGTTTAGACCTACCCAAGCCCCTCTTCTGTCAGCAACCTACTGGGACTGGGGTCCAGGAATGGATTTATTTTCCTCCTGAGATGATTAGAATTCCTAATTAAGATATTCGTTCTTTAAGGTTTCCCTTAACGTAGGGCTAGGGAGGGATGGAAGGTGACTCGCTGGGAGCTGATGCTGCACAGAAGAGCCAGGGGCTGGTGGAAGGATGGAGGTGCTGCGGCCTGGCCGGTGCCAGCAGCCCAGCGAGCCCAGGGCAAACGCCTGGTCCCAGCTCCGATACACTCACCTGCGGCATCACAGCCACAGCTCCCAAAGCTACTCGCCCTATCACCACCGAATCTGTCACATACCGTGAATTATCGCCAGCCCAAGGACATGGATACAGCTATATTAAAGTGACACGAATTCCCAGTTCTTCTAGCCTGGTGTTCTCAGCACAACCCTTCACCGAGCGCAGCTCTGACGCCGCGCACAGTGTCCGCCGCTGCCTCGTGGATTTCCCCCCCCTCCTCTTTTTTCTCGCTTTTTATTGTTCTCCTCCCTCCTTCCTTCTCTCGCTTTCCCCAGTGCCAATTCCAGGCCAGGCTTGGCTGGCACGTGGCAGGGGCTGCATCCATGAAATCAATTAATTCTCTCGCAGCTTCTCTGCTCAGGGTGCCTCAGTGCCCTGGTGCTTCTCCTCACACCGCGAGACATACAATACAATATACGAGATTAACAATATACAAGACTAACAATAGTCAAACAATACCAGCACCACTCTCATCCCCCTCAAACCACTTCTCTACTTATCAGAGAGAGAAGAGGGTTGGAGTCTTGTTTTAGCTGCTAAGCCGTCAAAAAATAAACCCAAACATCATTTTAACATATTTTTAGATGATTACTCATCTCTTTAAACATAAGCCTAGTCCAGTGATAAATATGCTAGCATACACATTAAAATTGCACACTGCAATTTTCTCATTATGCGTGGCAAACATAATTCATACAATGATTGGAGACTAACTATTAAAGCAAATTATTTATATAATTCTAAATAGCAGAGCTGTAAGTAAAAGGACACCCCGCTCACTAAATAACCGGGGAACACAACTATTTCAGACACATCCCGTGGGACCTATTTCATGATCCTTTCATGACCTCAGAGGAGATAATGTAAAGAAAATAGACTGTGTGTTTTCCCACAGAAATACAGCCATCCCATTCCTTTCCACTTCCCTTCACCTAATGCCGCTGAGAAAAGCGCCCAAATTGCTCAAGATACTGAATAATAATCCAACAAAATGCCACCACATCCTGCCTTCTTTCTTCCTGGAGCTGATGGATAAAGTAATCTGCATCCTTAAGGATGAATCTTGGTGGGGAACACCAGTTAGGGAGCACTAACGCAGCAGGAATAGCTCAGACAAAACAGCTATCAGTGTCCAGAAGAGTTTGGGGTTAGTAGTCAGCGTCCCAACACACACAGCATAAAACACAACAATAAAGACTGTGCATACAACGTACGAGTGCGTATTTCTACCCACGCATAGAGAGGAAAACCAGACACCAAGGATCAGGTCAGCACCCAAGCAGGCAAAGGGAAACCTGCACGTTGCACATCAGAAAGAACAATTATTTCAAAAGAAGGTGTGAAAATCTGGGCAGAGAACCTTTTCTTTATGGAAGCATCAATAAATCCCTTCTTCCCTAAGATCCAAGATCACCAAATCTGACCTCAGAGGAAAAAAGTTTGTACAATGGCTTCAGTAGTATCTGTGCGCACAAATGTCAAAATGTAGAGAACTGCGCATCTTACATCAGCAGTGGCTTTGGCTTTCTCACTGGAAATCCTTTTTGTCCCAAGGCTGCCCTGAAGGTAAGAAATTGGTGCTACGTCCTCACCGGACTGCAGACGAGACTGAAGTCTATCTTATTCCTCCAGCTCCGTACTTTGGAGCACCTCACTGCTGTGCCAGGGTACGGAACGGCTGACGAAAGCTCCTGTTGATCTTCCACCTGGAAATCACATTCTTTTGAGAGTGTCTGCACAAGAATAATCCCCACCATTGACCAGGGAGGAATGCAAGAGCCACTCAGCATTTGCAGAGACCGTACGAAGAGTATAAGGGGGATCAACACACAGAGGTTCCCCACACCTCACTGACAGATTCACGCCGGTGAGGACATCCACAGCTGCACGCGTTATCCTGAGAAAATTTTGTTACCTCTGCCAGCGAACTTCCAAAGGAAACTTCTGCTTCGAGGATTTAGATGTACTCGGCGCCACGGGGCTCTGCAGCACCGGCTGCCTTTGACAACTTCGCAAACCTCCAGGTTCGATCCTGCCAGGCTCGGCGATATTTTTAGCTGCTTTCAGAGGGGAGAACCCGTGAAGCAGCTCACCACCTGGCAAGCGACACACCACCGGCGGCTGTACTCGTACAGGAGAAGAGACGAAGGGAATTAAGCAGACAGTAAAACTCAAATTCTAACAGGCAGCCACTCCCGCGTGCATTAGCCGGCCGTGTTGGGGACAGGGTCCCTTTGACCACTCTAAAGGCACAGAACTGTAGGAGCTCAGCGGTCGTCCAACTTGATGTCACGGAGCAATCTGTCTCCCCTTCATCAACTCAGTTGTTTCCCTGTTTATCAGATTAATTAAAGATGGAAATTTGATTTTAATTCCAACTTAATTTTCAAGAACGATCAGATTTCCCTTATGTTCAGAATATAAAATGCGGTTCTTTACTCATGCAGTCCTGTTTTAATCAAAGACAAATAAGGAATATCCAGGAATCTGTTCCTTTAAATTCAAAAGACCAGAAAAGCATTAAGTATACGGGCAAAGCCAAAGCTCAAGTAAAGGAGGAAGATTAGAAGGAAAATGAGTTTATATTCCCTAATCTAGTGACTAGGCAAGGAGATTTTCAATACAAGGACACACAAAGGGGAGTTACATGCTAAATATCTTGTTGAAAGGAAATCCTACACTTGTGCTCTAAGTAGAGAAGCTAGCGAGAAGGAAACCAAGCATTATTGCACATTTTAAAAAATACCAAGGAGCATTTCCAGTGTGGGAAACCTAAACCTTTGGTCTGTGCCTGGGTAGTCAGAAGAAATTAAGTGTAAAAGGAGCCGGCTGTTGTCATCTCATCACACAAACAATTTGGGTTCAGCAGCAAGCATGGGAGAGGGGGAGCGAGGTGAAAGGCTTACAGCTGGAAGCCCAGATGTTAAGGGACCTGCGCGCGAGATGCTCGGTGTAAAACCAGAGAGAACAGTTAAACTACGCTGCACCAAACTGAGTACTTCAGGATGACTTTGCAAATGTCGATGGTGAAACTAGAGAAAGCAGCTCTGACACCCCAAGAGCGGCAGGAGAAAATACAGATGTGTAGGTAAGACTTATGCATTGATTTTAAATGATCAAGGTCCAGTTTTAGCTCTACTGTAGTCTTCCTTCCTTCCACTCTATTTTCAGATAAAGCATCACTTCATCCTGTTCCTCAGTTCTTCCTCCGTAAAATGGAGCCAATAAGATTTTTTTTCTCCCAGTGTCTTACCTGGACGTCCGTGTAAGCTTGTGCCATACCATCCACCTACACAGCAGAGCGCCTGCTTTCTGAGTAACAGACACATGAAATAAGGTACTGGCTAAAGGGGTACAACTTGAAATACTAAAATTGGAATTATTTAGTTCCAGGGACAGTGCCCAGCTGTCAGAAATATCCTCACTGAGGCCAGCTGGAACAGCTGTTTATTTGTGCCTGGAAAACCTCCACCGGAAGACATGGCCTGAAAAATGTGATGGTTTATATGTGTAAGTAGATGAATTCTCAATTCCTGAAGATGTAGCTGGGGAAAACAACATGGAAATCTAACCTTTAAACTTCTCTACCTTGGAGCACAATGTTTTTCAAAGGGGCTTCAACTCAGCTCCTTCATGGGCTTGTACAAAACTGCTCACTTGCGCAGATTAAATTGGATTTGGGCATAGTATTCGCTATTTGTAGGACAGGATTCTGAGTTTACATTGGAAGACTTCAGTTGGAAAAAGAAGAAAGACAAGCAGGAAAGAAGTCAAGGAATAGGGTTTTTTCAATGCATTAGTGCCTGCAGCAGTGTTTGTTTCAATACCAAAAGAAAGCAAACTCGCCCAGCTCATCGATGCAAAAGCGTGTAGGTAAATGTCAGTGCAAATACAATACAAATCTCTCCTAACATCATTCGATGCGGAAAAAAAATACTGATTTTTCTGCCTTTTAACTTCCTACAGGTCTGTGATTTTGTGCTGATGTTTGACTCAGGAAATTAAGAGAGAAGACAGCTGCATTTACAGAGGGTTAATAGACTTACCGTAGATAATGCAGAGAGATGCTTCCAAAACCGTAATAGATGCAGATCATTTAAAATTTGATAGGATCACTTAAAACCAAAGACAATACATGCCAAAGACAGCTCAATGTTTGCCGAGTAAACAAAATAATGATAGATTGGACATGTCAGCATAGCCCAGGTGGAAAAGTGGTTTAAGGCATGCAATGACAGCTCTCTGTCCAGGGAAGAAACTGTTTTCTTTAGAGGTTTGTTTTTGTTACGGGCAGTTTTAGAAATGCACTAAGCAGGTAAAGGCAAACAGCCATGGAAAGGGGAACGAAGCAGCTGTGAGTGGGAGGTTCAGGATGAGCTTGCAGAGCTGGACTGGCTGATAATGAACTGGAAGGTCTTCCAGGCGCTACCAGGAAGACCATGCTTGCAATATTAAGGTGCTCCTGCCTTCCAAGAAATGGCTTCTTTCCAAACTTACAGATCCTATCAAAATCGCCCACAAAATGAGAAGGAAGACTGCGATAACCATCGTATCCTTCAGGAAACATCACTAGAATAACAAACCACAACAAAGCATTGGTTTTCCAGTGAGCTACAGTGCCGCCCTGCTCCTGAACTCTGTCCCTGCGCACAACATACAGCAAAAATGCTATTTGGTGCGTTTGGGTCTTGGTTTACATTTTTGGGCAAGTCACTTTTTCTTACAGTTCAGTGATCACTGAGTTCGAAGGAAGACCAGCCCCCTCCCCAGGCACACCCCAGTAAGCCAGGTCTGGGGTGCAAAGCCTGCAGAGCATTTCCGTAACACCCCTCACTCCAGGGGTTGGGAAACTCCTCCGGTATTTTCCTTCTTTCTTTCTTTTCCTTTTTTTTTTTTTAACACCTTTTCACTTGTGGAAGAGCCTCCTCGCCTCACAGATGGGCATGTCCTAATAGGCTTTGTCTCTATCCAAATTACTCCAGCAATTATTTTCACACCTAAGCAGCTTGTCTAAGAACAAGTTGTTCCCAGCCCTGCTGAGACTCATCTCAGGGTTTATGTCCTTCACGGAGCCACATGCAGGTGTCCTGGGGGTCACAGCCGTCATAAACTTGAGCGAAGCTAGGAGCCCACGGTTCAAGAGACGGCAGTGAGCATGTCTGCCTTGTCCCGAGCAGCCCACATTGGGGCAAAGCCACTTATATTCTCCATACAGCCTTTTTATTCCCTTTTTAAATGATGGAGAGTGAAAAAGCACCTTCCACGAACATGACTTAGAGTACAACTTCTCTCTTCAAAACCTTCAAACCAGAACGAGCTTCTCAAGGAAGATCCTCTGAGTTAACTAAAGGACAACATAAGAATGGGTAAATTAATCGCCGTTACAACTCTACATGGACGGTTCCTTTCAGAATTAACTCCATCTATTTAATTAAGCTTAACTCACTTCCAAAGAAAATGTTTTTTTTCAGGGAGATATGGCTGATATAAAACACAAGTCTCCATCAAAGAGCAAATGTAATTATTCAGTATAAGGAGAAAAGAAAGAAGCAATACAACCAGATTTTAATGGCAATGTTATCGAATCAAACCTGAAAGTTTGACAAACTTTAGAAAAATATAAAAATATAGTAATAAATCTTTAAATTGTGTTATCTGTTGGGAGTCAGACCCTCAGCTATTGCGTTTATTTCAGATGTTTTGCCACATCTGTATGATCCTTACTTTACATAAATGTTCCCAAGTAAGAAGTTACTGTGTAATTTTTCTCTCTGCCCCTCGTACAAACAAGAATTCCCTTCCAGGTGGCAGGACAGGGAGAAGGGAAACCATTCTCACCGCTTTTCACATGTACGAAGAGCTGAAATTCCCATTTGTTACTCTGCTTCGAACTGAATACTCTTACGAGAGGAAAATCTGAATTTTCCATGGAAAATCACCCTGGGCTCTCACAGCAGTTTCCCTCAGGGTGAAATTTTGGCCACACTGAAGGTAATGGCAAAGCTGCCTTTAACTTCAGCACAGCACGAATTTCAGCCTCTGTATCCAAACTGAAGCTCTAAACTACATAGCATGACCTGGGCTTATGAAACTTGAATTATTGTTATTTATTTTTAATACTTATAACTTCAGTCATTTCTTCAATGTATCTTGATTCGAAACCTGAAATTTCTAACTAATGGCCTACTTACCCTCTATGTTTATTTATGTAAACATAAATCCTCTATTTTTCCATTCAAAGACTGCACTTATTTTCCCAGTTTCTGCTATATCTTTTTTGTGAAAATAACAATCCAGTAAAGAGAAACAGAAAAATATTATTCTGAAAATAACTTCCGTCTCTCAATAGAAAATTTAAATCAATTTGATGCTTCACCTGGAGCGAAGTCAGAAATCTCATTTTGTGACATATGGCAAAGCGCCTCCAACGCAGCTGGGAGCACCCATTCTCACATGACAAATCTGCATAACAGGCTTTGAAAGAGAGCGAACACGTGTCTAAGTCAGGGAAATCACAGCTCCTGACCTCAAAAAAGATGCGCAGCTCCATAAACTCAACCCCTACAGGCATCCTCTGCTCTCAGGGGAAAACCTGGGCCCGTCAGAAACATCCATGGCCTCCAGGGACAACTTCTCACTCAAGTCCAAGCAAGCCCCATTCAAAAAAAGCAGCCCGATCTGTATGAAACAGAGGGCTCGGAGTGGCCAGGCTCTTGCGATGAGCATGGTCTTTGCGCGGCCAGCAGGAAATCTGATTTTTAGTGGATAATCAGATATATCCATCAATTCTCCCCACGTTTAGTAACAAACAACATCCACCATACTTTTGGCATTCACACCATACACCATTCATCATCTAAAGGTTTCACAGCAAGATATGAGCATCGCTTAGACCTTTTGATGTAAAGTCATGTTATTTTCAATTGATAGACAAACGGGGGCACAGAAGTACACGCCATGGCTTGCCAACACATTGCTGTTTTCAAAGGCATTATACACCCCATGATTTAATTGTGATAATCAGGTTTCCTCTCCTCCAGCCACGGGTTGCAACTCTGCACCGTGTTGCTTTGCCGAAAGGAGACGTCCCCATCCAGCCGGGGGGCTGGCGGACACGGGGCTGGGGTCACTGCAGCTGCGGACACAGTCCCCCTGCACAGAGATGCCTCTTCGGACCACTCAGCCTTTATGGCACTTACCTGCGACTACACAATTTTATATTTTATTTAAGGGCATAATTGTGTTTGCTCTGGAGAAAAGATCACGTCTTTCTCTGCCGTGAGAGCCACAGGGCAAGGCAAGGTGCGCAGTTAAGATTTCCTTTAATTCTTATAAACTGAATCCACATAAAGCCAAATCTAATAACCTTGCAATGAAAACCTGATCTTTGCCATTTTACCTGAAGTTGGAACCTTGACGATAAAAAGGCTAGCATTTTCTAATTTCCTTGTAAATAAAAAATGTGGTAAGTAGAAGCTTTGCCTTTAGGGTTTTCTTTTTTAAAAAAAATAAATAAATCTATCCTATATATAAAATGCTATGAATACATAAACGTAGAACAAGAGCAAATATTTCAAACATAATACTGAAATCATAAACATTTCTATGCTCTGAGTCTGTTCTCATTAAATTAGCGCAGTCCTAATTTTCCTTTCAAGGTACAGTGACTTCTGCTAAAGCAACAGCCACGGCCAAACCCAGCTCCACAAAAAATCATCTTTCTGAACGAGGTAATTCCCATAATCATGTCAGATTAAACACGGGGAAAGTCCTATCAGAAATACTTGTCTCAAATTCCACCCTTAGTTATAAATACAGAAAATAACCCCTCCAAAACCAACAGGCAATAAGAATTTGCCTAAAGCAGCCAAAGTCAAAACGGAGTGAGGACCTCAGGGTTTGAATTGCTGGCAGGCACTTTAATTTGAAGAGAGTGTAAAACATGCAGGGGAGCCAGGATTCCACCCACAGGAGAATATGAAAAAGTTTCCCTTTTATTATTATGCCTGTCTGTATTGTGGTTTAAAATCCACATAGGGATTGCCAGAGCTTGTTAGCTGGCTTTAATAGTTGCATTAATAAATCCTATAAACTAATTGTGTAGTGACTAAGTTAATTACATTCAAATGAGATAGTATATTTCTCTACAAATATGATAAAGAATTTATAAAGAGATATGCTCCTGTCTGGGAGCCCAAAGATAATATCCAGCCAGCAACCCAAATCCAGCTGTAATATGTGATTAAATTGATGGCTGTGGGGATAAGCAAACTGCAGCAATGGCAAGAGATCACGAGAAAATATTAAACTGAATTATTTACACAACAAAATAATGAATGAAAGCAGGGCACAGAGCTTTCCACATGGCCAGCAGTTTAACTTCCAGCCAAAGGTGGAAATCTGATCCTAAACCTCTATTATTTTTTTTAACGGGCAAGGACAACTATATGACCCTACGTAATAAGAACCATTTTTTCCATTGGTCTTATAAGCAGACCATGAACTTTAGCTACCATCAAGCAAAGGTGATGCTTTGTGTGCCGAGCAAAGCAAGCCACTTTGGAGCTGAAGGTAACTTATGGGTCCCATCCTGCCCTGCAGGCGCCTGCTGAACCCAGAATCACCCTCCCGGGCCTCCTTCTCTGCTAGAACACATTATTTCTGCCAGACAGCAAGTCCCAAGCAATCCTCCTCTCCCAGATGAAAGTTTTGGGTTATTTTGGGCCAGCGGTTGTGTGAAAAGACCTCAGCTAACCAGCCAGCAGCAAGCAAAGGCACAAAGTAGTTCCGGGACACAAGAGCGTTTTACCTCCTCTTTATTGAATCCAATCATCTTGCCCTAAATGTAATGGAGAAGCTGGTCCTGGCAAACCTGTTGTCTTCACCAAAGTCTTGCTCCGGCCACTACTAAAGGTGATACAAAAATTCACGATCGCTTTGGTGAGGCGAGGCGAGGTTCAGGTTATTTTGGGCAGGGGGGGTGAAACAATGACCCCTTGGCTCAGCCCAGGGTAGAACCTTGGAGCTGCCAACCCAAGGGTGAAGCTGCAAGTGGGATGAATCTCTCAAAAACACTCAGCACAACAGGCACACCAAATTTTAAAATACAGGCATGACGAAACTGGGGTGTTGGAAAGAGAAACCTGAACTTCAGCCTTTCAATTTGTAATTCAGCTCATAAATAAGTTGATTTCAAGTCTGCCGAGTATCCAACTAATAGGAGCTAGCTGGGGCTTAGCATTGGGAAAATCAGGTCTTCTCTTTAAGAGTCGGGCTACAGATTTAGGAGACTGATTTTGCCTTCTATATTTGAAAAATATTGACTGAGGAGGCTTTCCTGTCATGCTGTACTTGCACAGCCTATTCAATAAAATAAATGCCAAAATTCAAGGTTTCAAACTTGGTATTCCAACACTCCTGCAGGCACACCTATGGATATGGGAGACGGATCAGCAACTGAGGTGGTTGCAATTTTGTGGAGTATGGGCGACCTTGCCATGGGTACCCATACTGGCAACAGCAGTTGTGACCCTCAGGCAGCATTATCCCCTCTGCAACTCTCCCCCCCCAAAAAAAAAGCATTGTCTAAGGTAATTGCTCATTAGCCTTCTTTTTTTGGATATGCAGAAAAATAATTTTCAATAAAAAGTAATTATAAAATAAAAAATCACTCCGCTATTTGCAACGTGAGCAAAGCCCGCTTCCAAGCACAGATCTGGTAAATCGAGTTTGAGTTCAGCCATCTAAGTAGATAAAAACCCAGAAAAGCGCATGAAATGAAAATGCTGACAAACCTGTTAACTCTAGCAGTATGAATGGGGTTGCTATAATGATAGAAAACTATTGATTGGCAAATACTGTCTCGTTCAATTGATCAGGTCCTGCAAATCTCAGATAACACTCGTGTCATTAGAAGCCGGCATTGTGCTCTCGGCGGCTATGACTGATTGTCGCGCTATCAGAGCTTTGATTGTCTGATAGTACAAGTGTTGGGGAGCTTTGCTATTGATTTGTAGATAAAAATGTTCTGGTACTTTCAGACCTGTCAGTGAAATTCTTTGGATGGAAAATAGCATCGGACTTTAAAGGTAGGTCATTTGCTAATTAAGTTAATTTACCAAGAAGTTTTTTTGGGAAGAGCTGTTACAGGCACCTACTGATTTGCCACAAGGCAGGTGGCAAAACCTACTGAAGGACCAGGTCAATACGCTCTACCTGAGCTAACAGCTCCTTGAACAGACCTGCGTATTTCTAACTTTAAGGTTAAATTTACTCTTAGCTGATCAGTGTATGGAAATCACTATAAAATTCGGACTAATGATGCAGATGTTTCTCAAGAAGAGACCTACAGTAGTAAGGCCAGATCACCATAGCTTCTATAAAGAAGCTTTATAGTGCTCTAAATTGCTGTGCACCTTCCTTTCAAGCCCTTCCTATGCCTGACCCCTTGTGGGACTTCACTGTTTATACATTAGCCATTTCATCAAAAAGTGCTATCAAATCTACATCCCAAAGCCCATAAATCCCATTATTTTCTTATTCAGCTTCTGTTGGCTTTGCTTAAAAACAATTCTCCTCTGAAGGCCACTGACAATGTTAGTCTAATTATACTGCTTATTCATCTCTAGCACTTAAGGATGATGAAATTAGGCCTTATTAGTTGGTAACGTTTTCATTTAGTTTTTCATAAGGTGATTGGCACGTTGAAATTACAGCCCTACCTGGGATGCATTCAATCCTGCTGTAGCTCTGCGTGGGAGAAACACACAAGGTCAGCTGCCGGGTGGGAAGTCTCCCAACAGAAGCCTCAAATCAAAATTGCAAAGCCATTTCAGATGCAACCTTTTCCGTTACATTGCAATTGTAACAGAAAATGGGATTATTTTCATGTTTTTATGATAAACTTTGAATAATAGCTGTGGATTATATCCTGCTTTAGGATGATTTTTTTTTTATTTAGCCCATTTGTGGATTATTCCACTGCTGTTAAGATTTTTATAATTCATGTTCCCAGACTAAAAGCTCAAAAATTCCCAAACTTACCACGTGAACAAACCTGTATGCCCAAGGAGACTTTATCTAAGACTTTAAACAAATCTGAAGATAATTTTTTTCATTCTGTAGCAGCCAAACAAAAAGAAACAATAAAGAAGTTTCTAAAGCATGAAAACATATTTCAGCATCATTATTGTACTGGAGAATTTGAGGTTTTAAAAGAGTAGCTGGCGTGTGTAGATGACCTCTGTCAGATTGCCAAAAATGTCTTTTTGGAAAAATATACTTTTATGTTACAACATGGGTTTCTTTATGTGAGAAATGCACTTTATATACAATGAGATGTAAGGCCAGAGCATACAGAGGAGGTCAAAGCGAAGGACTCCCGGTGACCTGAGAAAGGGCTCTCTCCAGGAGAGGACATGTTCAGGGGTACTCTGCGTCCCTGGGTTTGGATGTCCCTCCCCAAATGCAGATCAAATGAACTATTTTTAAACCGTGCATACCAAAGCACATGTCCTTTGCCTGAACTGAAAGCAGAGATTTGAAGAGCTGTGATGAAGCTTGGCTTCATTAACGGCTGAGAGCATCTCTCTCTGGCCCGCCTTGAGGTATTTTCTTCTTAGAGAAGAACCATCTCCTGTCGTCCCACTTCGGCAAGAGAGAATTTGGGTCACATGGAGAAGCCCTTGCTACTCCATTTAAACGAGAAGAATAAAGACAGCAAAACTGTACTTCCCTGTAGACACATTGCTTTTAGCTCTACCAGCTTATGGCAGCTCTTGAGCACAGGTTTGTTTAGAGAAAACACAATATGGCCAGGGTGTGGGGAAATTCAGTAGCATACATTAGTTCCTGAGTTTGTTGATTATAACCCATGAAAACTTCTGATATTTCTAAGCAAATATGCCACACTAGGGAAAGCAAAAAAGTATTTCTCAATGACATTTTATTCATGGAAAAGATGGCACCACATTTATACATCTTCTCTTAAAAAAAAAAAAAAAAGACAACTGTAAAATTTCTGAAGAAGCTCTCTCAGTTTCCAAATTATTTTACACTTCTGTCCTGACTTTTTTTTTTTTTTTTTTTTTTTTTACGTGACATGGTTAGCTTCTTGCATTAATGCTATTAAAAGACTTGGCAGAGGTTTAAGTAGTAATGACCAAGTGATCCCTGTCATCTTTGGCTGAGGTTTTTTTCTGGATTTGAGTCGATTACAACCAGCCAGTTGCTGATTGCAGAATCGCAATGTCTCCAATGTTCATCATCTTTAATATCATCTTGGGGCGGGACCTCTCCTGCTGGAAGGAAGAGAGGGTTCATCCTGCATATCCGTAAAACGAGCAATATCAATAAATGGAGGATCAACCCCCCAGGATGAGACCCTGCTCTTTAACAATCCCTATTCTCTTCCTCATCCTACGCTCTCCTCCCCTCCGGTCTGGCAAGGCTTAATATTTTATTAAAGCTTGGTAATATTTGTGTCTATTTTTATCTTTATTTGCAGTGAATTACTTCAGTTTCACTTATTCCCCTCCTCTAGAGAGGAGCTTTGCCATGAACAGGTGACTTCTGGACTCATGCTTTGTAAAAGTGTTTTCAGGATCCCAGAGGATGTTTTAGATGGTAAAACAAAAGCGATGCTTCAGAAAGGAAAGCCCTCAAATATAGGAGGCCTTGACATTCGTTATTTCAAAGTCTCAAACCTTTAAAAGCAAAAGGAGCATTTAATTCAAAGACCCTATGGGGTATTTTTATTTTTTTTCTTCAATATTGCTGAAATGGTCTGCTACCTTTAGCAATAAAAAGAATATCTATCAAAATATAAAGGCAGTTAAAAACCCCATTCTGTTAGCAAAATCCACAAAAATAGCATGAGCTGTGGGTTCCTGCTTTCACTTTAAAAAAAAAAAGAGACATTTCTTTGCAGGTTGCCCCCCACCCCTTCACTTACATGACCTTTGCAAAAGTTTAAAACAAATTATAAGGAATTGAAAGGTTAAGGATACCTCTTTGCTTATCTGAAGTAAGGAATATTGACTAAAACTAAAGAGTTATGTTCTTTTCCCATCCTTCCAGAGAAGTTAGAAAAATATTTATGTGCTGTGCTTCTGACAAAAGTTTGTGTCAAATTTAGTCCTAAAGAAAGCGTGAAAGGAATGTGCACAGACACCTAAAGCAAAGATGTCAAATTTTGCTTAATTTTGGCATTTACTGCATTTTCTGAGACTTTGGCAGAGAAGTGTTGAAGTCCAGAAGATGGATTAAATACACATTGCTGGGGGACCAAAGCCACATCTTCACTGGTCGGGAAGGTCACTTCTTAATCTGTGATAGCTACAGGATCTACGAACTAGCGAGAGGTAAGAAATCCTTGTGAAAGACGGACACCAACAGATTGAGGAATGCTCTGCCTTCAGATCCCATTCTCTTCAAAGACCTACGGCCATATCCACTCACTGACCCTAGAGCAAAACCCTGGACTTTTTCCAAAGGAAAAGGCAAGACTCACGTCCCAGAACTGCCGCAAGAAGACAGCAGATCGTGAAAACATTTCCGGCAAAATTGTCTGCACTTACAGCATGCGTACGTAAGGGAAATTACATACGGAGAAACAGAAAAGCTTTGCTATTTATTTCTAGTTAGTTGGGATTCAAGCACGTTCCCCGCAAGAAGTCCTTTTCCATAAAGCCCTTCAGAGTTTAGCCTGGTATGCTCTGTGATATTCCAGCTGTCAAACCAGATCTCCATCAACTTTTTCTTCTTTACTCTTGACCTGAGTTTCTCCAAGAACACTGTTTTAAATTAGATCCCATGAGAAACATGACAGTAAATTCTTAGTTTTCTGATGGTTATAGAAGTTGCCATTGTTTTCCCATCATTATAGTGATGTTTGAGGCATGGAAGGAGAGGAATCATTTGTTAGTTCTCTTGTTGTCTGCTTTCCGCTCACGAAAGGAAACACAGGTAGAAATTTATTGGCACCCTTGACAAATAGCGTGCTGCTTTCTTTTGCAAGAATTAATTTCTCCTATTACACTAAGACATCATCGCGCATTTGGACTCTGATTCCATGCCCATTTGCACTGATTTTGTGCCACGGAGATATCACTTCCCTGTGTCACAGAGGAAAGAAGTGGTGCTCAGCATTTCTTTCATAGAGGATATCCTTCTCTATAATAATTCTGAGGAGGTGTCATTAGCTTGTGTCATGTAGGAAGAAAATGAGGGAGGAGGAAGCTTTTGTTCCATAATGCTGTATATTTCAGTCATTTAGTCTTATTGGGTTTGTGCAGCTAGGAATGAAAGATGTAACTTCAGGCTTGCTATTGCTATTTCTTAGGATATATACACTCTAAAGAAAAAATGAGAGCAAAAAACCCACAAAACTGCAGTACTGGGAGCAGAACTTAAGATCTACGTGTCTAAGGCTCCTAAAAATGCAGACAAGTACTCACAGGTGCCCAGGACTAATTCCAAATTTTTGTCTGTCCCTTTGACCCAGACAGAATGTTATTAAACGGAAATCTCTCCCTCTGCCCTTCCCCCTTCATTTTTCTCAACTGTAGGATTTTCCATACGAATAATTATATGTCCTTAAATATCTTCTTTTTACCATTCTTCTCCACTCTACCTGTGGCCTATGATAGTCACTTGCTGATTTTTGTACTAACATATAGACATGTTTTTATGTGTTTTGTGGAGTCTGGCACAAAGAGGAAGAAAACATTTGGATTCAGCAGCGGGAATCCAGCCCCGATGCAGGACGGTGGGAACTTACCTTTGCCAAAGTCATTTTGCCGATTTCCTCGTTGCCCACAACTCACCCTCTCTGTAAACCCATGACTTGGGGTAATTTCACTCAGTCTGCAGACCCTTCACTCTTCCTGGGACACGTAACTCCTGGCTGGATAACTGTTCCAGTCAAGCATAACATTATGAGCATACTATTTTGCAGCAATAAAAACCCCACTGAAGATCCAGTTATCCCTGCAAGAGACTGTTTACAGAACCAACATAAATAACAACAGTGCCCAAAGCACTCTTTCGTTGACATTAACTGTGGCTACAGCAGGAGCTCATCACGACTGAAGAAAAGGGATGCGTCTTTTTAGCCTAAAAATACTCAGCGCACAGGCTCCGGCAAGAGCAAACCACTTCAGTTTTACCACAAAGAAACTTGCCATTTGTCAAGGCACTTCAATTAACACATTAATGATTTTTGTGTTCGCATCAGCTATACGTATTATTTTTTTATTACACATTCATTTGTACGATGAAAAATGCACCTTTTTCAGCAGCGAAGATAAACTCTTGTTTATTCCAGCTATTTTGGCAAAGCTCTTCAGCATGCCCAGAAAATCCTACAGCCAGGGCTTAGGATTTCTACGTATCACAGGGTTTTCTACCTGCAGAGGAATCTCTTGAAAGCCCTTGGATGCTAAAACAAGATTCAGAACAATGCAGCCAGCAGGCATCGCAATATTTTGTCAGTAATAAAGCATGCAATACTGCTTTTGATACAAAACTCTTCCCAGTGGCTTTCTCCACTAGCATCATACTAGATATAGCCAAATAAAATATATTCCTTATTTTTGAGGAGGAAAAAAGTGGCTTTGATCCCTTAAACTGACAAATCCCACTAGGATAATAAACCTACCAGCATAAATAAGGCTTCACATTAAGCAAGATACACTCCCTGCAGCCAGGGAGCGAGGTGTGAGTAAGGGAAAGGTAGATACTTCCTCTAGTAATCTGAAAACCATTTAAATTTTGAGAGGGTCGGAGAGGGTCAGTGGTACTTTACATTAGTTTTCCACTTTGCTTTTTGAGATCATGATTTCAACGCAGCGTTGACCATTGACTAAAAAACAATTTGAACAACACAGGAGTGGGAGTGCTCCATACAAGTGAATGTAATAGCTTTGCCTCATCATTATGCGAGAGCATTTATAGTCAAAGACAACGGCACTAATAGATTCATTCATTCATTCAGAAACAACCCCAGACCTTTCAAGCATGCAATTAAAATCTCTGTCACTTTATATGGAGCAAAGAACTAGTGTTTTACTGTCTAGTCACCAAGGTGTAGCACATATTATTTGACTGATTACGGCACTGAAATCCACAAAACAATCAGGATTCATGAATATTTTCGTGGCTATTGAACAGATATCTGAATTGAATTACTTTGCAAACAGTGACAAAGTCATCCAAATAACAAGTGAAGGTACTTATTATTTGATCAAGCGTAAGAGAAAAAAAAAAAAAAGTCAGAAATCTGAGGCTGGAAGGACTCTCCTGGGTCACTTTGTCCCCTGAGAGACAGGTAACCACATCACTTGGGTCAAACATCATCTTAAATGACTTTTCTCTTTTACCCTGCCAGCTCCTGCAAGGGCTTCCCAGGACCATGCTGCTCCCAGCTCCTGTTAATTTATGGCTCATCTTCACTCATTTGCCCTCACCGCAGTATCATCTCCTAGGTTAAAAAGTTCTTCCCTTACTCTTGCTGTCTATCTACATAGAGCAACCTTCAAAGGTTGCATTTTGCCGGGCCAAATAAGCTATGGCTTTGGCTCTTTTCATTTTATCCCGTATGATACTTTCTACCGCGTAATTATCAAACTCTCTACACTTTGCTGTACATTTTTTTCAGCTTGGATCCATTTATTTTGACCATGAGGGATCAGCGCCGTATTCAGCACCTTTACTGATAATTTCCACGGAGACATTAACGCATAAACAGAGGAAACACTTCAGCTGTTTAATCTTACAGTACATTTGGGTTTTATGCAGCCATACTGTTTTAGTGGTTCATAATCACCCTGTGATCAAACACCACGCCAGAACCTTTCTCCTCATTAGACATTTCGAGCTGATGAGTTTCCGCCTTATAGTGCCGATTCTCGCTGCAAGTCTCTAAGCCCACAATCAATCTCACTTCTCCTTCCCTGTCAAGTTTCCTACGTACCCACAGAAAAGGTAAGCGCGCCTGCAGGCCTGATGTACACTTGGTTTTCAAGCAGGGGAGGGATGCCAGTGGCAGGCAGGTTTTATACCTCTGGCACAGGGATGCTTCAAGCCCTTCTCATCAACTACTCACTACAACAGATTACGTTCTCAGGTCTGCCTTTCTGAAGTAAAATATTAGCTAGAGATTTCATCTTCCTTATTATTCCATTTAATTTAAATGGAGTTATTAATGTCACTCGGTTAAAGTTTATTTTCTCCAAGAGATCTACAAAGGCACGTGTAGGAAAGGACTTCTTCCCGCGCATTCAAAGAATGTTGGGTAAGAAATCCATGAGCTATTACATCAAGGAATAATTAGGTTCCACGATGTATTACCTCTAGATGGTCCTCTGACATTATCCACAAAGTTATCTCCCCATCACGGCATCATTCCTAATAATAATCATTATTATCAGGCATATTCCCATTTCCAAGATTTTTTTAAGAAATACCTGCGAAGACAGGGGTTTTCACCATGCCAGTGACAACCACCAGTTATCAATACTGACTGAAGGGTCAAATTTCTTCCAGTGACATTAAGGTGCTTAAAGACACAAATATATATTTTTGAAAAACCCACGCTTGTATAAGCTGATTAGATGCTTGAGTCTTATTAAAACAAATAGGAGTTAAAGCCTAACCAGCCCACTTGTGTGCTTTTTGAAGACTCAAAAGGCATCAAACTTAAAAAAAAAAAATAATTAAAAAAAAGGTCTTTGAAAATCTAGTCTGAAATACAGTTCAGTTCATGGGTGCGTGAGAAGTTGGGGGAGGCTAGGAAGGGGAGAAGAGAGATTTTAAAGGCTTTTCAGTGTGACTCCCATTGATCCATCTCCAGATTATCATGGGTTTACTTGCTACTCATAGCCTTGAGTTCTTGGCCTCCTGAAAGAGGGAGAGTCCTTCCTTGGGAAGGACTCACAGTACTGCTGCTGGTAAAGGGGCACCTGCTGGAGGGCTTTTACCTCGGTAAATCTTCAGGCTCTAGTCATCCAAAACCACACAAATCAATCAAACTCCCATGTACTCTCCTATTAAAAGTTCCCACTACTTCTTCCCTGCACACCTCTTTTATGGGATGATGTGGTGGAACTGGGGACGTGGTGGAGAGCACTGCGGTCCATGGAGGAACCTCTGGATCTACCACCACCAGCCACTGCTGGCTCCATCTTCCAGTGGCTCATCCCTCTGCCCTGCTCATAATCCAGTGCCCAAGCATGAAGGCACCCAGAGCCCCTGCATCAAACCCAACTCTGATGAGTACAGCGTGACAAAGGAATTTTGGTCACCAGCTGGATCACGTTAATGTCCGGGCTATTGAAGAATACTCAGAAAAACAAGATAAATAACCAGATGAACGCCCATGGGTGCACAAAGATATCTCGTGTTGAGTTCTCTACTTCAGAACATATATGATAGTTATTGCATTAAACACAAGGAACCCAGCACCGCTGACAGCTTTTCTTAAATATTGTGAGTGAATTTACTGCGTTCAATTCAGGCAAATGCTTTTAAACACAGGCGTTCGCTCAAGCGGCAGAAAGGGAACAGAGGAACAAGCTGTGACTTGATCTGCCGTTGTAGTAGTGTAGCAAAGCAACAATTCAGCCTGAAAATGTATCTTGTTGTTGATAGAAAAATAGGCAAAACAGAAGGCTCCAGGTTAGCAGGTAGGGATTTTTTTTTCAAGGTAGAAAGGGAAAACCTGGGGGAGAAATAATTTTGGCAGCAAAAAGTGAGGAAAGGCAGATTTTATGCTTAACTTCGTATGACACTGATGGTTAGCATGGGTGTGGGTGTAAATCATTGGATATGCAAGTTGAACATACACATGAGGACGCCATTCTCTCCACTTTTCCAGTACAGTTAGTGGATGCAAAGTGTCTCTTGCTCTCCACTTTCTGCATAGCTGTCTCCTACTGACCATGTGGGAAGCTGGACTCACAAGCCTTGACTTGGGGCAGGATGAACATCTGAGCTGGCCATGACAGCTTTAGTGGAGTCTTGCTTTCGCCAAGGCCATCAAGGAAATGTCATTGTGTCAAGGAAAGAAAATAAAGGAAAAGATACGCCTCTGCATATTGAACAGATGCATGTTGAATAAAACTAGTTCAAATATTGTGTTTAATTAACTCCCTTTTTCTTAACAGAAAAACAAACAACAACAGTACAAGATACAAAGGAGAAGCAAGAGGCCCTCTTGGGCAGCAGACAATGCAACTTGCTTGAGACACTGACAAGTTCATAAAAAATAATGTTTCTGGAAAGCTTTAATTTTACAAAACACAAGGGTCCCTGGCTGCTCTGGCAACCAACCTGACCACTCAGCAAGTTTAACAAGAAGGGATGGTAATTTTGGTTTATCCATATAAAGAAGCCTGTCCAACGCATCTTTTATGACATGTCTTAGAGCTACGTATGGGTCTAAGAAAATATGAGTCAATTTTCAGTCCCAGCCCAAAGTCTCCAGGACCACGTCCCAGTTCTTCTCTCACACACCACGGCCTGGATTGGGGTGCTACATCCTCTGACATGTGAGCATCCATATTAAAGAACCTGCCTTCCATCCACCAGATACCAAGAAGTATTGCTAATACGACAGCTACCACGTCATATGAGACAAAAGAGACATAATGGCACACTCAGTACCATTGCTTTTTTCTTCCACGACACATGACACGGCTAAGCACAGCTCATCTAACAACAGAGGTACAGAAGAATGGAAAAGGGCAATAGCACGTTAACAACCATACCTGCTCCCTGATACGAGCAGCAAACCTTCCCTGTTCCTGCAGCATTTATGAGTGCACTTAAACATATGGATCAGGGACCTTTGGTAGCAGCTGAAAAGCCCGTTAGGATCACTGCATCATTTATGAGTGCAACTGAGAATATTAGCTTATTAGCACAGGGCCTTTCTCATCAGACAAGGCAGAGGCTGGACTATCTGTCAAAGCCAATCAGCCTGTACATGTCTGTAGGAAAATAAAATCTCTGGGTAAATAGATCTAAAAGGTTTCTGTGTGGTGTGGGCTTCTAACCTTTCAGCTCCAGGAAACAAAGAGGGAGAGAGAGAGAGAATATCCCGATACTACTCCTCCATTGGTAATGTCCCAAAAGTCTCATAGGACATTTCCAGGGTGACCTACCCGTTATCAAATTGTTGTTCTTTTCATCAAATACGGCAAATTTAAAAGCCCAACCAATAAACATTCTTTCAACTCCTCTGTCTCACTTACCCGAGTAGCCCCAAGCCTGAATGCCTGAGGTGAATTCAGTTGTGGAAGAAGATGGAGCCTTTTGTGTAGTAAAATCTCAGTCCATCGGCAGCTATATAACCAAAAACTAATACCTCAACGCCGCAACACAGATGTATCTGGTTTCTGTGAAGCCATGCTGATATATTCATGGCTGGATTTACTTGTAAATGAAAGCTATCAGGGGTAGGGACATTATTTTACGGTCTGTTTTGCACTGACCATAAAGGCTTCCTAATAGATGTCTAGAGCTGCTGGGTATTACTGCAATATAAATAATAAATAATAATATATCATTTTAAATGTAAACAGAGACATTCTGCATTCAAGTACCTTTTCAAGTCTGCTTGAGATGCAGCTGTATTATAGTTCACACTTGAGTAGCCTACCCTTGAGGTAACAGAGACATAGATATGAGCTGTGACATTTAAATTAACAAGAAACATCAAACATAAATAAAAAAGTCATCTTTGGTTGTTTCTGGAAGCTGATCACCCAGCAGCACTTGAGCACTAGGCTTTATGTTCTGAGCAAACTTACGTGATTTAGTGCAGAAACACTATAATAATTAACATGTTAATGCCTGTTTTTAAAGTTGCTTTACCTTGAGTATTTCCTCTATTACTGAATTGTCATCATAGAGAAAAACTGCACAAAACTGGGGTAAGTTCCTCTTTTTAGGAGCTGCTGTATACATCAAAAGCATGTCTTCTTGCACAAATCTTGACAACACTGACAATTTTGTCAAACATGCTTGAAAGCTCAGATTTTTACCTCGGGAAGACAAGGCCAAACAGGGCTGAAGGGAAACTCATTATTCAGGGGTTTGACGGAGAGAGGTTGCGACCACGGGACAATTAAGGGGCATTTCACTTTTAAAGTTTCATTTGATTTTCTATGGAATTTCCTCTTGTGTCAAGTACCATTATAGAAACACTGGCTCCATTCCCAGGCATTTACGTGGTCATTAGGTCACATCTCAAAGCATCACCTCACCGGCTGGACCACACGGGCAGGTACCCGGGGCAATTCCCACACCTCCCGCCTACCACACTGCCAGCACCTCGCTGCCACTCCCAGGTCACACTGCTCAGCTACTCTGGGACCTTGGTGGCCTTGGCTAGCGGAAAGGAGAGCAAAAGGGAGAAAAAAGGGAGTGAGACCCCAGCCCCTCATTGGGTGACAGCATTATTTTTCTCTATAGAGAGAAAAGAGCAAGTGGCACCTTCACCTGTCCCCAGCGACAATCCCCATCTTCCTGGGCAAACCCCTCTGATGTTGAACAGCTTCGCTCTTCTGGTTTATTGTTTGTTTTTTGAGCTTTTCTTCCTTACTTATCCAGCCTGATTTGTCCTTATTTCAGTTTAAGCCTATTCTTTCTAGTCCTATCCACAGGAAGACTTGGCAGTTGGAAGGTCCCCTCCAACTGAAATATTCTACTCTATTCTAAGACCACATTGTTCAGATTTTGCTCACAACAAGGTTTTTTTTTGGTGCCCAAAACCTGACCTCTTGGCCCTTGCCTCATCCGCTCCCCTCTGTGGGGTGCAGACTACCCTTGCAGGGTGTATTCTAATGATGGTATACAATTTTCCAGCCAGTTTTGTACTTACCCTGCAAATGTTTGCTTATGGTAATATTACGTGAAACTGGCTCGCTACCCACAAGGTTTGTTGCTGTTGTAAATGAAAACTGAATAGGTTTGACATGAACTCTTGTTAATTATTTTTCTTCTTGTTACCTTCTATACGTTCACAATACACCGTTCAATTGCTGCACTGCCAGCAGCGAGAGTCAACACACTGGGTTAAATAAAATTTAACAATAGCAGGGATAATAGAACAACACAGATAATATTGCACATATAAATATGTAAAAACTATGTGATATACATGCATGTACACTCACACATGTGTAATACTTGCATAAGCTTAATTCTAATAGAGATGCCTCACACTGTTCTTGTCAGATATTTGTGGTATTGAATTTAATTTAATATACAGATCATGTCAGCCTAGGCCAGCTGGAGACATCTTGTCTCTGGAAGTGTGTGGTCCAGCCTTGTTCTGTCAGCTCAGCATACTCAACCTGCCAAAAGTCCTGTAACTCAGGTAGGAAATTCAACCAAGAGCGTGAAGAGCAGATTCCTCTTGATCTCCACTGCAAAATGCAGATCTAAACTGAAATGCCTAGCTGAGGCCTCCATTAGTGCCAAAACAGTGTTGTGAACTTTGTCATTAAGACCAAAAGTCATTAAGACCGTGACTTTTTCAGTCACAGAAGCATTTCTGGGAAGCTGTCAGACAGGGCAGTCAGTCCAGCCTGAGCCCCAGAAGCTGCAGCAGTGTCTTGGAAGCAAACGCCATCCCAGCTCCCAACAGCCAACTTTCAGGAGGGATGGCTGCATGGGCAAGAAACCGGACAGGCTGTCCCCATCTTTCTACAGCAACTTGAATTTGTTTATCATGGATCCAAGGATGCTGCTCTGGAGACCGGTCATAGCCAATTAAATGTGAAAGAGGTGAACTAGGACAAATTATAAGATACGTTCACTTACCAGGTCAGCATCCTATTTCTCAGTGTGGTTTTGGCAGCACGCTCCCAAGCTGCCTGGGAAGCCTTGAAGGGCTCATCATGGATGGTGGCATTCACAATCAATCCTTAACTCCCAGCTAAGCCTACATCTCCCACTGCCACCAAAACGATAAACACAAGGAAGTTTCAACTTTCTTTTTTTTCCCCACTGCATTAATCAGGAACATTTTTCTTGCTCGTATCAGTTTGCAAGTTTTCTTTCAACGGCTCTCCCTATGCATCATTTTAAAACTCCTGGTTAGAGATACACACAACTTATCATTGTCAGCTGTGCACACTTATAGCAGCTCTGACATTTCCACAGATTTTAAAAAATTTGAGTCCGGACAAAATTTGGCAGGTCCACTAATAAGTAATATTGTTTTTCTTTGAAAAGGTCCAATTCTAATCAACCCATGGCAATGTAGTGATTTTTGCATGCATTTGTCCTTGGCAAAAGCCTTATTTTTCTAGAAGTAAATTTCATCAGCTTTACTGAGAGAATGAAGTTGCTTTTCAATATTCAGTCCTTCCTTTCTGACGGCTTTCATTTTAGCCTTACAGTCTTAATGGGGAGCAAAAAAATTATAATAATTAACGGGAAAAAAGAATGAGGGCTTTGCTCATGGTTAACTGTTTAGGAAAGGTCATCTTCTGACCCAAAAGAGTCTCTGCTCTCCTCTGCTGTGTTCCATTTAAACCTGGCCCAGAGGTGATGGTGTCCACTTCTTGCATGACAGGGTTTTGTTCCTGTTGTCTGTGGGATCTGGAGCTGACACAAGAAATTTGTATCAGAAGATCATCAGATAAAAGAAGTCGTGTGAGACTTGCTAAAAAAAGCCGGGGGAAGGAAGGATATGTCAGCAGGACACAGTGCTTCATACGAGCCCAGACTTATCTTTATAGTGAATGTTATCTGTAAGATTGATAAATGTGTGACAGGCTGGAAGGAGGAGAGAGGACAAAGTCGTTGTACTGAAAAACTAGGCCTGGCAACAATAAAAAACCCTATAAAATAGTTTAAAACCTAATAGCTCACTAGAGCTTTTTGCCAGAGCAAGTCCTCTCTGCCCAATAGCTCTCTAAAGACATTAGAAAATGAAAGGAGTTTTAATGCACCCCTACATTTCTTTTCTTTCTAGTTTTACAAGGGGCGATGTGCCAGTCTGATTATATTGTGTTGTGAACTGGTATTATGTCCTGCAAGCAAAGGTAAGAAGCCTTTTTTATCGTTCCATTATGCAATTGTTGCTACTTTTTACACTTGTTTCAGTTTTGATGCAATAACTCCGTATTGCAACCAACATTAATTTTTTTTTTCTTTTAACCATTCTTTGTCTCACAGTAATAAATACACTGTGCAAACAAAAGCACATTACCCAGACAGTGTACGAGCAAGGCCATTCCTTCACATCTTGCTTCTTCAAATAGCACGCAAGCCCCAGAGGAACCTATAGCAAGGTGGTGGGGACGTTTTAGGGATATTTTCTCCCTGTCTTAGTGTTAAGAAAAACAAAAGGTTATGTAGCTGATAACAGCAGTCTCTACCTGAGCTAAACAGGCCCTAGGAACTGCCCAGGCAGACAAAACAAGCCACCACTCAAATCCTATTCTTTTTATGTAAAAACCCTCCCCCTTTGTCCTTTTCAATTATGTATGGTCATGTTCTTACAATAGCTTCTGCTGTCACTATGATTTAAAGATAAGGTTTATTTTAAAAGATCTTTTGTTTCCAGTGCCAACACTGCTAGTCTAACCAGATAAATAAGCACACGGTTTTGAGACCCCCCTGGATTTCTTTCCGCCTTCCCCAGAGTCTGACACCCAAATCTCTTGCTAATAATTTCAAGGCTACTTGGAAGGTAGTCCTTGCATAATTTTTAGCTTAGCATAAAAAAACTGCCTAATTGTTATTCATTTGGCTTGGCAGCTATTATACACCGAAGTGACCTCTGCTTCTCCGTTAATTATAAATAGTTTTGTCTATTGGATAAATTGAAGTGAATTAGCTCAGTTTTAAGATCTTATCAATAATTTAAACAGCCATTTCAAACAAATAAATTAGGGGAAAAAAAAAGACCAAAAAAACCCAAAAAAGAACCAATCTTATGCAGAAAAGGCAAGTGTAAAGCACCAATAATTTGTTGATGTAGTAGTGAAGGCAGAATTTAATAATAATGCTAAATGCAGAACAGGTTTTACTTCTCCGTGCACTCAGGCCCGTACATTTGCTGTGGAGCAGAAAGAGTTCTGAGGTCTGGTCCCTGCCCAGCGCAGTAGCCCATTAGCTGCAGCTGTCGGAGACATCTGCCCACTTCTATTACCATCAAAGCCAAGCAACAACAGCAGCGCCGTCAGCCCCGTCGCAACACCCCTTCACTCCACGCTCAACTGCCGCCAAGCAATTGGGCTTCTGCTGGGCCACGCTTAAAACAGAGCTCAGAAATGGCTTTATTCTTAAGCAGCAAGGTCATGCTTGGGTGAAACCTGTATATAAGGTTGATGGTATCATCAAGCCTTGAAGAAACAACATCTTTCTTTCTGCTAGGAAACATCAGCCAGAGTTTCTTTCCGGTGCAAGGTAGGCAACCGTGCCTGATAAGATAAGCTCTAGTCATAAAAAATACATACGGCATAAGGTCAGGTTTCATTTTGTTCTGTGATTCATTTTAAGCCTCTGGAGAGGCCATCCAATGTGAAGACTTCACAAAGAAAATAGCAGGCGGCTACAGCAAAGGGAAGGACCCGAGCACTGATTTATCTATGTAATTCTATTATAGGCAAAAAGAAAGCTCTTTTATTCACAAATAACTTGTAAAGATGAGCAACGACAAGAGATTTGCTGTAGTAGATAAGACCACTCGCCTTATGAAGTCCTAGTGAAAGCTCCACCAATTTAGTGTGCAACATTGGATGTTAGATGAGATGATGAGTTAGAGCATCAGCGGCTTTCAGTCTTTGCATTCGGCTCTTCCCTATGGTACAGGGAGGTCTTCTCTCCCCTGGTCCCTCTGACACATCCAGGTTTCATCTCAATCTTTAGTTTTGTTTAGTTTTAATTGTGAACACAGCTTAATGAAAGCATATGCCAGCAACACACGGACCCACCCACGTGCCTCGGATGACGGTATGCACCATACATCACACGAATATGTCCAAGGTCAGTCCCACCTCAGAGAGCTACTATTGATTCACAACAGCCAAAATCACCGACTCTAAGGTCAAAACATATTGAGAGCGTTAGTACTTATTGCTGTGGAGCGTCCTCTCTTTCCTCTCTGATAACCTCCAACCCTGGTCAATGCTGGCAGAAGTGTGCCGTATTCCCAAATCCCCCATAGTGTCGTTCTTCAACAGTTCTTCAGGGTTTCCTGAAAGTCTGGAATATTTACTCACAGCTATGGCACTTTCCTTATTTCACTGAGCAAACAGTTGGACACAAAATGTCAAGAAAAGCTGTGAAAGACAGAAAAGATGTTAACAGAAAAATGTAATGACTGGTGGTAATGCCACTGATTGTAAGCTGAAGAAAGCTATTTCTGGCCAGAAAATAACAGATTTGCAGAACCTTGCTCAAGCATTACAATTCTTTTCATATACACTTAATATATCTTTCATTCACAAAAATACCTTTTTCCTCCTAACATTTGTCATCCTCAAAGAACATGAAATTAATTTAAAATGCAACAAAGCAGAGCTGGTATAAATTCCTATTTACTATTTTGGGCAAAATTTCACCTAATACGATACTGCACATAAAGCAAAGCTTGACTTCCAAAGCGCAAAGGAGTCTTTTTTTCTGCTGTATCAAGAAGGACAGAGCAATGGTGGATGGAGCCTTAAAAATCATAAGCTGTTGCCTTTTAAAAGTAAACTAAAAGCAGCAATTACAAAACTTAATGTAAGCGTGAGACACTAAAGAACGAAGAGATATCTAAAATACTAGCAACGCAACAAAAGCAATACACTGTGAAAAGGTCTAAGTTTTGCTTAATCATAATGAGGCTTGGAAAACAAGGAGGACACCCCACGTGTCCCCCCCCCAAGGAGCTGTCACAAGCCCCAGCCTCAGCACTGCAAACAACCGAGTCTATCAGAAGATAAAGATCTTCCAAATGTATTTGTTCTCCGCATTTAATATTAATCAAAGAGCATTATATATTTCACACATCACTTGACTGTCTTAGCTATAGGGGAAGAAACGCAGGCTTGATAGAAGTAATGCAAGACAACATGCATAAATGTGTAAACCAATAATAAAATAAAAAAGAGCAATCAGTTGATTAAACAAAAGGTCTTTTGAAGCTGGGACTTGGTTTGCATCAGCACAGAAGGAGTTAGCCTATCGGAAAAATGCACAAACATCAAGATAGAGGGTGTGATCCCACGTGGTAATCCTTGTACTTCTCTTCATTAGTTATTTTGGTCACAGAGTTTAGTAGCAGCTTCCCAAACCATTGGCCGCAGCAAAGGCTGCCAGCCCATGGGGCTGGTCAGGAGCTCTGGCCACGTACCCTGCTCCTAGCTTCATCCCTGAGATTCTGTGGGGTCATTCACGCCACAGAAGTGACCATGGGTGTAATTCATGTATGTGGAGTGTTTAGAGAGCTAAAGAGAAAAATCTTAATGTAAGGGCAATGTGTTCATAAGAACGCTATTAAGGAAAAAAATGGATAAATGGCTCAGAGTACTTGAGCCCGGACATACGCAACCCTTAATTAACTCTCTGCAGAAGCAGAAACATGTGCACGATATGAAACCTGAAGCCCTGGTCCATAGGAAGAGCTGCTTGCCCTTGTCCCAGCCCAAAAGGCAACAAGGCTGCCCCGAGCCTGGAGAACCTGCTCCTTGTTGGTGCCGGGAGGTGGGACACAGCATCCCTCTGCGAGGACGGGGAGACGGAAGAAGCAGGTAGGTGAAAGAACAGATGTTAGAAACGGTAGCGGTGCTGGACGCCTGACCTGCACACAGAAAGCACCGAGTCACCCCGGCTGGCCAGGGGTTAGACCCACCCGTGTCCCACCCACGGCCACCAGCATTTGCTGTTCATGTGGAACAGGCTTGGAATGACCAAACCTGGCTCCGGTTCAGCATCCATCAACTTGCCACAGCTTTTGCTCACAGTCACAGTGGCACATTCAGAGCAGCCATCCCAAAGAGGAAAGGGGTGGTGGCCCCTCAGCTCCAGCACCACAACCTGCCACTCCCTGCCACCAGGGCTTCAGTGCTGCTGCTGATGTTCCATATTTTTTTATTATATTTTTTTAAATGTTGCTGTTTTCAGCTATCTTCTGCAGTTTCACAGTATGACAAGGAAAATGGAATGCATCTAGTGCTGCAAACACTTCTCTACCACAATTGTTGGGGGTAAACTCTGCTACTTCTAGGTCCTGAGATGGCTAATCTCCGATGTACATATCTCCTTGGATGCTGGGTTTAGAAAACGTTCAGTAATGCTAAACTGAAATGAAAATAAAAGAGCTTCTAATTCTATCACTATAAATGTATTTTAGGCCTGAGATCCAGCTGAAGGAGGATTGCTTCATTTGTTTCTAACCTTTTATTAATATTGTGCGTGTTTTGTTGATCGAATCTTCAGAACTTAATTTGAGATTGACCAGACCCAGAGTTTTCTGGGGCTTACACCATAACCCAAGATATTAAACAGCATCAACACATGGGAAAACACTTGGCTTGCCAAGCTAAACACTTCTTGTGTGATTTTTGTAACTGCTTTTCCCAGATAAGACCTTGCGGTGGTGGTTTTTGGATTGTAGACCAAGTGAGTACACAAATACTGTATTAAGCTAACTCCACTCAATTTGCCTAAGTGTCCTGAAGCACGTTGGGGGTTGTTAACAAGGGGGAGGTTTGCTTGTCTTTTTTTTTTGTTGTTGTTGTTATTTTGTTTTGGTTTTTCCCAAGTCTGCTCATCTGGTGGCCTCAGGTGTCCACCTTAGTGCTGTAAAAACACAGCATCCCATTTCTATCTCACCTAGAAGGTAAGAGACTGCCCCAGAAAGCCGTGCTGGCGTAGCTGCGCTCCACCTGGCACTTGTTTATAGCAGGGTTTATGCTCACATATATACCACGCACGCTGAGGGGAACCTTTCGGACAAGGACAGCGTAATTCATTTTGAGAAACATTTTCCTCCTGTTTAAGAGTGAGTATAAATTGAAATTCCTCAAGGGAACCAGGCACGATATTTTTCATTTTCTCAGAATCCATAAGGTTTATTGTTAGATTTATTCCCTTATTATTATTGATTATATAAGGGCTGAAGATGGGGCTGAGTGGGAATTTAAACCTTTTTCTTTCTTTTTTTCTTTATTTTTTTAAAGAGCAGGTTACATGTCAGTGTTATTGATTTTCAAAATAAAACAGGTGCTGAAACCTGAATTTTTCAAACAAATTTTGGAGTCAAGAATGCACTGCTTATTCACCTGGGTATTTTTTATTCAATCCCACCGACTTTCTGCTTGGGATTCCAGTTTATCTCCCTGCTCCTGCTTGGTTAAACACCATCTAGTGCCACAGCCAAGAATCACATCTTACATTACCAAAAAAAAAAAAATAAACACAAACCAAAGACACCAAAAAACCACCAAAAACACGCACGTAGCCCAAAAAGCCACACAAAATAACTACTCACAAAACCAAAAAAACCCAGCCTTACTTATATCAGCAATACCTGAGAATTCTGAAAAATCCTTAAATTTAACCCTCACAGTGTCACTCAGGTTGAGAACTGAAACAGAAGATACTGCGTGAATGGGGAAAAAAATAACTTAAAAAGAATCACAGAATAGAAGGAAATTGAATTAATTTCTCTGCAAACTGGAGCATGTCTTCAGCCAAACCCATCCTCCAGCTCCTGCTTTTGCTCACCTTCAGCCAGCAAGGCCAGGCGGGAGTGTTTGTAAATACACAGTAATATTCTCATCCATGTAGGCAGCGTCTGATGGGGAGTAAAAGGCACAGCCCTTGGCAATGCAGGTCCATCCACAGAGCAGAAACCCCCGCGGCAGCATCACACCACCCCTGCTGCAGAGCCCAGGCCTGGGGTGATGCTCTGGTCACAGAGGCTGGCAGAGGCAGCTTGACCTGCACCAACGTTATCTTAATTTTCAGAGAAATTTTTGTAAAATAAATCAGCACCCCTGATTTCTGGGTGCCTTTTTTTTTTTTTTCTTTAAATTTTTTTCGAAGCTGGCTTATCAGATAACTTTGCAGAACGTTGCTTTGGGACAGATTATTGCGTGACACAAACACAGGAATTCAGAAAGAAGGAATTTCTCCTCTTCTCCTGATGACAGAGGAGAATGAGATGCAGCACGTTTAAAATCAAGCTCGTTCTCCAACAATTACAGCCTTTTAATATTCCACCTGCTTAACTCTAGAGATAAATCATCATTATCGACATTCGATACTTGGGCACTACAAGAGACCGGGGACATTTTTCTCTTGCTTCGGCTGAACAGTGGCGAGCTGCGGGGTGGTCCCTGGCACGCGGTGGTTTTATGCCTCACGCCCCACGTGCGTGCAGGCTCCCACTCGGTTGTGAAGGAGCAGGAGACGGGAGACACCCCCGGCACGGCTTTCGGTGATTGAACGAATCGCATCATCCTGCTGACTGATCACTTCATCACCGCGCTAAGAATAGCAAAGTCGCAGGCTTTGCATTTCGCTCATCACCCGAACAATTCCATTTTTCTCCTGTTAGTAGTATTTTAGCTATTTCATCCCTGCAGAGTGACAGAGAGCTCCCGTACGCCAGCACCGCACCCTTAGGACCAAGCATCTTCTAACGATCACCACCGGATGTTCATCGCTATGGCTCTGCTGATCGCACTTCAAACGAATTTACATCGGACGAGAACGCGGCCGTCAGGTTTATTAAATGAAAGTATTCGGGAAGCGTTCTCCGTAAAGCGCATTGGAGCACACGGAGCTTCGTCTGAGGTCAGCCAGATGCTGCAGCAGTTATGGCATTCATTAAGTCATTGAATATTAATGACAAATTAACACAAACTATAAATGAGAAGCAAATTTTCACCTTTAGACTCTTTTAATGAATTACGTTGTATATATTTTCAAGCCAGCAGTAGTCTGACACACACTGTTTTTCAAATATTTCATTTACCCCATTTCTAGCTATTTTTTCCTTCCCATCAGCTAAGAGCCCATTGATTCCACCTTTAATTACTGTTCGTAGCCACATCTGTTCCAGATATTCAAACAGAAAAAAATCAGATAAACGCTACAAAGTAATTTCATATTTACTTTTTAAATCATTAAGCAACCATCTTTCCCCGCGTACCAGTTTTAAATAACCCTACAACCCAGGAGAGGGGAAACCAAACAAAAACGGCTTCTGATTTTGGAAAGTCGGGAATCAAATCCAGTCCAAAATCCTGCTCCTGCTTCTGCTCCTCCTGACCCCCCATCAATCCGATGCTTCAAAATAATTGTACAGGGTTTCTAACCTGGAGCTGTGCTGCTCAATAAAGCACAGATAAGTGAGCGCTGGTGGAAAGGGGGGACATTTTAATACCTGGCACGCACGCGCGTATGCCGCCGTGTTCCTGTTTTCCTTGGAACAAACGCTGTTACGATTTCTTCAAGGAATCAATAACGACCATTGCCAGAGCACGGCACTGTTTGAGATGCGGGTTGCATAGGGAGACTGAAAATTTATTGCATTGTAAACGTAGGCAGAAGGTGGTAGGTAAGCTGTAATTAAAGTTTTGCTGATAATAAAAAATGGGGGAAATAAGCAGACTCCATAGTCAGTAAATGTTAGTACTGCTGCACAATCGCACCGTTTTGCAGAGAAAACTGCAGCACTAGGCTCTTTTTCTGCACGATTAGCCTAAGGAAGCGTGGTTTACATTTCAAACCCCCCAAAATGCCAGCATCCCCTGTGCCCTTCGTCAACGCTTAACATCTCCAGAGCCTTCCAAAACTTCAACTCCTGGCTTTTAAATCTCATTCTAATTCTCTGAAAATCATGTCTGCCATTTATTATTCTTGGGATGTGTTTTTACCTGGGAAGCTAAAATTAAGTAAGACCTTTACCATTGCACAGCTGATGCCTTTATTTTTTTTTTATTCTTCCTTGTAACAGACCTGGCTGCGTACAAGCTGGCGGGGGGAGAGGTGTTTAATGAAAAGTCAGCAAACCCCCATCCTTCCTCCCCACGTCTGTCTCTGGAGCGAGGAGCTGCCCCTCCGCCTGCTCCGGCAAAGTTCTGCATCGTGGTTGACTACGTAAAAAAATATAAGGCAAAACAAAACCCCAAGCCTGCTACCTATTTTCTTTTTCGTTTCTCTCCATGACTTCTTTGATTTTCAGATTTCTGTCCTTGTCCCAGGGTTGGGATTGCTCACTACTAATTATCCAATAAAAATAGAGTTGAAGTATTAAATCTATCCCTAGTTAACCCAATGTCTTTAATAATAAAAGAGATTTTGCACAAGGGATAAATACTGTGTCTCATTTTCCCCCTCTTACAAGTCTCCTGTCACTCCACACATATTAATACTGCTACTAATATACTGTTCCCAGTCAGCCACTAAAATAGTTTGGTTATTCTTATTAATTCACCGATAAATTGTGGCCTCACAATGCAATAAAAAAGGCTTTGTTGCTTAGGGGGCTTATTGGCAGCGTCTATTTGCCCCATTTGTCAAGAGGTTTTCCCCAGTTTTCCAATGCTACAGGCAACACCACTCCAGTATGGAGATACGATAAAAAAGCAGTATCTGATCCCATGACAGATGTCACCAGCTTCTCCCCAGGTATCTAGCACTGACTGATGGCACAGACAAGGGTCCGTCCCTCCAGGTTAAAGGTGAGTGGATGCTGCAAGAAGCTTTTCCCAGAAGGAAAAACAGCCACTTTCTGGTTAAAGTTCAGAACCCCTCACTTTCCAAGAGAGACGAGCAGCCTCCCACCAGCAGGATTCACCTGCGCTCCTGCAAGGTGTGAAACCCCAGCACTGGGGACAGAGGCTACCGAGTCACAAACACATAATTTATTTCCTAAATTAGCTATCTAGTGCTAATTTATGAACCCCTCAATCCCTTCTATGGAAGCAAGAACTGGAGAGGGCCCTTCCTTTCCAAATACCTTCCTTGGCAATCACACAGAACCTTCCAATAGGTGTTTGAATCAGAAGAGCCCACTGAAAGCCTCCAGCATACCTCTCTGCACAAAGATGCAAAACATTTCCCTACAATTTACACTTCTAAGACTTTAACAAAGACAACAGTCAATATGCCCCAGAAGAAGAGAAAAGGGAAGATGCTCAAGGTCTTTTCAACAGCAAAGAATTTGTTAGGCAAAATACACAGATGGTCCAAAGGAGTGGACCGTGATCCATGCTAGCAGGGAACACGGTGACTTCAGCCCAGGTAGCCTCAAGGAACTTAACGATCATTCAACCTGAGCTTCTCGCCAGGCTTTGCTGTCCGTGAACCCGGCCTAGCACCCTGCCCGTGGGAGCAGGTACGTACGCCTGCGCAGTCACCCACAGTGCTTTGGATAGAATCACCTCCTCTGACGCTCTCTCCTTTCAGTTTGGTCTTCCTCCTTGTCAGACAGTGGGATTTGATGGGACACACCAGGAAAGGCAAAGAACCAGCACTGGGCAGAGATGCCAGAAAGCCTATCACGGCGTGGTTCCCGCGGTGGGGAAGGTTTGGGGTCGAACACAGCAACAGCAAGAATTTCAAAAACAAGGGAACAAAGCCCATTAAGGAATCGGGCCAGGGTTTTTCAACTGGATAATTTTATAACTTTGGATTCTGAATCCTAATTAATAAGCAGCCTGTGTGACTGTGCAACACTGTCCTCTATTGGAAACAGCTTACCAGACCGCCTGAAGCACCACTAGACAGCCTCTGCCTTCGCTCGTAGGAAAAAAACCAGTCATTTTTTAGGGCTTAACATCTCATGTGATTTGGCTGATGTCTGCACAGGCTTCCTCAACATTATGCATCACCCGCGAGTTGTTCCAAAATATCATATTGTGCTTTGACTTTGCTCTGTGTTTATTTGGTACTGGTAGCAGTAAAAAAGGCTTTGCACAAGAGAGCCATTGAATTAATACGAGCAGATTTATTGCGCAGGCTTTATAATCTTTCTCGCACACCAAGCTCAAAAATCTCAAACGCATATATTAGGAGAAAGGATCCTGACAGAAGCGCCACGAGGTGCTCCATAAATATGCCAGTGCCTGGAGATGGGGAACCCAGTGACCTCCTGAAAGGGGTGCAATTCATAACTCCTCCTCCTTGCAGAGAGGGGATCCAGGATAAGGCATCATTTTTAGAGCTACCATCTCTGGAGGCTTCTGGGAATAAAAAAGCTGATTCACGGGTGCTACAGAAGAAGGATGACGAGTGGTGGCTTGCTGGGAGGGGGATAAGAGCACAGTGCAGTGGCTCGCAGCCACGTAGCTCTTGCACCATCTTACCTCTCATGCCGAAAAGCTGGGCAACGCGTGGGTGGTTTCTGCAGCAAGGAGGAGTAAATCTCCACGTTAAAGCAGACGAGATTCAGTGGCACAAATGCCGCCTATCTGCTTCCATCCCCTTCAGACCTGCACGTGCTTTCCTCCCTCAAGGAAAGACAACGTTTCCTGACTTTAGCACGTGGTTTGCCATCCTTCCTCCCACCTACTGCTTTTATAAAATGGTATTTTCCTATTTTCAGTCTCTAATTTCTTGTCTTCAAGGGCATGGTTCTGTTACAACTGGGGGGAGATGGGAAATGCTTTCCTCCAAGCCAGGCTGGTTTACCATTCTAATGGCTGCTATCTGGGGAGGCTGGCAGAAGTCACATGTCCATCTACTGGAATAGCCACAGCCCCTTTTCCAAATGGCGACTGGCCCAGTGACACCACACTGGGGCGTGAGATGGAGGAAAAGAATCTGACCTTTTTTCAGGATCTGATTTTAAGTAAAGGGACACCTTCCCGCTGATATGTGACCTGGGTTCATGTGCTTTCTGTCTGAAGAGGGCAGACGTTTTTTGTCACCAGTGCTCTGTCATCTCTGCCCACTCGGTGCTGGCACTGGTGACACTGTCCTCAGCGAGCCTGGCTGCAGCAGGGAGAGTTCACACCTGCTATTGTGAGAGACCTTGCAGTCATTAGTCTCCAAAATTGCTTTCCGTGGTGTACAAGAGACATAACAAATGGCTAATTTAATAAAATTGTGTCAGTTCATTCAGCCAGAGAAGCAAGGATAATAGCAGCCGATTCTGGAAAAAAAATTGGAAGTTGCTCAGATGTCGTGGCTTTGAACTTCTCCTAATGGGAGCAGCGGTGTCCCAGTTTCAGCCGGTCCCTGCTTACTCCTCTCCACCCGCGGTGAAGGGAGAGGAAAAGCACAGCAGCAAGGCCCCAGGATGGAGGGAAGGCAACACAGCTAAGCAGTAGATTGCAATAGGGGTATGAAACTCCTCACTGCTTCCTATTATCAGGAATTCCCCTGTCCTAATACCATTAAATTAAAAGCATCCGCATCTTGGAATCAATCCCAGCAAACACCAATTCTTATGCCCGATGTCCAACCACTGATTTCTCCAGTCTCCCCACTATAGAAGTGCTGGTCCTAAAGTTAAATGGGACAGATTTCCCCCTTTCCAGTCCTGCCCCGGCTCTTCATTCCACCGGTGCAAGCTTTGCTGCCATTTTTAATGCACTCGAGAACAAGGCCCAGATTCACTGTGGAGGAAACGGCCAGATACGGGACTCCCATAGCAGAGACCTGAAACCACTCTGGCTGCAGGAACGACCCAGAGAAGAGGCAGATCTGGCATCAGAAACCATGAGAAGCCCCTGCCTAGGTCTGCTGTGTTTCAGATAGGACACAAACGCACAAACGTGCTGAAGGAAGCAACACATTACACAAAGCATCACCAACAGCAGAGCAGATGGAATTTTTTCATTGGACGTTATCGATACATCATCATCATTGTCACCACCGCAATAGCAATCAAGTTTCAATCATCAGCTTCCACATTACCTTAAAGGTGAAATGAAGTGTTGAAATAAAAGTCATAGAAAAAGGCCCCTTCTGTCTCCTTTTACCAAGACTAAATATGAATAACTCAGAGAAACCAGCTACTGAATGAGCAAATAATTTGATCACATAGTCTTGTGGATGCAGGGTCTTTAATAGATTTTTAAACAGTCCTTACCTGGTGACCTTTAAACAAGTTGTAGTTATCATGTGTAAATTAATTATTTCCTAAAATGTTTTAATTTTAAAATTAACTTGAATGCACTCCTTGCATTCAATCTAGATTCAGAATGAAACTGAGCGGTGGCTTTACCTGTACTGAAGGGAATGTTGTGGACTGAGAATTTCTTGATTTATCATTTTGGTGGAGTTTCCTCCAGGTGCCTGCAGCTGCCAAAAGTTTCCCACTGCCTTCAGTCCTTCTGCCTCTGCAACACCAGAACATGGCCCCATCTGGCTCAACAACGCTTCCCTCCGTCCCAACATGATCCCAGCTGCACTAAAGGCACAACCGCTGGGAAAAACATCTGCACGAGTGTTCACCTCCTGGTGAGAAAGTGTGTTCCAGGAAAAACAAAAGTTTATGATGCCTGATTGTTTGTGGCACTTTTTTTCCTATCAATTTTCTGGCGTTTATTTGGTGTCCCTCTTACAGCCAACTGTTCCTTCTGACAAAATTTTCCTGAGGGTTTTAAGCCCTTCAAGTCCCTGTCAGGATGCACTTGAAAAAGCCTCAAAAGTTGCTGGGGAAGTGGAGGCAGACTAGCAGATAGGAGCCTGAATGTGCTTTTCTTAGTCCTCCCTTTCCTGGAGGCTTTTTGTGGGTACACCAAAGGCCATCGGGACTCCCAGGAGAGCCAGCTGAGTGTCCCATTCCAGCTGCCCAAGGCACCGTTCCCATTCGTACTTCACTCCTGTGCCCAGACCTGTTCCTAGGGTGGGTGTTCAAGTTATTATCAAGCTCATGGGATGTCCTGAAAAACTGCTGCTCCTCCTGTTCTGATTCCTTCCTGCTCCCCTTGGATGCTCCCTGCATCATGCTGGGGCTCCTCCCTCCTCCCCGACACCCTCTCCCTTCCCTGCTGCCTTTCTCACCACATTAGAGACCTCAGTAAGTCTCTGCAGAGCAGTCGAGCTGAAATCCCTCCTTCCCAAGCGCTGCATGGTTTTTAAAGGAATGCAACACCCAAACCGAGAGCAAAGACACCAGACAGGCCCCATCCATCGCTGTCGACACCAGCAAAAGACAAGCTGGAGCTGCGGGAAGCACACACCAACCTGAGCAGCTCCTTTTTATCACCTGAGGGCTTTGCAAGAAGGGGCTCTCATGCATCCAATAAAGCACACGTAGAAATACAGCTTCCAAATAATGAAGAAAAAAACTCAACCGAGTACAATCTGCTATGTCTAAATACTTGCAACTTCTAAGTAAAACAGTCTCAAGTCTTCCCAGCTCCCTGCCAAGCCCTCGGCAGCTGAACACCTGCGCTCTCCATCTGTCCCTACCTTCGCAGATCACCTCCTACTTCAATCACCTGCCACCAACCTGTCCCTTATTGTCTTCCTCCGGATTACTTCTCTCTCCAGACCTGATGGGACCAAAGCCCTCCAGCCTGCTCCGTTTGACTTCTCACGCTATCCGCCATGGAGTGTAACCTTGGGAAAAACAAACACTCACCAGCAAACCGCTTCTCCATGTTCTTCATGGGTTTGCTAAACTACAAAAGCTTGCGTTGCCGGTGGCTTGGCATTTAGGATAAAAATAAAAAACTCCAGCACAGGCAGAATTTAGAGAGGGGAAGAGGCACCATCAGTTGTGCCCCTGTAATTCAGTGCTTATTAAAAAAATACAAGGGTTTGGGAGGTCTAGACAGGGACAAGAAGAATTGGGCATAGATGGAAAATGTAACCTTTGATGAGTGACAAGTGAGGTTATACGAATGAATACTAATGAGAAAGCTTTGAATAATTCATACTCGGGGTTCAAGGTAAAACAGTTTAACCTGATACCTTAGTAGTTGTGCTGTCTTGCTGGCCTCAGGAATATTATCTCAAGGAACAAGACCCGAACATAACCCAGGTTTTAGATGTTAATTTGTCCGGGGGTATTTAAAAATCAAAGCTCACTCATAGTTGTCTAAAAATTGCAGCGCAAGCGCTGGAGGTTGGGTGGCTTTCCTTCAACCTGGCCCTCCAACCTTGTCCTGTGCCCACCAGTGCTTTCACCAGCATAACTTTTTGGCATTATGCTTCAGAGAAAGCCTGGACCACAAATTCTCACAAAGGTGAAAATTCAAATCGGAGGAGTTTTGCTCACAATTCTCCAAATCACAAAGGAAAATGCATTTCTTAGGGGAAGGTTATCTACCTTAGCAAGCTCAGGAAGAATCTGGTTTAGAAAACGGGCACAGTTTCAAAATTTAGGATTACTTTTTATCCTGTTTCCTCTTCTGCCTTGCCGAGTCCTTCACAGCACTCAGTTTAAATCTTGAAATAAACTTATACCTTTAGACAGAGTCCCAATTAACCAGTCCTCCGAGAGAAAGCCCTCTGTTCCTCCGGCAAACAGGAGGAAACCTGGACAACCACCAAAGTTATTTTTAACTGCACTGTAACGTGTTGGTACAAATTCCACTTTCACACATAACCTTTCAAGCGATATAAGAAATGACAACAAGTGATATAAACTGGGAAGCAGCAGCCACCATTGAGGGCATCAGAAAAAAAACCCTCTCTCTCTCGCCAGGCAGGGGATAAATCCACCATTACAAATTAGTACCATAAATATTACACACATTTGCGGTGATTTATACACTTATTTTATCTAAGCCAGGCATTTCTTGCTTTCTAAGGAGGGAGAAGGATGGCAAAAGCATACCCATTCGTCCCAGCTGCTGCCACCTGCATCAGGGACTTTCTGCTCCCCCGTTTCAATAACGCCATGCTGCTCTCCAGGGTTTTTTTTTAATCTGTAGATCACCACATACTTAAACAAATGTAAATAAATTGGAAGTTTATCCTAAGGGCAAGTTTGTCTCATTCAACCTGGTGTTTCAGTGCTTCTGCTGCACTTGTTTATATCAGAATTGCAATGCAGCTGCTATATCAAAAAGCTGTAAAACCCAGACACATTTGACTATATGGTTTCTTTTTTTTTTTTTTCTTCCTTCCTCTCTTTTGAACTTCACATCACCTTTCATAGTTTATCATCGCACTGCATAATCTCTGTCTCTGCAGAATTGCCGGGTTCACTACAGCGCCTAATACAAAATATAAAATATTGCACTGTGCACCCATGCAAAAGGCCAATTTTCATTAATCAAATATTCAGAAGAGTCAGTGCTCTATTATAATAAAAGCTCAGAAACCAGAGTGCGAGGAGAAACACATAAGATGGAATTTCACCACATGACATGCTGAAAAAGTTCCCACCAGGAAAATCTCAGTGCTTCGTTTCAGAACAACCATCAACCGGCTCCCGCTGCTGGGGGATGCTCTGCACCTTTATCACAAACAAAGTGCAACGGCGACAAATATTTCCCTCTCTCTAGCAAAACGCATCCTGCCCTTACTCCCTTACCTGCTGGTGGCAGGAGCTCTAAAATATTGCATAGGAAGTGTTGCAGTACACTTAGCAGCACACGATGCGACACCAATCCATAGCGGGATGAATGGTTGGAATCGCCCACTTCAGAGAAGAAGCTTAGAGATGTAGCAAATGATACTTTGGGCTTTGCAAACATGATTTTATTGCACCCGTGCAACAGCCAAGAGGGTGAGAAGTAGCTACAAATGCTTCCAGGCCTCCAAAGGCACCGAGCCCCACCAGGAGCGGACCTGGCGCATCCCCCAGCTGCCAACCTGGAGGAACCCAGTTGTGCCAACAGCTGCTCTTGCATTAACGACCGAGCATTTGTTAAATACGCCCACACCACTTGATTCGTGCCTTTTCATTTCTGAAGCTTCAAGTTTGGCAGCAGAGGACAGTCAGGACATAAGGACAGAGGAATCACAAGCCACATTTAGCAGGCGCGTGGCAGGACAACCCAAGAAGTTCCCTTGAATTCTTCATGTTTTAAAGGTGGGCTTTCCTCCCTCTGCCACTTCCCCAAGTTTCTGCTTACAATATTGTACTCCAGATTCCCAGCTGGATAATCCTGCCAGCCCAGGATTGTACCAGCACCCTTCCCATAAAAGCCTTCCAGAAGAAAAAAAAAAAAAAAAAAAAAAAGGCTGCTCCACTCACATCTAAACCTGGAGGGCCTCCTCTTCCTGGACCCTCTGCGATGCTTTGGGCAGGTTTTCAGTGTAATCACACAGCACATGCCCCCACCTCAGCAGCTCCCCAGGACACCTGAGCCCCAGCAAGAGCTGGATGTGTGGGGAACGGCACCCAAAAACCCAATAGACCCAACACCCACCGCAGGGGCCACGTGCCCCGGCGCATGCTGCTGGCCAAGAGCTACCACCCCTCCACACCCTTGCTGTCCACTTCCCCCCGTCCCAAAAAAAAAAAAAAAAAAAAAAAAAAAAAAAAAGGAAGTGATTTCACAAAATAAGTCATTTCCCAAAGTGAAGGCTCTGACCAAATTCTAAATTTTAATTCTATTTTACGCGGTGCTGCAGAAAAGTGGACACTGAAAAATTATCTGACTAGGAGCTTAGCAATCGAAAACCATAAATCATCCTGGCAGTTATATAGTTTTCTTGTGAGTCGATGCTTATGGGACTAGCTGTTAACTAACGGAGGCGTGTGATGGGCACTGCCGCTTTTTTGAGTCTCCACTCAGTAGGGGCAGGGACTATCGATTCCACTGCAGCGTCCCAGTCCTCCATTTACAGCCTTTTCCCAAGGGATGGGGAAGGAGACATGGAGGTCTGTCACTCTCAAAGGTCATTTTGGGACCCAGTGTAGGATTTAGGGGGTGGATCCTTTGCGAGAAAAATAATAATAATTAAGAAACAAACAAAAAAAGCCACCAAAAACCCCAGAAGTAACAAGCAGCAAGAATACAAAGAGATTACTTATTTTTAATTAAATCTGCAGTGAGCACAATGACAAGAAAAAAATAGGAAATTAATTCATTTTCTATATAGCAAATGAAACTAATGGATGTTTGGGGAGATTTTGACAGCAAAGAAAAAAAAATAAACCAGAAAATCTGCGTGAAGCAGGAAATTAGACGACTTTTCCAGACTCTACAAGGCCCCATTAGGCAGAACAATTAACAAACCTTTCAACAGATAAAAATAGAAGAGCTTGTGGTCACACTGCTGGATTTTACCTCAAAAAAACCCACTCAGCTGCATTAATTGAGTCTTATGTAAGATTTTGCCAAATGTGTCAGCTGTATTCCCAACTGGAAAAAAAACTGACGGAGCTCAATGGAACTGGGACAATTTACCCTAGCTCAACTTTAATGCTAAAAACAATATTTGTTTATGAATAGATCCCCTGTGCTAAAAGCTGAACTGATTTCAAACTTTTACAAGATTTGAAGTCTCCTTCAGCAGTGAATCAGGAGGAGCGAGCAGGAAAATTTTCCACAAAGCTCCCAAAGCCTGATTTAAAACAGGGAGAACCGAGATACCTAACTCTCCATTTAAGGAGTTATTTCCTGAAATATTTACTTTCCCAACAAATCAATCGGCTTCAAATCCATAAATCCAAGTGGATAAAACCATAGAGGAAAAAGTAGTTTGCTTTAGAGCCACTAAAATACTTGAGTTGTGCACCTTAGGTTTAGTCCCAAAGCATTAAACGCAAGCAGAAATATATCAATACCGAAATATGTCACAACTACTGTCATATAAAACAGTGGCTGTGTTTGTCAAGTTAACTTGCTTGCTAATTACCTACTATGAAAAAAAAAAAAAAAGGAGCTAAGCACACGTAGGTGTGGAAACACTTCAAGAGGGAGCTGGAAAAAAAAGTTATTTGAGCATTTTGCATATTAATTCTGTTCTTACTGTTCTGACTGCTCTTACATTTAATTGCAGTGGTTTCAACCACATCAGGATAATCAATCATCACTTTAAAATGTAATTAACTCCTGCAAGAAACTGTTCATGAAAGGAATTAAGAAATTTACTGTCTGAAGCTAAATTTGGGGTTACTTATACATTTCTTCTACTTGTAGAAAGATTCTAGTGCTGGCACACTATCTTCCAGCTCTGCGGGTGTTGCTCAGGTTGTGTTTCTGCTGCCGATGGGGAGAACCAGACTTCAGCAGGAAACACAGGACAGAAGGAAGGATGTTTTTCTGGGGTGTTTTCGGGGTTTTGAGGGTTTTTTTTAGGGTTGGGCAGGGTTTTCGTGGGACAGAGAGGCAAGGTGAAGGCAGATTTTCTTTATTCTCTGGAGCTACCACTAGGCTCTGACATATGATTTAGAAGGGAGTTAAAAGATATTCACCAGTTATTTGATTTTATTGAAGAAGTCTTAAAAATACCCGTGATACACACTTTGAACGAGACTGTTGCTTTGCAGCTGCCTGAACTATGGCATTTACCATGCAAATAACAATAAAAAGGGAGAGAACCAACAAAGGGACGGCAAATAAGCATCACTGCCTTCCAGCGTTCTCTGAACTGGAGGTAGACTAGGTATTAAAGAAGAAAAAAAAGTTAAAAATAGCTTTGCCTTAAAGAGCTTCTGTCAAAGCAGCAGCTCACTGAAAGCTTTTCTTGCTCCCATTTGAGCCATGTCACGATAACGGTTGGCCCCAGTGAGGACAATGCCCATGAGAAGTTTCAGGCAAAGAGCTGCAGCGCTGGTTTCATTGCACGTTGACCACATGCAACGGCCAAAGGCTGCAAAAACCTCCCGACAGGGAGGGTCTCGGTACCCCCCCTTCTACAAAAGCCCCCAGCCTCACCATTTTCCACGTTAGCTCCCGAACAGCTGCCCCAGTTACACGGAGATGTTTTAACAGATGGAGCAACCAGCTGGAAGTTAGATACTACTTTCCCTATAGCTGGACACATACAGAGCTCTATTAAATTTTAAATTTTAATCAGAGAATGTCAAGTTCAAAATTAGACTTAAGCCTCTGATTTTAAGGTTTGGTGGATGAAATATATTATCAGCCATAAGTGCCCTTTATTTGAAGGAGAGGGAGGGTTATTCCTGTTTTAAAAAGCAGGCACATAGGCAAGTCGTCTCCCCTTTATCCCTCACAAAACACACGAGTTTCACCCAAAAGCAGGACATCACACAGCCAGGCCAACTCAATGATTTTCAAAAATAAAATAAAAATAAGAAAGCCACCATACCTAAGGCTTTTATGTACAAAACCTTAACAAAAATAAGTGTGAGTGCGACTCAAACCAGTCTTTCTGCTGCTGACAAGCCTGTACTGTAAACACTAATGCGCTCTCACCTAATGCGAGACCAGAGAAACACCCTACACAGACCCCCCAACCCCATGAGACCACTGGAATTCCAGTGCCTCTCCCATTTCACGTGAGCATTTACCCTCCAATTACCGTGACATAATTACAGGGCACCCACCACAGCCGGGATAAGAGCACAGGGCAGATCCTGAGCTAAACCCAGCCTGTCCTGGTGACAGGGTGATTGTGAGGGGCTGCAGTTAAAGCGATGAGGCTAACACCTCTCCTGACGTCCTCATACACCATTCCCATGCTTTGGGAAGATGAGAATGGAGACTACAAACATGCTGTGCCTTCCTCTGCTCACAAGGGCTTGTTTTATAAGTATCGTTAGACATTGCTGCCCTAGGTGGGATTTCTTCATCTGTTTTTACTACGTATGATAACGGGATTTTAAGAATTCCTCCTGAGACAATAATTTTCGTATTTGTGAAAAAAAAAATAATGTATGACCATCTGTAATTGAACATATAAGCCAAGCATGGATATTAAAATTGAAATACCCTTCACTTCAGAAGGTGCCAGTTTTTGGAAAAAACAGGAAAGGAAAATACTTTCACAGGGGTCTGTAGCGAGAGCTTCCCCGGCTGAATTCAGCTCTGCTTGCAGGGGCTGCCCACCCGTGAGACGCACACAGCATTAAGGGCCTCAGAAGCGCAATGCAAGAAGTTCTCAAGCATTCATTTCTGCATAGCCATGCCAAGATCCAGCCTGACGTAAGAAGCACCTTGATTCCACTTGAAAATCTAGGAATTTTTAATCTCAGTACTAATCTGAGGCAAGGATTAACCCAAAGAAGTAATTACAGCCCACAGTCCATCACCTGCTACTGGAGCACGATCTGACAAACCACTGGGCTGGATCAATAACAAAGTCTGCACTCTTTTTAGAAGATGATACCTAGAGTGACTTATTTTGGCATGCTCAGTGTAAATAGAAATACCTTTGGCTTTCTACTTTCTAGCTTAAAAAACCTTGACAGCCTAAGCAAGAGAAGGGATAAGTGGCAAGTATCTCTCTATATAGAAGAAACAAGTCATCACCTCAGACCCTGAGTAAACCTTTCCAACACGCTAAGGCTACCCAGTGGTGAGGGACTGGTGTGGGATGTTATTCTACCTGGGGCAGACCGTGTTGTATTCACTAAAACCAGAAGAGTTACAGTCCGAGTGAGATTTTTTGGTAGCTTTGTCAAATCCGAGCTTCACTTACCACATTCAAAATCTGCGGGGGATACACGGGTAGCATTAAGCCCGTAAGAAACATCCCTGTGGTCATTGCATAGCCATAGCTCATATAGATAAAATAACTGCAGCTCTCCAGACAACACAGTATCTGCTAGGAAGAACTAGGAAACCCTGTAGAGACTAAAGAAACTCTCAAAAATGCCACTCTGAACCCTGACACAGCTCTACTGCACTCTGCCACGTCCCTTCAGTCTGTTTTTTCAGGATTTGGCAACAGGACAGCATCGATGTGTTCATCCAACAGGCCACGTGCTCTGATAATAAACTAATTGGCTGTGAAACAATCAAAGGGTGTTTTGTACAACACGAATGCGGTTGTGTTTTTATTAGATGGATAACTAGATTGAGATAGGATCCACCTCAATACTTATTTATAGTTTTATCATAAAAGTTAACAATGAATACTGCTTTAAATTTACATGGTCTGTCTTCCTGTTTATCCAGTGAAGGGCAGGGATGCAATTTAGAATTACTCATATATTACATTTATCGCTAATAAAGCAGATAGATCTTTCTTATTTTCATGTGGCACTTAGTGAAGGCTTTGATGATTGAAAGAACCGTTTATGACACAACCTGGCATTTAACCTCAAAATAAGCATTCCTCATATCTTGAAAAATCAAAACAGAAGAGGGATGAGGTTAAGTTGTCATTTCTCCCTACCCTCCACGCCGTTAAACAAGCAGACCGACAGACTAAGGTCGCTCCACCTCTTGGCAGTTCTTTTCTCCTCCCTCTATTTGGTCAGCCATAGTCCTCCTCCAGCGCTCGAGCCGAGGGTGGCTGAGGTTTATTTGAGCGCAGCATGCGTGCCAGTTGGCTTTCCTATTCATCACGCTCTGGCATGAAATCTCCTGATAGTTTCTGTTCATTTGTCCATAGACTCAAAAAAAAAGTGGAAAGCCTGAAAGGGAGATCGGGAAAGGTTAATTGGTTTCGTTGACCATCTGTTTGTGCTGTGAATAAACGCTGAGAATAATGTGTAACAAATGGCATCTACAAGGATTAAATAAATCAATTCTGGGGATTAGAAATAACCTATGGACTGTGTTAATGGAGCAGGAGTCCGTGTAACAAAATCAGCCTTACTGAGCTGTAGAGTTTGTGACCTTTAGGGGATAGAGAACCAAGGTTTCGCAGGAAGCCTGAGGTGAAATAGGAAAATAAAACAATTAGATGGCCAAGTGAAACTTGAGCAAGAGCTAGAGATGTACAAATGGAGGACAGAGACTCATCCACCTGATTCCAAAAAGTAGTAAGAAACCTGCAATCTCTTCTGGCTTTTTATTTTGTCCCACCCCATATTGAAGCAGTACTTTAGGAACTCCTATACTGACAAAGTTAACATTTTTAGGTTTTAATACTACTTTTTTTCCCTATTTTTTATCATTTCCTTTCAGTTCTAGAAGAGGTCAATGCACCTCACTGAACATGACCTTATCCCACTGCAGACCACGATCCTTGTAAACTGGGACCACACAGACATTTCTTGAAACAAAACTTTGATTTGATAATCCATGATGTATTTGAACTACTGGACACCAGTAGCCGTAAGCGTTCACCTTCAAACGCAACAAACTATTTAGGAACAGTCATAAAGACTTTTGGGGAGTTGTGGTTATCTTTGTCTGTAGATACACACCAGCAGCAGTAGACAACACACAACTGAAAAAAAAAAAATAAAAGTGTGTAATGTACCTAAACCTCATATCTTAAATTCCATTAAAAAGTATGTATCTCAGTGCCAGGAAAAGAGGAATGCTTGATAAGCAGGAGATCGGGAAAGAAGCAGCAATCTCCAAAATGTGGAGAACTAAGATGGCTCTTTGACCGAAAGGCCATTTTCAAACATCTCTGAGATGCCCTGTCTGTTTAAACCAATTTTGCACAATCAATACATTATTATCGCCTCTATAGCACCAGTGGAAAGTGTCCAAAAATCAGAAAGCTACAGAAAAATCAACAACTGAAATAATTTATTTTAACTTTCTTCCAATTGCCAGGCTGCTGGTTGTTGCAGAAATAACACTGCACTACTTTGTGTACAGATCTTTCTTGCCACAAGCAAGATCAACCCTTACTTACTTACAGCATCCTGCAGGTGTTGCTTTAACAATACCATGAAGACGTGCTTGAATTCTTGTTTAATTAGCAGAATAGGGACATGCACCATCAGCCCTGTAGATGTGTGGGCATGGAAACTGCTCAAGAATAGATCCCCAATAGAAAATCCTCTGCAGTGAGTTGCTAATTTTAAATTTTGCCTCAAAAGCCTATCGAAGCAAAGTCAAATTTCACACCAAAATGAGTGGAAAAAAGGTCTAAGCCCCGGTAGCTGTGTTCCAGGTTAACTTTCTAGTGAGTACCATAAAATTCTCTGTGTAGCAGCGGTATTAAAACCCCTCCTATTCTAACTACATGACAGTACCGCGCAGACCGCTGTAATCAGCCCCACTAGACAAGACACAAACATAACAGGAGAAAATTAAGTGGAATCTATCTTCAGAGAATGGCATTCCTTTTCTCTTGAGCTTCCTCATGATTTACAGTCAGTACGAATGGCTGCAGTCTTAGAGTTTAAATTTATTCATGTGGAAGGAATCTTATAAAATTAAGAGGAGGAAATAATTCAAATATATTAGAAAAATCTCAAGGAAAATGAACAAGTGACAATCCTAAGGGGAGAGAGAAGAAATTTTATACTGGCAGGATTCATGTTAGAGAGATTTCGAGCTATTATTTTAGCCGAACTCCCGTCGCTAATGCGGATAGAGGAGAAAGCTTGGCAGAGATGGATGTTCTGCTGGAGCCACAGATGAGTTACAACAGGTCTTAAAATACATCCTGCTTCCTTGTAACAGACTCTCTGTTCCTGTACTCAAAACCAGAGTCACAGCACTGGGGGGTGGGAGAGCCCTGACTGCTCCCCTCCAAATTTAATTTTCAAAATCATAAATATCACTCAAAAGGATAATATTTTTACCAGAATCAGGTAGAACGAGTCACGTAAATTTAAGGTTTTCCATCAGAAGACTTCATATCAAATGAGTTCAAGCACAGTGGGAACTAGCCCTAACTTCTTCCTAAAAAACCCCACAGAGTAGTGTGCATACGAGAAGCTGTAAGTCCTAAATGTCCTTGCGAGGGAAAAGATCAACTGTAACAAGGAGGAAGGGAACTTTCAAATGAAAGAAAAAAAAACCCAAGTTTCTTAATGGGATTAAAAGAAAAAAAAAAAGTGTTAATCTCAAAAAAGTTTTGGTAAACTGTCTGCATGAAAGCTGTGGCCTTCAGCATGTATGTGTAGACAGCAATAGTAAAAAAAAAAAAAGGTAAAAAAAAAAATTATTGTGGGTATAGTCCCCCAGAATGGGCCAAACCTGAAGTATGAAGTGATGGTACCAGGTTTGGTAGAGCTATGAGGCACTGTCGGATGGGTTTCCTCACCAAGAAGGATGGAAGAGCGTTTGAAACACAACAACCATACAGGAACCTGGTGAGATGGTCTGGCACATTGTCAGGTGGTTGATTCGGTTCAGCAGGTTTTATTTAAAAGAAGTTAAATAAAAATGTTTTGCTCAATATTTTTGCAGAAAATTACAGACCAGTCCTTGAAAACGCTAACATGAAAAGATGAATTTAATAAAAGGCACTTTACAAGTTTAAGTGACAAGGTTACATCTCCGATACAGCTGTATCAAGAACCATTAGCTTAGAAATATGTACAAACACACAGAGAACACATTCTGAACGCAGACAATGATTGATGATCAATGATCAGTTTATTAGATGTGACAGTAGCTAATGCAGTGTCTCGAGCTCACAATTGCTCAAAATGCTGCAATTCCACTGTAAATTTGTGGAAAAATAACTGCACATTGCCTGGTTTCATGTTTTTCCCTTGAGAGCACTCCATTTGCAGGGGGCCCTCTATGGCCTTACAGGGCCCACCAGGGACCAGCGTCCCATGGAAAAGCTTTGCTCTACCAGGCCATGTCCATCATTTTGCCAACAGAATTTCCTACCCTCAACACAACAACAGCCCCTCTGACAAACAGCCTGTACAGGCTCAAGCACACGCCAGACGTAGCTGAGAGCCCTTATTTCCCACAAGCAACAAAATGAGCCTCCCTCCTTGTTGCTTGGAGCTCATAATTAAGGAGACACCCTTGGCAGTAGCTTTAGAGTAACCTTGGTACGAGCACGCCACCTTCTCCTGCAAATCCAGAGGATCAGGCACATCCTGCTTTTGCACAGAAACCTCTGCTCCAATGTGTCAGAAAGTTGAGATTTACTTATTCCTTGTACACAATTGTGCCAGAATTATCGATCCCAGGAGCGGCTGTAACCTTTGGAAACTCTATTTCTCAATAGCACTCAGCAAAGAGAGTGAATAGGATCTCAAAGAACCAGAGGCCTGAGAAATTCAGAATGAACGTAGAGTCCATTTTTAAGTGTATATAAAAATGCATTGCCTTTAAAACTAACGACATCCTTTTGCCCCAGCCCTCTCAGTGAATGAATGGAAGCTTAACCTTTGGAAACAGAGCTTGGCCCTGACTTTCTGGTGTTTCAAGAGTTCCTTGAAGCACCCGCCTAAAGACCAGTCTCACATTTTTAACAAACCATAACAATTCAATTGGTATTTTAAGCCCAGAAAGTTAAATTAGATAGTTACACAATATTCGATGGGAAATACCCTAGTTGTGCCTGACACTACACCTAACATGTTGAAAACACACTGTCAGTGCAGATCCATGTTTGAGCTGCAATAAGATGATGAAATAAAAAAGATGATGAAATAAAAAAGATGATGAAATAAAAAAGATGATGAAACCAAAAGTGATGGGGTTTTTTGTAGGAGTGAATTGAAAGAAAAAACTCTGGTAGAAAACACTGTATCTTAGACCCCTTTAAAACAGATTCCCTGGGATTTATTATTTATTTGTGCTAAGAATGGAACAACTTAGAAAGCAATACCATGTTTGATTTCGGTAAACTGTAATTTGCAAAGAAAGATCACATCTGATTATCCCATTTCAGGTAAACTGTTGGTGTGAATTAGGAGAGGGGTCTAATCTTTTGCACTTATCTGGAGAACATAATCGTCCGATATTAACTGTGCTGATGTTTGATGGGACCTCACAAAGCAGCACTTCCTTGATTCTGCATTAACTCATTAACTGCCATCACATTAACCAGTCTCTCCCCACTCCTGCAGCTACAGAATAACGCTTGCCAGAATGTGTAAATCATTCAGCAGCCTCTTAATGCAAAGATAAACCACCAGCATTAATATTTGCACCAGCTAACACAACAAAAGACCTCCAAGGATCCCCATTTTAACACATTTCCTGTCTGATTTAATCTTATTTATGCACTAGTTTAAACCTCTCTGCCCTCATCGAATTGGTTTTCCTGATACTTAAAGATGTCCTGCAGGAAGCCTCAAGGAATAGGGCCATCTCTGGAAGTAAAGACTTGTTTTTGATCTGGATATTTATACTCTGAGGGCTTGAATAACCATCACACTTGTATTTAACCTAACTGGAATAAGCAGCATTACATGCCACAAGCTCACTATCACCCACCTACTCCATCTGCTCACCCACTGGGCATACCCAGATCACCTAGAACTAGTATGGGTTAATACCTCCCAACATTGTCCTCTGTTAATACAAAGGCTGGGAATGCCATGGCCATACAGGAACAGACCAAATTTCCACATTCCCCTGAATGCCTATGGAAGTCAAAGGCCTTCTTTCCATTTATGTGTTTGAGTTGGGTTTTCCCCCTCTCTGTCCTTTGGAAACATAACGACTCAACTAGAAAATTGCATAGGAATTATCCACAAGGTTTGAGTTAACAAACTGATGTTCCTGGAGTTCAAACATGGGCTCCCAAACATTTAGATTTTGCAGCAGGAGGAAATAACTGCTTCCGGAGCATGGAAATTGCCAGTCCAGCCCTTCCCAGGAGGAGTTATTCTAAAAGTTCTGCTTGGAAATTCATTTTTCTCTCTTGGCAATTACACAGCTCCTCTATATTTCACCTACAATCTATCAAAGTTAAATAAAGACATATTTTGCATCTGTTACCTATATACAGAACTAGTTACATGTCACTATCACCCCATCTGAGTCATTTCAAAACAGAGCTTATACCAATAAGCCTTTCCCCAGTGGCACTACATACCCAAAACAAGCCTTTCTTCCCTGCCAGATCCTAACAAAATAAGTTTAGAGCACAAATGGAGCGTCCCAAGTTCCTCACAGTCACAAAGGGAGGAATGTGTCTTGTTTGGCAGACTTCGGTATTCAAATCTGCCAGGTAAAGTCTCCTTTCTAACAACTGTGAAGGACAATCCCTTTTAGCAACACCTTTCAACGGAAACTCTTGGTTTTCAGTCTGCTCGTACATTGGCCTTTGGGATTTGGAGGACATCGTATGCAAGGGCAGGCTGGCATTTTATTTAGAGAAAGAAATCCTCATTTAGTCAGAGGACCTGCCCACTTGAACCACCATACAGAGTCACAGATGAGCACTGCAAGCTTGCCACCTGCGTTTGACATCACGCTCGTTACTTCTGCTTTAGAATCCACTTTTTTAATATATATTGTTTTTTGGTTGGTTGGTTGGTTAGTTGTTTTTTTTTAATCTCATCTCCTTTAATTCCTCTTAAGCCCAGGGAGCAGCACTTCATATGGTAGCATTGGCTGTGAGCCCAACAACAATCTATTGGGTTTCTTCATTTCCTGGACATAATATTTCTTTATTCCATTTCACTAGATGGACTCTGCGTTTGCACCTCACCTTGTTCCCGAAAGCCATGCTCCTTTGGTGAGACTCCACAAGCAACCTGCTGTTGGTAACCTGTGAGAAATCACTTCTTGAGAGTTTATGCAAATTTTTGAAGGACGCTAAAGAGCAAAAGTAAGTTCAATTATACTTAGGATTGCTTCTCAAGCTATGCCAAACCCAAAACAAAGTTATCTAAGAGAGGAATAAAAATAGAACTGTGAAATCTATTTCAACCTCCATCAAGTCAAGATGTTACAAGAGGCTGAAACAGCCCACCACAAGCCACAGCAGCACGTACGTACCCGCAGAGGCTCATCCGCTCGCTGGGATACTGAAACACAAGACCTGAGTTTAAGTTTTCAAGAAAAACGCTTTTTTTCCGGGGCCCAGGGGAGGGGAATGGGAAAAGGCATTGCAGGGAGCTGAGCAGGTCCAAAGCTCAAATTATGGAGCCTGGGGATAACACTAAACCCATATTCCTTGAACAACCCCTAGCTGAGACAACTGGCGCCCACAGAGGGGTGGAGAGGAGCGGGAGGGATTAAAAACACCTACTTCCAATTTTCAGGTTTCCATAAAACTTCTAGTCAAAGGTCCAGGCTAAACTGCATATCCTGCAGAGACATCTCAGGATTCACAGGATTAAATCAAGTCATGTTTAGGTAGCAGTATTTGCCTAAACCCGGGATTCCAAAGTAATTTCTTTTAATGAAATTTCCATCTGTGTAAAATAAAGATTTAAATATTCTGCCTACAGATCACATCGTGCAACAAAAAACACATTTATCTTGCATAATGAAGTTTTTGGTTTGTTTTTTTTTTTTTTTTTAAAATCTATTTCTCTCTCCCATTGAGAAAAGATTTCATACATCCTTTCCACATATGTCAAAAAACTGTGAAAAGATGGGGATTTTTTTATCCTGTGTATTATTAAACATAATAGTCAGCCACCTCTAGAACCCATCATTGATTGAGATAAATGAAGCTATTTAAAAAAAAAAAAAAGCCTAATGAAGTCTCTTTGGTGCCTCTGAAACTCGGCAGTAAAGATAAATGAGAAACAATTTCTTGATATCCATTATTTTAAATTACAGATATCAGCCCTGGTGCTGTTCTCAAGGTTTATTGAATTTTCATAGAATATCATCAACTTTTACATTCCACACATGTAATTGAAACCCCAGACCAGCGTGTTTTTCTCTGGTGTCAGGTTTAAAACACAGAGAAGATCACCTCTGCCACCCCTGGACCACTGATTGCCACCCCAGCTGACGTGATACCGCAGCTGAACGGGGACATCAAACAGGAGAACTTCACATCTGCTCTCACTGTTTATTCGCCAGCCCAAGTATCTGGCAATTTTCGTTGCAGATTTAGCTTTGTTGCAACCTCTCTCCAAAGAATTTGATTGTATTTAGCTTAGCATTTGCTTAAGTAGCCAGTATTTTTGGATTTATGGGGAGGGGACAAATAAAAAATAAAGAAAAAAAAAATTACAAATCAGGGCCTCAAAATGATGTTACTCACGTAAAATTCAAATGATTTTTCTTTTGCTTGGTCTGCAATTTACCCCGTGCTCTTCCTGCTTTCCTCAAAATACTATAAATACAAACAGAGCACGGTCTCCGCTCCTCAAAAACGGGATCTAAACATCCAAAGGGCCCACTATTTCCAGCCCGCCAGGCTCTGCCCACAAAGACTGTTGATTTTGATCATGTCCCAGTGATGGGCTCCCCTCTCACTGCCCCCCCATGACATGGGCGCTGCCACCCTTGGCCTCTTCCCATTGCCCAAAGCTCCCACTCAGGCATAGGAGTATAAGCGAGCGTATAATTCAAAACAGAGATCCTAATTCAACACAGGCATAACCCAGAGTCATTCCAGCTCCCCTTTTCTTTCTGATTGCTGAGGACTGTGTGAAAAAGCCGGCAAGCCATGCAGGATGGAGGTCCCCGCCTTGCGCCCACTGGGGTCTGGTTCGGGGACAACACTGACGTAGTTAAATCCTTACCTTGCCACTTCTCCCCTGAAGGGACAACCCACGACATCTCCTGCTGCTACCCCAGTCTAAAAGCATCCTTGTTTTTCCTCCTCTGTATTGTAGACACGGAGCAAGACTTGCAAATACCTCAGCAATTGGGAGAAAGTTAATGACACAGCAGGAGGATGCTGTTGGATTTTGTCTCTTACGGTTTTAGTATTTGCTTTATTACATTGGTATGGGGGTAGCAGAGCTGCTACTGGGTAATTTAAATTTAATCATTTATTTTGACACTTTTAACTAGAATGCCAAAAATACCTGCAACTGAGAAGCAGCACTTTACTGTGCGCTGCTATAAATCTACATTACAAAAAATACTCTTCTTTAGTCTACTTTGATTTATCTTTGAGTGAGAGCTATCCAGAATTGCATAACGAAACATAATACTGCTTAGATTTAATATGGCATTTTATCTATAAACTGGAAAAGGATCTAAAAGTCATTATTATAATCTCTAAAAAACTTTAAATTTTTAACTTCACAGCATTTTATAAGAACTTGAGAAATAAGAACTTAATCAGGGCAAGGCTAGGGTTCAGGACTCTACCATAAGGAATCTTTTGGATCTAAAAGCTTCTACATGGTAGCAAATAAATAGTTGTTCTATTAGACATAACCCATTCCTTAATATTGTCCGTTATTTTGCTAGGTCTGCCTGAAATCCTTAAAGTGGTAGTTGCTGTGCCCTTAACTTTTTTCTTGTTTAATCCTTGCACGCTCAGCTGGATATCTGCTTCTTCTTGCATAACCTTCCCAAAGCTCATCTCATTTTGGAAGTTAAACCCTGGATAGAGATTTCTTTAGTTTCTTAAGCTCAAAGTGCCTTGCAAAAGGCTGGTGCTCTGAACTGCTGACAGCTGTTCCATCTTCTGTCTTTTAATTGCACAGACTACTTACAGATCTCAAATGAGATAAAGCAAAGTAGCACCTTCCGGAGCAATTCCTCCTACAGCAGCTAGCAAAAGCAGCCCACCATGACCAAGGCAATTTTTATTGTTTCCAGGGACTCCATTGCATGGTAGACCTGACGCCCAGGAGCCCTGGGTGTGCGCTGTCATAGCTGTAGCGACTTCTAGTGTCGCGAGCAGAGACAGGCAGGACAGAAAAACCTGGCATTCAGCGCATCCAGCCCACATATACTCAAGGATTTAAAATAAGTTAGGGTTATAGGAGCAGAGTCTATCTGGGGAGGGACAGTGAGAGAACAGAACAACGTTGTCAGTTCATTTTGGATATTTGGTCAAGGTCCATTTCTAGAAGGAACCTTGACATGGAATTCGCCACTAATGTGTTTTACAATAAACTAATCCCTTTGGCACAGATCTTCAACCTCTCTTTTTAGCGGGTGACACAGGTTACTCTTCCACTTGTGCCCTGTGTTGGGCTGAAAGCTCTTGCTGGGTGCGTGCACTTGGACGTGGTGCTTCATGCCCAGCTTCTCCCCACATCTGCATCTTGGGAAAGCTTCATACAACCACCCACCCTACAGCACACATGGCTCTTCAAAACTAAGTCCCTTTATACTGGACTGTTCTCTAGTAGCTTAATCCAAAAACACCTAGGTGTGATCTTGAAAAGCAGTGTGTTTATATAGACTAGGTAGTCTTCTGAATGCTTCATGAGTAAAAAAACACAAACAAAAAAAACCAACAAACAAACCCAAAAATACACAAAAAACCACCCCAAAAAAACAAACCCCACACACACTACGTGCAATCTGCAGGGCTACTTTCATAAAAATCATCATAGTACAGTGGCTTTCCATATTACAAAGATTTTCCATAATGAAGAAGCAGGACTTCTATTAATCTGGCGGTTTTATGGTCACGGAGGAAAGCTAAATTGTCTGTGTTTCAGTAATAATCTTGTGTCAGTGAACTGGTTAATGCAGTCAGAAAAAGAAATCAGTAAATGAGAGTTGGTAACCTCCTGCCTGGTGAGGAGGAGCTGGCTGTTAAAGATGCATCTGCTGGAGATGCACAAGGGGGGAAAGCACTGAACCAGCTCAACATTCAAGCCAAAGAGCTCTCACCCCGCCGTAGGAAATTAAGTGCTTCCAGCACTGGAGGGACACATTGACTTTACTCTGTGGGTTTCCTATACTTATAAGCACTTTATCAGGAGACTTGCTTTATTCCCTCCCCCCGTTTTTGAGTTGTTGAAGTGCCAGGTGGTTTTTCCTGAGCCCAGTGAGGTAATTCAGAAAAATCAGCACTGAACAGAGGCGATGCGCATACACTATACATCACCCAGGAGTGCTCCAGAGAGGAGGCAGGAGCACCAGGAAAGCCGCAGGCACGGACCAGAGATCCCAGCAGGCTGCAATTTCCTCCTAACTCAGAAGGGTCTTGGGGAGACCACCCTGCAAACCCTCCCGCTACTGGGAACAGGGACATTCAGGGTTTCACACCCTGTCCCCTGCCACCCAGGGTTATTCCCACCTTACAGATGAAGCATCCCAATGTAATATGAACAGACGATTAACACACACTGGGGAAGGAAGGGAAAACCCTGTATTTTTTACTGTAGATTGCAAGTTTGAGATCTCCAAGCCCCCTGGAGCGTGGGTTGGCGAGATCCACCCGGCTGGGCACTTGTGCTCAGTACCCCCTGAACATCACCGTGAGCCGCAGACATGCTACTGAGACATCCAACATCCAACGCACATCAACATCTACCAAAATTGACTTCAGCGAGCTTCAATTAAGCACATAAGAAAATACAAAAACCCAGCCCTAAGGATCTTGAGACTTTACTAGATGTAAAAATAAAATAAGATAAAGCTGTATTTTAAGGAAGAACAGAAAAAGGAAGCAATGAATTAACAAATAACGATTGGTCTATTAAATATGGTTATCAGATTATGAAATGTGAATCCATGTTACAGTATCTTCAGAATCCCAGATGTTTGAAATTATGTTGTGAATAAAAATTAATAAAATAGAAATAAAATAAAAAAAATAAATCCAAACCCAGCAATCAACAGCTGCATTTCCTTCCTGGACTATTTAGAAGTAAGTAATTAGGACAGAGACACAACTTAGAGCAAATGGAGAAGGATCTCAAAATATCTGTCCCCATTAAGAGATTTTGTATTTGCATCCCAGAAACAAAATACATCAGACCATGTCCTTAGCTGGTATAGTGTGATGCTGTCTCATTGATTTCAATAAAGTACAGCAACTTAAAGACTCCAGGCCCTTTGGCATAATCCTTTCATTTAAACTCAGTAAGTCAAAATAAACTCCACTGATTTCTGTGGAGTCGCTGATCTGCCTTTGGGTAAGCTAGAGGAAAGCCGGGAACCCCCTCTCAGAGGGATTATCACTGCCTCGTAATTCATACAAAGTTATCCCCAGGATGGAGATTTTAGCATGATCTGCAGAGAACATGAAACTCTTCCCCCCTCCAATTCTTCCTTTTCCTGGTTCACTTTGCCCCCACATCCATGTGCTGCTGACCCTGGCATCCAACAAATGTTTCCCTTGCTTTCCTTGGAGCTCCATCTCCTCAGTCTTCACCACCAGCGCCTTCTCCAGGGCATGGCCTCATGAAGAAGTCAAATTTTTGACTTTTTTTTCTGGATCTGTGTTTCCCTAGATCCTCGCTCATGATATATCACTGCTAATCAAGCTGCTGCCTGCCTCCTATGGCTCTTCTGAGAAGTTATTACCCTTCCCATTCATCACCGAGTCGAGTTAATTCAGGCAATCTTCCTGATCCATGGCCTTGCACACTCAATTGCGATATTTCAGGTGATATGATATTTCTCTATAATAATAGTTTCAGCCTTTGAAGATCCAGATAAAGGACACCACGACATTTTCAGTAATTAGTGCTACAGGAAGATCCAACGTCCCTTCTCAGTAACCGGGGTGAGAAAAGCTACTCCAGCAACACCATCTTTGACGTGCAGTGATTGAAGGGGCATGCAGAGGGGAAATAAAACAGAATTTCTATTTAGGTTCTCTTTTTTTCAAGTGTTTTGAACATGAGCTATAAACGTGTTGCCTGTTTTGTTTTCCAGAAATATTGCCTGCGATGAAAAGACAGTTGCGAAACCTCTGCAGGAATCTAATCCAGCTTTCTGTGCCGGCTGGGGAAGGTCAGCTCACCCCACACATCCTTTGATTTCTCCAAGTATAGGGTGGGGGAATGAGGAGGGAGAGCTGCTATTTTTTTTTCCACTTGGAAAAAAAAAACAAAACCAAAACAGACACATAACTCAAGCCCTGTTGGTGCTCAAATCTTTTTAAAGCAACCAGAAAATTCTGTTTTTTCAGAAGGTACGTACTGTGCTCTTGTGTTTGGATTAAAATGTATTTAGGGTGAAAAATAACTAATATTCAAATGCATTTTTAAGAAGTTAACGGGAGGAAACGCAGGCTCCTTGATCTGCCTCCGAAAAGAGACAGTCTCCAAACACATTTACAGTGATGCAAAGTTTTCCACTGGTAACAGTAATGCAGAACACCAAGGTTTTAAATCTTATGGAAATTTGAATACGCTACAAAACTGCATTTGGAAAAAAACACAGACATGTTTTCAAAAGCAGGTAAGTGACTTAGGAGTATGAGTCGCAGTCCTCTGATAAGCATGTATTCACTTGAATTTAAAAGAAAAAAAAAATCAAAACAGATCCTTTAGCAAAAGCCAAGAAACATCTGACTTTCTGGAAATCATACATCAGAATGAACAGTCGCTGATGGAACGCCTTCAGGAATCACCGTGATGCCCGAACACCTTTGAGCTTAAACACACATTGGAGACTACAGGGAATGAATTTACACGGTTGTTCTGAAAATTAGGGAATTAGAAGGAGAGGTCATATTTGGGCAAAAACTCAATTAACCACAGCAACAGGTAAGAGGAGAATAACTGGGAAGAATCAGAGATAAATCAAACAGCCTTTTATCTGGTTTCCTGCCCCCTGCCCACCCCCAGCACTTCCTCCTTCCCTGAATATCATCCGTTTGCCTCTGCAGGGCTGGAGAAGGAGAGAGAGGCCACTGAAAACAGATTTATATCTGAGCCAGGAAATAAACCAGACTCTCTGGTGCACGCTGGAACTGCAAGAGCTGGCCCCAGCCCGACTATTTGCAGACACCAGCTCTGGTAAAAGAGTGATGCTGATGGAGGCGATGCAGGAAATCACCTCCCAGATCCCAGCGTGGAGCATTACTTTTGTAAATTACCAAAGGACACAGTGGCTAATAGGATCAGGACCCCGAGTGCAATAGAAGAAGAGAAAGGAGAAGTGAGTGATGTCTAATATAAAGTGCAGTTTTGTTTGCTCTTCACCACCTGAAGGCAGCTAGCTGCTTCACGATATTGCCTGCATTTATAAGGTCACGGGGTTCTCTCCTAACACGGTTACAAGAGTGCAATCGCCATTAATTTCAATAGAAGTCTCAAACATGCAGCAGCAGCAAAATAAGGTCTTAAAATTCCACCTGTCCTGCAAGATATTTATAGTTCTAGAGGGTGAAATCCACTGCAACATGCAGTTATTGTTAAAAGCCAAGAGAGAAAAAGAGATTCTGCTTTATCTAGCAAAATAGGTAGAAATGTAGGCTTCCCTGTAGTACTGAATATGCTGCTTAGAGAACGCAAGTATTACACAGTGTTGAAATGAACTGACCTGACCTAAAATCACATTTTCTTCAGACTACATTTGCCATTGCTCCCTCTGGACAGCCATCCAGAACAGCTTCCTTCCCAGCATCGTTGTCCGGGTATAGACTCCGCTTGGCGCTCCCTAATGATGCTGAAAAGACATAGGATTAACCCGCCTATGGCTCTTACACAGTGTCCTATTTAACTGGAAACTATGGCATCCGGAAGCTTTAATACAACAGTTTTTTCCTAATAACAAGCCGTAGCTCTGACAACCTGGAAGCTCCAGAGCAGCGGCCGCAGCCTCCCCCTCCATCTGCAGGGCCAAATACAAAATAAGTGGTTTAGGCTTCTAACTTCTGTGGCAAGAACTGTGCTCTTAAAACTGGGCTGGGAAATATGGTTCAAAAGCAAGCTAGGTTGTAGAGCGCTAACTGTTAAATGTGGTATTTGGACCTTTTGATATAGTTTGCAGCTTTTCATTACCGTGTTAGAAAAAGCGAGCTTGTTACTTTTAACTGCAGAATGTTACTTTCCAACTCACGCCAGCGCTGATTTGAAATTTTTTTTTTTTTTTTTTTTTTGGTAGTTTGCATTAAATCCCAAACCATCAAACATTTGCCTGAGACCCATTGCTGGGAGAACAGGCAGGTACCGAATGCAGGAGTTACCTCCAAATTCATACCGTTTTACTGGGGTATTCACAGGTTCACCCTGCGTCCTCCCTACTGCTGTCGAAGCCCAGCAATAAGAAATTAAGAATGGTTTTGTGCTTTAAGTCACAAAGAGCATGTAACAAACCAAAACAAGTGTCTGATGTCTCATTGTAATGAACCATTTCTTTCTTTGAAGTGTTTGTACAGGTTCCTGGGTTATAATTTAACAAATCCAGTTCTAAAGGAAACGAAGGCATTATAATAGGTACCTCTTGTACAAAGCGCTGCAGATGAAGAGACAGGAGAGAAAGAGAAGGAAAAGGGGGGTGGAAAGTGCTGTGATTTTGTCACAGAGCTCAATGAAAGGGTGCCTGCTCTCCTGTCACCCCATCCCGAAGGGATCTGGCAGCAGGAAGGGGAGCAGGGAGCCCAGCAGCAATGGCACCGGCACGCACGCGAGGAGAGGCCGTGAATGACATTCTCATTTTCCCACTCCAAAGCACCCCAAAAGCACTGTAACCCCCCAGTAGATATAGAGGGGGGCACTGGGTAGAAGAAAGCTATACTTTTAAAGGTGCTGGTAAAAAAGGCAATAGGCAAAATGTGGTTTTGTCCTGCTTAGGGAAGCCTGCGGACCACCCTACTCCAACTTCAAGGGATTGGAGCACCTCTCTGATGAGGAAAGGCTGAGACACCTGGGGCTGTTCAGCCTGGAGAAGACAGAGAGGATCTTATCAATGCTTACCAATATCCAAAGGACAGGTGGCAAGAGGATGGGGCCAGACTCTTTTCAGTGGTGCCCAGTGACAGGACAAGGGGCAATGGGGATAAACTGGAACACAAGAAATTCCATCTCAACATGAAGAAAAACTTCTTTACTTTGAGGTTGACAGAACACTGGAACCAGAGAGGTCGTAGAGTCTCCTTCTCTGGAGATATTCCAAACCTGCCTAGATGCCTTCCTGTCCAACCTGTTCTAGGTGACCCTGCTTTGGTAAGGGGGTTGAACTAGATTATCTCCAAAGGTCCCTTCCAACCCTGACCACTCTGTGATTCTGTGAACATCTCACATGCTCAGCAGCCCTTAAAAACCAAACATGGGTACATACAATCCCATGATGCAGCTGCATCAAACAAAAAATAAAAAATAAAAAAGTAGATTGAATGCACCTACCGCTAACAAAAAGCTAGCTAAGCCACAGCTACACACAGTCGAATACCAAGATATCACCTGCAGCACTGAAGCTGGAGCTGCTGTCATTGGTGACACCCAGCAAGCTGGGTTTGGGGACCTCCACTTCAGAGGAGGAGAGAAAGGGGCTGCTCTGTGCCGACACACAGCCACAACCCAGAACTGCGGAATTCAATCTCCTCCAAGTACAGCTCCTACTAGCACCTCCTCCTAAATATCAGACTATGATATTTAACATTAGGGCAAAATTCAGAAACACCTCTCAGCCAGCATTTTGTCCCAGGAAATCCACTTTCTCCCTATTACTATTTTCTCTCTTTTCCCCATGAAACAGCGTTACGGTGAAAAACACAACTAACTTCACCACAGGATATACAACGGCGTATTTAATTGGTGACAAAAGAAGAGAAATGAGTTTATTTCCTGCCACGTCTCCAAATGCGTTTGCACTCGGATACCGCAGCGAGCAATAACAGTAATGGAATAAACCACCTCTGTGGCAGGTTAACCTTAATCCGTATTCAGGGTTTCATCTACCAACTGTGGCTTTATTGGTACAACATCCAAGTACAACCCAAGCCCATCTACACACCAAAGGAGGACAGCAGCAGTAAGCATAACAGGTCTTGCTTTAACCTACCAGCCCAGGTACCGATTACAGTGATGTTGAGGCTGCGCAAACCTTGGCAGGGATAAATGGGTACCTGTGCACTGGGGAGCACGGGGGGGACTCACGGTGCTGAACCCCGGGCCTGCAGCATCCTTGGCACTCCAGATGCGGCTGTGGAGATCCAGCTTAACTCCAGGCAACGCATCCTCAGCTGAGGCATCGCGCTGTGTTATTCAGCAATGGCAGCAAGTAAATCCATCGGCACACCCCAAAAATCAAAGGATTTACTATTGCCAGTTATGCCCATCACAGCTGAATCAATCAGAGATACTGCATTTGGGGATCAGGTGGAAAATATCCATGCAGAGGGTCATACAAACAGCAGAAGGGCAGACATTTATCTCCAGCTTGCTTCTTGCAAAAATCAGCAGGAAAGTTTTCAGCCACGAATACTGAAGTTTAAAACAGGGCCAGCTGAAACTGGGATGACGCTGCGCACTGGGAAATCCCAGCCCAGCCAAACCAAACCCCAGGCGAAGGGTTTGTTATTGCCAGTGGGGGCATTACAAAGGCTGTCAAAGACAATGAAAATACACCATTCAAATAGGCTGCCTGTTTCCCTATACACATGACAATCACTCCGCTTCCATTATTAATGCACTTGGGCTCATTTGTCAAGACTTTCACACAAAAAATGAGTTGAAAACCCAGAAAACCTCCAGCATTTTTATGATAATGCTGGTAAATCTGTGGGATGGTAGATTAGGCTGCACACTGTGCGTCTTCCCAGCAAATCCCTCCCCATCATTTTAGATTATTTTAAATCAAAATGAGGAGAAAAATGAGCTGTTTAAAGCATCAGTAAACAAACAAAGGCCTCTTACTAGTAGGCCTTTATCCCCAATTTATGCTGCTTTTATCTTTTGTTTTATATGAAAATGTAGTGCCTTTAGCCCTCCAACTCCGCTACCGCTGCTTTTAACACTTTTACCCATTCAGACAATCATTTATTTACCATTTCCATTTTTGTTTTCAATTCGAGATGAATGTATTCTTTTATCAGTTATTTATTTAGCATTTCAGTAAATTGATTTTTCCCTTATATGTGCACTGCACAGCTGAAACATTAAAATCGCTGAATCCCATTCTGCTCATTTATATGACTTTCTCTCCCCACTCATTGAGTTTCCAAATTCTCCCTCTACACCTGGAACCTCTTCTGTAGCACCTCCCTCTGTACCGGGGTGCACACAGTGCCCACCCAACGCCCGTCCAGTCTTTTAGGTGCTATTCTAATAGCAATAAGTTGTAGCAACAGAGAAAGTGGATGAAGTTAAACCTGCACTATCAATATGGCACTATCAGCCCTGGGGTGCCCAGAGCATTCAAGCAGCCCCACACAGCCCATGTCCCCAGCAGGATGCCCACTCCAAGTCCTCCACCTTGGTTTGAACCTATCCCAAAAGCTGAAAAGTCAAAAAGCTGTAAAGGATTCTCCTCAAGACCCATAAAATTTGCTCTTTATCAGCCTGTAGCAAAATAACAAAGTGCTACTTTGCAGCCTTTCGCCCTACCCATTACAAATGCAAACACATATGTGCTCATCTCTCTACTTCCACCTCTCCAAGCCTGGCGCGTACCCAAGGGACCATCAGGAGAGGGACTCGCGTGGCATGCTGGAGGGGAAAAAAATAAGTGCATTAAGGAAAGGGTGTAATAAATCCACACCTGTCAGGGAAAGGTGCCCAGAAAAACAAACTGCACACAAGCAGACTGTTTCAGTCACTTTTACAAAACTCAGCCCGAAGCGATAGAAAATGAGGCAGAGATGGGCAAATTACAAAGCAAAAACTGGAATGCAAATGTCCTGACACAGTTCTCCCAAATTCTCCTACATATTTTCTCTACAGCCTCAGAAGAGCTTGAGGAAAGGGCTGCTGCTTTCTTTTCCTTTTTTCATCTCCTGCATAGGGTCAAGCAGAGAAGTTTCCATAACTCACAGTCTGTTTGGACTTGCTGAACACAGCAGAGATCCAATGGAAGCTGATGGGATCCAGGTGAAGGCTGGAGCATCTCTCCTATGAAAACAACAGTTGGGGTTGTTCAGCCGGGAGAAGAGAAGACTCTGGGGAGACCTTAAAGCAGCTTTCCAGTTCCTGAAGGGGTCCTACAGGAAAGCTGGAGAGGGACTTTTTACAAGGGCATGTAGTGATGGGATGAGGGCTAATGGCTTCAAAGTGAAAGAGGGGAGATTTAGATTGGATATTGGGAAGAAATTCTTTGCTGTGAGGGTGGTGAGCCCCTGGCCCAGATTGCCCAGAGAAGCTGTGGCTGCCCCATCCCTGGAGGGGTTCAAGGTCAGGTTGGATGGGGCTTGGAGCAACGTGGTGTGGTGGGAGGTGTCCCTGCCCAGGGCAGGGGGTGGCACTGGATGAGTTAAGGTTCCTTCCACTCCAAACCATTCTAGGATTCTATGATCCCAAGCCAAAACAACATTTTTTAAACTTGTATTTCATCATCATCAAGTTGAAAGCCAAAGATGAAACTGCGTGGCGTGCACACACTGCACCGAGCAGAGGTGGCCTTCACGCTGCTCACCGCTCTGCCACGACACAGGGTTTAAATGAATGCCCATCCCTTGGTCAAAGCACCGCATCCCTCACAGCACTCAGCACCCAGGGAGCCAACAGCAGGTCATGTGCTTGGCAAAACTGTTAAGTCACTGTAAAAATCCCCTTCGTAATTTTCCCCATTGAAGAACTTAAGCCTCTTCCTTCTGCTTTAATGGAGTAATTTATCACCCGATTCCTTTTAAAAGTAACTAATATAGATAGATTAGATAGTAATACATGATACATAAAGAATAATAGTCCATTATTAATAATAAGTTTCCAATATATTATAATTTTGTGTGATTGATTAGAAAGTCCGTTGTTTTACTCTAACATCTTTTTAAAGACTTCTCAATATCAGTTCAAGATTAAAAAGTTAAAGGAAGCTTAATCATCAGTTCTAAATGTAACTTGAAAGAGTACTGGATTCAGGAGCACTTGAAATTGTCATCTGGCTTCTTGAACACCAAAGGGGGGAGCATTTTATTCATCCCCTGTTTCAGGATCTCTGCATCCCAATCGTTTACTCAATAACAATATCTTTCCCAAAGAACAGAAGAAAGAATCAGTTTGAGTTAAACAGGTGGGGCTGATCCAGCTGCTCATGAAATTACAATTTCTTCATTACTCTTTAGTGAGCAGCATCTCTCCTATATCCCTTAAATTCAGCAAAGATGCCCTCTTGCAGATGGCCAAGAATTTAGTTTATAGATATTTCTAAAGTACAGATTTGGATCTAAGGATGCAAGTACCTAATGCAGTATCTAAGTAGCATTCCAGCACAGAAACACGTGTTCATCAATGCACCACAGTAATGAAACACGAAAAAAAAAAAAGGCAAGTCAGTCCAGAAAAAAAAAAAAAAGAAAGAGGGGGAAAAAAAATGGAAAAGAATCTATAATAGATTGATTTGTACCAAAATATAGTCTCCATGTCCACAACACAGTTACAATCCAGAGCCATAGTTTCCCAGGGTCTTACAGAAAGCGACTTATTTATTATACTGCAATAAATCAGTGAACCCCCGTGACACGTCAGCCTAAATATCCAGCACATGCTGCACATCTGCGTGAAGCACCTTGCAGCAGCTTCTGCTTCCAGACACAGAAATTATGAATAAACTCAGCCCTGGTGTAGTGCTAATGGCCTTGATTAAACCTGAAGGAAATTGGCTAGGCAGTGAAACTAAGCATGTATTACAAGAAATAATTTTTAACCTCTATTCTAATGCAGACACTTTGAAATTTCAGCCTGAAAACCATCTCCGATCTCTTTCATGAACGACAATTCAGCGGGATAACAGTGCAAAAACAATCCTGCACCTGGGTGCGATCATCTCTCTGAGAAGGACATTTTCAACCAGCAACTTGCAATAAAAATCTAAGCTGTCAATCACAGAGTAGTCAGTAGTTAAAGGTCAGAAACTTTGGATAAATGGTTTATGACAAGGAGCAGTGGTTTGACTTCTGACACCTCCTGCCCTCTCCGATGTGGGACCCTGATGCAGGGAGCTTCACCCCACTGGGCTGCTGAGGGACGAAGGATGCTCTCCAGCCAAAATGCCACCCAGAAAATCACTTGTTTGTCTTCCCTCCTCTTCAAGGCTGCAGTACCTCTACAGACAGCAAGAAATAGATCTTCCTGAGCGCCTGATACCTGCACACACACTCCCGGAGCCACCACCCAGGGCAAAGGCAGAAAATGAGTTCACGTTTCAAAGGATGAAATTAATACGCTGGCAATAGAATATGCAATTTCCTTGTTTATTGCCTTTCAAGTCAATCCCATCGCCAGAGGTTGTCATTTTAACAACAGGGAGAAAATTAATTTGACAGAATTTTAAAAGGGGCCCTGTTAAGTCACGGGGACTTCTTGGCTGCAATGCTGTATCCCAGAAGAGGATGAGCCTGTTTCTTTTCCATCCTTTCCTTCCTCCCTCCAGCTGCAGCACCTTTCCCTGGACACTCCGGAAACAGGGACTAAGCGGAGCTGTGGCAAAAGTGGGCTTTCAGGCAGGAAAATCGTAATGCGATTGAAAAAAAAGTATTTGTTTTTCATTCTCATGATGATTTACCAGATTTCTCTTCTGTCAAAGAACAAACAAAAGTGTTGTTTGCAGTCAGAATGTCTCTTTTAGTTCCTCTGATTTAAAAGAAAAATCTATATACTCGCTAACTTTACTCTCAAATTGTACTTTTGCAGCCAAAGAAAGAAAGACTTTGTTTTGGAAATGTCAAAATGAGATGTATATTATTATAACGAGACATATATTATAAATTATATCGTTAATATTTCAGTAAACCCCCTACTTTGGCATGAATTCATAAATTTCATCCAAGACTAACTTCACTCTGGAACAGCACAGCAGACATCTATACAAACTGCCTGCGCACGCAAATGGGCGTCCCAGCACCTCTTTCAATATTAAAACCCCTTTCAATCAACTCCAAAATGTGCTCATTAGCAACAAACGAATCCAACCCATCGCTCAGCTGCTACAGAGGCTCCGTGTCTGCCTGCGGTGCCCATCCCGGGCACCCCCAGCAACTGGAGAAGGAGGGCACAGCTGGACAAGGGCACTGTGTCTTGAATCAATGGGTAGATAAAGAAGTGGCCTTTCTTTTCTCACAGGGGCAGGGATTACATTTCCACCATTATAATTCAGCAAGGAGATAAGAAAAAGGAGCATTTGGACAACAAGCGCCTGCTGAGGAACAGGAGGGGCTTAATCAACAGCCAGGCACAGAATTAGCTCAGCAGATTTCGGCTCATTTCTATAGAAAATGCAGATTCTGAAGAAAAAAAAAAAAAAAACAAAACAAAAACAAAACCACCAAGAAACAAGTAAATACATAAAGCAAGCTTGTCTTTGCCAGCCCCACGGGGAGGGGGTCCAGACCACCTGGTCTGTCACCCCGGCATGGGCAGGCTCTGCTCCACGCTGCTCGGGCTCGCAATCCAACATCAAAGCTGCTGTTAAAAAAAAATAAAATGAAAAAAAAATCCCAAAACACAACCAACACGAGATGAAAGCTTCGTTCTGAAGAAAACATCCTGCAACCTTTCTGGCCCGAATTGAGCAGATTACATCTGGGCTTTATTCTGCTCTCGGTCACATGCACGGCAATTCAGAGCAATTTGGCCAACTCGTCAGCCGTATGCTGAGCTGGGCTTCTCCTCCTGCTGCCTGCTTTCAAGTTGTCTTGGCAGATACCAGTTCAGTTCTGTTCATGACTTCTTTTTCCCTTTTCTAAACCACTGTAGTTTCTGTTTTAACGTCATTTCCCCCTACATGCGACACAATCCTGTTCAACATTTAATGTTATTTCCCTATATCCAAAAGTTTTATGACCTCTGTGTGATCATTGTCAATAACAAAGATGAGGGAGGTTTTCTAGAAACAATCAGTGAGTGGAAATCCATCATTGGGGATGCTGAATTTCCTCTTCTCTGTACACAAAGCACTGCTAGCAACCACGAACGGCAGCGATGCCCATCCTTCGCTTGCTGCGGTTGGAAACACCACCCCAGCCCAGCTGCAAATATTTGGTCCTGGATCTACATTCAGTGAGACCTCAGGCTTCAGTTCCTTCCTATTTGGGTCCTATTCAGGAACCAAAACCTGAACGCATCCATATTCAGACCAAAAAACTCCACCTTGAGCAAAACTTGAGACACAGGGCAGTATTTTTCCTGATGGTGTTCACATTCAATGCGCATTTGTGTCAACCTATTTCTCTTCATTACAAAAACAATAAAAACTGAAACACTGACAGAGCCAAGAGCAGGGGCTTGTAGTTCCTTATCAAAAGTTGAGCTTGGCCATAATGCTATTCATATGAAATCCGATATGAAACCTCCCGGGTGTCATGATGTTCTTTATATTACAGTAAGTTCAATACATTAAGGATGCAGAAAAATCTCATTTGGGACTGCAAAGCAGCCAAGAGTTCTCGCAGATTCCCCAGGAGCCGGGAGAACAGCAAATCACAGCAGCTCTCCCAAGCGGTGCAGGAGGAAAATAATCCCATGTACCAGCACCGGCATCCATCTGAGGCAGCACAGAGCACTTTACAAACTTTAATAAATGTGAACCTTACAAATCTCTCTTGTTTTACAGATGGTTTATCGTTGCCATTCCTCATGGAGGAAGAGCAAGGCACTGGACGCAACATCGCCCCGTTCCAGCCATGCCACCCTGCGTGGGGATGCGGGAGCTCAGCCAGAGCGAGGGGACACAGAACGGTACGACACCTGTGCTCGCTCCTCATGTCTTCCATCCCCGCAGGGCCAACAACATCCCTAACACAGAGAGCAAGTCGTCTAACGATCACTTTGCAGAGCAGCCCAAGACCACAGCAACAATCCCACACCGGGATCCTCTTGACTGACACCAGCACAGCAAGTGCGAGGACACACAGCCTGGCACCAAGGCCTGGGCAAAGAAACGTGTAGAACTCCACATGCAGCTTGTGAATACATCATTATCTGCACGCAACAGGCTTTGTAGCAAAAGTGGGTGTAAATAACTTTCGGCATTGCACAGGAGCCTGGCTGCCACCGAGGAGCATCCATCCTTGTCCCAGAGAAAGTAGGGTAGGGACCTCGTCACCCTGTTATTCGTGCTGCAGAGATGCTCAACAGCACTACACTCAGCTCTGCTGTTCTGGATTTGTCCGTCTTAGCCAGAATTAGCGAGCCCAGGCAAGAGGTTTTACTGACAGGACAACAATCCCAGGGCTTGCGGAGTGAAGTGCCTGCCACAAGATTCCTTAAATCATCTGGCTTTTCCGAGGTTTTACATGCCGGCCAAACGCCAGCTATCTCCCCTCCTCATTTCATCCCCAAGCAGAGAAGCTGTGTCTGCCTCTCCCCTGGTCTCCGCAGGATCGGTGAGCACTGGTACCTGGTGTCTGATACTGGTGGGGAGGGGGTCATCCCTCCAGGGAGCCCCGGCACGGCTGCTACTGACATGGCTTCAGCTACAACATGCATTTCCTTAACTTACTGTATTTCTTTGCAAACAGACAATACCTCTGGGCAGAAGAAGCCCCTGGGAAGGAGCACGTCCAGGGAAGACCCCCAGCGCACCCCAGCAGGAAGGAGCCAGCCCTTAGCGGGCTCAGCACGCCGTGTCGGCACAGAGCCCGGCATCCTCCTCCGCTTAAGGTACCAGCCCCCCCAGCCAGAGAGATATTAGATCTGCTCCCTGGGGGCACAAAGAAGGTAGAACACCTCTCTAAGGAGATGTCTCAAAATGATAACAGCATCTAGGGATTTTGGTTTAGAATACCAGGACAAGATTAATTTCTTATTCCACTCCAGCAGCAAGGGCAGTGTGTGTCTTTCACACATTCAGCTGGCTTGGGCCCATTGCACCAGTTCGGAATTAGGTGCAATGAGCCTAGGAACCCCACTTGGAACACAAACTGTATTGGGAAGTTTGCGTGATATCAACATCATCACTTCAGATGCCGCATGACACAGACCACCTTTGGTACATTGGGGAAAAAAAAAAGAAATACTATCAGTCCAGAAGACTCTTACCCCAAAAGAAAATTCTGTATATTTTTCACTGTTTCCATCCTCAGACACAGTCCATAAGAAATGGATGAGCCATTCACCAAGGGCTCCAAGACCAATAAAACCTGGCTCTCCCAGGCAGCGGGTGCCACCGCCAACAGTTGTCCATTGAGAATGCTTCTCCTCTGTGTGCCAGACATTCAAAGGCAAGAAGAGCTGTCAAAAGCATCCCAGCTGAGCACAACTACCATCATTATCTACAAGGAGACACAGAGGAGGAAGAAAGCTTCTTTGAAGCTTATTTATTCCAATGGAAATGTTATCAGAAAGGACAAATTTTCAAGCCAGCAAGAGCGGCTCCTTCCCTCCACTTTTACCCCCCATACTGAGCTCTTCTCTGGACTGTAAAATACTAAGATTCAGAGGAAGATCTTAAACCCCAGCATGCCACAGCCCAAGCGCAAGCTGGTCCCTGCCTCAAATTCAAGCTGATCCGTTTGCGTGTGCTTCAAAGAGAAAGCGACACCAACACCCCCGTGCTCAGGGTCGCCGGGATGGGAGATCCGCATGGTGAGCACAGGGCAGGTTCCTATTATTTCATGGTCCCATCGAGGTTTTTGTTCTTCTGAGCATAGACTGAAAACCAGACTGAAAAGCTGAAGCTTCTCCATTTGTTCTGGCACTGCTTTATACGTGCACTGAATAAAACATTTGGGATGCAGCCCCCGCTTCAAAGGAGGGGAACCACATTTGGGACCCAGCCTAGGAGGAGGACGGGTGCACCCATGAGCAAGTCAGGGTGGGCTCACCACATTTAATGCATAGGGACCAAAAAACCAACCACCAACGAGGGATACAACTGCACATCACCTGATTTCTGGTCGCTGCACCCATTGCATTGCACGAGCTGCATGAGAAACCGATAAGCAGAGAGCAGCTGGGACTGCTCAGACCTGCGGTCTCACCACGTTCTGTCGTGCGTCGATGCGTACTGACATGCATTCACAGCTCCGAAGGAAGAGAGCAGCAAGCACTAGATGAGGAAAATCTTCGAGGTAAACGACAGTGCTGAAAAGAAGGAAAGTATGTACTGGCCACGATACCCATGTAGCTGCGCACCTCCTCCCTCCCCATCCTCTCTGCTACCCAGTTGTTTGTTAAGCTTGTAGGGACTGAACACTTGTCCACGTCTGTCTCTCCCAAGTCAAGAGTAGTCAGAGGATTCAAGGGTTATTCGAGATAGGGGAGGAAGCAAGAGAAATTGCGTAAACCTCACTTCTTTTAGAAAACACTTTAAAAATTCTAGTACCGTATGCAACATTGCAACTCTGCCAACATCACAGCCATAGGTTCCCCGAATACTGTGAATTGCTATTAAACTCTGCAAAAACCACCCCTGGGACACCGTGGAGCAGCAACGCACAGCTGATAGCTCAGCCCTGGAATCCTACAAGCTGTTGACTGAATACATCTAAAAACATCCCAGCTATTTTTGCACTGCAGATTGCTTATATCTGATCTATTCGGGGTTATAACACATCAAGCTAGTCAAACTATGGGAACAGATATCTCTCTAGATACTGGTTTCCAGCCCCATTTTGCACAGGTCAAGTAAGATGCTGCGGGCACCCCACCAGGGCTGCTGGCCCTGACCACCCTTTGATGGAGTTGGTTTTGCCTGCAGAAGACCCATGCCTGTAAAACTGAAACCATCTGTAGCAACGCATCCACCCTGGACAAACAGAAAGAAGTCACAGACAAACACGGCCAACTCTCACTGTGTTCTGAAGCGCAAAAAAATTGTATTTTACATGTTATTTCAATTAATTTCATTTCAATTTTTATATCATGCTGAAATATTACCTTTCTTCCACTTATATATGTTTAATGTACTCTAATATGTTTTGAGGTAATTGAAAGAAAATATTTTGTCATATTAAAAGTTCAGAATTCTAGGAAGGCAATAATTCAGCCTTATTGGAAGAATTAAAAAGTTGTGAATACTTCACATACTTTTTCTTTAGTAATTTTCTTTCTTCACATAATTTTATCTTTTCATTACAATTCTAAGTGAAAAGCCTCAAAATGACAGAATTTCCCACGAAAAAAAAATTTCAGAGGTTCTAACCAGTTCCGGTCCTTGACAGAAAATTCATCCTATGCCAGTTTAGAAGACAGGAAAAAAAAATAGGAACTGGATACAAGTGATTATTTACATTTATGAAGAGTTTTGGGTGCTCGATGCAATTTCAAAACGTTCCTTTGTTCAGCCATTTAACACTGCTATGGAGAGCAGGGGGTGTCGGCAGACCCCTACAGCAGGAGGGGCCACAAAAAGCATCCCTTGCTGCCAAATTCTTGTCTCTGAAATAGAAACCTAGAATGGTTTGGGTTGGAAGGGACCTTAAAGACCATCCAGTGCCACCCCCCTGCCCTGGGCAGGGACACCTCCCACCACACCAGGTTGCTCCAAGCCCCGTCCAACCTGGCCTTGAACACCTCCAGGGATGGGGCAGCCACAGCTTCTCTGGGCAACCTGGGCCAGGGGCTCACCACCCTCACAGCAAACAATTTCTTCATAATCTCCCCTCTTTGAGTTTAAAGCCATTTCCCCTCCTCCCATGGCTCCCCTCCCTGATCCAGAGTCCCTCCCCAGCTCTCCTGGAGCCCCTTGAGGGACTGGAAGGGGCTCCAAGGTCTCCCCGGAGCCTTCTCTTCTCCAGGCTGAACCCCCCCAACTCTCTCAGCCTGTCCTCACAGCAGAGGGGCTCCAGCCCTCCCAGCATCTCCGGGGCCTCCTCTGGCCCTGCTCCAACAGCTCCGTGTCCTTCTGCTGTTGGTGCCCCAGAGCTGGAGGCAGCACTGCAGGGGGGTCTCCCCCGCGCGGAGCAGAGGGGTAGAATCCCCCCCTCGCCCTGCTGCCCACGCTGCTGGGGATGCAGCCCAGGCTGCAGGTGGCTTCTGGGCCAACCGTATATTTGATAGCCTCTATCAAATCATCTGCTGCTTCCACAGACGGACCCATGCCCTGAGTAAATGCAGAAAACCTGCAAAAGGCCAGGAGTAGAAATCAGAGCTAAAGCACATAACAACTCCATCCCTTAGTCAGGAACTCCGTGGAAATTAATTGGACTGTATGAAAACGAGCCCGGCTGCACAAACAGAGCCCCAGCACCGCTGGCAGCAGGCTCGGCCTCGGCAGCCTGGGTGGGACAGGAGATGCAGCCCCTCGGTCACCCCAGTGATCCCGAGCCCTCACCAGCACCCATGAAACCAAACCAAACCCCGGCATCAAACACCTGAACATCTTGGGGCTCTTGTCCAAAGTTAATTTGCCTTGATACTTTGTGTTTTGAGTCGGCTTGGAGAACTGCTACGTATTCGCACTTACATACTTTCCTTTGTCACAAAAAGCTACACTTTTCAGCCCCTCAGCCTTGTCCACCCTGCTAAAACATCTTGCAGCTGAAGTGCCTTTTACTCAAGCTTTTGCATTAGCATTAACGAGGCCCTTCTCGCATCGGGTGGTTTTGTTTATTTTGGCGTTAAAAACCTACAATTTGCAGCGTGGGAACAATTTCTGCAGCACAAGTCAAAGCAGGAGCCTCTGAATTGTACCTTTCTTACAAAAAAAAAAAAAAAAGGAATTTAGAATTAATGATAAAACATAATTCAGGGCAATTTTCACTACGTTCATTAACACGACAAGTCGCAATCCAGTGGTATGAGGTAGCAGAGGGAAACACGTGGGAACAGCGGCAGAAAACGGAGCTGGGATAAAAAGCGGTTCCAACACAGGGAAGACGCAAAGGAGAGTTCAATATTCCTTCCGTGCTCTGCATCGTTCTTCTGACGCACACCCGTTATCTCTCGGCTACAGCGTTCCCCACCACAGCCATCACCTCCGTCAAGAGTTGATGAGTGGCGATCCACCTGGCAAAGCCTGGCCATGGAAAGCAGTGGGGTACACTTCCTTGCATTTCTCCCATCCTCAAAATCATAGTGAAAGTCCAGGAAAAAAAAATATATTTTGTATATATTAAAGATTATATATATATATATAAAAATATAAAGAGGCTATAAAGCTTTATACAAAATTAATCACCTGAGGGATTTTACATTACATTATCTAGGAATTAGAAGTAAAACTGGGAAATTCCCTTTTTCTCTGGTCCTGTTACGCGTTGCAAGGGAATCAATCCTCTCCAGGAACAAGTCAATAAAGGTCCAACTTCACCAGAATTGGGACAAACGAGACCCCATCCCAGCAGTTCCCAACGAAAGAGCTGCATCAGACACCTGCTGCTACCTCACTTACTGAGGCATTTAAATTTCTCATTTTATTAATTTTTTTTTTTTTGCCTTTATCAATAAAGGAGACTCACCTAAAAGCAAGGCACATACCCAGGAACACCCACGACAGGTTAGCTGAGCAGCAAAACCAACAAGCTCTAAAGCGAATGCGTTAATGACCTAATGCATTACAAAGCTTGCTGTGTAATAATGCCATGTATAAATAACAAGCTGCAGCGACCATTAAAGCAAATCAAAAGTATAGATTAGCCTATAAAATCTCTTTAATGCCTCCAATATTCAGATACTTGGAAAGAGTAATCCCAGTCAGCAAGGAGATGCAGGCACTTGGCAGCACTGTTGGTGTTTCAGCATCTCCGCCCCAGAGGTTTGGTTCCACCCTTTGTGTTATCAGTGTGATTTTTCACGTGGTAGTCCTCCACAAGGAGAGGTGTAGCTGCCGATCGTGGCCATATTTCTGCCGTAGGCTCCCAAAAAGGCCAGATCCAGCACAGCTGCTCTGCCAAGCCCAGTCTCAGCATCTCAGTCACCTTTTGCGACTCCGCCAGCACAACCTGGCACCACCACGGGGACTTCACCCACCCCTCCCGGGCAGCGTATGGGGTGGGCGATGAATACGGACACACAGCTCTCTCCAGTGTTTCCAAGTCGCTTGGACAGAGAAGCAGAGTTTTCATGTTAAAGCATCCCTTTAGCAAAAGTCTTTGTGTGTTGGAAGGAAAAGCAGCTGCTTCTCATGTTCTCCCCGACAGACAGCCAAGGGACTCCATGTTCCCAGATGGCTGTTCCTCCTTCACCGACCAAGATCACATTTGCACAGTTGCTGCTTTTCATAGAAGAGATTCACACTTACCTACCATGTCTGATATTTCTATTTACATATTTCCTAATTAAGTCTTATTTACTTAAGTTTACCTACAAAAATATAATTACATTTTTGCTTTAACTAGATGCATTTACCGTGCCAACGTGGCATTACGCATGCAAGAAAGATGGGAGAACAGGTGAGGAATAACTCACCTACATCAGTATTTTGCAAGTTATCTCCTACATCCACAAAGCCGGCTAATATTAGCAGACCTAGTTCCTGCAGAAAGACAGACACCAGCTCCTGACCCAAAGGGGATGCTTGTGGTCTGACTTCCCATTTCACAGCAGAGCAATCTTCAGAGCCCAGCAAACCATATTCCGCGCCCATATATTCTCTAGATGAAGAAGAGGGTCAACTTGTCCACCACCTTTTAAAAAGGAATGCGCTACCAAGGAGGTCAAAATGAGAATCTTCCAGGAAAGACTTCACATTTTACCTTGCAGAAGGATCAGACAATTTAAGTCATGTTGCACAGGTTAATAAAAGCAACTCCTTAAGTTGCTGTTTAGTATGAGAAGCGTCTGGTACAGCGAGTAAATTCGGCAATTAATATTAGCCATAAGATTACTGCAACAATTTTCCTTAAATATTTTTTTTTTTTTTTTAAGAACTGCAACTTGTGCTGAAAGCACATTTACATTTTATTACCCTTAAATGCTTAACTACCATAACTAATGTTTAATTAATAAATATCTATCTACTGCTGCTACTTTAAATCTCCCAATTTATATGCGATTCTTTCTTGCCATTGAGTGTTGCTCTTTCTTAAGCAGTAACTTAGGAAGAAAAGGATCAAAATAAGGAAAAACAGTTTAATTCATGGGGTCTCATAAGCCACAGTTCAGTGTTCCAGCCAAGCTCATTAAATGCTGGGTAAAGCTAGAAAGTTTATAGGTCTTCTTTAAAAGTGAAATTGGGGGATAAAAATATCAGTATGTTCATTTGGCCAATCTTCCAGATTGCAAATCTCTGCTGGACACATCCATTTCTGAGACTTCTTCAAGGCAACAGAAAATTCTTAATGCTACTGGGGAATCCTGATCCTATCCCACCTTTAGCACCCAGAAACAACCTCCAAATGACGGGGGGGGGGGTGGGGGTGGGGGGGGTGGACTGGTTTTTTCGTTGTTGTTGGGCTTTGATTTTTTGATTAGGTTTGCATTTTGGGGGGAGCTTAGGGTTTGGGGTTTTTGCGGTTTTGTTTGTTTGTTGTTTTTTTTTAAACACACAGACACTATTATTCCTTTTTTTATTATTTATTTATTGAACATGCCAGTAACTCACTGAATTTATAGCTATTGAAGCATGAAGGCTTTTGGACTAATTTGAATTAAAATGAAACATTGTGGATAATATTTGTTTGCTCCCAGGCCTTCACAATGGAGCCTTCAGGAGGGGAAAAAAAAGAAAAATTACACAAGAAAATATGAATTGGACTTCAAAGCTGTTATAAACAGACTCTGGCTAAAGGCCTTACCTGGAGTTGCTGTTTTTTCAAATGCAAATATCTAAGACATTTAACTATGCATGAAGCAGACCTCAAGTGCTTCCCTATTGCTTCAAACATTCTCGCCTCAAATCCCATTTCCTAAGTGCTTGTGCCTTTCAGGTGGCAGCGGATTGAGCAGCTCCAGCTTGCTTTTCTTGGAGATAAGCGATGCTCGGGCTGGGAGCCCCAGCACCTTTCCCAAAACTCAGCCCTGTTTGCTCTTCACCTTCCCACTGGTGGTGGTCCACAAAGCCCAAGGAGGTAAATCATCTTCCCTGGCCCTGATCCTGCACGCTCTGCCAGACGTCAAGTTAATAAATTTAGCTTCTAATTACAATCACATCAACAGAGCTACATTGCTGGGACTGATAACACAATAGTAGAAACCCAGTAAGAGACAGAATTAGAAATCTTACAGTTTGGCTGCTTTTAAAGGAAAATATCACAGTCAATGGACATCTCAAAGTGCAGCAGAAAGGAGGAAAGCAGAACTGACAGCTAAGAATCAACTCTCGGTCTGTTTTTTCAAGACGTCAGCAAAGGTTATAACCTGCTGCATGGCAGCTGTGGACACAGCTGTCATTTCGGGTTTGATTTCCTAATATCTGCTTTTGAATTAGGCAGACTTCAAAATTGATTAGGAACAGGCTTTTCTTCTGCAAATGCTTATAACAAGAAATGCTTTCTCACAAGTCATACCGCCTTATAGCCCTTTGGCTAGCTCCAGAGATACATCAAAAAAAAATCCACCCCCATAATCACAGCCTTTTTATCTTGGCAGGTCCTACCCAAGTGCTCAGTAGTCTGAATTTTCCACTGCTATCAATAGTGTTAACAACTAATACTCGGTAATTTTTCAGAACTCCTTTCAAGCCTTTCAGGAGCTTACTCGTATGAAATATTAACAGGAAAAATGTTGTGAAGTCCTAATAAATTTGTCTCTCTCCAGCCTCTAACAGAGATGAAGAGCTGTACAGCAAATTTTCAAGTTCTCTTTCGGTCCTGCGGGTCTTTGGGATGTTGGTTGGTAACGGCATCCCACGAGACAGCAGCCCCATCGCGAGAAGCGGGATCACCATGACAGTCCTTCACCACCGCAAGTCACAGACATTCTCCATCCCAATATCCAGGGATATCCAAGCTTTGTGCTGAAGCAGCCAGCCACTTCTCAAAGACGAGCAGTCAGGTTGATAAATGTATTTAGCTGCCTAAAGATGCAGAAAAGCACCCAGGGAGAGCTGCTGAAATCCTTTAAGTGAGTAACTCCAATTTACTCTCTCGTCTGCACGCATAAGCCCCCCGCGAACCCCGAGCATCTGGCAGCAAAACTGGTCTGAAACCAAGCAAAAAAGAACATTTCTGTGTGTGCAAACTGTTACCTTTCTATGGTAGGGCACCTTTTTTCAAGGTTAAAAAAGCAGCCGGCAGCTCCATATGCAGGCGATGCACCTTCAGTCATCAGCGTGCAATAATAGAGACCATCCATTTTCCACAGACAAGAGCGCAAAGCTAAGGTGTCTGCACATTTAATTGAGATTATGGTGGGAATTAATTATAAGATTAACAATCTCCTAAAGTGATATGACAGAGCAATACCCATAACTGCAGGACAGGTTTGATGGGACTATAAGGTCATAAAAAATTGCTATTGAAGTACATGTGAATGAAAAGAAAATGGCATGTGACACTACCGGAACGAGACGGTCATCAAGTATGTTTGTGTGGTCCAAAAATTTAAGTTCTAAAGCGTAAGAGATATTTCAAAATGTGTCCAAAATAAAGCAGAGTGAGATTAATTCCAGGCAGGCAGAACCAAGGAAAGGGCAGGACTCCTCAGGTGTGCAAAGAGCTAATCCTCCAGGAGCAGCAACAGAAGGATGTAAAATTAACAAGTCAAATTGCTCATTGTTTGCATAGGTTGCCTGTTGTAATGCGGTACGAATTATTATACTGCAAAATTTGAGGGGATAAAAATCCATTCCAGCCATTATGTATACCCCGCTCTGAGGATCCTTTGTCTAGGAGAACCATATTTTAATCTATTTGCCAAGTGTTTTCAACACAGTCCTTTAATACAACATTGTGTTGAGAATTTCAGACTGAAAGGAAGGTTTGATGCATTATTTCTATTGTTCGGTTCTTCAGCTCTTACACCTCTACAGATAAAAACAACACGGCAAGGGAAGATAGCCCTTCCATATGAAGTGTTAATAAACTTTTAATAATAAAATGTTTCTCCAGGCATGAAATCCTGCCCCTACTGAGGACACTGGAGTTTTACCATTAACTTCAGTGGGACTGAGACATAGCCCCTGGCTATATATTTCGTATAAATTACATTGCTATTAGACTTGACTCCCAACAGAAATTACATTCATACAAGCTCCAATCCAATACTCATGACCTCCAAAACACTTCCAAATATTTTCTTCCTGCTTCCACTCACACACATAAAAGGTTTTTTTCCGTCTTTAAGTACTATAGCAATTAAGGCAAATTATGGAGATTAATTTTCCTTCTTTTAGGCTTACATCGGGAGTTGCATCAGTGAGTCTATTTAAAAAAAAAAATAAAATAAAAGTTTTGATCTTTCCAGGCTTGGGATGGAGAGGTCAGGGTCAGCCTGGAGCCTCCCTTCTTGGAAGCAGCTGAGCACATCATCAACTGGCTTGATATCAAGTGGAGTTAGCCCCTGCTTCAGGGGAAGCACTAAAAAGCATGCTTCATGCACAGTAAATCATAATTCAGTCCTGCTTACAGGCAAGAAAGACCAGATTTCCCCTCTCCAAGCCGGTGCCTTGGCTGCACCCCACTCGCGGGCAGCGTGGAGAAGCCAGAGCTCCAGCAAACATTGGTTCTGATGTCTCCTATAAACCAGTGCAAACTTCTGCACCAAAGCAAGCACGCAAGCTCACCCATGCTGGATGCAGCAGCCAGGCTTTGTCCAGGCGTCGTGGTTTGGCCTCAGATGGCAACAAAGGACCACTTGCTACTCTCTCGAGCTTCCCCAATATGGCAAAGAATGGGAAGAAAAAGGCAAAACTCGTGGGTTGAGACAAAGGCAGTTTAACAGAACAGCAAAAGGAACAAGAAAACTATAACACGGATAGAGGAATATACAAACATGGTTACGGAACCAACTCTCGCCACCCGGACCGGGATGCCCCCACCCACTCCAAGTGGCGACTTCCTGCTCCCTCCCCTGGCAGCTCAGCCTGGCATGGCTTCCATGGGATGGAATACCTGTCTCTCTGCCACAGCCTGTGGAGAATTAACCCTATCCCCGCCGGAACCAGGACACCAAGGCAACAGCCATCTACACTACCTTTGGTCTAAGCCACCGTCCAACACACCTCAGTTTCAGCACGAGACACCTCATAGGTACCTGGCAACCCTGTTGAAACCAACCACACACAGGCTTTGGGAGACTAAGGAGCACGTCTAGCTCCTCCTGACTGAGCTTCAAAGCTGAAAGACATTTTAAAATGTTTATAATTGGATGAAATGATAGGTCTATGCAACAGGGGAAGCCAGGAACCATGGCCAGGCTCCGCCAGGATTGTCTCCCATGTCTCTGATGCTGCCTGGTGAAGTACCAGCCCATCCAGCTCATAGCAGGGAGCAAGTAGTTTCGTGTAAAGTATTTTTTTAAACTGAGTTTTCCTCATGGATCACTTGTAGATGAATCCTAGCCCCCTGCCAAGCTTCAATATCTCCTTTTACCGTAAAACAAACCCTCTGGTCTGTTATTCTGAGCTTATATCCAATTCATTCTAAGAAAATTAGATCTGGAAAAGAATGAGTCAGCTACCCAGCAATGCAAAATTCAGCTCTTTGTATATGAAATTAAGTTTTATTTTGCATTTCTAAATCCCACTTTCCTCAACCTCCATCCTCCCAAAGTCAGCGAAGTCCATATTTCAGATACCCCCAATGCTGAATGGTTATTCATCACGTAACCCAGGGAAAGGAGTCAAGCAGCATATCTGTATTACAGGATGCTGTAGTTATCCAAAGCATCTTTAAACAAGAAACCAAGTGCTAAAAATGGTGAATTAATCTACGTTAGGCTCCCTGCTTTACCAGCTAGACAGGTCATTTAAAGCTATTGTGAGTATCTTTACACCACATTGCAGACAGCAGTAGAGACATTTTCACAATTCATCCTGTAAAGCAGTACATTCTAATTATTATTTGCTTTGTCTTCTGTTTAGGGCTTTACCCATTAAGTGGTGGAAAATCAAAAGGATGTACACAATAGTTATTCTTTCGTCTTCATCGCCATTACATTGCTTCTCTAGCTTACATCAATGTGTATGTAATTGTGCCAACATGTAGGTATTTATGTGCTTAACTAAAAAGAACATTAAAACAAAGAAACAACACTAGTTGTTTAGTTGCCAACTAGAGACACTGTGTTCTGCAGACATTTTCCTGTCATTTACCAGCAAAGAGGCATCTCATTTCTTCTGTTTTTTAGATAACCTGCCTCCCTCATGGATTCCTTGCAGCCCCACAGTTGACAGTCCCTTAGTGCTATGACTTTTGGCACATTGGGGGTTTTCTGTCCCTCAACAAATTCACCTTTATTCTGTGTCATCACTGGGTTATGCTAATGTGCATGCAAGCAAACTGCAGAGGGATCTAGATCATCAGAATGGTCTTTTCCTCCCTCCGCCTCTTGACCTATGCGGTTGCAACGCTGGCATTCAAGCACCTGGTGGGACCTGGAGACAAGCAGGACACCTCTGCTGTCATAACCCCTGGGGTACGCACAGAGCAAACAAACAAGAAAACAAATCGGCTTGGGAAGTTTCTTGCCTACACAGCTCAAAGACACCAACAGGGACAATCTGCAGACTCAAACAAAAGCTGAATCCTCGTTTCCCCTCCTAAGGCCGCTTTGCGCTCTCATGCGGGACGCACCTTTTTGTGCAATGTGCCCCTGGGGGCTGCGATGATGGGTTAGCCAATTATACAGAGAGAAGAGGAATTTGATGAATGGATCATTTTTGGTGCACTCTGCACTTTTGACTCATAAATTCCACAGAAAACAAGGTAAATGGAGCATAACTTATTAATGAACAGAGCCCTAAATATCAAATGATCTGCTGTGAATCATCAGCTGGAATTCTAGAGCCTTCATATCACGCTAGCTATAGCGTGCTGCAGCAGTTCGGCAACGGACAGACTCTGCAACCCGGTGGTAAGTCTTACAAGATAATCTAGGAAATAACACCCTGCTTTATTTAAAGCAGAGTACAGCGAGGAGCTTTGCCAGACCTTCACACTGTGACCTCTGGAGAGGGTGATCTTGCAAGCCTCACCTTGCATTGCAAGCCTGAAAGCACCATTAAGCCTGTGATGGATCGTGAGCCTTGCAAGAGGCACATGCACCCTAAATCTCACCAGGAAGCCAGGGGAAATTCAGACAGCTCTGAAGAGGGACTCCAGTGAAGTCTCTGTGCAGGGAGGTAACTTGGGAGCAAAAGATTTTCACACCGCATCACTTCTGCCCCTTCACTGACAGGTCAAAATGGACAAACCTACCAGGTTTGCAAGTCTACCGAGATCCAGACTAAGCCTGAAGCACCACATTGATTATTATGATTATTACCTCGCACCTCAGGGCAAGGTAAAGAACATGAAGGACCTTCTTTTCCACCTTTCTAAGAGGTTTTTTGGTTTTGGTTTTTTTTTTTTTTATTAATGATTTCAGAAAACATGGAAGAAAGAAAGAATTGAAAGAACAAGGAAAAACCATGCACCCAACTACTACTTCTCAGATTATCCCTATCAGCACGAGGATCACACATACATAGATGAGCATAAGCACACACGTGCCCACACTCTCACTGTTTACTAGTCATGATGAAATACCTGGTCTGGGCAACTTTCTCCTCACTGTTCCAATTTGAACCAGCTAGCTTGTTTTATGCTTCTCTCACAATACAATCTATCAACATCTCTGGAACTTCTCTTTTCCAATTTTATTCCCTGCCTAATCTTTTCTTAAGTGTTCTCAAGCATTTGGCTACAACTCTGCCTCCTGGTCCAGAGCTCTGTGTGCTGTGGAAATACCTTTAAAGAAAGTTTTTCTTTCACCTGTATTGACAGAAATAATAATAATAATGAAGACTGCACGCTTACCTTCTAAACGCCGTTTCTTCCTGTATGTGTAGGAATATGTCATCTATCAAGTGTCATCCCTCTAAATAGGCTTGAAGTGACTTTCTCCTGCATCTCGTCCTGCAGCGTCACCCTACCTGTATTCTCCTTTCCTTCCTACCGCTGTACACATCATCTTGTTCAAATAAACTGTCTGCCAAAATTTCAACAGTAGATAGCAATTAGAACACAAAAGCAAAATAAACTACCACTGCTTGATGCTGTGCCATAGGCAGGAAAGTCAATAGAAAGTTACTTTAGCTGAAATTGATATTTAAAATATATTTCTACAAGACCATTTTTGCTGAAGGCTCCAAGACCACCCTCTTATTGACTACCCATAAGGCTTTAACAGCACCTGACAGGTACACCAAGTTTCTAGAGACCATTAGGTAACGCAAAAATAACTAGAGAAATTATTGCAATCTGACTGAAAAAAAACCACAAACTGGGGGAAAAAAAAATTGATAACTGAAGTCAACAGAAAGAATAACTTTCTGCCAGCAAGATGCAAACTCCTGTCAAAGGGAGCTGGGCAGCATCTTCCTAAGTCAACAAGGGAACACAGTTACTCAGGCAAACCTGTATTTGCCCCTTACTGATATAAAGCCATATTAGTAAATAATAACTAAAAATGCAAAAGACAGACCAGCACAAGGAATTCAGAGACAAGCAGCACCTCCATCTAAAGGAGACTCCGTACTGCCCAACTTGGCTATTTTTATACAACACTGACTTCATGCAGATGTTCCTGGAGATACTGTCACCGCTAACAGGAAAAAGGTCCCACTCGTTTTGTCATCCTCAAGTGAGTTTTTCATAGGTGGCCTGAGATAATACATGGCGTTTACTTAGCTAGCATATGACAGATAAGCAAGATTCGCTGCTAATTCCCAATATTGATGCGCTGAAAACACTTACGTGTTTTCTACTGGAAACATAAGGGAGAAAGGTAAGGCTAAAGTTACCCGTCTACTTGACTAATGTGTGCTGTTTACCTTGGTATCCCCTTCCACAACTGGCCCTGCCTTCGGCAGCATCACCCTGACAGAAAGGAAAGTAGTGTTTATGCATTAACATGAACAGCGAGATTACACGGGCTGCCTCTCTGAGACAAAGTGTATTAACTACTGATAAATTCCACTTCTCTTCAAAATTAGAATTCAAGAGTCACTAGCCAATACCTGGGGAAAACAAATCACTTCCCCAGAGCGCAGTACCTGTGCTTTGTCCACAGATGCCATCGAGAGCCAAAGCCACGAGTAAGAAAGTAGAAGGCATGAGCAGCTCTTTGACTTAGAGAGGAGAAGCAGAGACTCAGGGAGACAAAGTACTCCCAACCCCAGCCAAGGAACCTCTTTTCACATCACCTCTTTCCCTCAAATCCATCCCTCTTCTCGCACCTAAAGGGGAAATATACTCCTTCAGTGTAAAGAGGGAGACAGAAAAATCAAGAAAAAAAAAAAAGCCTAAACAAGCCCAAACCCCCAAAACACAACTGCTCTTATCACAAGCGATCAATCATCTTAAAGATCTCTTTGGGGGAGTTAAATTATCAGAGATGGCACCAGGGACAATTTAGCCCCTCTCCTCATGTATATTTTGGTGATTTGAGGAATGGTCAGGTAAGCCAAGATACATCTTTCCAATTCGCTCCAAGGACTGGCTTCATTCCTAGATCATACATAAAATAGAAAAACGCAGATTTCCATGGCAGCAGTAGGTGCTACCTGGGTAGATCCGGGCTGGTGAGAGCACTCCTAACGTGGGAGCACAGTGCCTTCCCCCCCAGTTCCCTCCAATATTGTCAAAGGCTTCACACAGCACCGCTCAACACCACTGTGCTGGTACAAACCCAAAAAATACACTTTGAAAAAGCAAAATTATTTTTCTTCCCCTTTTTGTATTTAGAATAATGGCTTTTCAACAAGCCAAATAGGAAACCGTGTTAATGCGTTTCCATGGGCAAAGCTTGAGAACACTGTAAATTGCCTTGCTTAATGGACTCGGGAATTCAGTTATCCATTAGGAAATTTCAGCCCTTTAAGCGAGACCGAATCAAATGGTTTAGTCCTCAGGAAGCGCACACCCACGGTTTCGCAGCTCTGTGGGTACCATTATTTATGTCTGTTGAATTTGATGGAGCAAACACCTTTTGGAACGCAGCATCCATCCCTCTGGCAGAAAGGCACCACCAGCCCTTGGCACCCCAAGGGACTCTGCAGACTCCCCATAATTTCAATCAGCACAGAAAAACTAGTAACCCAAAGGACCAGCGGGCATCCGCATCTGCCTCTAAATGTACTGTAATGACCAACAGCTTGAGTGTGTTTTTAAGATATTCAAAAGAAAATCAACACATTAGGCTGTTTTCCCTCCTCCCAGGAGGAGGTGGAGGAGGAACAGAGCTGGCCATGCCACACCACCACCTCCCACACCTGCGGAGCCACAGCCGAGCCAAGGAGAGCAGCGATGGCACTGGGTTTGCACAGCTCCTTTGTGCAGGAACACACCTCTAACCGTGCTGTGAGCTGGGTTTGACCAGGAGGGGAAAGGCCAGGTGACAGCCTGGTCCCCAGCCCAGGCTGGCAGAGGAACACAGCCCTCACCACCCTCATCCCTGGACAGTGTCCATCACTCCTCTGTGATGTTGCCCAGAGAGGTTGTGGAGGCCCCATCCCTGGATGCATTCGAGGGCAGGCTTGATGAGGCTCTGGGCAACCTGATCTAGTTAAAGATGTCCCTCCTGACTGCAGGGGGGTTGGACTAGATGACCTTTAAAGGTCCCTTCCAACCCAACACATTCTGTGATTCTATGCTTGCATGAGCCAGGGGTGAAAAACTCAGTGTGCTGCGTCTGCCCCAGTCTTCAGAGCCCACCAGAGTCCAAAGGGGATGTTCATCTCCCTATTACATTTTTATCTTTTATATCTATTTTTAAACACATGAATTAAAATGAGAGCACAGACATGGTCATTCTGGATGGGACTGGCTGCCAGCTAGGGTTTGGATTTTCTCAGCTCTGGGCACATTAGAGGATGACGGTATGAACTCACTTCTGAGGCTTGAACTGCCTCCCAATCCCCTTCACCCCCCTGCTTTAATTTCTGAGACATAAGAGGAGATTTAACATCACATACTGCCCCCAGCACACCATGGGGCAGCCAGACACACGCCAGCCCTGACTCCCAGCCCATCACACCCTGACCACGATTTTGCAAATAAGTATATCTGAGACGCACCCAGCCTGCCCAGTACCAAACAGCGCCCAAGCCCTGCTCCCACCGAGACTTTGGGATCCCACAAACGCTGCAGGAAAAGCAAGGACATTTTGTTCTGCATACAGGGAGCTTATGAAGGAAGGAATCATAGAATTGACCAGGTTGGAAGGGACCTTTCAGATCATCAACTCCAGCCGTTAACCTAACGCTGACAAAAGCCATCACAAAACCATGTCCCTCAGCACCACGTCTGCCTGGCTTTTAAATACTTCCAGGGATGGTGACTCAATCATTTCCCTGGGCAGCCTGTTCCAATGCCTAATACCCCTTTCAGTGTAAAAATTTTTCTTAATATCCAGTCTAAACCTCCCCTGGTGCAACTTGAGGCCATTTCCTCTTGTCCTATCACCTGTTCCTTGGGAGAAAAAAAAAAAAAATAGGTGATGTCCTTTGCAGTTTATGTAAAGTATAAAAGGCGTGAGAGGGCACAGGTTCCAGGTCTGATTATTGCTAATTTACAGAAATGTGCAAACATGGGTACGCACATCCCTCTATGCCAGTAAAAAAGCCATATACATCCACAGCTGAGACCTAAAGCAGAACTAAAACACACTGAAAATAGTTCTTTTCCCTCCCGTGTACCTTAGCTGCTCAGAGGGACTAATTTTTTTTCCCCCCACTCAAAATTGAAATGAGGGAAAAAAAAAAAATCACTTCTAGGATTAGATCCTGAATGCCAGATTCCAGCTGGGAGCTCAGGCACCTGCAGAGCAGTATTTATAAATGAAAGCACTGACATGACTTTAAATACAGTGTCGTCAGAAACTTAATTATACAGCAGCAAGTCCCTAATTGGAAGTCACAGAGTAATATATTGGCTTTGTCATGTGATTTGACACTCTCCAAACTGCTTTCCCAGGGTTGTTTGTGTTATCTGTCCGGGGTTTGAGCAGTGGTGTTTGTTTGCAGGCTGCGGTGGGATTAGCCCTATTTATCTTTCGCGGGCTTTGTTTCCTTGAACACAGACTCCATTCACAGGGATTTGTTCCCGTGCGCCAGGAAAAGCCTCCGCTTTGCTTCACCCAGCCCAGAAATGTGTTTGCACTGGCCCAAGAAGGCTACCTCGGGCACCCAAAAAAGCCCCACCACATTCAAGCCGGCACATGTATGTTCCACCCATGAGATGAGCTCAGAAACACCAGCTTTGCCCCCAAACCCTTCAATGCTCCAAGCATCATGGCATGGGGCTCCTCTTACCTCTGCAGGCACGGGCTGAATAAGCATTGCCAGAGATTGGCAAGAAGGAAAAGAAAAAAGAAAAAAAAAAAACAAACAGGCTGAAGAGAAATGCAATATTAAATATCTGCATTACAGGGCCTGGGGAGTTCATTCATTTTTTCCCCCCCCATTACATTTTTGTGTGCCCACAACATTATTTTTTTTTTTATCTTTTTTGTATGCCCAACCCCATATTGCATGTTTTCATTCTACTTTATTAAATGTGCTCTTCAGCAGCTTCTCCACTTTGCCTACCCTGGGGCTGCCACATGGTCACCCCAGAGATCCTATGGCACTTCTGCAAAAGCGAGACTGAGAAGGGAGTGGAAAACTGAGCTTCTCTTTGTTAAGATTTACCAGCCAGCTCCTGATTGCCTAAAGACCACTTGTGTGCTGAGTCTGCCGTCCTCAACATCGTACCCGTCATGTTTTAGCTTGGAGGATGTCTCCTCCTCTTGTTTCTTACCAGGTGCACCACGCAGCAGTCCTTGTCCTCACTCCTGTGCCCTTCAACCATTTGGACTTTTTAAAAAGCACATTTTCATAGCTATATATCATGGGAGGCTGTGTCTAAAGGAAGGCAGCCTAAAACTAACTGTTTGGACACTTTTTAAAAATATCAGAAATTAAACGGTGGGAATTCCAGCTGGGCATGTGTGGTGCCATGGCATAAAGGTCCTGTAACAAAACTGGTCCTCTTGGGGTGAAAATAAACCGTGTTTCACTTCTAGCCTGTGGGCAGAGAGAGCAGCAGGTGGGACGGGGGAGAGGTGTGAGTACGGACGCGAAAGAATTGTCTAGGGGGAAGGAAGCCCGTGTTCAGAGGAATCACGTACCCATGATAAATCAATTAGAAACTTTTAAAAGCAGCGTAGTTTCACACAGTAATATTAAATTATGTCTGGTAATTGAAGTTAAATATTCTGTAAAAATTTAAAATATTATCTCAAATGTAAAAAAAAAAAATGATAAATGTTTCTAGAGAAAAGCTCTGAAGAAAATACTTAAAGAATTAAAAGGTACATCCTCAGTGAACTTTGTTCTCCACCTAGTCGTGTTTTCATTTGGCTGAACTTCTGCAGATGCAGTAGCACAACCTCCCTCTCCTCCTCGGGATGCTCTTTTGGCTGCTGAACTACTCTGTCTTGAAACACAGACACCAGCTTGTGAGCAGTTATTTTGCTTTCCAAAACCGATTATTTCTTTAAACTGAATGTCTACGATTTAAACAGCAGTTGCGTTCCCCTGACTTCTGTTTTCCAAATCCCGGTACCCTGTTGGCATCACTGATACAAATATTTCAGGTTGGGTCTCTCACATTTGAAAGTCATTTAATGCATCCCTCATCTCTGCCTCAGTCACACCATACATCTCCAGGGCTTCCCAATTAATTGAAGGAAAGTCAAAACAACGCTAATCACCGTTGCGTTATGCTTGCGTTTCATCCTCTACTAGCTCAGCCTGAGGCACCTCCTGCATGGGATGTCCTCCCAGTGTCCCCCTCCTGTTTGCCCTTCCTTTCCCCTCCTGTCCGGCTCCTCCAGCTGCGGAGGAGCCGTAGGATCTCTCCGGTCGGGATCCAGCTGTGCCAGCTTAGCTCCTGCTATTCCTGTAACGCCCGGAGGCTGGTATCTGCAACGCCAGATTTTGAAGCAGGAGATTACAGAACTGTAATTACTTGAGCTGGATGCTTCCAGCCCCACTGATTTGTCCCATCATTTAAAAAAAAAAAAAAATCTACTTGTTTCCAAACACAGTTGGGAGAGATACAAACATGCAGCCCTTTGGCAGGGGTCCAGCCGGCGTCGACGGCGCTGTGCCGCACGCAGCAGCACAAGAGAGATTTTCCACAGCTAAAAAAAGATAACAATGAAATTGATATTACATCTTAACCTGGGGGTTATGAAAAGCCGAGACAATAAATCCACTCAACTTCAGATAGCCTGAAGAAATGTGACCTTTTCCCTATCGTTTATAACCCAGAAGACTGAAATGAGCACCCAATCCAATTACATTCTATTTTTATTTACCTAATCTACCAGCAGATGGCCTTTAAATTTTCCTAAATTTGGAGATCTGCTCAGGCAGAACTGGCAGCGCGACTCGCGTCCCCCCGTAGGGAAGGGTTTGATGACAGCCCCACGCAAGCCATCACTGGGTTATTGCCCTCCCGGACCTCCGCTCATCAGACCCTTCCCTTGTAATTAGATACATATATTTTCTTTGTCTTCCTATTAGATTATGAGGTATTTAAGGCAGGTATCATCTTTTTGAGCTATGATTGTACAGTATCTAACCTAAGCAGAGTCTAACCCTTGGCTGCAGTTCCTAATCACCACGGTAATGAAAATATTTCATTTTCAGTATAAATTGAAGAGTCAGTTCTCAATTAACTGGGATAACCAAAGTATAAATACCTAAAGTATAGCAAAAATATGGTTAAAAAGGCATGTAATTTAAACTGAACACAATATGCTTTTATAGCTTATGTATAAAATTTAATTATCGAATGAAGCCACGCTCGCTTCGTTGTGTCAGCTCTATCGGCCACATGCCTGTGGAAAGGCTCAAGCTCACGGATCCAACTGAAAACGCTTCCTTTTTTCTAGTTCTTTAGGAACATTTTTGGATGGGATCCCCTGCCCCGTTCCCAGAGGAAACACTCACTACAGGCAGGGGTAGCTCCGAAACACCCTTTGCCAGCTGCAGCATCCGGAGCAGCTTAAACCACCCATAACCTCATAGCCCACACTAACGACCCACCTAGTACTGGGCAGAAAATACTAAGTACCCATAAGGAAACACGACATTCACATTTGCTTAAAATTCACTGGTTATTTTAAGTTTCATTTTCTTAACTGGGTATAGAGCAGAAACGCCTCTGGAGGCCGAGGATGCAAGTTTTCTATGTTTAATTGTTCGAGTCACAAACTCTTCCCTGTAGGCTTGAATCCCACTGATCTAGTTGTACCTGAACACCGTAACTCAGTACCGAATCATTCCCATTCTGTATCCGTGCATCAGTCAGAATCTGTCTCCATTTCCTTCCAACTTCATCTCTTCAGGAAACACTCTCACAAAGTGCACTTGAAAGAGGGCAAACAACCTAATTCATGGACAGATGGTGGCATAGGAGTATTGCATCTTCCTCTCCAATGCACTGATTTCCTTCCCCCATCCTTGCTGCACAGAAGCAGCCACATCACTGATAAAGCAAGTGGCCAGCAGACAGCCCAAGGAATTGGGAATGAGCAACGCAACTGGAAGAGCAACACAGCCTAGGGAAACATGAGGAGATGGAGCCAAGGCTCCGAAACCTGTTTGCTTGAGGGTTTGGTTTTTTTCTCTCCCCATTTAGCTAGAAACAGATGGAATTCAGGAAAGTTTACCCGAAACTAACTCATTTTGTCTTGCACAGCAACAAACATGGGTCATTCTGGTACTGCTTGAATGGAAGACATATGGGGATGGAGCCCAAGCAACCCACTCCCACAAACACCTCCTCCTGGCACCTGCCTGAGTCCAGGTCTTCCCCGTGCCCCCTTTTACCTATCAGCTGCATCTGTTGCCAAGGCCACACTCCCAGGTTATTGCACGACACTCCACAACATACCAAAACCTGAGCACACCAGCCCCAGCGCATGGAGTTGCTCCTGAGGAAGGTGGGCTCCTCGTCAGCGATGGAGAGCCCGTACCCTCGGGGTAGAAGATGTCTCTCCTCTTTTCAGGAAACTCAAGAGCAGGGACAGACAGGCACAGCCACGCACCAGCCTGCCAGGCCATACAGACATCGCTGCAATTTTCTGAAACACTGTCATTTTGCGGGAGGATAAGGGACTCCACTGGTGTTGGCATCATCAGAAACTGAAAAGCTTCGTCAGCCACCACCTTTGGCAACGTTGTGTTTCCTCGTGTGGCCCAAAGCCATCTCATCAGCGTGAGCCCATGGCTGGCTCTTTCAGCCCTCGACAGGAGGGCTCGTGGTAGCCTGCAACTATTGAAACTCAGTGAATAGCAGGATGAATATTTTGGATTACTTGTCAAATGCAAATCAGAATTTAGCTTCACAAATAAAGGCTACAGAACTTGGTTCTGTAGCAAATTTGGGTGTGCTCCTGAAAGATCCTCTTCCCCTAGGAACGGCAGATAGAATGAAAAATAATAATTTAAGTCATCTGCTTAAAAAAAATAATAAAAACACCAAACAAAAATCAAAGCCACACACAACAGCCTTGAACTGCTAGCTGACAAGAGGGAATAAGAAACAAAGCTAAAAAAAAAATATCTTACCAGTTGTTTATGTGCAAGCATGAAGATGAATTCATGTCTGTTCAGGACTAGCTAACATCAGGAGTATAATCTCCTAAGTGATTTCACCCTTACCATTCACCTCAGTTAATTTACATTGCTGTAGCAGCTAGAGAAAGGTTCACAATGCAAATAAGTTAGTGCCTGCGTAGGATTGTAACACCCACCCCGATATGACCTAGGAGCGCAGCTGAACCTAGCTGAACCTCCTGAGCCTAGGAGATGGGCTACACCGCTAACAACACGAAATTACTCTTCCTTTTCCTGGAAATGACCCAGCGACTCTTGCACAGCCTCCCATTTTCAGAGCTGAGGTGTCACCTCCTGAGTGTCGGCTTCCCGAGGTGGCGAGGTAAAGACGTGCCCCCTCTGCATTAAGTCTTTAAGTCTCCTTCCATCTTCAGGAACAAACCCCCAGAAGCCTTTAAGCAACATCAGGAGCTCATTTATTGCAAGAAAATCTGATGTGTAACTGAGCCACGAGGCACTAGAGGAGCTGGCTATCCTCACCTGTCAGTGCTTTGGCAAACTTCATCTCATCTCCGCATAGAAGGACTCCCAACATATCCGAGTGCCCTCTTCCAGACAGCTTTCCCCTACCCGAGGCAGCCCAAAGCAAGGGTTTAATCTTCCCTTGCATCTCAACAGGCTGGATTGAAGCAGGTAATCCCCTGGATGTCGGGCAACCTCCTCACAGATGCGCCGAGGCCTTTCTCATCCCACGAGAGGCTGGAGTACCTGTTAACCTCCCAGGACCACAGCAAACGCCAGTTGTGAGCACAGCCTGGCTGTGACAACCACTGATGGGGGGGACACGTCCACCCTCCGACCAGGTCTGCGCAGCCCAACCGCCTCCAGGGGCTGCTCAACCGCACTGCAGAGGATGAGCAAGCTCAAAATTTTTCCCCCCTCTCCTCTGCCCAAGAGAGCGCAAGTAAAATAAGTACCGTTACGAGTAAAATACACAGACTTCAACAAATCCATATTTGCATAAACCTGTTTTTTCGCTAACTACAAAATGTAATATAAATTACCTCAAGACACTTTCCCCTTTTCCTTGCCTTTTAGCGGAGCAAAATATGATTTACATTCTGTTTGCAGGCAAATCAAGTGAAATGTTTAATTATAAATAGCACTTGTAAATATAATCCTTTCAGCAGGAATATTTGTATAGTGGAAATGAGAGAGACCTTAATAATGATTTCAGTTACAAAACTTAATTAGACCTGTTTCTCATTCCGGCTCAGGCCCTGTGCAATGTTCTGGTGTAAATTTGCATTTACTCGATGGGGCCACGAAACACCCAGCAACAAACTTCCAGTAGGTGTGAGGCGTCCAAAGGCCTCCGCCTGCGACAACTGGCACCAGCTGAGGATCTAACCCCAAAGAGATATAAGCGCTCCCTAGCAAAAATGAAAATTAGGCCCATTATTTTTATTTATGGAGAGCTAAAATACACACTTTTCTAAAGCCAAGTCTGCATTCAGCAGATGAAATATCTGTATAACTTGCCACCAAGGTTATGGAAAGGTGGAGGAGAACGTATATCAATGTTGATGGGATTTTTTTCCCCCCAGATATATTTACTGGGATAGATCATCTGCTACAGTTAATAGAGTACAAGATATTATTTTTATGCTTGGTCTAATTGCTCGGACATCATGAGGTGCCACTAAGTTGGAAAGCTCTAACTCTGACCAATCAAACCGCATCCCCAAGGCCACCAAAAACTGCTAGATGATACAAAACTGCAACTAGAGATTAAAGATGACATTTATGAGGCAAGAAGACTCCATGATAAAATGCTGAAAACATTTCAATCAGGAGAGCGTTTTTTACTACACCTATTGTGCCAGGGCTTGGCCATCCAAGGGAATTTGAAGTGCAAATGACAAACGGGAAAAGAAAAAGCATTGTTTTGTACAGCTAGCTCTTTTTTTAAATTAACTTCTGAGGTTTGATCTGGTTTTGAGAGTTCATTCCTCCTCTTTGCTCTTTGGGTGAAGCCCTCTGTTTGCCATCACAACTCGATGTATGATTATGAATGCGATATCATACACGGAATTACTCTGACATCAGGCCAAGAATAAATAGAAATGGCATTTGCATGAATTCTCTTTAAAAATAAGAGGCTCTTATTTTATGACACTGTCCCTTGTCATCAAGAACAAAAAAGAAAGATGCTAAAAAAACACCTGAGTAAAAGCCGAACTGAATCTTTGCAGATCGTGAGGTGTGGGAGAGCCTGACCACCCTGACTCACACATACAAACAAACTTCATCCGGGCAAGTAACTACTGTGAGGTCCCACCTTGGTCTTCAAAGTGCGTCATGAAAATTCAGAAAAGATAGATGAATGGAAATTGCACGAAAAAAATTCTTTATTTTTTTTTTTTAAAAGCCTGGGAATTCAAACAGGTTCAATGTTAATTTCAATTAATTTCCAGAGAGGCTCAAGCACTCCTGAAAATCCAACTAGGCAAATATCTTCACCTGGGAACACCCAGGTACTACAGAAGTCCAAACCTTAATCCTCTTCCCTAATAAAACCATTAGTGACGGAAGGCAGAGCAAGAGGCAAAGCACCCCAGGCTATAACTGGGTACCCCAAGCGGCCTGGGATTACAGAGAGGTTTGTATCCTCCTGGGCCACGAGTGCTGTCCTAACCTTAACAAGTCCATGTGTCGGGGAGCGGCAACTCCCTGAAGGCTCCTCTCCACCTCTTCTGAAGTGCCAGAGCTGTACACGGCTTAAGCGTGAGCAGAAGGGAGAACCCCAGCCCTGACAACGTTCATAGTCAAAGGATAAACCCCACCATGAGCAATGCCTTAGGAAACTCTTCCTTGATTTTAAGGGGAGGTATTTTAGAGTCTTACCTAAAGACTCAAGGTGTACAGATGTTTGCATCACGCTAAACCTATACCATATTAAGTAGCACATGGAAGAGTATTAAGGATGCACCGCATCAGAGCTACCTCGTGATTGCACAAGACCTAAGACAAATTAAACCAATGAAGCCAAAGCACCACCAACAGATGTACAGCAATGCAAGTTAACTCGGTGTCAGCTCCAGGGTCAGGCGCACCAACGTAGCTACCTGGTCAATGAGGGGTTTGCCCTGAAAAGCAGCCAACACCTATGCACAGATTGTGCCCCCGGCCCTTGGTTAAACAAAGGGGCGACGTACCCTCCTAAAGCCAACTGCCAGCGCGAGTCTCATGAAGGACAGAAGATAACAGGGCTTGGGAGCTTTGTTGAAGAAGGGGCTAATACCTGTCAGCTCCGACAGGCTTTAAACACCCCACAGAAGCACCCAGCAGCTTCAGCTACACATTTCTGCTTTAGCAAACAGAAAGCACAGGAAACAAGTACTGTAAAATTTTTAAAAAAAAAAAAAAAGAAAAAAGTTGTTATTGTCCATTAGCCCGATATATTTGTTAAGTAACCAGATGAGGACAGTAAGAGTAAACAGAGAGACATTTTAACATGCTGTTTCATAAATTAGGAAAAAATCTACCACACAGCAATTACACGTTTGGTTAACTTTGGGGAGAAACTTCATCTTTTTATTAAGAAAAAGGAATGCAATTTTAACTTTGGCATGAAACAATTTATCCCATACTTGGTATTTCTTTCTCTTTGTCACTTTAATGCCTCAAAATTATTTATCTTATTATTTATCTCTATGTTTGTTTTTGAAGGACATCTTTTTGTGCCTTCAAGCCACTTTATTCATTAGTTCTCTGGAGTTCATGTCCTATTTCATTATGTTTTAATCTTTACAGTTGTTAATTTGCATTTCATTTCCTGTTGTAGCAAAAAAATTACTAACAAAAAAGTTATTGTAAATATTAATACAAGTCAACCGATAATCATCCAAGGAAGCAGTTCGCAGCAATAACAATTACCTGCGTCTAAGGCAGAAAATAGCAATTCAAGTAGTTACGGAGACAAGCACTTTAAGCTGAGCACACAGCACCTTCTCAGAAGTGCAGACCTGCCCATCGGAAAACAGCACTTATAATTAACAATGACTTGTTTAAAAGTGAAACTGCCTGGAGAAAGAGCAAGACCCATTTGGTTATCAGGCGCCTAAAGCCCATCAGAAGTTGGACTACTTTATCCTCTCCACAGCATCTGTTAAGCAGAAGCAACTGCTTAACTAACACCATGGCCACGACACTGACCTACAGAAACTTGGAAAAACCAAACCAAAGAAATCCTACACTGGAAAAACCAACAGGCCGGGCAGGTCAGGCTTCCCCAGCCACCCACTATCTTTGCCACCAGCTCCACGGCTCCTAGAATCGCACCACAGCAAGTTCAGCCTTCGCTTTAGGAGAGACATACTCAACTCAGCTTAAACACACACACACAAAAAAAAACATAAACCTTTCAACTTACTCAGATCTGGAACCTCATCCCACAGGTTCTGAGCTTTGCCTTTGCTGTCCCAGACCAGTTCACCACCAAGCGGATCTGCAGGAACAGGCCAAAAGGAACCAGCAGTAAAACACTTTTCCCCCATCTCCAGGAGAACTGCCTTGGTTCAAATGGATCATGTCATTTTGGAGACAGGTAATTATCCTCATTAGATAAATACAAGGCAGGCTTGTAAATGCATGTTAGTTTTAATAGAAGCAAGCACTTAGTGACTCCAAGTGTGTGAGTAGAGAGCCCCGGCTTTGCCTGGCTCCCTAATTGACCTCCTGCAGGCACACAATGGGCTGCGGAGGAGGGACAAGGGAAGAGGACTGCAGGAGCTGCTGGTTACCAAACAGCCACAAAAGAGAAAAGGGAAGCTTGGGGACTGGTGTTTGAACTCGCCCTTTTGTAACTCTGCTTGTTGGCCTCAGACAAAGTTCCCATTTTATCCCACAGAGAACCCCATAAACCATATTTCCTGGCTTGGTTTTTATCGCGTGTCTCCAACATGCGGCTGCGGTATTGGTAAGGAAACAGTCACTGTGGAGCAGCAGTAGCCGGGTTTTGAGCAGAGCCCATAAAAGCCGGGTCCAGACATTCAGCTCCCTGGTGCTTGCAAGAGGATTGCCTCTAATTCCTCACACTTGTGCCTTTGTAAAAGCTCCAGCAACTTGTACCATCTAAAGCCACTTCTCTGAGCAGTTACAGCTCCTGTCCATCTATGACAGCATCCTGCTCTCCTGACATGCTGTGTGCAGGCGAAGCAAGAGAGTTATATGGGCTTAACACTCATAAAAAAATAGATGAGGCTCTTTCCTTTATTGTTTTCCTCTCCAGTTCCTCAGCTCTTGGGTGTTTCCACAATTGTTTTGATAGGGACCAGCCCTCCACCACCCACCCAGCCCTGGGGAACCCTCTCATTGGCAGCAGCCGACCAAAGGAGCTCTCTTTAAGGCAAAATGCTCTAACTAAACTTCTCAATAAAAAATTAAGAGCTTCAACCTGGAAAATAGAGCCTCCCTTGATGAGACATCTGAGATAATTTACTTTAATCATTAACTTAGAAAAGCCTTGGAGCTGACCTTTTAGATGTCCTCATGGAGTTCCCCCTTGCAGGAACAGGAATCTGTTTCACAGGGTTTTCAACATTAAAGTCACTCTATGATTTTTTTCCCCCACGTCTGGGAGGAAGAAAGAGGGAAGAGCTGAGCAAGGAAGAAGCCTTGATGTCCTGCAACCCCATGGAGAGGAACAGACCTGCCACGCTCTGCCAACAGCGCAATTTCCCAAAGAACTGGGAAAAACAGTGCTGACCCAGCAGGCACAAGACCAGCCTCCCACCAGAAGCGCGCAGTATAACTTTAAAGGAGGAAAGATTGCCAACCACACAGGAAAAACTGGTGCTGATGAATTCAAGTAACGAAACACCCAGGAATCAACTGGAATTTTGCAGCTGCAGATTTCCTGCTGAGCAAAATCAGTCTCAAATCCGTCACCTCCCTACAGATAATATTCCCTATACCCAACACGTCTTCTCGGTGTGCTGGATTCCCCCAGCGCTCTTGTTCAGTGCTGCAGCCTGCACCGAGGGTTGTCACCCAGCTGCATTTCCACCAGCCTTGTCCTGGGGGAAGACACGCGTGGGCAGAGTCTCAGCATCTTCAGTGAATCTTCAACTCCTCCCTAAAACAAATCCTCGGCTTCTCTCCTGCCCAGAGGAACAGGCCAAATTCTTCTCTCGCTAGCTAAAGTCTATAGCAACCTCTTTACGGTCACTTGAGTTTTGCTGGGTTTTAGAGTGATGCAGCTGGAAGCAGGGAGGCTTTAGCTGAAGGATAAAAAAAGTTTGGCAGAGCCATCCCAGGCTCTGCAGCAGCTGCTCTCATCCACAGGTGAGAAAAACACACAAGAAAAGCTGAACCAAAAAGATAAATGTATTGAACAAGATGAAGCAAGAACTAAAATAACAGAAGCACCCATCCAAGGGTCAGGCGGCAGACAACGGCCTCATCCCTGCTTTGTGATCTCTAATCCAAGAGGAGTTAATTCCTCTTCTCCCTCTTCCCTCATTCAAGAAAATCTGGCACAAGGGGTGATTTCGTAGCGTCATGCCCAGACACAGCACTGAGCAGGAAGCCAAGGCCCCCGCTCTGACCAGCTTAAACGTTAAACAAATGCACAATACCCGCCTTCATCACCCTCGGGTTTGCTTTCTTCTTGCCTTCCTCTCTTTTTTCCTCCCCATCAAATCTATTTCCATGGATCCCGAAAACCTTGGAAACAGCTTAGGTTTTTAAGCTGTTGAAACCACTCCCAATCCTTCTTACCCCCATCCTCCCTTTCTTCCCTGCTACCCAAATCCATCCCTGCCTGGCTGTTGCTAGTTCTCTTGTTAAGGGCAGAATCTCCAAAGCGACCTTCCTGGGCTTGTACTGGGCTTAGTGGAGACCTGGATCATGACCAGGGCTGTGAAGGACTATGGGAATCTCAACTAGAATAGATTTCTGCAATCATAACTTTGGCAACAAAAAGCACCTATTTTATAATCATCATTAAATTCTCCTTTTTCACTCTTCACTGCCATGGTGCGCCCCCAGTGCAGAATTATACCTAACCAGTTGTCTTCTCTACTCAGGGTTAAACTCTAAGTGGTGCAGAGAGATGAATTCCCTTTGAACCATCGTCCCTTGAAGCTGGTGGAACGGTGTCCACGCTCTTCAGCAGACGCCGTGGGCACCCAGGTGGTAGGAAGCAGCTGCAGTTCCCTCCCCATCAATAACAGTCAAGCACATGGCTCGACTTTGGCTCGTGAAACGATCATTAGTAATGATGCATCAAAAAGTTTTTGATGAGTGAATGATAAAAGTAAACAGGACACAGTAATAATCAGGCTTTATTTATAGCTAGGTAAAACACCACTGTTGTCGATTTTCCAAAGTGACTTTGAGGGAACTTTTCAAAGGGGATATTGAAAACATTTCCCCCCCTCCCACTTGCAAACAACCGTTACCATTATTGATAGCATTTCTAAAATGGCAGGTACGGAGAAACAGAGACTGTTATTTTGTGTCAAAATTGTTTTATGGCGCCATATTTTTCCCTTGTTTAAGGCAGCACCACTCATTTACAACATTAAACAACGTGATTTATGTACTTTAGCAGAGCTTACTACATTTAAATGTTTTAGGCATTTCATTTTTACAACATACCTTGTTCCAATATAATCAATGTGCTTTTTTCTTGGGCTGTGATAGGAATGCAGTTTGTGTTTTATAGCAAAATCAATATAAGAATTAATGGGTGACGAACAAAGTAAATTGTAAAAAGTACGGAGGGGTTGTGAGATCTCTTTTGCGGTATCGATTCCATTAGCATTAGGTTGCCCAGTTGTACACAGTTTCATATTTGATAAGCAAGCAGCAGGCTTCATACTCTGCTGAAGACAAAATGGGTGAAGTTCAGCACTGAAACAACTATGCCAAAGTCATTGAGGTTGAAGCAAGAATGGACACGAGCCAAGGTGGGCGCCGAAACAAAATGCACTTGAGAAGCAGCAGCCGTAAACATCAGATGGTCACGAACAGTGCCACTCTGACTTCTATCAAAGGCTGTGATACTTGAGAGATGACATTCTCTGCTCCTTTATACTGCTGCATTATACGTTTTCTAATTAATTCAAAAAAATGACGAGCAGAGAACACTACTCCCGAGTTTTCTTGCTACTAGATGAAAAGCAACATTTTTTTTAAAAATGCATGCAACCCAGATTTCTTGATAGAGACATAAACAGGGAGGAGCTCGAGCAAGCCACAAGCAATGTAATCCGGAAAACATTGTTTTCTTTCCTTTGCTGTCTTTTCTTTCCTGAATTTGACTCTTCCTCTTGACAAGGGTACATGTGCTAGCGCCTGGAAACGCACCCCCTCAAAAAATTTCTGGAGTCTCTTTCCCCATCGGAGACTCCTGGCAAGGCTAATGTGCTGCTTTCCTGCGAGCAGCCGGCGAGATGCCTCCTGCCCGGCGTGAGGTCCCCCTGGCTGGGAGCCAGCACCCCAGGCACACAGCACCCACCGCACGAGCGATGCCAAGCAAGGGATGGGTGTACAGCTCCTGGTCTCCTCTTGGGTCGCCTTTTTTCTGTCTTTGGGTTGCTATTCATCGCCAGCAGCACATCCTACCTCCTCGTTCACGGCTTCCGCGCCTGCAAAATTCAAGCTGCTCTCTGCAATACTTACATACTCGGATTTATGGAAAACTAACAGATTTGGATCAGACATGTTTGTAGCCACCTTTCCAAGTGTCCGGCTAACTCTAGTTATTACTTAGCACGCTGACATATTTCTGTTTCCCAGCCTGTATCAACAAATTGCAATGATGACCTTCCACACTTAGAAGCATCTATGATCATTCTTATTCTGAATAACAGATTAGATGCATCTGTTCATTTTGCTGCATTACTTTTCAAAGATATGACACAATAAAGCAATTACTGTTCAAATCAGGCTCTAGATATCTTCCACAGCCAACAGTAAAGCATTCTGGGGTGCTGTAGCATCTGTTACTATTCTCATCTTCTCCCTTTCCTTTGGGAACATCCTTTTCATTTCCATAACCATCAACAGGTTTTAATAGATCCCAGCAAAAAGGTCCAAGAATAGTAGTCATGACATACATTTTCTGCAAGAACATCGTCCCTCAAATGTTCAAAATCATCTTTACAAGGTACCTTTTGTTCACTCTTCATTATTTGAAGTCTGAAAGTTTATTGCTCTTTGAGATGTACTTGGAGCAAAAGAATTTAATTACATTCTATTTCAAAACAAATTGTTGATACAGACTCAAAGTGTCAGTAATTAGATAATTTCACAGTGCACATTCCATTATCACTGTCATACTTAATGACTGTTTAATTGAAGAGTCCTTCTAGCATTGCCGCTACCCCAGTACTAAATATAATAATCGATGGTGTGATTTGGTGAGGTTCAACCATTGCTCTCATATTTAAAGTAACGAGCTCTATAGAAATCTCTACTCAGATGCGGAGATTTAGATGGCAAGGATTAAAATGCTGGCCCTAATGAAATTGGTAATAAAATACTCATTGACTTCCCAGGGTTTAAATATAATCAGTTCCTTGCAAGTAAAGATGATTAGTGACATAAACTAAGTATTAAATAAACAATTATTATGAGCACTAGCCTGACTTAGAGTGCCAAAAGGGCTAATGTAGAAAGACCCTGTTTATCCACTCATGGACCCCTTAACCTGATTAAAAGTGCGCGTTACATACACTCAATCTGCATAAAGCACTCAGCTGAAAGCTTACAAACAGCAGACCCTGACCTCTGCCCGTCCTGCCCATCTCCATTTGCCTGGAGAAGGGGATGGGGTCCCCCACCCATACCTACGGTGGGAGGACAGGGGGTCTTCCACCACGTCTGTCTCCCACCAGTTCCAGCATTGGCGGGGAAAGGGCAAACCCTTCCACCTCCCTGGGAAGGGTGCTGCTATCCCAACATGAGCCGGGCCATTCCAGAGCGACTGGCCAAGGGGACCCTCTTCCCTGCTTCCTCCTCCCTGTTCCTGAGCTTCCTGCCTACTGCAGTCCTAAAGACACTGGGATTTGGGGTCATTATGCCATCAGCTTCCAGTGGGTCTTTTCTGGAGCAAAGCACAACAAATTCTGCATCGCTTTCTAACTTAACAGAGGTAGGATTTTAGAAATTTTTCATTTTCTGCCTTTTTTTTTGAGACAGTGAGCAAGATACGCAGATAATATAATGAATTTTTTATGATTCTATTAAAATACTGCATAATTATCCATCTATATTTTTGTCATAACAGATTTTGATTCCTTTTTAAGTTGTTGACGATTTTAGATACACAGACTACTGCTTAAACCACGCACCGCCAAGCATAGTGATTGCCAATCTCATAGCACAGGGTTTTATGATTCCAGTGTTATTCAGTAAGGCATGGACTAAATTTAAGCTTCCTTACTGAGGCAGCTTTGAGGAATCACCAGCTGAAGTATCCATCAATATGCAGTGATCTCAGCCCCGAGCAGCTGGAGCATTCAGAGGAAAGTGCAAGCATCATTATGGGCTAGATATTAAAGATGGTTAGCTTTCAACACGCTTAGCTGAGAAAAGTGTTGGGTAAATACAATTTTCTGTTAAGAAAAAAAGTACTGCTTTATTGGTGAAGTGGTGTGCTACATCTGGAAATTAGAGGGAGCGCTACAAAAGGCTTTGGTTTTGGTCCACTTACCATAATGGAGGAGGAGCCGAGGTCTTTGTCCTAAAGAGGCTGGTTGAAGCAATGTGTTGTTATTCATTAGTAGTGAGATGCCTTTAAGTACCATCAAGAAACACAGACAAGAAGAACACCCACTACATTTTCAGACATAGCTCTTCAAAATGTATTAGGAGATGTTTTCACCCAACATGCCAAGAATTAGCCTTTCCATTTTAGATTAGATATTAATTTGCGAAAAAGACCTAACTTGTTTACTTTTCTGGTCTGTGGAAAATATAATGTCAAATTGTAGTGACATGGGGGACAGAGGCTCAACTCTTTAATACAGAGACAAGCGTTCTCCCAACATGACTTCAGCACCATAACGTGTTCAGAAGTGCCCTTGCATTTCAATGGCTTCTGGCTTTGTGTTGGCTTCTTGCATGGTCGAGAGCACTTGCTGCAGCCAGTCCATCTCAGAAGCCAGCTAATAACCCATACATTAACAGCAAAAATACGTGATAACCAGCTTCTCCCGGGTTTTACCCAAGCAACATCTTTGCTCCACCACTGGCTGGTGCAGCACTTCCAGAGATTTAATATCTCTGAGCCTTCATCTCATGATCAAATTCAGATAAGGCTGGTCAAGGGATTCAAAAGTGGCTGGGCAGGAGGTGAGGAAGGCAGGCAAAAAGCACAATCTCATAACCCTCATTTCCTTAAAAAAATTAGGCCCGGAAGGAAAAAAAAAAGATTAAAATATAAAATGCATAAAGGAACATTACAATATCAGCTATCTGAATATGCAGGATGTCATCTGCAGCCTCCTTTTCCCTTAAGTAAAGAAACTGTCAGATAATGGCCAAATCAATCAGTCCGCGTTATCAGCCGCGGCTGCTGCCCATGCCCGTGAAGTGCAGCGTAAGCTCTGCTCCAAGACTTATGAAGCACTTCAAAATTCAGATTGTTCTCCACGAGGCACGCTGAGATCTGGATATCATATTTCACTTTTTAATTAAAATATATTTTTCACTCCCCATCCGCAGAAGGAAAAACAACATAAAAGTAATTGAGACTTCACGTTTCACGTGTCAAATCATGATAGCTTTTCTTATTCACTGGCATGCCAAATAAGTACTTATAACAAGATTCACCATCAAAAGCGAGCTGCCTCCTTTCCAAGGATGACGGAATCAGGCTTAGATAAAATAGGAACCAGCTCATGCTCAAAATGAAGCCGGGTGTCAGGCTGCTGCACCTTTGCAAAGTCCTTCATCTCTCTAAAACCTGCCGTACTTCATTATGGTATATGGTGAAACGCACCAGCCTCTCCAGGCATTTCGCAAAAATCACCTACTAAAGCAGACAGTATTCAGAAATTAATGCCTTTAGTACCCAGGCGCAGGGCTGAGCCATATATTGCGGGCTGGAGTTTCAAGGTCTCGTTCATCCCTCCCCGGTATCAAGTGTTTTGTTGTAGCCTTTTTTTTGCGGAGAGCTTTTATTTCTATGGGCTTCTCTGCCACTAATACGCCGTTAAGAGGAAAAGCATAAAAAGCAAACAAAGAGAAGAAAAGGAAGTAGTTTTGCTCTTGGAAGGCGCTGCAGGTCGGGAGGGATGTGAAACCACGGGACACATCCCCGGCGATGGGGAGCCGCAAGTGCCCGACGGTGGAGGCACCGCTCCCGAGGGTTGTGGTTCTCAGAGGGATGGACTTCACAGGGACCTGGCCAGAAAACAAGGTTTAAATTTCCTTTTTATACATAAACAACACTAAAAAATGAAGCTTGAACATGTGGGTTTATTCTTATGGTGATTTTTAACAACGCTTCTAGTGCTGGGGGGGTGTGGGATCTCTGCCGCCCCGGGATGATCTTCTCTTTTAAAACAAAACTTACTGCAATTTAAAATGTACCTGCCTCTGTCATGATGCCTCGTCAACTGTGGAGGTAATTTGGCAATATATGCTATGGAAACTTTGAAAATACAGGGCTGAATGGTGCAGAAATAATGATTAGTGTAGTAAGATTCGGAAGAAAACCGAGATCACTGTTGAGGAATGCCGAATTTGCCCATTACCTCAGCTTAATGGAGCACTTTTAAGTCTAAACAATTAATTTTCTGGTGATTTTCTGTAGCTTCCTGAAGATCAGAGCACAAGCACGAACTCCCAACACCAACTCAATTTCCTTTTCATGATGCCTTTTCAATAAGTCTGGGTAGAGTAGGTACAGAAAATACAGCACTTCCATCAATCCATATACATTTGCAAAACTTTTCAAAAGCAAATAACGGGTCTCAAGGCCGGATAAATAGTAAAGGAGTGTTACTGTACTGCATCTAAGACATTAGAAACCTTTTCAATTACTGTCATGAAGTTTCCTTATTATTTTCATTTGTTAGTTCCACCTCGTTTTGGATCCATTCTTTTCTTTCTACATTAAATCTGATTAGTTCAGAGCCACGATCTGACCGTCCCTCAAGCCCATGGATAACTGGGACATCAGACACAAAAGAAAAGTGATTAGAAACCCCACGCGTAGCATGCTCTGTCTCATAGCTACTGAAAGGTTGTTACAGTAAATGCAAAACCAATGTGGCCTGACACCGGTGAAAGTTAGAAGACTAGGAGACATAAAACGCATGAGTTATTTTTTACATTAGGTAGCAAACTGAGTTCTCCTTTAACCACTTAATTACCTTTGGCTGACAGGAAAAAACATTGCTATGAAAATTAGTATTATCTTTATTATGGATGTGTCCCTGAAGATGCTGATGCGCTGACTTATATATCTGCGTACGGGGCCTGGAAGCAATGAAATAATTCTACCTTGTGAGCAGATGCAAAGGTTTTGTACTATCGCCAAGGATTTATTACGTAGTTTAACGGTCATTACTTAGCATCATCTGCTCTCTTTATATATTCTCTATCACCATACCCATTTTCCTCTTTCAGCCTTATTATCTTATGTACATGAACAAAGAATATAAAAGGGTGACGGGTAGTGGAAACATAAACCAGCCCTCACTGGCCACAGGCGAGTCAAGCTCAGCTCCCATGAGCTCAGAAGAGCCTCAGCGTGAGACATTTTGGGTATATGACACAATTTTAGCGCAGTGACCGAGGGAAGGACAACCTGATGCTTAAAACAAAGCAGGATCGGCCTTGCCTTTCCTCTTTGGTGGTACTTTCGGACACCTACATGCTTTTTCCAGCACCTCAGTTCTCCACCCGCTAACCCAGGACAATAGCGCTGCCAAGACCAAGCTCAGGGCTTCCGCAACTAACTTTTTTGATGAAGCAGATGTTACAGATGTTAGTGGCTATCATCCAGGCAAAGCACCTGTATTTTCACACACTGGTCCTGGAGCACAGCTAGACATAAACACTGTGCAGGTCTCCCCTTTCTCGGAGGTTCCGTACTCCGGAGCTGATGCTGCCAGGCAGGAGTGTGAGGTGAAAAATAAATCCCCATCTTGCTGCTGAGATTGCAGGTCCCTCTGCCCAGCAGAGGAAATAGCAGCGTGCAGGATGTCTGCCCTCAACAGCCTGTTTGCTCCAGCACCGAGACAAAGAAATGGTCAGAACTATCTCCGGTACCATCTGCTGCTGCTCTACGTAGAATAAATCATTAATATTTCAGAGGAGCAGGCTAGGTATTGCAGTGTTAGCAGTTACCTGCACATACACAAAATATCCTCTCCCAGGGTATTCACTTTTCCAGCATCCCATCCATCCAAACACTCTGCAGTTAGTTTTAAAAGATGTGTTGCCCTCTCCCAGTTTCAAAATCTATATGGTGTTTCTATTGCTTTTAGATATATTAACAGGAACTTTAAATATTACAGGTCTCATAACTCATTTAGTTGCTAATTTCCATATTTTTTCAATGCAGCCTTCTCACAATTATCCGTAGATCTTCAGAATCTTCACTCTGTTCTGGTGAGACCCCAACTGCAGTGCTGCCTCCAGCTCTGGGACCCCAACATAAGAAAGAAGGACATGGACCTGTTAGAGAGTCCAGAGGAGGCCACAAAGTTGATCAGAGGGCTGGAGCACCTACAGGAAGGATGGGGACAGACTTGTTCGCAGGGCCTGTTACAATAGGACAAGGGGTATGGTTTTAAACTAAAAGAAGGGAGATCTAGACTAGGTTGAAGGAAGAAAACGTTTACTCTGAGGGTGGTGGAACGCTGGCCCACGTTGACCAGAGAGGTGGCACATGCCCCATCCCTGGAAACATTAAAGGTGGGGTTGGATGGGACTCTGAGCAACCTGATCTAGCTGAAGATGTCCCTGCTCGTTGCAGGGAGGTTGGACTAGATGGCCTTTAAAGGTCCCTTCCAACACAAACTATTCTATGATTCTATGAAAATGTATCAGAAATACCTGTTCTGAAAACAGGTGACCTTTTCAAACATCTCTCTTCCAAACAGGTTGCATTGGCATATGCAAAAATGACATGAAAGTCTTCAGCTTTGCTGCAGTGGCAGTGGGGGTTGTTCACCACCACTATGGAGTTCCTGGCAAATGCAAATACAACAGGATGACCAGTGAAATGTATATATATTTGGGGCTGCATGTCCATTTTCTTGCATGCTCCAGAATTTATCTCTAGTCTATAATTCATAAAATTCGACAGGAATCATGCAGGCAAATGTCCAAAAATTTCAATATGCAAAAATAATGAAACAAACAAATAAGAAGCACCTTTGACTACTTCTGCCCAAATAACGTAGATCAAAAGCTACTGACTGGCCGCTTGCGATGATTAAATTCCACAGTGCATTGACACTTGAGCACATGGGTTAGTTTCATTTTAAACCACTTAGTTCCCTTCTAAAAATAAATCCTTAAATTGAGGCCATGCCCTAAGAGAAATTTGCATTAGACTATAATCATTGTAATGTTAAAGCCTACTTTCGGAAAGGTATCGGAAAGGTAGACTTCCTAGCACGGGCAGACATACAGCCTAATTTATACTGCACAGAACAACAGGGACTCTGAATTGAGATGTTTAAGAAAAAAAAGAAAAAGAAACGAAACAATGTTGGTAGGGAGAGATATTCACTGAACTGACCACAGAGGTCACTAACCCTTGACATAAAGGCTTGCCCGGGCTGTGCTGCCAGTGATGCATCCCTATGGCCACATGAAGTCACGTTGAAGCCACCAGCAGGTGGCCAGGTGGGAAGGATGAGCCAAGCAAATCCAACTGCAAAGTCAGGATCCAAAATTACTGATGAAATTTTTCACCCAAAGGCCATTATCGTAGGGTTAAAGAATATAAAATGCCATTTCTTTCACACATTTAAGCATGTAACCATATGCTATTGCTGTAATCCCACCTTAATTTAAAAGTCAAATGCGTGGAAAAGCTGCCTCAGAAACACTTCACTCCAAGCATCACAATGACCGACTGGGAAACGGGAGGAATAGCGTGGGAACCCTGACAAAAATTAGGTTTCAGATACATCCTTCTGAAAGTGGGCTTTCCAGGAAGCAGCAGGTTACCTCCAATCTCCCACCACCAACCTGGAGCAGTGATTTTTGTATAAAAAAAAATTTAAATTTTACCAGGTCTTATTCTTCAGTGAATTTCCAGGCTCTGCTCCAGAAGGACTAAAACCTTTCCCGTGTGTAGGATGTTGACAAGCACAAAGAACGGTCACTGAATTTTTAAAAAACCTTTGAGATTTGGGGCAGCAGAAATAAAGACTCCTTGTGAATTCTGTATGATATCACCATGAGTGATAAAATACAAAGAGCTGTTGGACGGAGAGCCCTCCGCTCTGCTGCAGGCACCTCCATCCCACGTGCCGGGGAGATCTTCCTCTGCCTTTCACCGTCAGTCTGCCACAGCTTCAAGCTAGACCAAGAGAGCTGTTTATTCTATGTGAGAAAATAAATACACATAAATTTAGTATAATAGATAACTCACTGGGGAAAAAAAATAATAATAAAAAAAAAAGCCACCAAAAACCCCAAACATTTAAAAGATGCATTATTCTTTGCAGGTTGAGTTTCCTTTTTTCTGCTTGTCATTTCACTTCATGAAGAATTAGCAGTTGTCTGTCTTAAGTATGTGTCCCTGAATGGCATTTTCCTACTAACTTTGGGAAGGCCGCATGTGAAGGTGCGTGTGGAGTTACAAGATTTCCTTCTCCAGATGAATTCATTCAACGCGACTTTGCTGAAATGTCACCAGAGTAATGCTAAAAACAGGTTCAGGGTTCTCCTGGTCTGCACAGTATTGAGCGTTTCCATGTCTGCAGGGAAAGTCTTTTGCTGCACTAAAGGCTTTGAAATTCAGCTTGAAAGGACCATTTTACCAAAAGCCCATGAAGGTGAGTTGAGAGCATTGTGAAGAAGCAGACGCCATTGTCTCCTGAATCTGTCACCTGTGGGGCACCCACAACTTCTCTGGGCAACCTGTGCTAGTGTCTCACCACCCTCACAGTAAAGAATTTCTTCCTAATATCTAAAGATGTTAAACAGCACTGGTCCAGAACCAACTCCTGAGAAACACCACTCGTCACTGGTCTTCACTTGGACATTGAGCCATTGACCGCAACCCTTTGAGTGCGGCCATCCAGCCAATTCCTTATCCACCCAGTGGTCCATCCATCAAATCCGTGTCTCTCCAATTTAGAGACAGGGATGTTGTACAGGACAGTGTGAAATGCTTTTCGCAAGTCCAGGTAGATGACGTCAGCTACTCAAGAGCCTTTAAATTACCCTTCCTCTAAAAAACACATGGTAAGGAACAGGACGTCTCTTCCTTTTGCGATTCATTTGAATTTTTGAATTTGATGCTGCTGTGGAAAAACAAATGCAACCTCAGTTACCTGTGGTGCTGTTTTCCCATTGCTTGTAGAATCTCTGCAACCGTGGTCTTTGGTTATCAGCAGGTGCTGGTGTGCCCATGAGCTGGTTCTCCCAGGCATCCTTCTCTCCAAAACCTGCAGAAACAGTCACGGCTGAAGTTCAGCCTGTGACAGCAAGTTCTCACACGGTGACCTGGGTCACTGTTGAGCCTATTGCATTAGAACTGAAATTAAAAAGGAAAAAAACAGACATTAATCTGAAATAAAAGCATAACTAAATGGTGCGTGGAAACTAAATTGCCATATCACAGCTTAGTGTCCAGCCCAGATCTGGGTATTATCAGCACTTATGATACAACAAGCCATTGACTCATCAGTGGCATGACACTTAACTGCTCTGCTGACAAGCATAAATCTATTCCACCACTATTTTGTATTATTAATTAGGAGAGGGGGGAGCTGCATTTGTAGCACATACAAGTGGCTCATCTACTGCCTAATGTGAAAGGTTTTATTTGGCTTGAAAAACCCTCTATTTAAACTGTGCGTCAAGGTCATAACACATGGGTAGTTTCATTCACCATGGCATTTTGATGGTGGCTGTGCAAGTTGTGGGCTTATATGCCATATCATTATTTCCCACACATCAACCCGAGAAGCAAATAAACTTTTGATTCATAACGGGAATACAATGGAAGCAAGTTGAAAGCCTGCCCTGAACAGCTCTAATTAAAGGTATTAGGAGTTAAGGTACAAGCTTGCAGACGGATAGCAATATAAATCTACTCAGTCTCTACAGAAATATTTATCACTATCCCCCAGTATTGCTACCTGTGTATGTATTTGATCAATATTCAGTATTGCCTCCATTTTACTCGAAGTCTGTGCAATATGCTAAATTAGCTTTTTCTATTACCGTATCAAAGGTATGTTTGAAATTGAACATCACAGTAATTTAGCTGAAATTACAGGCAGGCCAGGTCTGTCTTGATCAGTTTGCAAAACCCCCTACATTAATCACATTAAAGACATTGCAGATGAACAAATCAGCAATGCAGGCAGAAAACTGGCTGCCTTGGAGAAAGTCCTCACGTGCTCCTGACACTGGGGACGCAGGGGTGCCTGTCTGCCACTGCAGATGGCTGTGGGCCATGGAGCACCTCGCACACCGTGCCCATCCCCTTCCCCAGTCTCCCACCACCCAGAGGTGCTTCACCATCACCAACAACATTCACCGTCTCCAAAGCATCACCCAGATGCTGAGGGCTGGTCGCAGTTACACCCACACTAGATGTTTTCACCTGATTTGAAGACACCATGATTTCCCCCAGACCACGCAGCAATTAATTTTCCAGATATCTGTCAGCAGTGAAAATGTGTGGCATTGTGCAGATGGTTAAAGACCTGCAGCGGGACTGGCTAGCTCAGACCCCACGTGCCAGTACCCCCAACAACATGGACACGGGTGGCTGGAAGAGCCGGCGGCAGAAGCTTCCATGCATCCAGCTGAACTTAGGCAGGATGTACCCACAAAGGTTGGGGTAGATACATCCAATGCCGTTCCTGACCCCAACAGGTGTTTGGCTCCTGGTTCTGTTCTTTCCAAAGAATGGCAGCTCTTATCTTCGTCTTCTGCGGCGCTTCCACCCTTTGCTGCCCACCAGCCCCTCCTTGTTGGACTCAGACATTTATTGTTCAGTTGCAATTTCTCCTTTTCTTGCGGTGACTTCTTTTTGCTCGGGATCTTTCTTTCTGATTTTGACAATTTTTAAATTATGTCCTTAAAATAAACCTCACAATCAGCAATATATAAATTATAATTTCCTTCTCCACATGCTTCAACTATTATCTTAATCAAGCAATCATATCACTTCACTTATAGCCCCTCATTATCCAAGCCGTGCCTTGTTTGTATTATATCATCCTTATCTGATGGCACACCAAACCATCTGGCAAATCCTCAGAGCTAATGGGATCCCAAGTCCTTAAGTATCTTCCAGTTCTTTGGTGCTGCAAGAACGGATTTCTATGTAGAGCAATGCATTAGATGATCTCCAGGTGATAAGATGGCTTTCTTTTCACGTCCACCACATTATCTGACTTTTTAAACAAGACTTAAAAGAAGGGAAGTATCACTCTGCTAAATGCCAGCTGAACTAGGGCATCACTTTGTCTTTAAAGGGAAACTCTCTAGAATCAAAAGGTCTTTGCTGGGAACCCTTGAACAAGGGAAGCTGGCAACATTTGGACTGTTGTTGGAGACATTTTTAAAAGTATAAATTCCCCATGAGATGGCCATGCATTTGCCTGGGGCATGGTCCTTCAGCTCAAAAGCGCCTTTAGGACCAGGCGCAGAATACCCGACTGATGCAATGCAGACTCCTGCTACTGCAATCCCATCCGACCACTCAGCCAGCAGCGGAGACGGTGAGACTTTTCCACACAACCGCTGCCCAGGAACAACATTTCTAACATGGAAACACCCCATTTGTATGCTCAGAGCCAGCCCGCTGGCTCGCCCAGCACCCGGCCTCCCTCTATGCATTATTAATGAGGAACATCAGTCTCCGGTTTTCAGGCAGCTAATTTGTTCCCACAATCATGATTCCAAATATCACATGAATAATTCAGCAAGTTATTTTAACTGTAGTTAGATAAGCCCGTTAGCCATCATAAATTTAAATAAATTATCTTTTTCTCACATATGAAGGTGCAAAGGCAGAGCACCTTGTCAGGTGAGATACACCTCTCTGCACCTTAGGTAACACGTATGGTACCCGGTGACTCAAAGCCACGTGGAAGACTGCCCTAAAGAACCACTCTCTGGTCTGCAGCAGGGAAAGGCAGAGCCAGACCCAGACACCAGCCCCTCTCCATGCCAGGGGACATCTGGGTCACCACGAGTGCCTCAGACACAGGTGGCAGTGATATTTCAGTGACACAAATGTCCCAAGTTGAATGATGAACATACCCCAAAGGTGGAGAGGTTTGGTTTGGTCCTACCCCTCAGGAGTGATTGGGTTTTGCTCAGACACATTATTTCCTTTACAGAAGCCAAACGCCTTCTTCTCCCACTCGCTCCTCTCCTTTGAAAGAGAAATTTTGCGGTAACTCAAGGCTTCAGGTGTATATCCTCCCTTAGGCTTCTCATTGCAGGATCTCATTTTGTGCTTTGGAATTCTTCCTTCTCCCCCATCTCCCCATTTTCCCCAGAGCCCTGGAGCTACGCAAGCAGAGGAATGGCCAGGTGGTCTTCTGTCACCATCACCGCTTGCTTTGGTCACGGGGACTCACCTTGCTCAAAAGGAAGAGGACCAGCTCCATGGGACCCCGAATTTCTTCATTCCTACGAGGCTCAGCCTCCCCCACCAGAAACCACCAGACGAAGATGAGATGCTGCAAAACCCCAATGCACAAACAGCCCATGCGAAGCAGCTGTTACAAGCACCGATTTTCATAAATGTAACCTCAGCGGCAAGTGACAGTCCGCAGATGTAAATCGTTTCTGGCTTTCAACACGCCGCGTGAGGAACACCCTTGTGCTGACACACAGTCATGTGAAGGGATGTCACGGCACGCTGGCAACAGATTTTTGCAGAAAAGCCACAAAGCTGTTGTCTTCATCACAGCAGGATGACAGTAAACAACTGTAAATAATATATAGGAAGTCTAATTTTAGTAAGCGGAGAAAAGAAATTAAAATACCAGTCTTAGTTTAAATTGCTGGTATGAGAATTTTTTTCAAGGATTGCAGATGAAGGTGCAGGATTTAATTGAACTTTAACAAATAGAGTGAGGTATATAATTAAAAACAGGAGAAAAATTGCAAAGACTATCAAATCTTGGGTTTTCTGGGATTGAGACACTCGCAGACTATTAGGGATTAGGATCAGATATTGAGGGGCAGAAGCAGATGATCTCACATCTGCTTGTGATGGGGGTCTTACAGCGTCTGGTATCCACCACCATACGAAACACAGGAATCAGCCTCAACAAGGGCTGGAGCGGGGTCACTCGGGCAATTTTTAACATCCTTGCCCCTGCACGGATGCCACTACCTGTGGGTGAAAGATGTATCATTTGTTAATATCACAGATCTAAGGCGGCAGTTTTAAATTAAATTGGCACAAGCACACAAGGAGCTTACTTTCAAATATTGCTTAGGAAGCATAAAGAATAAAAAGGCATTTTTCAGTCTAGTTGTCCAATCTCTTTTTTAAAAAAAGCAACAAAGGATATGAAATCTCTGTGAAAGGGAGCCGGCCTGTGGGTTGGGATTATTCTGATTTCTGAAGCAAATACAGAATTTCAGCTGCCTCATATCTGTGGGCTACACAGACAGATTCAATAACCTGAAAAAATGATGGACTTTTCCTTTCACATTCAGTGCTACATGCAATACCTGGCAGATACGCGCTCACATCAATCATGGCAGTAATTTTCTCTAGCATACCTTTTCGAGCGGACAGTGTAGGGGTTCTGCCTTCTCGGCAAGGGGCATCGCTGGGGTCAACACATTGCCCTGCCGAGAGCTCCCAGTGCCGGAGCGGGGCAGTACGGCCCGCAGTGCTGGGTGATCCCAGTCAGCTTCAAACGGAAATAAGAGCCGACACCACACACACCCTAGCTGGAAAAAAAAACACTTATAGCTCTGCAAAAATAGGAAACGTGCGAGGGAGTGACTCAGTGACAGCCATCCTACAGACAGAAGGGCACATGAACACTTACAGGTGTTTTCTAATCCTTCCTGGTAACTCTCTTTTCCCCAGCCCATTATTTTTGTCCTTCTTTCAACCCCTTTTTCCTGCCCCTGTTTCTTGTCACCTTCCAGCTCCCGTCTTTGTGATTCCCTTCTCACTCAGCTCTGTCCTTCCCTAAATTCTCCTCCTGGCTCTCCTGCCCTTCCTCATCCGTAACTTTCTGTCCCAAGACACGTCAGTTCCCTACGCCTGCCCCAGGAGAGCTGAGAAGTGGGACATCATTTTTGACCTTGTCCTCCATTCCAGCACCCATTTTATCCTTCCACTGTACTCATCTCAACTCACAGCTGTGTTTAATATTGCTGAGCTCCCTCATCTTCGCCCTCCTCCGGCACCACATCCAAAGCTTCCCTTTCATTCCCCCAGTGTTGAAGGCAGAGGAACCCCAAAGGTGCAAGAGCTCTGTTAGCAAACCCCATAGCACCCTAGGGATAGCAATCGGGGTGAGGAGTCCAAAGCGGGGTGTCCATGTCCTCACACAGTAATCAGTAGGTGGAAGCAGGAGATGAGGTTTTACCCCAACGCTGCCAGGGACTCACTGCGCAGAGTGAATCCCTTGGATCAAAAATGAATCTCAGACCCCACCGGACTATTGCAAGACTCAGTTAATAAATATTAGTGAAACGCAGAGATCCCTGGATGAAAACTGTAGTGGAGGTGTAGACTGCCACGTTTCATTAATTTCTTATTATCTTATAAGGGCTTCACTGGAGCCTAGAGGACTGCATGAATAGTGCATGAATCTGAAGAGCTTGCTGTCATCCTCACCTTCAACTTGAAAATGTGGCTCGTGGGAATCCAAACCCGAAGATTCCCTTGGCCGAGGATGGCCAACACGCCCAGGCGCTTACCCCATCTGTTAGGAGCGGGCTGGCCTCCTCTTCTGGAGTTCAGCACAACGTAAATAAATCACATTTAATTAAGAGGAAAACCCTTCCCGAAGGTGGAGCGAACATGCTGGAGTGAAGATGCAGGAAAATGACGGACTGTGCAGGAACAGTCATGCATGAGGCTGGAGGCGGCAGGAGGGAAAGGATGCTGCTTTTCAGAGGATACTCCAGCGGGCAGAGAAGCAGCCAGTGTCCAGCACCTCCAGTCACTCCAGCACCCATAAAAGATTTCTTCTGTCTTCTCACTGAGAAAGAAAGGCTCCCAGCTACCAGGAGAAATCACTAAGATCGGGGTTTTCCTCTTCTAGGAAACTTGCTCTGCCTATGGATCGGATGGGATCTGGTAGGAAACACAACGCTGCCACAATTGGTGATGTGTCACTCTGAGCAATTAAGAGATCTCTGTTATTGCTTTACAGAAGCTTTCCAACTATTCCTCTAATCAGCGCAAAGTAACTCTTAATTTGTTTGTAAGCACTGCACCATGTTATTTTAAAGGAAAGTTATCTCTCTTTTGTTTAGCTCAGCAGTTTGAAAGTTCATATGGCTGAAACATGGGAACATCTCTCACCAGGAGAGACAGTAGCAACCAGGGTCTGAAAACAGCATTTTAAATCACCATTGGCATTTATTTTATAAGGATAATAGTACTGGTATCAGCTAATTTGCTAAGGAACACAGTGCTATTGCAACATTTGCATGGAGAGTGTGAGGAGGGCCATGTGTCAGCCTTTTAACCTCACTTTTCCACCAGCTCCAGCACAGCTCTGGTACCCAGACCCACACCTACACACAACTACCTGGAGAATGCAGGTCTCCAGCTGACCTAAGCAAGAATTGTGGTCGGTGGATGAAAAACACCAAATCACAGATTCTGGCTTTGGCTTTTCTTGGCACTGTACATTTTCTCACCTATAATTTAAAAATTATCATGTCAGAGATACTCTGCTACTTATTCCTAAGTACAATCTGATTCTTACCCCTCCATTCTCAACTGGCAGTCTGAGAAGACAGGCAAGGCTTTAGAAACCATCATGAAAATGCCAGCTGATATCCCAGAGATGGAGCTTGTAATTGTTGGGCATCCCTTATCTCAACCCCTCGATGCAGTTAACCAAGCCAGTCAATGCTGTGGCTCTTGAAGAAATACTATTATGGAAGCAAAACTGTCGGGTATGTCAGGCTAATGGTCTCTGAGGCTCGGACAGCAGACCCTGAGCGACCCCCACCAGTGAGAAGGCAGTGAGAGCAATGGTTTGAATTGCTTGGAGAACAGCAAAGTGCAGAGAGACCTGGAAGGAGAATTAATGGAGGCCTAATAAATGAAAGTGGGCTCGGGGATCTCCCATGTGTTCCATACACCCAGCTCCCAAACCTCTGCCTCTGCCTGTGCAGGTGTGGGGCTGCACAGACCACAGCTCATCTCCAGCTGCTTCCCGTGAAAACACCCAGCAGGAGAGTGAAGGAAACACCAGCAGGGCAGGTTGACAGCCCGGGGGAGGTTTGGGGGTGATGGTGTCATTGACATCTGGGTTTGGGGCTGGAGGGGGAGCTGGGCACAAGGGTGCAGCTGAAGGAGGAGGTGCTGCTTCCTTGCCAGACATCAATACCCGCTGCACAGCAGGGATGCGACAGCTCTGCTCTGCTCATTCCAGCCAGAAACGTGTGCACATCCCACTACATAAGGCCCTTTCAGGTGTTAATGACGCAAGCATCACGCAGCTGGTCTTGGTTAAAAGTCTTTCGATGTTGCCCTCCCTCCCTTCCTTCACTGCCCGCTGCTGCTCCGCCTGGGGTTTTCTTTCGGCACTAATGCTCGCCCCCTGTTGCAGGACAAAGCTTTAGCATTTTAATAATCCAGGGGCTCCTCAGACCACTGCAACCTGTGAAGTACAGACATCAGTGAACTTCGTGTTAGCAACAAGGACGAAACTTTTGTTTTCCTCCAAAACCACAGGTTCTCACGACCCTAAAAGAAGATCTACTGGGTGCCAGCAGCGCAGGGCCAACGGCACACGGTGGAGCTGGCAGAGAACACCCACCCCGAGAGAAAGCACCCCCCAATGGCTCTCACCAGCCTGGCTCCGGCGCCAGCCAGAGCCCTGGATTCTGCCCCAGTGACTTTACAGCGAGTTTGGCATGTGCGGGGTGAACTTGATGCAGTTTGCTTTCCCAGCCGACATTGAAATAACTTTGCAGCAAGCAACCCACAGACCCCCCGTGCTCCATTTACCTCCCCCGGAACAGAAAGACTGTGCAAAGCACTTTTCTCCATCCAAACATATCATGGAGATGCAGTAAGCATCTTTACTTCCTAATTGAAATCATACATCACTTACTTAAGTGATACTAAATCAGACGCAAACACCGCTGGCAATTCAAGCATTAATAACCAGTTCCCCGCTCCAGAGACAACAGGTCCTCTGCCTGCGTAAACCTCCTGGCTTCCCACAAAGCCAGCCCCAAGCCTGCTCCTGCCACCCCATCCCGGTGTGCACGTCAGTCCCACAGACAAGACTTTGCTTCAGTTGTCATATGCATTTTCCTTTTAGTGGCTTGGTGTACCAGGGAGGATGCATGTTGCAGCAGTGGCACCCATGCTGGAGATGAGCCAGCACCCATCCTTGGTCTCCCCAACCACATTTTCCCCCACCTCTCTACTTCGGCCTGTGGAAGGTGCTGAGAGGTGGCTGGAGCTGAGCCGTGCCACCTGTGGGACCAGAGGAATGGGGCAAGGGCACTTCTCTGCTTGCTCTTCCCCGGGGCCGGGGGCTGTGGGACCTCCTCCCACCAACCCCAGGGTAGAGCAGACTGAGGCCACCCCGACTGATCATCTCCTAGAGGCAAACCACAGCCATCCCAGCAACCTCCTGCCCAGGGGACAGAGTCCTCCCAGCTCCTGGTCCCTCGCGAACCCCGGCCCCGCACGTCACATCACCTCTGAGGCAACTGTGACTTGTGGGAGCCATTCAAGGTATTTTTATCCAGGCCAATGATCTGACCCACAGCTTTTAGAAGCAACAACTGACTTTATTTCACTGTTATAAAAAAAAAAAAAAAATACCATGGATTTTTAACTCCACTCACGGCGAAAATGCTCTTTTGTGAGAATCAGAAACAAGTTCTAACTCAGCTTTTAGTGTGCTGCTTCCGTGCATCTCCTGGATCTCTCCTGTAGTGGTTCTCCCTCACTGCTACTTCCGACAGATATGTGTTCCTACTCCTCACAAAAGCTCCATAGCTTTAAACATAAAGAAAAGATCATCTCAGTCCCATAAGAAGCTTTTGCATTGCTTTCTCCATTAATTTGATGTCTTATACCCCAGCAAAAAGGGGACCCCTGCAAGTGGTTATGAATGTAGCTGAGCTATTATGCAGCAAGTAATTAATTTAACAAACTTTTCCTCTTCAAAGAGGCTGGCTTGGACCTCAGCTAATGCTGCTGGAAGAGCTGCCAGTGGGAAATGGAGAGTTAACACCATTGTGCTCTCTCCTCTCTCTCCCTGGTAAGATCTGCTAATAAAGATGCCTATTTAGTCTACCTTTCCCACATGGCTCTCCTCTGCTCGAGCCCCATGTCAATAATAATAATAGTTATTATGATTAATCTCTGTCAATTAACTAATTTACGAGACTATTCAAATGGACTTACGAGCTGAAACGTAATTTGCTTGTTACCGAACCCGCTCGACTGTCCTGCCCCTATGCCAGAGGAAAACCCACTGCCTAACTTCATCTCTGCTTACGAAACAAGGTGGTTTTTCCCCTACTTTGATTTTCATTTCCCATTCAGCTATTAGAAGAAACCCATTCATCAAAGCTATAGGTTTTCCCTCTGAAAACCTTCAGCGTTTAAAAGCTTTTGACTGAAATATAACATATTAATGGAAGCCGTGATTGCACAGCCCTCTGCTGACCTTCCATAGGCTGAAATTGCTTATTTTGCTAAATTTATTTGCCACCCATTTATCAATCTAAATCTAAGGTGGTTTTAAAGGTCATAAACCAAACAGCCACTGAAATATGATTAAAGAATATGGAAATAAATTACAAACTCATAATGTTATCCCTTCCTGTGACTTAGTGGCAGAAGCTTGGATGAAGTATGGGAACTTGTTTAACATCTTACGTATTTGGGGATTCATCCACCTCCGGAGGGTTGCTCAAGCTCCGTTAATTCGCAGCGTGCTGCTTTGTGCCTACCGAAAGGAGGATTATAGGAGGCAAACTCTGGGTCAGAAGCAGACTGAGAAAAGGCTTTAACTTTCCTTGGAGGGAGAAGTCCCTCCTTGGGGACCAGGCAGCATTTATTAACGGGGGTTAACTTTGTGCTGAGAAGTTACTTCCCGTTAAATAAGCAGCGCAGTCGTTAACACGCGCCGTTCCCAGACCGCCTCCAAAATAATTAATGGAGCATTAAACTGCCTTAACACTGCAGGATTAGCACCGAACCCGCTGAAGGTTGTAGGAAAACCGAGCAAATCTTTATATTTCCTGTCTGAAGGACGGGAGTAAAGGTGAACCTTAACGTGAAGCTTGGAGGCAGGCAGAGCGAGTTTGGTTGTGGTAAAATAATCGGGTTCGGAAAGAATTCAGTGGCGAACACCAGGGAGGAGGAGTTTGTGCACAACTGAAGCTGGGGAGAAGCAGCATCATCAAATGAGCTGCTTGAGGAGCATCGGAGGCAGCGTTGGGTCTGAGACAGTGCTTATTTGGGAGCAATTAGCCATAAGCACAAGAGCAGTGGCCACACTCTCTTCTCCAGCTGCTGCCCAGCCACTCTCCGTCCTACCACCAGCTATGGAAACCGAGGGGCGGCGCGGGGGTCTACACCCAGGTCCTGCCCTGGCACGGGATGGGGCTTCTTCAGACCGAGGAACACACACAAAGCCAAAATCTCCCTCTCCAAGATGTCTGAAAAGTAACCGGCAAATGATATTGGCTGTAAAAACAAGCTGCCTGCCCAGAATTCAGCATTAATTCCTACATGTCATCGCAACAATTTTGACTTTATTACCAGAAGCTTCAGTGAAATGACTGCGCAGCCACCGGTGAATTTTAATTCTTGATGAACCTGTAATTGCTTTGCCCGGCAGACTCTGGTAAGCGCCCAGGCGGATGTCTGCTTCCCTGCAAAAATCAAACACTTGCTCCAGAAACATGGTGCCATTTTTGCTCAATATCAATCAGTTTCCCAGGGAACATTTTTCCACGTAACAAAAAGGAACACTTTTCTCTTTTTTTGCCCTTTTTTTTTTTTAAAGCAGATCTACAAAGAAAGACCTCGAGATATCTCTGGCAGGAGTATTGCAGGTAGCACCAGAGAATGATGCAGCCCGAGGTGCAAAATACGCACGGCGCAGTTCCCGAGCTGTGATCACTTCTAGCTGTTGGGTTTTGGTGCCATTTTTCCCCTCTAGTCTAAATTGATTAATGAATTATTAATAAAAGAGAGACGTGCGTAGCAGATAGACGCTGTTTTATAAAGACCTCTTTAGAGACAACAGGATAAAGATAAAAATAAGCAAGGCAGTAAAAAGGCAAGATGAAAGCAACCAGCAGCCTTGTGAGTGTATTATATGTAAGAATAAACCCAACAGAGGATCAGGAAGGCTGACACAGCCCCTGCAAGGGTGCCGCGTAGATGGATTGTTGAAAAAAAATACATGTACCCAGTACACTCCCGCAGTCAGAAATATAACCTTGCCCATCAGGCCAGTAATATTAAAAATGTGCACGCATGCAATCTTTCAGGTTGTTTTATCTCTGGATTTGCTCCAAGGCAAAGAATCCAAAGATAAAATAGAGAGTGTGAAAGATGTCTTATAGCAATTAAGAAAAACAACCGGGCTTGTGGCTCGGTTAAAAAAAAAATCCAGCTCTTCTCCTCCTTTTCGTCGAAACAAGCAGCTCTGCAGGAGCCAGGGCAGCTCCTGTTCACCTTCAAAAGCCCCAGCTTTGGGGAAGCTTTCTGCTCCCCTGCAGCATCCCTGCGAGGTGATCCCTCTCCTCTGCTGGCTCCCTGGCGCTCAGCAAGGAGTCGAGGTAACACTTCAGCCTTTCCGATGGTCTAAAGCTCTGAAAAGGGTTTTCTCTGCTGTCTCTCTGCTGCCACTAAATTTGTTGGAATATCATCACTTCAAAGCCTCTACTGCTGGAAAACAGGGATAAAATGTGTTAACAGGTTCAAAAGTTGCAAGAAGGAAAGCTACATCCTCATGCAAGCATCTGCGCTGGCAGCCTGATAACACAAGCGTCATTTCTTAAGGAAACCAACCTAAAAAAATAAATTGGTGCACGCTGTGACCTGTATCACTTATGTCAACTTTTAGCCAGTTTTTAATTCTGTGCTCTGCAAAGCCAAGTGATACGGGGGCTATTCTGGGCTTAAGGAATTGGAAAGGGACCAGATGTCAGGCCATTGATTGTACTGACACAGATCCAGAGGAATGCTTCCGTGGATCAGACCCAACACTCAAAAGATATTTCAGCAATTTCTCCAAGCCCAATTAGCAACTGATGTGCAAGGCATTGAGAAAGCCTACAGTTTAACAGTGTTTTCCTATTAACACTTTTTACCTGCCAAGTTTGACGTGTTTTCAGCTTAAAAAGAATTGTAAAAAACTATATTTTAAATAAGGGTCAAGAGAATGAATGAATAGGCATAAACAGCATTTTACAGCTACCCGTAATAGAGCCTCAGCAATAAAAAGTAAGTGACTTAGAAAGAATACACAGCAGTTCTGAATTATATGATCACAAAATTATATCTTGATTGACCCTTTGCCTTAATGCTTGCATTGGCTGGCACAGTTGGATCACAGAATTTCCTTTGAATATATTAACATTTATTTTTAAAATGATCAATTTTCAAGTTATGAAATGCCTCTCTAATTTACTACAGTGGAATTTACTGCTGGGGAGCCAACCACTTTTCCAGACAGACACCCTGGGATTTCATTCCAGGATGTCATTTATTTCAAGAAAATTATTTGTTTGAGTTTTATAATAATGCTGCTTGGGGGGGGGAGCTGGGGGAGGTGGTAGAAGTTAGGCAGAAAGATCGTACTGGCTGTAGGGACTGAACTGTTTCTTAACCCCAGCTCTATAATTAAAATAAAAAGAGATTATTCCATTGTGAAAGCTGCATACAAGAAAGAAATCTGAGTGCAATAATTTTAAGTAATTTTTCAGACTGTTACACACAGTAAACTGGGGGCTAATCCTGACCTCATAAACATACGTGGTGAAGACATCCAAAATAAGGATGTTTTCTTATTGATAAGCACCTGTTACACCTATGAGCTGAACCAGACACACACGTGGAGCACGCTGTGCCTCCAAGTCCTGTCCATCTCCTCCAAAATAAAATAAGAAAACCATAAATCTCCACCCTACCAGCCAGCTGAACTTCCTCCCACCACCAAGGGGATGAAGAGCTGGACTCCTATCCAGACACCATGGGATGAACGATGCATCTCACCAATGAGCCCATAACAGTCCAGGAACAATGATTCCTGTCCCCTCTGATATCGATGGACATGAATTAAACATCACCGCCATGAGCAGATGCAGACCTACATCTCCCCTCCACCACATGTACTTTGGGCAATAGGTTCCTCCAGCACCAGAAGAAACTCTGTCTTGAAGGAGCTGCACCCAAAGCTCAGCCCAAGCCAGCGGTGTCCAACAGCACCACTTAACCCGGCTCTTCTCAGCCCAAAGCTTGTGCACAGGCAGGGAGCTGGTGTGCAGAGAAACAGCCCTCAAAACGTGTGTTTGGGGCTCAGCTACATGAACGATGGCTGTAGGTCAGGATCGACATGGGACGTGTTTCTTTTGATCTGTGCAAGACTGGAATTACAGGTATTCATAAGGCTAAAGCAGCAAATCGGGTGTTTATTTGATAATACACCTTCCTTCAACTGAAATAATAGCCACATCAGTTAAATACACATCTTCAGAAAATACAAGTTTCCAAGACAAAAGGTCTTCTACCTCACTGCTGAGATTTTCCAGGCTGCCAGGGATTTGATTGCCAAGATCTCGGTAGGAACTGAAAAAATCAATTATTGACGCTACAAACCGGTGCTTACAACAAAGCTGTTCACCTCGCTGGAGATCTGGCAGCAAGAGAAAGCGCTCAACAGCTCCGCAAAACATCTGGACGGGGAACCCGGCTCCCATCCAGCAGCCCCTGCCCCGAGAGACGCTACCCAGCCAACAAGGCATGGGGAGGCAGGGAGAGGGGAGACTCTCCAAACCACGTGCCCTCAGTTTAATAACAGTAAGCAACTTGCAACACATTTGGCTCCCGATCCTATCTATCCCAGTTGTCTCGTTAGATGTTTTGTGTAAGTTTGGAGACTCAGCTTTAGTGTGTGTTACTACTAATTGCCTTACTCCTCAGCTGTGCAACAACAAACCGCCCTGAAACACAGTCTTCCATTAGCACCAGGCAGGGATTAACTAATTAGTCAAAAAAAAAGATTTTCTGGAGATAAAATTACGTAGATAATTAAAACTGAAAAGCTATGTCCAAGAAGGACAACCTTTTTTGTAGCTAAGCTCCAGCTTTCGGCTTGGTTATTCCCCAGTCACACTTTTTCTTTTCCTCTGCCATGCTTATGCATAAAAAATCATTAAAACTGGACATGCATCCAATTAAGTAACAAGATATTATTTACTCTTATCTTCAGGGGTCAAAAATAAAGCTTTCCTACTTCATTTACCTATTAACGAATGACTAACCTGAAACACCGATTAGCTGCTAAGTGCTGGCGCAGTGGGATACGGTGACATTTCTGCACCTTTTGGTTTAACCAACAAACTCAGTGTGCAAACGAGCTCTGAAGCAAAGGAGGAGGGGGGACAGAGGCCTTTACCTGGGAGCGCCCCCATGCTTTACCTAACAATAAGTCCACAGTTCAATAATTCAGAGACAGGGGTGAGAAAAGCAAGTGGGGAAAAAAAGAGGGGAAAGGGGGAAAAAAGAGGTGCAGAAACTTTGAAAGAAAGTAAAGGAAGAGAAAAGCAGCAGGAGAAGTGTTTAAACTGTCTCTGAAGCTATCGTGCTACCAACTTAGGAACTTTTTATGGGTGTAAGAGCATCATCTTGCACAGCTGGAATTTCTACGGCAACACTCAACCTGGGCAGTGTGGCAGAGCAAGGTTGCAAAAGCATCTGATAAAAACATTGTTGGTACCAGCAAGGCAGGAATTTCTGTTAGATCCTGGCATCTAACAAAGCCTCTCCTGGAGCAGAGCTACAGATGGAGGCATTATAAACACCAACAACCATCACTACTGCCTTGCAGCCACACTACCTGAACGAGCCAGGAAGCTAAATGCACAATCCTCCTTGTTATTCTACCGAGCGATCAACTTGGGTTGCAACAGCAACAGAATATGGTCACTTATTTTTACAAAGCGTTAAGTAATAGGAGGATCCCTGTAACTGCAAGCAGGAGCAGAATGAAGTGAGGAGATGATGAGACCGGCTGTGGCCATCTCCTCCCTGCAGGTGGTGGTGTGGTCTGGACAGGCACGTGCCATGGAGGAGGTAGCAATCCTGCCCTGGGAGAGAGAGGGGCGAAGGCATCCCTCCGGAGTTGGGAGTAAAAGGAGAAATTAAAAGCCAGAATTATGCTCTAACCTAGTGGGGATTACTTAGAAGTGAATGAGAAAAAGATTGAGTTGGGCCATTAATAAGCATCAGTGAGTCTGTAACTGTCTGACCGCAGAGCCTGAAATCCATGAGCGACCGTCCTCGGACCCCAGGAGCATTCGGGATTAGGCACGGCCTCTTCATGCACTCGCTCACATTGTTGAGCCGTGAATCCGATTTCACAGCGAAAGGAACTAGTCCGTATTTTCTTTCCACCAGCTTCTGCACTGATCCATTTGCAACAGCTCTCATTGTGTTTCCCAGATTCACGACCTTCAGAAATTGGAGCTGGGAAACATGTTAACCCGATTCAAATGGACCAAGAAATGCCTTCTCAGATAAGAGATTAATATCTTTTTCCATCATAGAAATTACTAGCGCACATCAGTAAGATACCAGCACATGTCCACAGACAGGTCCGAGCATCGGGCTTCCTTCAAAGGAACACAATCAAAAAGTTCTCCTGGCTCCCATCAAGCTCACCCCTTCACTGTATTTGATAATACCCGTTCTTTATGCACAGACAGGAGAAGGAGAAAGAAAGGTATTATCTCATTACTGACACTGATCACAGTTCAGGCACTAAATCCTGCCTAAGAGAACATGCATCAAAATATTCATAACTTGATTGCATGAGAAGAAACTATTATCAGTCTGCAGCGTCGAGAAGCATTGTCCTATGACATTCAGGAGGAGAAGACCAGAGCATGCCCTTCAAGTTTTATGACTGAGACCAAAATTCGCCAGCATTTCATTATGATCTTATTAACATTATGAGATCAGGGGAAGAGTGTGGCAACAGGCAGAATAGAATATTATTGTTATTATTATTATTATTTCAGCTATGTACCCATAACAAATCAGCTCTATTATGTCCCAGGGCTTTCTCTTTGGCTTTCCTAATCTCATTGCCACTACGTAACCTCCAGCTGGCCTTAAATCTGACTGCCATGTGCCACTTTCCTATTTAAATTTCCTTGCTTTTTATCGGCTTCATTTTTTAAGTATATAATTTACATTTGGTTGCCAGTGGCTATAATAAAATGTCCGAGTGAGTCATTCTCATTGTCTCGCCACAACATGAGGAAATCCCAAATGATGTGACTTCTTCTCACTCAGTCTTGAGTTACAGGGGAAAGTAAAAGCCAACTTATCCTGACTCCATCAGAACTTTGGGCACTTGAGACTATTTTGTTCGAAGTAGATCGGGGACTGTGGGTTATCAAGGTTTTGTGTCTATTCAGACCGTGGATATTAGACGTTTTCCCACTAGAACAAGCCAGATTTCTAGCCCATCCTCTTGCATGCTGCCCCTCTGGGGTGACTTCTTGCCCCAAACCATGGCCAAAACTTCTTACCTGTCCATGCCTGAACATTGGCACCAACATCTCCTAATCCCTGGCCATGAGCAAGTGACAAATTTTCTTCCACTTTCTCTCTGGGTAAAAAAGGAGCAGTGACTCTCCTGGTATAAGTCACTGATGGCAAATTATATCTATTTTCCAGCAATTATGGGATAAGACAGATTCATTCAGTAAATCCAACCACTTTCTACCTATATCCCCACGCTGCAGGTCTTCAGCTGAGAACCACCACTGCGGAGCAGGGACCTGCCATGGCAGTTTCTTGCTGCCCTTCCAAAGGGGCCCAAATTTGGGAAGCAAACAAGGCAAACCTGCCCCAGACTTGGTTGACAAGGGCCAAGAGAGGTGAGAAAACATTGGGTTTGAAGGACTCTTGGGGAGCTCCAGGCAGAAATCCTTCATGGGGGATGTTAAGGGACCCGTGAACTGTGTCACCAAGGAGGAAGATGCCATAATTTGCTCTCTGTCCTCCTTGGTGAATCCTCCTCTCAGATGCAAAAAAAGGTGCCTTATCTAAAGCCCCAGAGACCACAGAACAGGTAAAACTGCCTCGGTAGCCAGGTTCCCTCCCCGTAGGATATTTTCAGAGCACTATTCCTAACAGACCCCATGAAATCTCTGGCACGTGGAGCAAAAAAACCCTGATTTCACATGGGAAAGGGGTGCCGAGATGTCACTCATACAGGAGAAAGACATTTGAAGACATCATTTGTGCCCCCTGGCTCCCTGCATGGGCCCTGTCCCTCTGTTCAGAAGAGGTTTCTGAAGACGATGTGCTCACAGTTCCCATCACGCTGCAAGTCTCGTCTAGCCCGGATTTAGATTAGCGCAAGCGCACGGCTCGAGTCCTGCTCTTTAGGGAGCAACACCAGACCAGTAATATAAGCTACAGCTGTGAACTGGAACCAGTGGAAAAAGCAGCAGCCTCTGTGTGACAGTGTGCTCCTGAACTTCCTAATTTTTGGAAATCTGATAGTTTGGGGTGGTTTTTTCCCCCCTAGGATTTAATTCTTCATTGCCCCGTGAAGCCGTACAGCCATTTACATACATATCAAACACGTGCCAAACAGACGTGAGGACTTGCTGCTCCGGCTGCAAACCCCATGACGAATTCACCCATTTCAAAGTTCCTTCGAGTGCTCGCTAGTATTCAAATATCTACCTAACACCTGGGTTTTGTGAAGTTTTCTGGTAGCGAGGCTTTCGACACTCTATTACTACATGCTGGGGTATGATTAAAGTGTTTGGCTTTCCATGGTAACATTACTCATCTATAATCTTGTTTCTTAGCGAGATCTGAGCCAACTGTACTAGTAATTTCCTTTAATAATATGTCTTCAGGAATAACTCTGCCCTTTAAACCCGGAATCTGAGGCAACACGTGATTGACAGGTATCACGGCTTTCAGCTGATTAAATATTCCGAATGCTCAGCCGTGGGAGAGTTTTTAAAGGAAATAATGCTAGGTGCCAGACTCTCTGTAGCAGTTCTGCCATCACCCAAAGGTCCGGCGCAGCCCCGGGGTGACTCTGCCGAGCAGCGGAGCCGCTCTCCCCCCCTACAGAGGGGGCTCGCCAGGCTCCCCCCAGCTAACCGGAGTGAAATGGAACTCCAACCTCCATTGCACAAAGCAGTTAAGCATGCTGTGTTAATTAGTTACAGCAACGATGATCTTCCAGACAAGCAATGTGCTATCCCTTGTAAATGACGCTGCCACGGAAGTGTTAATTTCCTTTGAAGATTAAGCTGCGTGGGTATAAATGAGATGCTGCCATCACCCCAAAATACAAATTGCCGTGCAAAGATCATAGCCAAAGGCAGGGAGAGGGAAGTGCTGGAATATTTTGCACAGACTAGACACCTTGCAATGCTTGTGAGAAAGTCACAGAGATGCGCTGTGTTGTATCAGCTTAATTATTATTTTTTTTATGGTGTGAAAGCCCATTCAGTACGTCCCAGCTCTGAGCTGGGCTTAGGCCTTTGGACAGCACTGTAATAAAATTACTTGCAGGAAATTACAGAACCGCGAAGGAAAGGCATATTGCCACTTTGCCGGTGTCATAGAGGATGAGCTCTTCTGCAGTTTGTCACAAGTTCAGCCCCACTGCTGTGACTGCTGCTCTTCGTGAGGCAGCCTGTACAGCAGCGAAGATATTTGAAAGCCCACCTCCAGCAGAGATGATTTGTTATGATAAATCTCAACTAAATCAAGCGTTTTGCCAACAGCGCTTGGAAGGCATCCACGTTTTTATTGCACGCACATTCTGCATATCCCATTGCTATCGTTGCAATAAATGTATTCATAGCTCATACCGGTTCCCTACCTCCGATTCAGGTTGTGTTACAGCCAGAGAAGACACCTGCGTGGACTGGAAAACACATACCCAATTTAACAGTCTCCCTTCCCCTCTGTAATGCAGAATAAGTCAGGTGTTACGCACAATTTTGCTTTAAAGCATCTCATCTGCTCTAGGGCCTCCGGGTCAGCCGTAACCCAGGGTCTCCCAGGGCTCTGTAAAACCTTGGGCTGAGCTTTGAACAACAGGCTCCCCAGAAAGAGAAGCAAGCCAAAGGGTAAAAAAAAAAGGGCAAAAGCTGTATTCTTGGGAGGAAAAAAAAAAAAAGGCAAAAAAAAAAAGGCTTGACAACATTTGCCAAACTAAATCCATTCACTTGGCAATTGAGTCTTGGGAAAGTTTTAGCCGCTCAGCGGAAGGAAGTATTTCCATCTTTTAGTCACAGGATGCAGGTGGTGATATTCTGGAGAAGATTACAAACAGATTGTAGGCATCTTGCAATTTTATCGCTGTGTTAGTGTAAGTAGATGGAGGTACATGACAGCGCCGAGCCCAGATGGCCGTCATCGGGCACAGAAGCCGGCAATAACCCCAGTGCTGCCAGGATGGGGCTGTGGTCCCAGCCCTTGCACCCAACTGGGGACCACGCCAGGCCACGTTCCTGCGGAACGAGGATGCGCGGATCAGTTGCCCCCACAAGGAAGGGCTTGTCTATCAGTTTGGCATCAAATAAAATACATGTCGCATCTTGCCATTAATGAAGACACACATCTCTGGCAGGGCTGCTGCATAATTTAGCACCACAAATACCGCCTTTCTCCAGAGGTTTCATAATTCCCTTATCTTTATTTATAAAGCGCTAATTTGCGTAAAAAAGGGAAAGACAAAGTTTCACACGTAAGCCTTAAAGTACGGTAAAATAATAGAAACTGTTACTGGAGAGGAAATGATTCAACTCTGTATTTTTGCAGCTTTCAAATGCCACATGTTCCTGAAATTCTGAGTTTCGTGGTGGCCTGAACCATGCCCTGAGCCGCAGTGCGCTGCAGGAGAGGAGGAGGAGAAGGAGGAGGCGGCGGCGGCTCTGCTGTCAGACTGCAGCTGAGCCACGCTTCAGCTGTGAGCGCCTAAAGCCAAGAGCCATGTTCCCCCACGCTTTGGGTCACTTTGCAGCATTAAAGGCTCGAAAAATCTCTTACATTATAAATTCGGTGAGGTAAGGATTCTCATTTTTCTGTATGACACCTGCGTACTTCCACGTGCAACTGTAGTATCTATTTATAGCAACTACAATAACTTTGAAAACTGTTGGCTCTTGCACTTTTTTGAGGGGGTTAAAACTCTGCTAGAAGCAATGGGCTTTTGTGTATCTTCAATGGAGGAAAATATTTGAGGGTTTGGCGTTTTCTTTTTTGGTTTTTTATTTTATTTTTTCTTTATGAGGTTTGATGATAAGAGATGGTACATCACATATATCATTTTTGTAGTGAAGACCTCTATCTGACCACTGATTTCCACAACAAATGGCAAATGCTTGTACAGAAATCTGTAAATGTCCCACTCACCAAACGGAATAAATTGTGACATTCGAATATTCTCACCCAAAAGCAAAAAGATAGTCTTTAGCAGACCAGAAATGAAACAAGCAGATTGTATCTCCAGAGACAGGAGAATATGTTTGGAAAAGCTTTTAAGTATCTCAAGAGCAAAGGGTTATTTGCAAACCAACGTGTCAGTCAGACATTTTGACATGAACATGCTGGTTCCATCAACACCTCTATAGTAAATATTTCAAGATAATCTTGTCCTGAAATAGAAAAACTAGCTACTTTATTTGAACGCCTCCGTCATTGTTGGGTGCCTGACAGCAAACTAAGGCTCAGCATGATCAAGCTGGTGGACCTGTATAATCCTGGGGCTGGGGGAGAATTCGGCTGGGCTCAGGGAGGTTTGCTGGTACAGCGTAAGCACTCTCAACCCCAGTTGCTGGTGAAATGCTTATCCAAGAGCTACCTGCCCATCTCCTGCCCTCAACACTCATGTGGCTCCACCTTTCCAAGAAGACTTCCCTAATTTGAAGGCGAACGCAGCCAACCCCTTCCCTGAGCCAACAGGGCACTTCGAGTCACGCGTTGCAGCAAGCGCCGTGAGTTGAAGCGAAAAGATTGTTAACTTTTAGAGAAGAATTAACATTTTTTTTCCCTCCTTTCATAGTCACAGCGCAGCAGCTCCCAGTCGTGTCCCCAACAGGGCATCCCTCCCCTTGGTGAGGTGTCAGCAAAGCTGCAGCCACAAGCCCCGGAGAAAGGGGAGGAGATCAGGTTCTCCCTGCTCTCGAACCAGGGCCAAGCAGCCAAACCACCCCCTGACTGTCTGCATTTTCTTTTATTTTCTCACACAGACAGAATGTTTCTGCTTTGCTCCTTGCCCTTGATGGAGCCTCCTGCAGAAACCACTGACATTAATCCTAGAAGCCATTCCGAGAGAGGGGGAAAGAGCGCTGTGAACCCAAACAAGAATGAGACCATCTGGCAAAAAGAAGCAAAGCCTGTTAAAAGCCCACTTCATCCTTCCTGCACCTCCAGCACAAGCTGTCAGTGGCATCTCAATAGGAACAAGTTTCATTAACAGCGCTGCACGCAGGGCTCAGTTTAATTTAGGCTTTTTTTTCCCCCCTTCAATATTGTTTCGTTTATTGTACTGAAGCTGGTGGGATTGCTTATGAAGTAAGGTATAATCCAGCTTGAGTAACAGCATCAGAGCCTGGACCATCCTCTCTAAAGCCCCAGCCCTCAATTACCCAAGCATCTGTTTGCAATTCAGCGTAGAGAGGGAATTAAGCAGCACTCAATGCAACAAGAAACTGGACAGAAATATGTAGATTCATTCATTCTTGCTGTGTTCAAAGCACCAAACCCTTCCTGCAATAGTCACGCTCTTGTCCCGCCTTTTGACACCATGGGTGAGTTGTTAGCACCACAGCTAGATCAACGGGGAGCTCTGGTAGAGCCCTTACTCGTTACCGCTATTAATATCAGGACCTGAGGAGCTGTACACGACCTTAGAATCATAGAATATCTCAAGCTGGGAGGGCCCCATAAGGATCATCGGGTCCAGCTCCCTGCTCCTCGCAGGACTACCTAAAGCATTACCAACCTTGCCATGAGGAAGAAGCACCATGTCATCCTGCATCCATCGCCGGATGGAAATCAAAGAAGGCCTAAAGGAGCTACAGTGCTTTTATTAAATAATATAAATGAATTAAATGAATTCAGTTCAGTGCAAAACTTCTAAGGATATTCAGCTTATGCAGAGCAGTTTCAAATATTTAAGACAAGCACTAGAATAATCATGAGTCCCCACGCAATATCACTCTGGTGCTGATGCTGAACCACCACTTCTAAACGGTGTGCCATCTCCAAACTATCCCAAAGTCTCCCTGGCATATTTTTAATCAGAAACCATCTCTGCTGCTGATATTTTCCCCTCTGGATCCTGCTCGGTGTACTGGCATGTTACAGAGAAATAAAGTGGGAAGTCCACCAGGAGGCCTGGTGGGCGCCATGATGGTCAGTTTCTTTTTCTTTTAATAGTTCTGATTAACCTTCATTAGGAAATCAATCACCTTACTCTTGGGAAAAGAGGCGTGTTAATGACTGTGCCAATTTAGTGAGTGTTTTAAGTTTTATATTGAATTTTATTTTTTGCATGGAGCATAAATAGTATCAAGGACTGACACGCTTCAGAGATACATCAGAGACCTTCAAGCATTAACAGAGCTCTGCTCTGAGCGCTCACTGTTGGGAATTACAATTGGTTTTAAGAGAAGTTAATTGCTGCTGTAAACATGAAAATGAATTGCCAGTACAGGGTTGGCTTTAGTCGCTCTGGGACTGGGATTCTGAGGAGAGGGGATGGGAGACCCTCTCCTGCTCTCAACTGCTATACACCAAATATGGCATCTGTGCATCTTCCACAGCCCTCAGAAGGGTTCGCGTGGCCTTTGATGGGTCCATAGCCATTGGACCCATACGGAGCATGTCGAGACTTGAAGAAGAAAGGATGACACATGGATACTGCAGAAGATGTACCAATCCCACAGTGATGCTCACTGGTCTGGGGACATTTTCAGCACTGGACACTTAAGCATTTCCTTTAGTTAGTTCTCCTAAGAAGAACTTAACTGGAGATCACCAAGATTAAGCAGCTGTGAGCTGGGAAACTTCTATATCTTTCTCAAACGGAGAAATATTTCTTCCCCATTCTGAGCCTCTCCCACCTCTCCTAAAACACGTCCTTGCCCAACACTGCAGCTCCACAGGCATTAGCAATTCCCATACAATGACTGCACATGTGTATAATTGGAAGGAGAAATGGCTAAGCAAGTAATTAGGCAAGCAAACTATTTACAGATATAAAATAACTACTTTTCAGACACCAAGTTCAACAAAGAAATGGGTATTAGCAGCACGCATGTAATTAATCTATTAACTACTGTTTTGGAGACGTATTTCTAAATCTGTATTTACTCAAGCACGTAGCAATCATTTGTATATTGCTCAGGAAAAGGTTAGGTGCTGTCAGGTAAAATTCATCATATTATAATCCCATAATTAGCAACATTTTTTCTTTTTATATATTTCTGTTACCACACAGTAACATTTAGGGGGATCGGTGTCTTTGTTTTCCAATGTTTTCCACTTGCACAATAACAGAAATGTACGTTGGGTTGAGGAAACAGATTTATTTTCCCCAGGGTTAGAGAAAAATCTCTGTGATTTCCAAGTTGGAGGTTATTTCGCTGAGCCCCACAAGACTGAAGACTATTTTTAGTCTTATAAACACATTATTACAGCTCAGAAGGATTAATATATAAGAGCTCACGATGTTGGAGACCCATACTCAAAGGAAAAAACTCAATTTCTGGAGGTTTTTTTTAATTAAATTAAAAAGGGTAGGTAAACACCCCTTAGCATCTCTGTTGCCTCGGTGCAGGAACTGCGGAGGACCCGCTACGGGCCAGCACCCCAGTTCACCTTGTCCTTAATACCCAGAGGGGCTCTGGAGCCCCTCCGGCCTCATCCCACCATGGCATCAGTGCGGATCCAGCACCCACGGGGGCAACCGGAGCCCACTGGACCAGCTACTCGGTTGCAGGATGCGGTGCAGCCCTATCGCTCCTCGGTCCCCAAGCAAGCAGCTGAAAGCGAAGGCGTGCGCTTTACGGGATCGCGCCGTCTCTCTCACCCTGGCAGCTTCTGTCTGAAAGGATCCCAACGCTCATTTTTGAACTTATTTTGCGCTTCTCCAGCTTTTGGCTGGCTGGAAGGCTGCCTCGCATGGCGCAGTCACACTACCCCCTGCTGGCTGCTCTTCCCGAAGCTGGGCAGCAGCAGGAAAAGCAGGGGAAAAGACATTATTTTAATACCTACAGTGATGATTATTTTTCTTCTGGGTATTACTTAGAGAAAAATTGTCCTCAGCGATGATGGTTTCACAGCACCATCAAGGTAAGCTTGATTGCCAGTTAAAATACCTTCCTCTGCCTCAACATTGAATTCTTTCTGTAATACAACTTCCATTGAAGGCGCTATCTGCTCACCCACAGCGGAGTCCCAGGCAGGGAGCAGGCAGTGCTCCGGGCAAGTGCCATGGAAGACAGCGGGATCCTCTTGTTCTCACAGCCACCACCTGCCCAGCAGCAGAACTTATCTCATTTGTACTGCCATAGCACTCATATTCACACTGAAATGAGAAGGGACAAGTCTAGGGATTTTCTGGGGTGGGGAGATAAAGAAACCGCCCAGTTCTTTGTCCTGGCTTTCTTTTAAAAATAAGCTCCATCTGCAAATCAGTCCCATGCAGACCAAGGGTGATGTGGAAAGATCAACCATGCTTCTGAGGCTCCCTCTGTTAACATGTGCGTCCACAGGTCACCAAAGGTGAACAAACGCACAATTCCCAGTGTCACCTCCCCACACAGGGCTCAAACCCCTGGAAGGATGGTCTGGAAGGACCATCTTCACTTTCTTCCAGGTAGGAGGGGAGATCCCAGACAGGCCCATCTGACAGCCATTCCTGCCAGTGAGCCTGCAGTAGGCTTTTTGGTCAAAGCCAACCACCATCTAAACACCTTCTCACAACCCACACAGCCACAGCAAACCACTTCAGATGCTGCCGCCTCCCCCAAAGTCACCACACTGTTACGAGTGAGCGCGCTGCAGCCACCGCTGTATAAAGTCACACATTTTAAATTCAGCTCCACATAATAACAAAGAAGCCAAGAGAAGGTTGCCTCTCCAAGTGCCCCAATACCACTAAGATAACATATCGCAGAGCCTTTTTGTCATTTTGTGACATGATCCATCCCAAACCCTCTGTACTCAGATAGGATCAAGGACACTTTTCCTTCTCTAGGGAGCAACTACTCAAATGCAGAGAATCTTTCCCATAAATGATACTGAAAATGTAACATTGCTGCTTGGGAGACTGTGGCTTAATTTCTGCATGATGCTGTTTTGCCCTTTACTTCCACCTCCTTTCCCCCCTCAAACGACGCAGAACATAATTCTCCTTTTCTGAACATCTGGCATTCCAGCTGTTGGAATTCATAGTCAGCACGCATTAGAAATGAAAACCTATTCTAGATTATCTGGTAGAATTTGTCAGCTAATACTGAAAGGACAATTTTTAGACACTTTGCACCTTTTTAAAGATAATCAGGTGTTCCTTGCCCCAGTGACTGCAGCTCAAGAACAGTCACCCTGTTACAATTTAATTTGGAAGCTTAACAGAACTAGTAAGAATAAGTTAACCTTAAAAGATACATCCTAAAGTGAGTCATCGCGGCTTGTTGTAATGCAGGACACTATGTCATGTAGGTACTTTTCAAAGTTGTATTCACTGTCCCCCGCTTGCAGAGGGGGCACAGTTATGTGGAGAGCAGAACCGTTTCCCCTCTGAGCAACAGTAAATAAATATAGGGACAAAATGGACCTCCATCTGTCATCCCAAGTCACCACGTGACACTGGAAGACGAAAGGCAGCAAGGTGCCAGCAAAAACATCCAACATAATTTCATTGCCTTGCTGAGAATCAGTATCAGCTTTGTGAACAACAAATGCAAGAGTCGCCTAATTAATGTAAGCTGAATTTGAAATATTTCAGCGTCTTCGGTACGCCTGTGAACCTGAACTTCAGCTCTTAACCCCACCAGCTTCCTTAAATAGCTTAATCGCATCCATTTCAACACTGTTTACAGAATAGGACAAAGTGATTAAATCTGGTTTCACTTAATCTTTAATAAGGCCTCAATGAGGGCACCTCAATAGGGATAACATGACCTTCGTATTTTCGCTTTAATAAAGATAGGAAATTGCCAAGATTAGTGATTTTCAGTATTAATAACTTAACAAGGCAATAGACCTTGTAATTAAAAATAAGTTTAAGGAGGCTGCTAAATTATTTTGATAATGATTTAGGGAACAATTAGAGAAAAGATCTCATTCTTCCCTTTCTAATTAGATATATTGGAAACAGTGAAGCTGAAAAGTTCTGATATTAACCATTTTTTATTACAGTGAGGACATTCATGTGCTCTGTATCAGAGAAGTTTAATAAAAACCATATAGGGACTCCTCTTTAAAGGACACTTGATTGTAAAAGAAAAGGTGTAAGAATGATGTTATTAGTTCTGCCGCGTTGTGGTGGCTGGGATATACAGCCTTGAAGATTACTGCTCTATCAGCCTTACACGAGGATTTAGCGCTCCCATAAAGCTGCTCAGCCTTACGGGAGCACAAAACACAGCTCCGGTTTGGATTCGGGACAGGAGAGGGGACCTGCATGGCCAAGCGGGTGCTGTGGCCTCAGGGGACCGTGCACACACCATCATGGACACGGGGCAGCACCCCTCCTTAGAGCCTCCCCAGCTCAGGGACTTCCCTCCAAGAAAACAACCACAAAAACCAACCCAAACCAAAAGAAACCTCAAATCCTCAGGCCAGCCTGGCCTCTCAGAAGCAAAAAACAACATTATTCTGAGACTGCAGCAACCAGTTGCTCACCTGGACTCTGCAATGCAAAATGCTCATTTGGACATCATTTTATGAAGCTAGCTTAATTACAGCTTTACGAGAAACAAAATTAACAGTCTGCTGCTACCAAAAGGGGAACATTCCCATCTCTACCCTAAACACTCCCATCACTTGCCTCGAGCCAGCTCTAGCACTGCTCTGGCTGTCAGGTAAACCAGCTCAGTGCCCCAGAATGACTGAAAATCAAACCAGGAAGAAAAAAGATGAAAAAAGAAAGAGGAATTGTTTTGCTGGGTTAGGAACCTGCTTACCTTCCCAAGCAGGGGACCATGGTATGGCGAGGAGAAGCCAGAGCCTCCTCTGGGGGAACCAGCAGCTCTCAGAAACCCAAGCCCACTGCTGGAGATACCTGCAGGACCATCCCACCACCACCTGCAACCTCCACCCTCCTGATGGCAGCTCAGCCTGGGAGGATCCGCTCCTCCCCTTGGAAGCAGGAGAACGTGCTCCTTCCCAGCTGAACACCTCTCTGTTCAGAAACCAAGCAGAGATTTCCCAAGCCTGAGTTACAGCTGTAAGAGCATCCCCCTCCTCCTTCTAATATTAGCAGTAGTTCTGCACTAGAGCCACAGAAATAGCCCTTTCTCTTATTTTTGTAGCATTTAAATTTATGTAAGAGCTATCACGTTTTTCATCTCCACCTTGCAAATTAATTTCCCGTAACTCAAACCACCCCGCTCAGATGAAGCTTTCTCTATTCACCCTGTATGCAACTGAGCAGCAGCCAAGGACAGTTGAGTTAGCTGAATAATACGCACCGGTGCTAAATGAAAATTAAACTATAAATATTTTAAAATACCTGATTTCCTGCATAGTAAAAGTGAAATGTATCATTTGTTTAAACTATCCTATTCATTCTTTCTTTCTTCATTTCATAAAACCCAACCACTAACGAGAACGTACATAAATAGAGCTTCAACTTTCATCTTGAGAAGTTTAATCAGAAAGCTCTTCAGGAATATTTTATTCCTTTTATCAGAATATTGATGGAAGCCATAATTCATCTTAATGTGAGAAAGTTTCCTTTCTTCAGTAAAGAAATTCATCAAGACATTTCTTGTTGGTAAGATCTGACATAAATCTGCTTGCTTTTTCCTTTATTTGATCTCAGCTCTTTATGAATTCTTGATGGCCTGCTCTTAATTTTCCACAAGCAAATTCAATTAAAGAAATTAAAAAACAGTAGTTCAGTCGTGATTACCTCATCAGCAAATGGCTCTTTTATTGCACAATGGATGACATATGCCCCACTCTCCTGGTGCTGGTGGAGCCCTTATAAAACCAGATCACGAGAAACCTTTCCCTCTTTATTGGCTCTATGAGGAAACGGCATTATCAGCTACCCAGCTCAATTCAGCACGGCACTGCCCCTGCTCAGGCAACCATCCAAGGGCTACTGCAAACGAAAAAATTTCCTTGGGAAAAAAAAAAAGTGTCGGAGTCATTGTGTGCATTTCAAATCTTTCATCTGTACAAGGGCACAGTCCCTGTTTTACAGTACCAAGATGACAGAAGGACACACGAGTGCGCTGGAAAAGGAATCCAGCACAGGCATTAGCCAGGGTAGAGGCAAAAATAGCTCACTATTTTCTAACTTTTTTTCCAGTACTATCTTGCCACAAGTGAAGGTGAGCAAGTACATGCCATGGTGCAGGGACTGGATGGCAAAACGCCTTTGGTAACAAGCTGATTATTTAGCATTCACCTCTTCAGGACACAAATAACTAGCACTGATTGGTACCGCGGCCTCTATGTTATGCTGGCATCATTAGCTGAATGCTGGAGCGGATCGGCAGCGGACAGATTTTAAGAACAGTGGTATTTCACAAACATCATTATCTAAATTAATTTGCTTCTGCTTTGGTATGACCAAACCTATCTCTTGGGGCAGCTCACTACAATCACTATCAACCTGATGGAGCAAGATTCACCCCGAGTACTTAAAATACACTAGCGTCCTAAAAGTGAATCCCTTTAGAAAATTCCCCAAATGAAACCCACTGTTTAGATAACTTCAAGGATTTCAAATTCATGTTAATTCCCTGTGAATTTAAAAACATTCAAATCAGCTGCCCTTAGTACCATCAGTAAAGAGGCTTACAAAAGTTATTTGTATAAATATTGAAAAGAATTTTGTTCTTACTTGTGAGATAAAGAGGATGTGCACAATAGCTAAAGCAAGCAAAGAGTAACTGCTCATCTTAAGTGCCTGGAGTGAAGCACTGGGAGCGAGGAAAAGCTGCACTCTGCTAGAGAAGACAACACGCGAGCCATGATTTCATGACCTCAACTACCAGTTCTCTAACTCAACATATTCCAGTACTGATATGACTATCAAGAGCAAAAGGCTCAAGATGTGATTTTCTCCTCTAAGGTAACCTCATGCAAGAGCATCTTCAGAGAAGCCAGCTAAATGGACATTTCAGAAGAGAATTTATTAACATTTGCAGTACAGCCAAAGTGAGTTGCAGTCCATTAGGCCTAAATACTCTTAGGTGCACCTAATGAATATTAAATCTGTGGGACATGTATTGTCACAGAACAGCTAAACATAAGAGCATTTTAAAATGCAATGACTGCAAAACAGGCTGTGAAGAAGCAAGTTTAGTAATTGAGTTGATGTTAAGCCTTTGACAGTTTCCCTCAAAAGCTCACAAAATGTAATCTTGCCATTAGCTGTGCGCATTCCTCCTCCAGCAAAAGTTACGGGGTTTTAAGAGAGTGGGTTTGTTGGAAGGAGTAGCTAAAAAGATGGAAATCTAATAAATTTCTCTCCCTACAGACAGTCGTTTCACAAGGATAAACAATTTGAGGGAGGGAGGGCAGGTGGGCAAGGAAACCCAAGATTTTTCCACCAATATATTAACATATAGTCTTAAAGAGGACATTGTTATTCACTCAGAAAGAAAAAAAAAATTTAGATTGGTTTGACTCAGCCAGAGCTCAGAGCTTTGGAAGACAGCCAAGATGGAATAAGGTAACACATCTATGAACTCCGGATATCCACAAAATATGACTTATTTTTACTAATTTAGGTTGACATTAATTTCCTGTATTTTTTAAACAGTACTCTAGCTATTATAGTCAGTCAGGTGGCTGCAAATGTAAAATCTGCCTTGACGGCCTCATTCACTGGATAGGTTGAAAAGAAAATAACATTTGAAGTGAAACTTGTAATGTGGATATCATTGTACCTCTGTGCTGTCGTGCACTTCAGTCCCTCATTCAGGGTTCTGCGTAAGGTACCAAGCTGAAAGGAAACCCAAGTGTCCTGCCAAGTCTGAACGAACTATTCTCTACTATCGAAAATCACTACATTTTATGAATGTCACTTAAGGAGAAAGCTACTGAACTTCTTGGAGGGAAAAACATCAGCCACCTCCCCCAATTCCAACCTTTAAGCATCCTAAAGTAGCTTTGCAAAGTAGCCCTTCCCTTTCGATCTTGACCACAGCAGCGTTATGCTTTAATGTGGGGACCTTCAGGTAAGAGTTTCAAGTATCTTCCATGAGAATTATTAATTATACAATTTAGGTAAAAAAAATTACTTGTTAAAGAACTTATTAATTCCTACAGATGAAAAGATTTCATTTAAGCCTTGCTATCTACGCTACATACCATTTAATAGCTGCATGAAACAAAACTCCACACTCCCTACGCACAGTGATTTTAATCAGTGACAGAAGATGGTTTTGAACTGGTTATCCAATCCCAAGCATAAGCAAGATCTTTTATCATCAGGTAGTGTATAAAAGCAGTGAAACAGCTAAGATAAAAAAACACAAGCTTATTACTGTCATTTATTTTAAAAACCTTATTCAAAATATTAAGTGATACAAGTCCAAATATGATAAAAATTACTGCAAGAAAAGAGGTTTGGGATATTTTGTTTGTGCTTTACTGCCTGTGGTTATGAAAAGAATGCATTTAACAGTAGGATTTAGAACTTTTAGCGCTTCATTCTTAAGACAGAATTATGCCTTCAAACTCCTCATGCCAACAGCTGTAAAGTTGAATTTTTCAAAATGTTACATAACTACTTGAATACCAAGTCATTAATTATGGGGTTCTGATCCACCATTATTTACACATTTAACAGTTTGAAAACTAAATCACGAACAGAATGTACAGAAAACTAAGATTTTATATTTTACAACTCATGAAAACATAAATAATGAAAGTACAAAAGACAAAGTAAAAAAAAAAACCCTACTGTACCAGTAACTTGATTTACATTAATGCGTAAATATTTGTCAAAAATTAGAGTGCGTTGCCCACAGACCGGCAGCCCCACACACCGTTACTTTCATCTGCCTGTTACCTGGGTCAGAATCAGAACAAAATAAATTATTCTTACATTTTCAGGCCTCTCCCATTTATAATGTAGCAAACCATGTAACTGTTTCCCAACCGTCTTAAAATTCAATAGAAAGCTTTGATGTATTGAAAGCCTGTCAACTATCTATATTTTAGTAAGATTATTCAACAAGGCTTATTTCCCATTCATTAATTACAAAGATAATGAAAGTCATAAATACCATTAGAGAAAAAAACCTGGACAGTCAAGAAGCTGCATACCTTCACAAAGATCTTGAACATTTTAAAGAAATACACGGTATATAACTTCTGAAATAAAATGGGTTATACATAATTATTTTGAAATTATTTACTGCATGAACACATACAGAAATTATGAAATTGCCATGCTAGCTATTCTGCCTAAAAAAGGATCAAATTATGCCACAAGAAAACAGAACCAAGAAAAAAACCCCAAGATGAAAGATTTCTGGCATCAGGGTTTAAGTATAGAAAAAAGTAATTATATTTTAAGTTTGTAATATAGTGGGATTTATGAGCCATACAAGTGATTAGCAAAGAGATCATTAATTTGATTTAGTGATGCCAAAGTCATTAATTTATTAGACCTAAAATATTTTATGCTTATTTTTTTGTATTACCACTGTTAAGACTGCTCCAGACAGAGGGGATGATGCTTAATAAATGGAGAGAGCACTAATTATTACACTCTGTATCTTTATAGTTGATATAGAACCTGACCAAAGTAGCAAACAGATGTATCATGCCCTTGATCTTCCATGAGATTTAATCTCAAAAACATTCAGGTCAAAGAGAGTACATCTCATTTCAGTACAAGCAGCATATTTAGAATACCTGAATATCATTACATGACTAGGCAGGCAAAGAGCAATAAGTTGAGCAAACTCAAATCACAGTGCTTTCAAAATATGTAGTCATTAGTTATTTTCAGGGAAGGCATTGCTTCATTAACATTTTGATCTAAACGATGATATTCTACTGTCCTAGAGCACAGGCTGTCCCTCCATCTTCGGCTCTGGACCAATAAGAAGATCTGAAAGAAAAAGCAGACAAATTACATAATGCTGTGAAGAAAGTTTTTGGTTTAGATAGAAAGCTTAACAGTTCTATTGATATCCCAGCTCTACCCCTTCATCCTGGCATTACTGTTGTTATAAAGCACGGCACTAGTAGTCAGCCATTTCCATACTGTCCTTACCACCAAGTCACTTGGTGGCAACCTCAGCTGCAGTTTGGCAAAAACAGGGCATTCAACTCATAGTTCTTTCAATAAAGGTATGTGTGTAGCTTCAGCAGTACAGCAGATACAGGCTATTAAACTATCCTCAGACGCTGACATGTGTTAGTTTACTTATCTTACCTGTTTTGGCATTTCACCCTTGTTAAAAATAATTGTATTACTGGTGCTGAAACAAAAGCAACAGAAGCAGCAATAGTGTAATTTGATAAATTGTTTCTGCATTACAGCTCAGTGCCCCCTTCAGCAGTATCAGCAAAGCAGCTAAAGAGGCTACATGATAAATCAAAGCACTCAAGTGATCAGATTTTTAAATGTCTATTATCTTCACCCTATTTAGCCTTGTATCTTACCGGCGTCATCTAAGAATCCACTTTACTAGACAGGGCAACTATACCACCAAAAGAGGAAGTGGGATGGTGTAAAGTGGGCACAGGGAAAGAAAAAGGAGAACCTAAGCCAACTTGACTGTTGTCTCATGCAAATACATGCCACTATTTATGTACTTAAAGTACTAGTGCATTTTCTGTTACCAAAATTATTTCTACATGTTAAAAAGTAGTATAGCTTCTGCATTACCCAAATGATACTACAAGCACTATTTTACTTATGTAGCAAAGACAAGATCTTTTTTATCACTTATTTGAACTTCCCTTGAAGTTAAATTTTCAAATGTAACACGGTCTTCAACATTTTCCCCCTATACTCAGCAAGGCACATTCCAGATATGCCATTGGACTGTAAAGCAGAAGTTTTTGAGCTTTTTTAGCTGCGTTCTTTCAGAGTCCCCCAAATACTCAACCAAATCAGTGCCCTCTACAAGGATTAACACTAAATTTTCCTCCTGTCTAAAAAACTAACCTATGATTTAATTGCAAACTTATGCATGCATCTGTACTGGGTCTGGCTGGCCTGGGGTTAATTTTCTATGCTAGTGATATATTTTGAAATAATACGAATCAGGCTACTTTTGAGATACAGAAAATTAGTTTGTCCTGAAGAAACAGTTACTTGAAAACACTAACTTTGAGCTTCTCTGTGTAAAACTGGAAAGAGTGTTAAACAATTTCCTAAAAGTTTGTAGTTAAACCCTCAGAGTATCTATGATATTAAGACCACCTTAAAGTGAATACTTATTACAAGGATTATCACAGTTACAAGAAGAACATTCCCACACCATTTGGGATTAAACCTTTCTCAATTTGCTGTTTATAATCCTGTGCAGAGACAAAATTAATCAATCAGCTTCACTCGACTTGGCTCAGGTGTCATTTATAGAGCTCACATTGTACACTGCCAGTGTCCATTACCGAATTGATCAATTACTGATATTACCAATTAACTGATTATCTAATCTAAAATATTTGATTCAAGTTCATTTTCATTGTGCAGAAAAAAATGACAGTAATGATCTGCATATTAGTATCACATAAAGACTAAACGGTCAAAGATTTCATTCTCCAAAAAGCTTCTCTTATTAAAAAAAAAAAAAAAAAACGTACAAGGCAACACAACTGCATTTTAATTGCTAAAGCTTTTCTCCCAACCTTTCACAGTATACCTACCTTCCTCTTATTGTGATAGGTGACATAAACAACGGCTACTAAGAAGGCAACTACAACCAGATGAAAAAAGAAATGGCTGTCTTCTTCTTCTTCTTCCAACCCTGTGACAGAAACATCTTTGATCTTCTCATCAAGGGTCTTGATCTCCTCATTGTAATTACTAATGGTGTCAGAGTCATCATCTTCTGGCATCTCTAGAAGGTCTGGGTTGTATCTGGAATTTGATGTCATTTCATAAGCACCATAGTCATCTCCATCTGAGTCCATAGTTTCTTTTATGAGGGGTGGTGAACTATTTAATGTGTCTTTCAAATCTGTTAGAAGATCCTCTTCCTCAATTTTAGTATCTTCAGAAGCATCAACATCCATTTGAGATACCGGACTAGCAGTCACCGCAGGAGAGAGAACATATGGTGGAGAATCACCTTTTGCTGTAGGTGGTTTTACTGCAGTCACCGAATTGATTTTAGCTGTTGTTGGGAATGCTTCTTTTTTTGTTGGGCTTGCCTCTTTTTTTGTTGGGCTTATACTCTGCGAGCTGTCTGTCAAATTTTGGGATCTACTTAGTGTTTCATTCTCACTTTTAGAAGAAATATTTTTCTGAAGCATCTCCACTTTCACAGAATCTGAAAAAAGGATGAGAAAATCAGTATTAAGCACAAGGCACTAACTTCTCCTGTGATACTGCAGATATAAATGAAAATTATTGCAAGGCATTTACTTTACAGACAAGAAATCATATGATGAATGGGGCATATTTCACACTGCACTTTCTAGAATTCATACACGGAAATACACACTCCTGTATTTTGGCAGTTTCAAAAGAGAAGTCTTGAGTGGGACAGGAATTAAAGCTTGGAAGCATGTGCTTTCTAGATTAGTATCAAAGTGTCCCTGAAAAATTTAGTATGCATATTTTCCAGACTTAGAACTTCAGAGACATGTCCTTCCTCCCTCCCTCTGTGGATTTATTATGTCTTGTAGAATCATACATGATTAGTATTTTCTCCATCATCAAACCTTTTCTCCCACAGAATTTGTTGAGGTCTACAGAGGAAGAAGTTCTCAGTAAAGCTTTTCCTGCAGTTAAAAGGTTTTAATCCTTCACCATTGTATATATTGCCAGCAAAAAATACAAACACGCCGAGATGTCTCCTTCAGCCAAGACACAAAGTCCCAGCACCTACTCCCAGGCGATCCTTTTTATTGAATTTGTAGACACAGAAATTCCAGCCTTATTTTAACTTGAACGAAACTACTGAACCACAGCTTAAAAAACAAAGCTGAAGAAAGGAATAATCTGACTGCATATACTCCTGTAGGAAAGCAAGTTGTCAGCAGCAAATTATTAAAATAAAGGAAGTCAGCAATAGTGCTATGTAACAGTGTACCCTTAGGCAAATTCATAATCTATCTAGTGCTAGGATGGCTTTGCAGAACGACATAAAAAACAAGGTGAGCACTAAAAACACATGCAGGGCCCATCATCCCTCTTCTCTATCCAAAGGAAGGTAAAAAAAGATGCAGAGGGAGTTTATAAATAGCCAATGGGTTTTTAATCCTAAGGAAAAGAGCAAAGAGCAAACTATTCATGTTTACAGCACATCACTTCCAAATTCAAATCAGGAGGCACCTTACCAATGAAGAACACATTTTAAACTTTCAATACACATCATAATTTAAATAGGGGAACCATACTTGACTTGTATTTTGGCATGCCAAACTATTTTTTAATTTTTTTATTTTAAAAAAGTAACAATACTTTCATTAAGCACTCCCAAGGAGCTCCCTGGTTCACTGGAAAGTTACAGATTCTAGAAACGAAGCTTTCAATCGACCGTTTGTGTCAAATTACTCATAAGTAAAATATTATACAGGGGACACTGAATCATGTTATTCATGAAATGTATATTTACAGAGGATCAGTTACAACAGACTTCTCCTTGTTTACTTGGTACGCTTTTCCATCATGAATTGCTCTTTAACCAGCTAAAACAGAGAAGACTCAACTAATCCCACATGAACTAGACACTACAGTGCCTCTCTGGTGAAGTTTCTAGTCAACTACTTTATATTTAACACACTTCTCACTGTTGAAGAAACTACTAGTCTGAATTATTGTATCAACAATAACTTTTTCCGTTCTTGTACAGGACAAGTTTAGGGAATTCTTATCTCCCCTCAGAAGTCAAAACAGCGAATTGCATAGGTGGAGATAAATGAGGAAAGGCAAGGCAGTTTCATATGTATAGCTATTTCACATATTATGAGTGAGGTACCCTCACCAAACAGACAATAAGTATTAGAGAGTATTAGTGAAATACAAACAAGCATAATTTTCTTATAGATCTACACTGCATGTATCTGTGCACTTCAAATGATTCTTAAACTCATTTTAACATGAAAGGTTTAGAAGGATATATGCTAAATGCAAGGGACTCCCACCAGCTAATGCTGCAGCTTCAGAGTGAGAAAGAATAATTTCCTGTTATTCCTAAAATAAGTGATTTTTTGTTTTAATAGGAGTAGCAAGCTTAGCAACTACACCACAACTGATTCATGATATCCACCCAAAACTATTTGACATTATAAACGGTGGTTGCAGTGTTCACAGTTACACGACACAGTCAGATGGTGTTAGACGTAGCACCTGGACTCCAGAGATGCCCCAGCTTCAGAAACAGACATTAATGTTCAACCATGGTGACAAACCTAGCAACAAAGTCCTCTGATTAAACACTGTACATTAAAAACATCTGACTGGGTCAAAATTCACTTCCTGTAAAAATTAATTTTTTGAAAGCAAGTTGTTCTATGATTTTTGAAGCTAGTAACTCTTGGTTTTCCCACATCCTGAACCTCTGCCTTCATTACTGCCCACCCACCAGACCAGGTGAGGGGCAACACAAATAGAGCTGGCTCGGATACACTGACGGACAAACAAAAAAGAAACTGCCAGCTCAAAACAGCCTCATTTCCTTCAACTCTTCACCGCCCAAGCGACGCTCCATCTAAAACAAAGGCGGGCCCCGCCGGCGGCCGCAGACACCTTTAGGCCCGAAAGCGCTGAAGACGAGCCCGGTGGAAGACCCCAGCCCCCAGCCCAAAGCCAGCCGCAGAGGTGCCGGCCCTCCCTCCGCCCCGCTCACCGGAGCCCTCCTGTCCACGGGCCGCCAGGGCCCAGCCGCAGAGCAGCAGGAGGCAGAGAGCGCGGCCGGCCGGAACTCCCCTCACGCCGGCGGCCGCCATCTTCCCGGGCACCACCCCCCATCGACGTGGCGACGGCACCACCCCCCGGCGCGAGGGGCGGGGGCAGGCGCGGCGCCTGCGCGGAAACCCTCGGCGGCGCCGGTGGAGCCGCCGCGCATGCGCACAGGCGGGAAGGCGGTGGGCGGCTGAGAAGGGAGCCCGGCGAGAAGGCGGGCGGCGTGGGGGCTCACAGGGCTCGGGAGGGAAAGGCCCGGCAAGCTGGAAACGCCTCCAGGCCCCTGACAGAAAAGAAGGGGTTTCCTTTGCGTTCCTTCAGGCCGAGGGTGAAGTTAGGGATTGGGCCCTCCTCACAGAGCCACAGCCCAGAGATGCTGTTCATCAGTGATAGGCGCATGACTAGGCTTTGGGCTTTACCGCTTACAAACGCTTTTTGCAGAATTTGAGAGATTTATGGAGAAAACGCTCTCTTGTTCTCAACCTAAGCGAGGTGATGCAAGCCCTGAGAGAAGCCTTGAAGCTGGGCTCGGGAGAACACATTCCAAAACACAGATCATGACAAAAACTAAGAACAAGGAGCCCAAAGGTTTAACAGCGACACAGAACACAAGCCCTGCACAACCTACAGGAACATAAATTAATTTTGAGCCTCTGCCAAGTTACTGCGAGCTGGCTGCATGTGATTTGCTTGGTGAATTCTAGCAGAGGATTACTTCCCACAGGAGTGTAAAGTGAAAACATTTGAGATAAGACCCACTAGGAAATACACGGGAACGGGCTGTGCTAAGAGGGATGGCAGCTGGCATTGTGCAATTTGCAGGCTGTGGCTGAGGCGGATATACCCGTCTCGCCATGTCGTTAACGCCATTGCCTCATCGGGCACATCCTCTTGGACCGCCGCCTCTTGCCATCTGCACACCATCCACACCCATCACTTACACAGGAAAAAAGAGCAAGTTTTAATGAAAAGCCACTGAGGCTTATCCCGGCGGATGACTTCCTTGCTCGCACCTATTTGCTTACAGAAAGGTAATTCAACTTAGCAATGAAAGACAAACAACTCATCTCACCTTGTTTTCTCCATGACCTAAACACATGTATATGTGCAGTTGCCAGGGCTTAGCGAGCACTAAGAACATGGCCATGTCTGGAACTTAAATCTACTAAGTATTTTTTGTTTGTGTGGTACAAAATACGCATTAAGATGTTGCCAGTTTGCTTCTGGAGCCCATAATGAATACAAAATTGTTCTCACAATTAATATAAAGACAAAGTAAAAGGTGACATTTCAATATTTTATTCAAGTTGGGTTTGGGTTTTTTTAATCCATTTTTAGTACTGTCAAGTACAGCATTTTGGGGTCTAGTTCCACACAAAATGGAAGACTCTCTAAAAATGTACCCATTTAGTTGCTAAAAAAAAGTGGTAATAAAACAAAAGTCCGTTTGAAATTCAGTGACGCAACTATGTGATTGCAGTTACAAAGACTCTTCCCTGATTATGGCCCTGTCTTAGAAGCTTTCCAGTCAGTGCAAGGGAAAGGAACAACAACACAGGACAGGTAGTATTGGCTGAGTCACATCGAACCTCCTCTGCAACGGACTTACACAAGGTGGACAACCTAAAGCATCCTGGAGACAGCTGTAGGTGTAAGATAACCAAAAAAAGAAAAACCATAGACATTCATGAAATGCCTACTTAAAAAAAAAATTAAAAAAAAAATCCCTTTTTCAGACAAGTTTGCACATTCCATTGTGAATTAAATCCGTAAGTGTCGGATCATTTTGCTTATGGAATTAACAGTACAATTAGTGGTCAGTGGTTCTTAGTGTCTCAGGTTTTATACCACATTAACGTATTCCTTGTGCAGTCGATATGTCAGTAAAGGTAATCAGTACCTTCCTACTTCCTATCATGTGGCAGCTGACAGATGTGATGGGCAATAACATTAAAAAAAAAAAAAAGCCTGGAATTAGGATTAATTTTTTTATGCTTTTGTCTCCACTTCTTTAACAACATCATCTTTAAAGCTTAGCTGTCTTTAACCAGGACTAGCAGGACTGATACTTAGCAATACTTGCATCCCAGACATAAAACATTGAAAGGTACACTATATTCTGAAGGTAGCTATGCTGTATTTTCCCATCAGTGATTGCAGAATCACTCCTTATGCTTCAAATTCCAGTCCTAGACCAAGTTTGTGACCACCTGCGTTGACATTCTTGCCATCCAACAAAGCCGACAATGTCAGTTTGATACCTGCAAAATAGAGAAAAATGAGAGAAAAGACAACTGTTCAAACCTGGAATGAGCTTTACGTTCAGTAAGTGCAGTGTCTGTATTGCTGCTTTAATTTATTGGGTAGCAAGGTTAACGTAATTTGGCAGCTAGCCTTGTAAGGACTGGGCATTTTAAAACAATTTGCAGATATGAAATCTTTCTGAATTATGAAAGTTATAATAAACCACGGTGACACACTCTGCTTTTTATCACTCGAAGTAATTAAAGCTCTGAGTCACTTCACTGCTGCTGGTCTGCTGATTAATCTAATTTTAGAGTCCAGTATTATGAAAAACGGGGACCTTGATACATACCCTCCTTTCTAAACCACTTCAAAATCTAGGTATGAAAAGGCCCAAGCCCTGTCAACAGTAATATCTCATGTCAATCTGCTTGGTATTCTGGCAGCAGATTTATTAGACTACATTAAAACCAATTTCACAGCAGTAAGGTTGTCCTCTTCCTGGACCAGGGGACCTTGAGAAAGTCACATTTTCAAGCAAAATAAACTCAGTAACGGGAAGGCTCTGAAAGTATGAAAAACACATTTACTTATCTGTGAAACCCCTAATTGTAGATATAGTTTATATCAACATAAAAGAGTATCTGACAGCCCAGCGAATGGTGGTCTCTAATAATTCTCCTTCCAATACACATCCACAATTAACAGAGCAGTCCCTGGAAAAGTTCATTGCTGGGTTGACATGCACGACAGCAATGTTAGAAAATATTTATAATGTTTTGTCACAAAAACCCTTTTTGATAGTTCCAGACTGAAATACCAGTTATTGATGGCTGAATTTCTTCTGCATAGACTTACCTGGCTTTAAAGTCTGAGTGTATCCTAATCCAATCAGACTGGAGTTGTTCACTTTAGCCTTAAAGGGAAAAAATACTGTATGTAAATAATTTTCTATCTTTATTCAAAGTCCTTCGTAGTTAAACATTAAATAACACATTTTAAGCAGGTAAAGGATTTCAGGTTTTAAATCACAAAAAAAAAAATACCTAGAGTTAATTTTGCCTCAAAATTAACATCTCAAAACAATGCCTGACAATACAATAAAACATTCTGTGTCACTTTTAAGGAAAACGCAATAGGTGTGCTTTCATGCTGCCAAAACCAAAACAAATAGAAACATGTGCCAACTACGCACCACAGAACTGCATCAAAACCACACTTGACTGATGCAAAGGTTGCTTCACATTCCAGCTCCAGGAGCCTATTTTCAAATGCTTATGAATGTACATGCATAGCACTCACGGAAAAAGAGGCATCTGGGTCAATCTGGTACTTGGCTGCTATTCCAAAGCGAGTGTTGCTATTACCGGCTGTCCAAGCCAGGTTCACGGCAGTTTCCAGTTTATCATTCACCTTCTGGTAAATGGAGCCTCCAAATTCCGTTCCATCATTCCTGGAAGGAATGCATTACTCTAGTTTTAAACTGCGCCCCAAAACAATAATTTATTTTTTTTCCAGTAAGGTCTATATTTGCAGAACATTCACTTACACCTCATTTACTATTCCTGTAACAACTAAGATAAAGACATTAGGCCAGATGGTTATAAAGTCATTTTTAAATGCCTAAATTCATTGATGGTTACTATATTTCAACAAACAACTTATGAAACTGAAATAAAGCCAGGACAAACTATCAAAAACAGACTAATGATGACAGCTTCCAATTTCCCTTCTCTCTAGATGGGAGTCTTGTGTAATAAAGAGAATTATTCCTCTTTGTGTATGTCTGAAATAATTATTTTCCCAGGCATACATCTCCCTAGTGCCCTGAAAGGGCTGTACCCCATCACCGAGCCCGAGCACCGCCTCGCCAGCAGGCTTTTACCAGGCACAGATGAACTGCATCAGAAGCAAAGATGCCAATTTAATGTCCAAGTCTATCAGCTTTTGCAAATGAATAGCATCTGCAATAGTCCTTACGGTACATCTGTACTATAGATTTCTCTCTACTAGAAATTGAGATGAAACCAGGTTTAACTTTGCAGAGAGCACTGGCCAACAGCTGAATGATGACAGCCTTCTACTGCTGCTACCGAGTAGCACAGCTTCCAATTACTACACAGGGAATAAAGCGTGGTAAACAAAATGCAAAACGTTAGAGCATGCAAGTCATAAAAACAAGAGCAAAAGACTTCTAACAGCCTTGCACTCCTTGTAAACCAGTGAGCATCTGAATTTCCATTTCCGCTGTTTTTCTTAACAGAGGATACAAACATATTGTACAAAACAGGCTTTAAACCACAGGAAGATAAATAAAATACTTATTTCTAAACCATGAAATAATCTGGCTCCAATTATTAGAGTATACCAAACCTTTAGTGATTAAAAGAAGGGGCAGATTTGGAATCTTTTCACTTTTACCCCTTTGGCCTGACATTCCTTTGTTCGTACCAATTGCACAAACAGTAGCAAAATGCCTATTTAAAAGATCAAGCAATAGCAGCAGCTTTTTTAATAGTTAGAGCAATTCTTCCAGAAAAACACTACAATACTTACTTCAGATAAGCCTGAAGCTCACATAAAGCTGCATGTGCTTGGCTCTCAAGAAAAGGAGGGGTTAAAAAGGAGTGAGGAGAGCTGGTTATACAGGCAGATTCTGTGCAAGGTTCCCACACAGCTCTGTCTTGACCTGCAACATTAGGGGGGGGCGGTCTGAGCTATGCTTAAAAAAATGAGGAAAGTCATATTTAAAACTAGAATCCAGCCCTACCTCCCTTTAGTTATCACTTATTATAAAAAAAAAAAATAATTAAAAAGTCAAACCTCCTTTTAATTCCAATGGTAATAATAGCACTTTTCAGATGTAGATTTAAAAAGCATTATCCCCCCTATAAAAATTACTATATTAAGGCACCGTTAAGGAAAGTAACTTGCTAAAGTCCCCAGCTGCTCTGAGTAGCACCAGGAAGGAAAGACAGTGTTTCAAGCCCCACCTAGTGAAATTATCAGCTCTACCACAGCATCCCTGGGAGACACTGAAGTCTCTAGATACAACCACCAAGCCGCGGGAGTTCCACACACAACTGTTTCTGGGATTATATAAAAATTCTGACACATTTCAAAGATAAAACACATCAATACCTAACTCATCTATTAATATCAATAAAGAAGATTTCTATTCCTACCATACATTTATGGTTTTGCCTGTTAATTGGTAGAGGAAGAATATTAAATAAACAACCCAGGCATCCTCCTGAAGATGATTTATCATCCTGAGGATGATTTATCATCCACGTACAGGAAGAGCAACCTAAGAAACACCCTCAGGAATCCAAGAAACAGTAGATACCCTGCTGCTGTTATAAAGTTATTTTCTGCCGTTGCTTTAATTAAAAGTAATAATAATTACAGCCTTTTATAGCAAAAGCCGATAATACAATGTTTTGAACTGCTACAGTGTAGAAAGTTGAAAGTCATTGTGCTTGAAGGAATAACTCCTAACTAGGGAGCGGAGGAGGACCCCACATTTTGTTTTGATTAAAGTTTTCTGCCCACATTTTTGGGGTTTTGGCAATCCCTCAAACACACTGTCTGGGCTGGGAAGGTTCAGTTGTTCCATCAGGCAGTTTAAGCTTCCTAAACCAGATCACTACAAAACAGCATGAAACAGAAGAGAAAGCCTTTGAAGAGGCAGCTCCAGTAAAGCAGAGCAGTTGTTCATCCCCCAAATGGGAACAGCCTGCCTTAGCCCTGCTACGTGCAAAATATCCAATTACCCAAGGGACTGGGAAGGGGAGGGGGTGGGGGGGATGGATTAGGGATTGCCTAATCCTAAAAAACTGCCTTTCCCAAAGGCATAAATCACTTTTTTTAAGAGGAACAGCAGACAGAGAAATTGGGGTTTTCATGGAATTTGGTCCTGGTTTCCCTCTGCTCTTGCATTCAGAAAGGACAACTGCTTGTGTAAATAGATTATTAGGAGTTACAATAATAAAACAAACTTTTATACCATATCCCTTCCAGTACTAAAACAAACCCGGTCCATATCTCTTCCATTCATTCCCTTTTGTCTGTTCTTGTTCATCCTCTGATTAACTCTTTATCTACAGATCAAAACACCATTTTATTCGATTTTGACATGTGCAAAAGGAAGGCATTGCTTTTATTTCAACTTTGCACAAAGAATATTTTTGTAACCCACTTGTTGTATTATTCCACTGCTAGATTCTAATAATCCTTATCTGTTAGAAGGACAGACAGTGGATGCTTGAGCGCTCAGTGAGTTCCAGTTCCTTCTGTCATGCACTCCCTCACCCACGTAACTCAAAGAAAAGTTAATGCAGCTTGCCAGCTTAAATGAAGAAGTAATTTCAAATCCACCATTCCCTCTTTCACCGCTGCTGAAACTCCATCTCTTTAATTGTTCTAGTAAGCAGTAAAAGCCTTTCAAATTCCTTTTTAATGCCTGTCTGCCAATACTTACACGTTAGTATGAAGCTGGAATTCATCAGTCTTGTAGCCAACAGCAAAGTTGCTCTGGGTTACTCTGGACTTCGTTGTCTCAAAAGTCATTTGGTAGCCTGCCAGCCACCCCTCATAGCCAACCACCAGAGCGCCACGTATTGAAGGGCCGGCAATATCGAAATCCATGTCGCAGCCAATGTTGATGTGGTCCCTTTTGTACCCTGTCTTAACTTTAGCGCTCTTTTTCCTAAAGAGAAAAGAAAGAATCTCATATCTTTGAAAAGATACGCTTGTAGGTAGCAATTCAATCGAATCAGTTACTTTAATTCAGTGTAATAGTCGCCAAAGACAAAGTATACACACCTGGAGAGCCAAGTAATATATCACCTTCTTACCTTCCGCATTTGCAAAACCCTAATTCAGCTACAGTGAATTATTGGCAATCAAGCAATGAAACGTGGTGTAGTGCCCCACTGAGCACTTCTGGGCTGTGTTTTGGAAAGCAGCAGCACAATAAACCAGAGAGGAGGTGACAAAGCAAATCCTCACCTTCAATTAATCTGATGGTTTTGGAAGTTTGGGAGATGCAGGCAAGGAAACAGAACTGCATCAGTTTACAGGTTTGCCACAGAACGTCAACAGTAGTTGGCCTTTCCCAAACAAACAATTTTTAGACAATCCTAGTGAACTGGGTAATCTCATTTACTGTGACAGACATCAAGAAATCACTACTTTGCCTCCAGCGTCCTGAGGGAAAGTCTCTGCTGCTGAGGAAGTCGGCTGCTTCAGCAGCTCTGACACCCTGCTTTCTCCTTAAGATGCTTTATGAAGTTTAGCGGTTACAGCCACTGGAAAGCTGCCAGGTGAGAGCAGAAATAAACTTACACTGAGTCACTTGTTTCTTTTTATACTATTGGCCAGAACAGTGTTTTCTCATGCGTCCTTAGGTCAGTTTACAGCAAGGGTGCAGACCCTCACAAGGTAAGAGAGTTACATCTAATATATTCAGCTACTCTTAGTTAAGATTTTTTTCTTCTGTCTTTACAAGTGTCTTCTGTCTTTGACCAAATCTTTTACTGAAATCTTTCTGGAAAAGTCAGGCTAATTTGAAATTTCAAATCAACCTTTCACTTCAGCTAACAGAAACAGTCTCCAAGAATTCTTTCAATGCTGTATCAGACCCACATAGAGATCTCACATAGAGATTGCTTTCTTTTTGTTATCATTATTTTGGACTCAGGAATTTCTTGTGTTTTGCAAAATCAGAATTAAAGAGCAGGAGTGCCAAAAGCACTCAGCATTAGCTCGTCTGCAGCTTCTCTAAAAGTCAGCGATACCTCTCCCACCAATGTCGACAGGGACAGAGGCAAGTTAACACCAAGCGCTCCTAAAAATGAGTTCTCCCGTTGAAAGATGCATCACAGCCAGTAAGTAGGAAGGAAGGGGGCGAAGGTGTCTCATATTCAGACATGATGCACCCCTGTCAACCTAAACCAGGTCACACCAGCATTGAACCTCACTCTGTTTCGTCTAATTATAACAGTCCTCCCGCACAGCAATCATTGTATCTCAGTGTTATGGTTTGAGGAACCCGCAACAATTTAGTGTCATTCAGACAATTATTCTCTCACCCAATGACCCCTCCCCACCTGGGAAGGGGAAAGCAGGAAAACCAAGGAAACCCAAAGGTTGAAATATACACAATTTATAAACAGATTTAATGGAATAAAACTAGATAATTGACATTAATAACACTAAAGAACCAGTACTGATCCCGATAGCAATATAAAATATACGAGGATTATCCTCAGCCCATTCCATCAGCAGGAAGCTGTGCACTCCCAGAAGGGGACAGCAAATGTGGGACACTGCGAGCGCTGCGGCTTCGGGAGGATGGGAAGGGCTCAGGGCTCCGGCACCGGGGCAAGGAGTTCTCAGGATGGCAGCCATCAAGGGAGAGAAAGAACTCGTCAGCAAACTTTCTAATTTTTATTGAATATGACATTCACGGTATGAAATAACCCTGTAGCAGCTTGGGTCAAGTGCCTGGGTCTCGCTTCTCCTCATCCCTGCACCTGGCGAGCTTGAAAACGCTGAGACCTTGAAACCTGCATCCCAGAGCTGGCTATAAAGTAAATATTTTTACAAATTCAGACACTAGAGCACTGAAAGTCTCCTAAAAGTGCAGTTTTCCCAAGCATTAGAAGAGAAATCAGTCCTGTGTTGCTCAAACCAGGACACTCGGATACTATAGTGCCTGTGAAGTGCCTAAGAAATAGCTGTAGAGCTGTAACTTGTCATTCTCCTACAAGGTTTTTCCTTTTTTATTTCTTTAAGAATCCTACCAGTTAAAAAATAATCATCAACAAGCACTAGAGATTAGGAGTGGACTGGAAGCAGTTGACAATGCAGGACACTAAATCTAAAGGACAAGGTGAACTGTGACTATAAACCAGCAGCCAGCAGCGCAACGTGCTGCCGCAGGAACCTGATGTTGCAGGGTATTTTGACTCACTGGCAGCACTGCTTGCAAAAAGATAATCAGGGGGAAAAAAAAAAAATAAAGCACCATTTAGACCTACAGCTGCTGCTTAATCCCTCTGGCCCACATAAAACGTGGCATCCAATCGCCATGGCAGAAATTCTCATCCACCACCAAGGCACGCTGTGGCCAGCAAGAATTCAGATGATAAATTCAGATCGGGAGAAGAGCCCAATTACTCTGTCAACCCGTTAGAGCCCTGGCCAACTGGCTCCCGGAGCTTGTTAAGCTTTGCATTACAGCTGACTTGTTTAGTGCTTGTATTCACACAGTAGCTCATCCTCTGTCATGGCCAGAAATAAGCAACAGGAGTGAAAATAAACCCTTTTCTTTCCATCCTAATTCTGATTATAATTTTCACGTTACCGTATTTAAAAGTTTGCTTCTTATAGCTTAGAATTAAAAACGTATTGTTAATACTAAGATTTAGATCAGATGTATGTGATTTCATCATACACAGGCTGATTATTAACTGTCTCAATATCTTAGGACAGAAAGAGTAAAGAAGCAAGACAGTATTCTGGAAAATTAAAAAAAAAAAAAAAGCCTTTTTTTTGTCACTCAAGCTTACTCACTTCTTACCCAGTGTTAGGAGAGAAGGAGGAGTCAAAGGTCAGCTTCAGGCCACGTGCAAGCTGAACAGAAAAGAAATTCACTGGTTGGATTTATAATTAGAGATTGTCAGAAGTTAATTTGTAAATTGCGTCTTTGGAGTCAAAAATTACCTGATCTTCAAGAGTAATCTCGGTGCCTAGTGTGTTGTCGGTGTTCCACTTCTCTGTGAACATCAATCCATATTCCACCCATTTGTATTTTGTTTCCAAACTACCACTAACTTTGCTGGTTTCTGAGTTTGCTGAACCTGAGCTTGTAAATTCCTAAAAGGAAAAAAAAATAAATATGTATATACATTTTATATATATATATTTGCTCTCAGAAGATTTAAGAACATGTTTGCTTATCATTAATACCAACAGACTCTCGCCCCGCAAAGAAATTCAGTGTGGGAGAGGAAAATCACCGCACACTAAGGGAATGGGTGTGGGAACAGAGTGCGGATCACCCTTCCCACAGGCATCACAGGGAATAAGGCGCTCGTCTGTCCAAGGTCTGTCTGTGAATCAGCATGCAAGTATGCAAATGCCTCATAGCGATGTTCTAAATATTAGTCCCAATATACAGTTACATTGCAACTATACTTGTTTAGTGACTGATAAGAAAAACAGCATGCAGCACATTTAGAAACCTCCTTCAAGCCAGCGAAGCAAGAGGGAGGCACCAACGCTTCCTCCGCACGCAGGGGATGGCCTCAAACAGCAACGCAATCCTCAGAGTAAGCAATTTCCATGATTGCAAAGCAGCCCTTCACTCTTTCTGCTCCTCTAATCTGTGCACAGTCTCATACAGTATACAAAAATTATAAATGCAAAAGTAACTTGCAAGGTAGTAATATATCTGAAAAATGGTAAGGGCAGAGCAAGGGATTCTACTTTTAAAAAGAAATATACAGTAACCACAAGAACACTGCAATGTTTTGGATTTCAATGTCTTTCCAAACTCACCAGTCCATTTTCAGATTTTGTTTTCAAATCAAGTTTTATTAACCCAAAACCTAGAAGATGAGTAAAAAATATGAATTATATATATGTTAATTTGAAAAGCATTTATGATTATTTCTTAAACTTCCTTCTAAACCTCCTGTGAACTATTAAAATATAAACCGAGGGTACAGTTATCAAGCCACGTGTTTTTATGAAGCAGATTACACAGCTCGTACTCACTTCAGATAGCACTTGACTGATTAATCCTACTGACCTCAGCAATATAATTGGGACCAAATTAGGTAATAATGTCTTTATTCATACTGAGCAGCATTTTGTTCATAAGCAAACTACTGACATCAATGATCCTATTCATGATACAAGGAAACAGTCAAAATAAATCGTACCATTTTCTTCCAAAACAGACAACAGTCTGGGAAACAGGAAGAATTTTGTCACAAGAAGAGTAAGTTGCCCTCCCTTTCCAGACAGCAAGGGCAACGTGAAGCTACAATAGAGAATTCTCCGGATTCTAATGGAAATTATTGGAATATTTTTTAGAGAAAAGTAATAAAAGTCTAACATTTTCAGGAACCAGTCAGGCAGCAAAAGACCACATTTATCTTGGCTTTATTTACCATATCCCTTGGTGAAAACATCTCTGGCAGATTTGCCCAGATCAGCATAAGCAGGTGGAACAGCCATTTTCTGGAAAAAAGAAAAAAAAAACAAGAAGGGAAATTACAGTGTTCAGAAACTTATTTCATTCAGTTACGCAACAGGAAACTTAAGCCCACTTCAGCCAGTTTTATTTTCTATCCACCTATCAATTAAGTACAGCCTGAAGAAAGTAACTATAGCAAAGAGTGTGATTTATTTTGCTCATTAGCCAGCAGAAGCAATGACCGTGCATTTGCCACCCAGGACGAGAAACAGCTTGCAGAACAAACACATATTTTTAAAAAAAAAAAAAAAAAAAAAAAGAAACGAAACTAACTGTGCCTTTCCAGAGAGTTAACTGCTGTTCTCTTATTGGTATAAGTCATGCATGAATGAATGACTTCTTTTTTTGAAACCATTTCTCGGAAACATTTCTTCTGTTTCTTGCAATGGATCCATGTATTGTGATGCAGAGAATTAGGGCCCCAAGTCACCCACTCAGGAACTCTAACCAGGAGAGGAACAGCATCAGGAGCATCTCTCCCCCCTAATTCACTGCAGCAAATGGGTATCATTTATGTCAGCAAGATTGATAAACGGTCATTCTTCACTGGCAGATTTCTTTGACTTTTTCTGTTCATCAACTGGGGGGGAAAAAAAAAAAAAAAAATCAAAGAATCCTAGAATGGTTTGGGTTGGAAGGGACCTTAAAGACCATCTAGTGCCACCCCGTGCCCTGTGCAGGGACACCTCCCACCACACCAGGTTGCTCCAAGCCCCGTCCAACCTGGCCTTGAACCCCTCCAGGGATGGGGCAGCCACAGCTTCTCTGGGCAACCTGGGCCAGGGGCTCACCACCCTCACAGCAAACAATTTCTTCCTGAGATCTCATCTAAATCTCCCCTCTTCCAGTTTGACCCCACTACCCCTCGTCCCATCACTACATGCCCTTATAAAAAGTCCCTCTCCAGCTTTCTTATAAGCCCCCTTCAGATACTGGAAAGCTGCTCTAAGGTCTCCCCGGAGTCTTCTCTTCTCCAGGCTGAACAACCCCAACTTTCTCAGCTTGCTGAGGCACAGGAAGGCAGAAGGGATGCTGGAGGGTGAAGCCAGGCAGTCGGGAGGGTTGCTCCGACCTGGCTTGGGCAGGCAGAAGCCACCCGGAGCTCTCAGCACAGCCCGGAGCAGGCACCAGCCCCGCAGGGTGGGCGCCGCAGGGCAGCTCTGTCTCCCCAGCAGGCTTTGTCGTAGGGATGCCCACATTGCCACGTAGGGCCAACGTAAGCCCTGGCCGTTCTTAGCTCAATGGACTCCTGCAAGAAATTGAATGCCTCCCGTTTTCTCTGCCACTGAGAAAACTGCCTCATTGTGTACGGAGGAGAAAATGGGATCCCGAGGGGAACAACCCAACCACACCGACTTTCTTATCCAAGTACAGGAATTTCTTCTATGGAAGCAAAGTCAAACAATCTGAAATGCTGTACACTTTTATAGACAAGATTTCATAATTTTAAAACAGCAAAGGAGATAAATCATACTTATAAAGCTGGTCCTCTTGATAAGCGATGTTGCACTAAAATTCCATATTCCCAAACTTTTTGGTTGTGCAAAAGTAATAAGCAGTTTATTACACAAGCGTGCAAATGCTTAAAAAAACTGCCTGCCAATCCTTACTCCAGACTATTCAATATTAGCAAAAAACTGTTCTTTTAAACCCCAAATGGAATACAAGGGGTGCTCTAAAGAGTCTTCCTGGCTGTGGACTTAGCTGCCGGTCTCGGGCCAAGCACACCACCACCAGCGCGGAAGGAGCTCCAGCAGCCACTCACCGCCTCGAGCACTCCATCCAACAAGCTGTAGCCTGTTCAAGCAGGATATTGCTATTGCATAAATGAAGAATCCCTGTCCTAGAGGGAACAAAACAGATCTGGTGGCGAAATAAAAGCAAAGAGTCTTCTCAGAACATACATAAAGTAGGATACAAGGGCGCATGCTGTGGTGTAGCTTCAGCTGCAGAGACTACCTGGATGCATGGCATCTCTTTCCAGTTATAATTCAGTAATAAGATGCAGCCCCAAATACATAAGCAGCTAAACAGTTAAATTAAAAAGAAGAAAAGGTATTCCATATTCTAAAGCAGTTTTAGCTGATTATATTAGACCTAAATGTCTCTCTCCGTGTTTTGTGTGAACATGAAAGCAGGGATTTAATATCTAGACACAAAACCAGCCTTTAAAAAATAAAGAACATACGCACACATAAACCCAAACCAAGTATTAACAGATTTCTTTAAGTAACTCCTCTGCTCCTTATTAAAGTCACTAGAAGCAGAGCAAAACGCCCTGCCTGGAGATGACAGCTTAAAGCCAGCGCCTAAGGCAGTGCTCAGGAGAGGGATGGGCAATTCCCCAAGGGATGCCTGTGTCCAGGAAACGCTTCGTCCCTGCCGGAGCAGCCCGGCCTCATGAGAACCCTCTGATGGGTATCTCCATTTAGCATCATCAAACATTAAAAATGTTAAAAACCCCTGCATTTGGAAATCAAATAAGCATTGTGTTGGAAGACAATGCAGTGCTCTGCCAACTGCATTTTGGAATCCACCAGGTATATTTTATCAACAGTCCCTTTGAGTGACTTGGTAAAATCAAAATATTTTCTTGAAAACTGCACACGGTATGCTTTTGGTTTGGGTTTTGTAGGTTACGTTTTTCCCTTATCCAAGCCCACGAAGCCAAGTTTTGCTCCCAGTGCCATTTGTGCCTCTCCATTGCGTGTCTCGGCAAGTGGCTGAGCTGTGACAGGCGGCTCCGTGGCTGCAGTCTGGGCTGGGGCTGCAGGACAGTGGGAGACGTCGAGATCTCCACTTAGGCAATTACTATAATTAAGGGACAAAACTGAAAGCCAAATCCCTGCCGGTTGTAAGGCAAATCATGTAATGCACTCAGAGCAAGGTGTTTAAAACTGCTGAGTGTGGAAAGCACTACGAGCTGCGTACCTGGTGGTTAACCTTGCTGTTGTCAGCAAGAACAAAAATAATTATTTCTGTTTGCGTTGGCTAATCAGAAGCATCTTGTTTAACAGATGGAAAACAAAACTGATTACATCCTGAGCGAGTGCAGGTTGTAAGACAAGCATGCTTAACAGGGATTCAAACTCTTAAAGGATCAAGGAATGGCAGTGGCCAAGTGCCCTTGCTTTTCACCAGCGGGATCCCAGCACATTAACCCAGACTAGGTTAGTGCTGAAATGAATTCATTGCTTTTATCCTTGTCCAACTGTGCAAATAGCTCTGAGTGACTGCGTACCCCGACTCTCACACAGAGCAGGCCAAGTAGAATATATACGCTCTAAGTAGGAAAATATTTTAATTTTCTTGAGTAGGAAATACTGTAGTGCACACGAGTCATGGCTGAAGAAAACCTGAACTCCGTGAATTTACAGCTGCCACAGGGAGAAAATTGGAGGCTTCCTTCCTACCCAAGAGCCAGCCCTAGTGAAGATTTCATTAAAGACAAAGCACTTCCAAGCAGGCCAAATCTGAATATTTTCCAGTGTCACAGATGGCAAACTTTTCACCTTATAATGCAGTTCTGGGTAATTAAATCAAAATCAGCCCAATAGGCAGCAAAGCCCCAGGGTGCCCTTGGCGAACGTAAGGACTGGCTGCAACCAAAGGAAAACTCATCTCTGCTTCACAGCTCTCTTACGTGCCCGAGTTAAAGTTTCCCTACACAGACTTATCAACTTCATGATATTTACAGGAGGGGAAGGAGCAATCTAAAAATTTGAGATAAGAATAAAATCCATGATAAGAATAAAATTCCCATGAAGTCTATCAGATCCAAGCCTAAGAGAATAAAAAGCTTGGATTTAACCTTACCCTAGCCACATTTTTTCCTAATAAATTTGAACTCGTGTACCATTTCTTGATGGTAGCAGTAGTTCCGAAAAGTTCTGCTCCCCATCTCCACGAGAGAGATGGTAACTGAAGAGCTGACACTAACGGCTGCGGGGGACACGTCCCACCAGCCCTTCTTGACCCCCAGCTTGTGCGCTGTCATCTCCCAACCAACACATGTTGTATCAATAAATAGACCCTGACGGACGGTGCTTTTGCTCTTGGGCAGAACACGGCCCAGCTCTCTCCACACACCATGGCAGGGCAGCCACAGTCACCAGCTCCGCATGGCACCAGTGTCCCTGTCCCACCATCCGATGGGGTGGTGTCGACAGGTCCCTGTCCCACCATCCGACATCCCAGCCTGACGGGTGAGCACGGGGCTGGCTCCGCAGTTTGGGTTTTATGGTCCAGATCCCTAATCCATTCAAGTCACCACTACAGCCTGCTTTGAATTGGGTTCAGAAGCCTAAATCTGCAGAGAGGTGAAACATGCTTAACCGTAAATACATGAGCAGTCCCGCTGAGGTCAAACATCATAGAATCATAGAATGCTTTGGGTTGGAAGGGACCTTTAAAGCCCATCCAGTGCCACCCCCTGCCCTGGGCAGGGACACCTCCCACCACACCAGGTTGCTCCAAGCCCCGTCCAACCTGGCCTTGAACCCCTCCAGGGATGGGGCAGCCACAGCTTCTCTGGGCAACCTGGGCCAGGGGCTCACCACCCTCACAGCAAAGAATTCCTTCCTGATATATCAAGTTTGGCACATTCACAAGTCTTTTGAGAAGCCAGTATAAGCACGTGATTTGTAAATACTCCGCGTTGTGGGACACAATACTCAACAACACTTTTTGCCCTAACTTGCTAAGGTGCTGACGTCATATTATCCATGCACCACCATGACTCAAAATTTAAGACCTTGGAGTCCACAATTTCTTTCACGCAGGTATCAGTAAACCCATGCAGCATCCCTCTGAGACTGCCGGGATCACAGCCCTCCCACCATGGCTGTGCTTTTCAACTACATACATGATGAAGCAGATTTAGTTTTTTAAGATTGGTTTTTGCAGTATCTCTGTAGCCCAATAAACGCAGGAGTACAGAGGCAATAAACCCCTTAAAAGCAAACGTAAATATTATGATTTAGTCTATACTAATATTTATGGAATTAAAGAAAGAAAAAGCCTGCTCCTAATTATATGGGTATAACTTATGAACGACAACGTTGTATGGCAACCCCTTATTAACTATCACATATAAGTATCAATTAAATAAAGTTGGGGGATATTGCAGCCTGCTGTAGCTACTGTACTTACTAAAACTGCAAGGCAAGAACAAAGAACATACCCTGTACGTTAAATTAAAGACGCAGGTTACCTCCCTGTTTTCTTCCAACTATCTGCAGAGGGAGCGAGCTGTGCTGCTGTCCCACCCCGTGCCACCATCGCGGCAGGGGCACGGCTGGCGCAGGCCCCGGCACAGCGCTCAAGAAGGGACACGTCCCTCGCTCCCGGCCCCGCTGCGGGAACACCCAGCGTCAGATCAATGGGGATGACTAATTAAAACAGCACTTCATTTTCCGGCGCAATTGCCTCCCACAGAAGAGGAGCATCCACCACACCGGAGCCAGTGGAGGGGTTTTTCTCTACCTGCAGCAGATGCCAAACGCAGGAGGGCCTGCACTTCCCGACTGCCTCCCGCTGGGAGCCAGTGATGGGGACATCACTCCTGCGGCTACAGCGACCACCGGGGATGTCCCACACACCATCACGCCCCAACACACGCCACCCAAAACATGGGCAGGAAGAAAAGGTGCAGTCTGGGGATCAGCATCATCCTTCAATGGAGAGTGCTGGGGGAAAGAACTAATCTGGGAAGTCTTTTCAACAATGCAAAAGCAATTTTTTTTAAGGCATTCTGGCAAAATTTCATAGATGAAACACCACAAGACAGGTGATTATTCAACCATCTGCTGCACCGAATAAAACAAACCGCAACGTGCTTCTGATCCTCACTCAGCCGTCGAGAGACGAGATGGGATCCGTTTCAGCTGGCATCGCTATAAATATTCCCCAGGGACACAACCCTGCCTCGGTCAGTTGGGATGAGTCAGCTCCACTTCGTTTTCAGAAAATTTTGTTACTTTTTTTTCTCACAAATGCCCAAAGACTGAATGAGTCTTTCACCCTCCAGCAAGAGTTGTTCCCAGCAAAGGACGTGACGAGGCAGAATGGAGGCGACTGCACTGCTGCCTGGTTCGGGAGGTGAAAACCGAGTCCTCGGGATTTTTAAGCTCATTTTTAAACACACACACATAGCAAAGAGCTACATTTTGCGAATAAGCAGAATAAAATGAAACAAAAATCAGTCTGGCTGCTTGGGGTGGGGTTTGGGGTTTTGGTGCATGTCGGGGTGAATTTGCCAACCTGCAGAAAGGATCCCAGGGCGAGGTGGAAGGGATGGCAGCGCTAAAGCGGGGCAAAATCCAGGCAGGTGGCACTGAAACGGGGCTGAATCCAGGCAGGTGCGGCCACCCATGACCTTTGCTCCCCAGGAAGATGAAAATCGATTCCCGCTTGCGGAAGCGTTTGCGGAGGAACCTGCCAGCACCTCGGTGGCCGATTGACCTTTAAATCCCCGTCACGGGGCCAGCAGCTGGACCGATCCGGGTGGATCATCACCATCATCGCCACCATCATCCCCATCACCCTCACCATCCTCCCCACCACCCGCACGGCCGCCGGCATCGTGCCCGGCCGCACCCCGCACCCACCTGCCCCCGCCTCGCCGCCCTCCCATGTCACAACCCCCCGGGCGCCACCAAAGCAGGCCCTGATGTCGTCACGCCCGGCATTACGTAAGAAAACAGTTATTCCCATTCCGGCGTGTCCGCGGCTCCCAAAATCCCTCCCCCGGGTCGCCGCGCGTTTCCCCCCGCTCCCACCCGTGACCGGCCGCCGCCGACCCCCGGCTCGGAGGGGGCAACAGAGGGACGATACCCGGGTCCCCCCGGCGTGTGTGTCTCTCCCCGGCCCTACCTGCCCCCGCCGCGGCGGCAGCAGCAGCAGCAGCCTTCCCGCTCCCGCCTCGGCCTCCTCCGGCGGCGGCTGCCCCTGCCCGGCGCCTCCCCGGGCTCTGCGGCGGCGGCTGCGTGATGGCGGGCGGGGACGGGGCGGGAGGGAGGGAGGGGGGGAGGGACGGGCGGGAGGGGGCGGGCGGCGGGGCGGGATCTGCCGCCGCACCGGGCACGGGGTCCCGACCGGCCGCCCGGGCACGAGGGAGCGGCGGTGGGTCCCGGCACAGCGTCCCCCAAGTGCCCCGGAGCCGCCCAGGGCACCGGCATCCCCCGCACTGGTGGGAGCTCCCCATTTGGAGTTAGTTTTTGAATTAGAATTACCTAGAAATAGAATCATTGAACCCCAGAATGGTTTGGGTTGGAAGGGACCTTTAAAGACCATCCAGTGCCACCCCCTGCCCTGGGCAGGGACACCTCCCACCACACCAGGTTGCTCCAAGCCCCGTCCAACCTGGCCTTGAACCCCTCCAGGGATGGGGCAGCCACAGCTTCTCTGGGCAACCTGGGCCAGGGGCTCACCACCCTCACAGCAAAGAATTTCTTCCTAATCTCCCCTCTTTCAGTTTAAAACTATTCCTCCCCGTCCCATGGCTCCCCTCCCTGATCCAGAGTCCCTCCCCAGCTCTCCTGGAGCCCCTTGAGGGACTGGAAGGGGCTCCAAGGTCTCCCCGGAGCCTTCTCTTCTCCAGGCTGAACCCCCCCAACTCTCTCAGCCTGTCCTCACAGCAGAGGGGCTCCAGCCCTCCCAGCATCTCCGGGGCCTCCTCTGGCCCCACTCCAACAGCTCCGTGTCCTTCTGCTGTTGGTGCCCCAGAGCTGGAGGCAGCACTGCAGGTGGTGGGAGAGGAGGAAGGGAGAGTTTGGGAGAGAGTTTTTGAGCAAGTGAAGCCATGTGTCCGAAGGAGCTGTTGGAGGGACAGGGCAGCCATGAGTCAGTGAGGCAGCAAGTGGGGACCAGCTGAGGGGAAGGAAATGCCCCAGTGAATTAGGGAGCTTTACATCCTTCCTAACTCCCACTCGGACACGCAAACCAACCCTCACGGCTCACAGGGAAGCTGGGGCTGAGTCCAGAATGAAATTGTCCCAGTGACAGAAGGTCAGGCAGGGAGCACTCTGCTATCGGAGAGGAACAGAGACTGAAGCTGTGTCGCTTTCAGGATGAGCTATAAAACCAGTCTTTCGCTGTTGGAAGCTCCCGGAGAGCTCAGAGCATCATCCACGAGATAAACAGGAGAACCATCCCACCCAGGAAACTCCTGGTGGTCTTGATAGTCACCCTTCTGCCCCCAGCACCTGGGGGACATTTTTGTTAGAAACAGAAATTGTTGCTAAGAGTTCACATCCCTCCCACGTGAACTCTTATATACTTTTTTTTTTTACAATGAATCCTTTCCTACTCTTCCTCCCTTGCACAGTGGGAACGGATGGCGAGAGGCAGTTGCCCTGCTCGTGCTCTCGCCTGGCTCATGCCTTTGCTTCGCCAGCAGCATCTCTCCAGAAAGGCACCGCTCCCACCGCCGTCGGAGGGCTGTACCCACGGCAGGGAACTGGTCCATGCCCCAGCGCACCCCAGCAGCGGGGCTGGGAGTCATCCTGCTCGGAAACACCACTGGGGCACACACACATCCCCCCACACACACCGCACTTGTGAACTTTGAATTGGGGTTCAAACTAAGTAAACCTTGCAAGGGACTTTATGTTGAACAGAAACAAATAAATGAGCCATTTATTTTTGAGCCATTTATTTATGAGCCGGTAATGTGCCCTTTTGGCCAAGAAGACTAATGGTCTCCTGGGGTGCATTAAAAAGAGCATGGCCAGCAGGTCAAGGAGGTCATCTTCCCCTCTGCTCTGCCCTGGTGAGGCCACATCTGGAGCACTGTGTCCAGTTCTGGGCTCTCCAGTTCAAGAGGGACAGCGAACTACTGGAGAGAGTCCAGCAGAGGGCTACAAAGAAGATCAAGGGACTGGAGCATCTCTCTGATGAGGAAAGGCTGAGACACCTGGGGCTGTTTAGCCTGGAGAAGACTGAGAGGGGATCTCATCAATGCTGATCAATATCCAAAGGGTGGGTGTCAGGAGGATGGGGCCAGACTCTTTCCAGTGATGCCCAGCAACAGGACAAGGGGCAATGGTCACAAGCTGGAACACAGGAAATTCCATCTCAACGTGAGGGAAAACTTCTTTCCTTTGAGGCTGGCAGAGCCCTGGCGCAGGCTGCCCAGAGAGGCTGTGGCATCTCCTTCTCTGCAGACATTCCAAACCTGCCTGGACACGGTCCTGTGCCACCTGCTCTGGGTGACCCTGCTCTGGCAGAGGGCTGGACTGGATGATCTCCAGAGGTCCCTGCCAGCCCCTGCCAGTCTGTGATTCTGTGAAAAGAAGTGGCGCGTTGGATTCGGTGGGCGCTCAGGAATTTCTTGGCATCCCTGATGGGGTGGTAGAGGGGCAGGGGTTGTGTGTAGCCACACACAGACCTTGGAAATGCAGCTGGGGCAGCAAAGGCTGAAGTAATTGTGCCCCAAAATAAAGTGCACAGTCTGCCACCAGGATAGGAACCCACAGAAACAAGAGATCTCTCTCAACTTTGAAGAGTTACTTCTAACCACAGTCGTTTTGTTGATCCAGCTTCTGAGGCAAGCCTACGAGTGCGGGTTTCGTAACCAGAGCACGGGGCTGAAATCGGGGTGAAGCGTCAGCTTTAGCCAGCCTCTTGCTCGCCCGCTGGCAGCAGCCCGTGCCTTCCCTCTTCCCCCGCGCTCCGGGGCTTGTCGGAGCCTGCCCCGGGCTGACTTCGCTCGCTGGCCCAAGAAAAAACCCAGCCCAGCAAAAACAGCTGGGCGGCTTCCTGCGTGGGTGCACTGAGCCCCACCACCCATGGGTCAGAGGGGGCTGCCGGCATGGAGGCAGGACCCCAGCGGGGAGCAAGGGGCATGGGACGTCCCCCATCACCCCTTCAGCTCAGCCACAGGGTGCACGTTCGCCCTGAGCAGCGATTCCTCAACCTGCTCCCTGCCAGAGTGCAGTCCTTTGCCCTCTGCAAAGGGAAATGGCATGATTTATAGAGGGCTGCTTCCCCGCCTTTCTCCCTCTCCATCTTCTCGAATATATTCTTTTATTACCTCCAGGCATAAAAAATTCTTTTTATTCCTTGCAGAGATTGCAGCCTGTTCCCGACAGCCCTTATCTAGCTCAGGAGGTTTTTATACCACAGAGGATCGCGGCGTGGGCAGGGGAGGACGCAGGCGGAGATCCATCGCAGCCAGTGTGGGACTTGACGGTGACTGCAGGGCCAGCCTGCTGCCTACCCGGCCCTGTGGCAGGTGCTATGGCAGTGGGGGACCAGACAGTTCATGGGGTGTCCCCTCTGCTATGGGCACAGGGAGACGTTTGGCTGGCACCTGCAGCAGCAGTCAGAAGGCAGCGGTTGAGCCCTCACCACATTATTTTGAAAATCCATCTTGCATGCACGCCATTTACTCCTCTTTCGACTTTTCTGCTTTTTCGCCAGTGTTCACATTCCTCCTCCTGGGCTTTCACCCCCGCAGTCTCTGCCTAAGCCTTTCCCCTTCACCAGCAAGACCAAGCAGAGACCACCCAGGCCCCCTGCCCCACATCTAGCCCCATCGGCACGCTCAGGGTCTCCTTGGGGTTATTAATCGCTGAGATTTATTTTCACAGGCTGCCTCTGCAGCAGGGGCCAAGGGGATGCCGCAGGTGGGCAAAGAACAAGCAGAGGGAGAAGATGTAGGACAAGAGGGAATGGCCTCAAGTTGCACCAGGGGAGGTTTACATTAGATATTAGAAAATTTTTTTACACTGGAAGGGCTATCAAGCATTGGAACAGGCTGCCCAGGGAAGTGGTGGAATCATCATCCCTGGAGGTATTTAAAAGACGGGTGGACGTGGTGCTGAGGGACATGGGTTAGTGGTGGCTTTGGCAGTGTGAGGTTGATGGTTGGACTCAATGATCTGAAAAGTCCCTTCCAACCCAGACGATTCTATGATTCTGTGATTCTACGTCTAGCATCTGTGCAGAGATTATTTTTCATTACTTTCTGGAACGAACATCTACCAAAAGATGGCAGCAAATCTCCTCGTATGGAGCTGGGCATCGGTGTCGTCTGCTCTGTCAGGCTCTTATTTTTCATACAGGCTATGAGCTGTAGATTATCCTGGTGAGTGCCAGATGAACTGAAGGATTACACGAGATGTTCTCAAGGGAGAAAAATCTGTGCTTGTGACTTCAGTTTAAATTTTAGAGACTCCTTCAACACTATAAAAAAAATCACTAAAATGCTGTAAATGTCAGTTCCTTCTTTGATTTTGGCAGCCTGTGGTTTGGGCAATGCCCCGTCTTAATTTATTTTACCAGGTGAAAATGGAATAAAAGGGAATCCATAATAATGGATTTGATAAATAATAATGCCACAAATAATTCAGATACAAGGTCCCTCTGAGTGTTCCTCGCTTTAGGTCTGGAGCACTCAGAAAGGCCTGTTCAACAGCAGTTTGCTGGGAAATCTGGATCTGACCCACCCGTGGTTATATAAATCTGTGTCTCAGCCAAAGGATTATTTTTAAGCTCTGTCCTGTAGCACTAATGGATATAGCTGTGACCCTGCCTCTGAGACTATTTCATACCAAAAGAACTGGAAATAAATCGAACTCAGTGGAGAGTCACTGCAGGTACCAACACCAGGTTGCATCCCGGGGCTGGGCTCCTCCCAGTTCCTTCTGATGGGGCACAGCTTTATACTGGTTTTGTAGAGCAGCTGGTGGGGAGAAGGTGGGAGGCACAGGAGGATCAGCCCTTCTGCATTTCAAAGTATGTTTCTGATTCAGTTCCTTCAAAAAAATGGGATCGGTAAATACAATTTTCATGAAGCACATTTATATAGCTAAACTGTGCAAACCCGTAAGTTTTCCTTCTGCCTCCCAAAAGGATTTAGCTGCCTAAAATGAAGCTGTGAGAAAAAAATCGCCCTGCTGCTCATTTGCAGCTTGCGAATTTTATATGACCAGCCAGGTCTGAGCCAACTGTCGCTTCATTCATATCACATATCATGTTTGAACAGCTGAAAAACTCATTAGCCATGGATCCAAGATGCATTTGTTCGGTAGAGTTTGATTTGGCCCTCTTTAATAACGAAACTGTTTTCAGCTTGGTAACTTGCAAGGAATTCATTCATAAGCAGTCAAGAACATGCTGATGAGATGATAAAATAAGCGAGGATGCTTCGCTGTTTGATATCACGCTATCTAAACACATCTTTATGCCTCTCACACGTATAAACTCAAAGGCAGTTCTGTTGCTCAGAGACAAGCCCTTACAGCCTGCTGATCCCATGTCAGGGGCCAGGTTGTTTTCACGGTGGAAAACACTGCAAAGGGGATGCTTACACAGCTCCAGCGCTCCATGGAGCACCCGGAGATCAAATCATAGAATCATTGAATAATTTATGTTGGAAGGGACCTTAAAGATCATATAGTTCCACCCCCTGCCCTGGGCAGGGACACCTCCCACCAGCCCAGGTTGCTCCAAGCCCCGTCCAACCTGGCCTTGAACCCCTCCAGGGATGGGGCAGCCACAGCTTCTCTGGGCAACCTGGGCCAGGGGCTCACCACCCTCACAGCAAACAATTTCTTCCCAATATCTCATGTAAATCTCCCTTCTCTCAGTGTAAAACCGTTCCCCCTCATCCCATGGCTCCCCTCCCTGATCCAGAGTCCCTCCCCAGCTCTCCTGGAGCCCCTTGAGGGACTGGAAGGGGCTCCAAGGTCTCCCTGGAGCCTTCTCTTCTCCAGGCTGAACCCCCCCAACTCTCTCAGCCTGTCCTCACAGCAGAGGGGCTCCAGCCCTCCCAGCATCTCCGGGGCCTCCTCTGGTCCCACTCCAACAGGTCTATGTCCTTCATGTGGTGAGGACTCCAAAGCTGCATGCAGCACTCCAGGTGGGGTCTCACCAGAGCAGAGCAGAGGTGTAGAATCCCCCTGGCCATATCGTAGAATCGACCTGCTGGCCATACTTCTTTTGATGCAGCCCAGGATGTGGTTGGCTTTCTGGGCTGCAAGTGTGCATTGCTGGCTTACATTGAGTTTCTTGTCCACCAGCACCCCCAATAAGCTCATCTCATATGCCCACATGTCACTGCTCCCTCCTTCCCCACTCTCTCAGGATGATTCAAATCTCTTTAAAATTCTTAAAAATAGTTGAGTGGTTTTAACCGGTTATTTTCACAAAACAGAGTGTGGACAAACTAATCGTGCGAGTTATCCTTGAGGCTTGGAGCAACCTGGTCTGGTGGGAGGTGTCCCTGCCCAGGGCAGGGTGTTGGAACTGGATGGTCTTTAAGGCCCCTTCCAACCCAAACCATTCCATGATTCTAAGAAAGGCTTATTTTAGCATTTCTACCGAAGAAGCTCCCAGCAGGCTGAGCAACGATGGGCATCCCTGGTTGATGTGCTACACCAGCACCGTGCACACAGTCTGCAGGGGGTTTGGGGCTAGCAGGGGTTGGGGGCATGAGGGCGTTACAAGCCCAGAGAGGGCTGTATTGATTTTTAAGGAAGAAAGCCAAAAAGTAGAAAACAAAAGGGGGAGGCAATAAAAGCTAAAATCCCCCAGGTTCTTTTGATCTCGGAGAATAACAAAGAGATTGACCTGACATTATTACTCCCCTCGCTCACTCCGTTTGGGTTATGTTTTTATTTCCCGTAACCAGCAATGATCAAAGCCAAGAGCCTCTCCGTCACTGTGTATTTTCCTTTTCACTCCGAACACAAGTTGCAAAGGCCACAGCCCTTTTTCTCCTGCCTGTCCTGGACCAGTGGTCTGCTTCAAACAGGGCTCTTTGCAGGAGCATGAGCCCCCGTGGGCTCGGGAAGCCCATCTTCACGTTGGGGAGGCAAAGGCCCACCTCCCCGGGCAGGGCAGAGGGGAAGGTGACAGGCACCCGCAGCCGTGGGTGCGGGCTGTCAAAACACGTGTCATGGATTTTACAACTTGAATTGTTGGGGGAGAGTTGGAAATTTAATATGTCAGAGGAGGCTGGCTGGAGTAGTCGTCTCTTTGAGAACAGAGCGTGGGCGAGATCAGTGACCACGGGGAAGCGGTAAGTGACATGGAGGCATCGAGCGTGGCACCGTTGTCAGGTACCAAAGAGATCTGTGGAGAAGAAAAGAGGGAAGAAGCTGAAGTCATGCCCTCCTGGCACACCTTTTTTTTTTTCTGCAGGTGTTGAAGGACACAATAGCCCTCTTCACCTCTTTGGAAAAGGAAAAATCCAAACCAAAGTTTTCACAAGCCACAATATTTTCTAAATAGACATGATGATAGAATCATAGAATTGCCCAGGTTGGAAGGGACCTTTCAGATCATCGAGTCCAACCATCAACCTAACACTGACAAACCCACCACTAACCCACGTCCCTCAGCACCACGTCTGCCCGGCTTTTAGATACCTCCAGGGATGGTGCCTCAACCCCTTCCCTGGGCAGCCTGTTCCAACGCTTAATAACCCTTTCAGTGTAAAATTTTTCCTAATACCCATCCTAAACCTCCCCTGGCACAACTTGAGGCAGTTTCCACTTGTCTTGAAAGCAATGTTAGAGAAGCAGCGAAGATACGGTGTGTAAGATAAAGAGGCGATAAATACCTGCCAAGCAAAACATTATTTGTAGGCTCTTTAAATTCAGGAAGCATTGCTATTAATTTGGCAGAGAAGTCTTCCACACTGTGGTTACAGAGCTGCAAACACGATTATTAGCAATAGTGTCTAACACTTGTTTCATTTGTGCAGGATCAGAATGCTGGATACAACTGGAATGAACCTACTCATCAAATAAGGCACAGGCAGTGGGGACGGCAGCAGCTGGCCTCCAGGTGAGACGTTTTCCTGGCCACCAAACACAGTTTACTCTTCTCTGACGGGTGTTTCCGGGCAAGGACATGGTCAGAAAGGGAAGATATCCAGTATTTCACATTGACAACTGGTTCCAGAGAAGCCAGCCCTCGCACAACAGATCAGTTTAGGTATGAAAAGTGCAATCGCGGCTCATCCTCGGCGCGTTTGCCAGGGAGCTGCAGCGATGGATGAGAGATTCCGGGAAGGAAGAAGCTGCCAGGGCTCGCGGCTGGTCGCCGTCAGTGGCACGGCAGCAAGTCTCACAGCCATCTAAAGTGGTCAAGGGAAAAACACCTTGGCAAGCGAGAACTGCTGGAGCGAAAAGGATGCTCATTTTTGTCATCTTCACAAATGAAGTTTAGGCACTAGAACGCTGCTGGAAGCAAACGGGGGCTTGGCAGCAAAACATTCACATTGGATTGATATTTGCCAAAAATTAAAAAAAAAAAGGCGAGCGGTTGAGCTCTATTTAAGTGATTATTTTATCAAGTCATATTTAGGCTGCCTGACTGAACGATCCCGCAAATACAGACAAATTGTGACATTGTTTTTTAAAAAATAAAAAGCAAAACAAAACTCTGAACACCTGTTCATCAGCCGCAGTGTTTATTCTGTGCAGTTAAACCGAATGCATGAGAGCAAAACGCGTGCACACCCACAGCCTGAAACGCAGCTGTAGGTTCAGTACCCAATAAAATAGGACACAGAGGTTTAGATTACAGGTCTCTAAATTCCTTCAGATAAAACTGAGTATACAGCCCGAGATCTTCTGTCTCTCTAAGCCTTGTGACAAAATGTTGCTGCTGCTGCTGAATGGATGCGACCGTGATTAGCACTGATGGAGGTGGTGGGAGTTACCATCGGACTAGGATAGTAGAATAATTTGACTTATTTAGTGCAATAAATAACATTCATTAAATTATCAGTTATCCTAAAGAAGACGGATACACCCATACAGAAGGGCATACATGGAGTGTATTATCTTATATACAGCTTTTCCATTTGAGCTACTTCTTCCCATGGCAGAAGGGGGCATCTCTGGTCCAGGGCAGAACAACCCACACCAACGAGCTGCATTTCTTAGTTTCCTGCCCACACAGTGCTGCAGGGAAACGAAGCGCCCATGGAGAGGACCAGAGGTGGCCGGCAGGTCCTTCCCACCTCACTGTGGGTTTAGACCCATCCTTGGCGTTACACAGGAACAGCCAGAGTTCTCCTTCCAATTCCACAACGCGCGGGTTTTCCTCTTCAAAGCACTCAAAATATTAGGACTGGCCAACAACTGCCTGGCGAGAATAGGAGGGATGTAATACCAGAAACTCGAGAGGAAGGATTCCACGGTCAGGAGCCTGCGAGAGAAAAGACCTTTCACAGCCCTTTGAGCGAGTCCTGGCATCAGATGAAAGCTGGGTACCGAGCACGGTTGTAACCCCCTCCCTGGCAGGGACAGGAGGGCTGCATCAGCACGGGACCAAGTGCCATTTGCAATTGAAGCCAGGGGGCTGCTCTGCGAAAAAGGGTTGGGTTTTTTTCCTGGAAGATGAAGGAAGGGGTATTCCTCAAAGGACACGGACCCTGCTGTTGGGGGAGCAGGCTGTGCCAGGCTGCCGAGAAAGTCTGTCGCCACATCTGCTCCGGGCTCCTCAGAAAGGAGCTCTTTATGGTCCCTACAATTCACACTTCCCAGCCAAGGATCTCATGCAAAGCGCCGGCTGGGAGCTCTCCTTTCGTTTATAGAAACTCCTAAAAAAAGATTCATTCCCAAAGAAAGGTTTTCTAGAGCTGGCGATGAGCATTGCTGGTTGCCTTGGGGTCACACCACCACGCCTTGCAGGGAGGATCCGTGAGCGACTCAAACCAAGAATCATTAAAGTTTCTTAAAAAAGGCAGCTGCAGGGTGCAAATGCTGCAAAAAGATGGCACAAAAGATTTTGCAAGCGAAGGCCATGATGGAGAGGTGGGGAGGGCTTCCCTTCCACGAGCAAACAGCCTCAAGTTGTGCCAGAGGAGGTTTAGGATGGATATTAGGAAAAATTTTTACACTGAAAGGGTTGTCAAGTATTGGAACAGGCTGCCCAGGGAAGGGGTTGAGGCACCATCCCTGGAGGTATTTAAAAGCCGGGCAGACGTGGTGCTGAGGGACATGGGTTAGTGGTGGTTTTTGTCAGAGTTAGGTTGATGGTTGGACTCGGTATCTGAAAGGTCCCTTCCGACCCGGGCAATTCTATGATTCTATGACACAGGGAAGATTAGAGCAAAACCTCCCCCTACATGCTCAGACACAGGTGAAAAAATAGTTCAGCCGCTTCACTGCGCTAAGCTGAGCTCGGGGCAGCTTTTCCAGGGATCCCAATGGGGTTTGGAGCAGGCGTCATTTCCCGAGCACAAGCCAAAGCATCACCCGGCGTCTGGCAGTTCTGCCGCGGCCAGGAGCAGCCCGTCTCCTGGGGACGCTGCCTCGAGAGCGTGGCAGAGATTTGTTTTCTTCCCGCATCCAGCCTGGATGAAGTCCAGCAGGCAGGACAGCGACAGCAGCATCCTGTGAGGATGCAGGTTTCTTCTTTCGGAAGGAATTCTGCTCTTTGATCTGCTCCACCTTAGAGAAGGAAGAGGTGATTTTCCTCTCAGCTCCGAGAAACATCGGTCACAGCGTGGAAATACAGTTAAATTATTATGAAAGAATAAGGCAGAAGTTGACAATAAACACTGATTCCACACACACGCATCAGCCTCTCAATTTCATTGATTAGAATTAGTGCTACCAATTTCTATTCTCTTTGGATCAAAGCATTTTATTTCTGTCTGTCCAAAAGCCTCTCTTTGATCTTTGGGCTTAAACTTTGATTGAAAGCTTTAGTGAAGGAAATTCCTCCGCCAGCTCCACACTTGGCACACCCAGCCCTTAACGAGGCACCTCATAAACTGAATAATTCCTCCTGGTGGATGTGACAAAGGTCCCATTAAGGCACAGATGTTAACACCAGCCTGAGGGCAGTTGAGGAGCACGTTGACACTTGGTTTCAGCCACTTGAGGCCATACGTTAGGTGCCTGTCACCCCTGTAGTGACAGTGGGGGGACAGACATCCCAGAGGAAAGCCACCAGCTGCTCGGGGCCAGGCCGTGGGACAGCCACCACCCTGTCCCCTGCCAGCACAGACCCTTAGACCACTGTCACTCTGCGCTTTTAGACTTCGATCGCCAGCATTTTTGCAGGTAGTTATTGAGACAGAGACAGAATTCATAAAATATTAGAAAAAGCCAATTATTTCTACAGAGGCAGGATTCATGAAATATGATAAAAGACAATCTTTAAAAAGATAAAGCATTTTTTGTATTTATTATGTGGTATTTCTTGGGCTTAGTGCTCGCGAGGGACGGCGGAGCAACAGCTCTATCCCGGTCCATCCCTGGGGTGGAAGGTGGAGGAAGAGGGAGGGGGCAGAGCCCCACTGGGTAGCGGGATGGTGTTTAATGGGGCTGTAGTTCAGGTTCGGGTGTGTTCTACGCATCCTGCTGGCAGAAGCGGCCACAAAAGTATTAAAAAAGTAAGGTTGAGGGAAGAAATCGCACTGCCTGGCTTGTCCCGCGCTAGTCAGACGCGAACGGCTCACATGTGCCATCTAGTGATGCTGATGGTTCACAGAGGAGTTCTCCGAGCAGGACCAAAAATACTCAGGGAGGTTTGGGGGCCTGTAGCCAGGAGGATGGCCACCGGCGAGGACGGGCACCAGCAAGGATGGGCAGGCACATGGCACTGACAGCTGCCGGTGCAGCCCCCCCACCCCACCCCAGCCCCGGCTTGGGCTTAGGGGTGATAGGAACCCAGACACCAAAAAACCCCCGAAAACCAAGTTTCCCAAATATAGCGGCAAGGCTTGTGTTCAAATCCATACACTCTTTCATGCAAGTGTACAAAAACGTACTTGGCAAAACTAGAATAACTAAAGAACTAAATAATGTAACTACTCTATAACTAGAATAACTAAGGACTAAATAGCACAGAAGGCACCAATGCTTAAACCTGAAGAAAAACCAAGATTTTTAAGAATATGTTAATGGCAGCTGTTCTGGGCCCATTATCCAAGGGCAGGACATACAGGCAGATCAAAGCCTCGGGGCTGCGTAGGATTTATAAGGGCGAAGTAACAAAGGCAGCAAGCGAATGGCAGACACTGGGATTACCATTTTAATTACTGGAAGTGGGTTGGAAGGGCACAGGCTGGAGGAGGAGGATGTGGGAATAACCATTAAAGAAAAAAAAAAAAAAAAAAAAGGAAATGCCTTGTGCCAATATGCTTACTGCTGCGCTTGTCCCTGGGACGCAGAACGAGTTGTGCGGAGTTTGGGCTGGGCAGGAGATGGGCTTGGAGACATCGCGGAGCCAACAGCCTCTCTGGCGCTGATGGGCTCCAGACCATTTTGTACGGCGGCGGAGAGGGATGGAAAACCACGGCACTCGTTGCTAAGTGCTGATGAAGAAGTGCTTCCTCAAGAGCTCGTTGAAAACCAATGGGGCGAGCAACAAGCTCCAGAGCGGCTAACAGCTGCTCCAGAATGGCTAACAGCAGAAAAAACAAGCCAAGGAGGTCAGGGCAGAGTGCAACTGCCCAGGAAAAGGGGCTCTGACGCATTTTGGGGTGGATATTAGAGGGGTGCAAACCCGGCTGCCACCTCAGGAGGTTTGCTCCGACCCAAATCCGCAGCCTGGCCAGGCTCTGTCCCTCAGGACGATAAAGCTGTGCTGGTGGGGCAGTGCCAGCCATGCTGTGCCAAGGGCACAGGGACCAGGCTGCAGCCCAGGGCTCCTCTAACCCCAAAAATTCATTAAAGCCATGACACAAGCACTTTGTCTGGGTCCAATCTGTCCAAACAAGTTTCCACGTTTACCTCTAACTGCTCTGTCTTTCATGCTCCCATTTACCCTCCTTTACTGCAGGATATTTTCATCCTTTGCAATTACGTCTCGCGCACAATTGTTGTAGCCCACCTACTATTCCAAGAAATACCTTCTCAAGACACGGGGAAAGAATGGATCAACACTTCCTCTTCCCAAAGACTTTCACTGCAGTACTCAATTTTCACCTCCGAAGGAGGAAAGCTGCTCTCTTGCATGTGTCTTCAGCCACCTCGAGGGGTTGGCTCTCGGGGACGCGACCTGACTTTTCCTTTGGCTGTTTCAAATTCTGCAGTTTGCCAAGACCTTCCATAGGACCTGGAAGACACCCCCAGGTTCTTCCTAAGCCATTTAATCCCCTGCTTCTTCAGTAAGAAGATGAATCGTTCGACTCGCTTTCAACCCCCAAATCATTGCCCTTTTCCCTGAAACAACTGAAGATGTTATCTCTCATTTCCCTATACACCTACTCCCATATTTCTTTACGTTTATCCCTGAAAGCCCTGAATTCTTCTTGCTCACTTTTTATGGCCTGCAGCTTTTCTTTTAACATTAAGAGCATTGTTTCTGGCAAGACATTAAGGTGCTCATCACTTGCCAACCTGAAAGACATAAATACCCCATTTGCATTCATATTTTGATAGTCCCTCCGTCTCTGCCGCGATGGTGTCTCGCCCCTCTCCGAGAAGCCTGGCTGTCTCCATCCTCTTGGCCCAGGCTGGGCTCCTTCACCCAGGCTGGGCTCCCACCTTTCCTCTTCCCACCTGAGGTTACTCCAGCTGTGACCATCACCCACTCGGTGCAGCAACAGGGGACATTGCTTGGCTTGGACATCAGGAACCTTGCTCTCTTCTGCCTCGGGTGTCTTCTCCTGCAAAAAAATCTCACCTCCTGGTGGAGAGCTTGGATCCCCATAAAACTGCAAGTGTGGGGAGGTCTTGGCAGGCTGCTCACAAGCTCAGAGGTAGTTTCTCTTTCATTTTGCACACTCCGATGAAGTTGCGCTGCTCGTTTCCATCAGAGGCTGGTGTTCCTCAGACAGCCGTGCTGCAGGGTACCTTCAGCATTGCTCTCTGAGTTAACGGCAAGGTCTTAAATACATCAAATGCCTTACAACCTGGCATGGCCTGACCGGCCCCACATCCGCTTGTAGAGTGAAGTATTGCTTCAGTCTCCTCAACCACAGGCCACATTTCTACAGAGATTTAGCTCCAGCAGAGCTGTTGCCCGTTCCCTTTTCCCTCCACTGAGTTCCAAACTGACACTGTTCCTCCACAGCTCCAGCAGCCCCCTCCTGGTTTCCACCACAGTAGAGACAAAAATCTTAGTCTACTGTTATTGATGAGTTATAGAAGATGCTTCAAAGTGGACAAAACCAGATGTCCATTGGACTGTGAAATGGGGTGAAGCGAGAATGACTCCCAGAACTTGTGATCACCAGCTGGTATTTTTACGTCACCATATTTTATTGGGTCTCGTCCCCTTTTAAATCAATTTCAGGACTTCAGCAAGAAGATTTGCACTATGAAATGTAGGAATGTGATTAAGAGCAGCCACAAAAAATGAGCAAAGCTCTCAAAAATTATGGCCAGTGCCATATATCCTGCCAATTACCAGTTTCTTACACTCCGGGGAGAAAACATCACTTGGTTTTAGCTTTCCTGCATCCCTTGGGGAGATCAGCTGTCATAGCTCTCCTTCAATGAGTTCTCAGTAGATGGAGGCATGAATCAAAGAAATTAATTCATTCCCATTTTAGGACCAGTAAGATAGGCACTGCCGGCTGCCCACATTTGATGGGTATCCCTGTAGCTGCTCTGAATTTACCATCATAATTCACAGATGATGAGTTAGAAATGTCCCCAAAGAGTAAAATTCACATTCATCACTTTCAGAGCCATGGATGGCATTTCCCAGGTTGCAAAATCATCCTTGTTTGAGTCTGCAGTGCACAGGGTGAAAAAGGAGAAGAAAAACTACATTTACTTTTCTTTTTTTTTTTCCTAATATTACTGTGCAAAAGGCACCTTCTGAGGCTGGTTTTGGAGCCATCGTGCCCTGGCCTTCCAGGAGGAAGGTGCCCTGTTCACAGGCTCTGGCAGATCATCCGCGGTGTCAGCTCGGCCATGAACGGTGCAGTGCACATACGTTACCCTTTGAACCAGTGGAAACGGCTTGTGAAGTTTCCCAGCACAGATCACACACAAGGCATTAACGTTTGGTTCTTCTTTGAAGCCAACTTTGACCTAGTTTAGGTCTTCCTTTCTCTTTCTTTTAGTTCCTCAACGAGCTCTTGTGGAGCAGCTCAGTGATTTGGAGGTGGCCCTGTTCCTCCCATCCCACCGTCCTTTCCATCCAGCTCAAAGCTACATCTCCTGCCCTGACTCTTCACACCTCTGCTCGCACCCAGTCATCTCCAAGACAGAGATTGTGCCCTGAGCACAGCCCAGGCTGGGACCAAGCAGCTGAAGGGCTGGCAAAAACCACCCCAAAATGCCCCAAAACCTCTACAAGCTGTATGACCAGCAGAGCATCAAAGCAAAGGTGCAGAGCGCTGCTCTGCATGGAGCCTCTCAGGGACAAGTAGGTCACAGAAGAAATAACGCAAGGTTTTCCCCTTCTTGAAAGAAGAATCTTGTGCTTTTCATGTGGGGAAGGATCGCACAATGGAAGTGGCTATTGCAGCACACTGTGTCCTACGACAGGCTTGTGCAAAAGTCACATTCACAACCGTTTTCAGGAACGGTGTCATATTAAAACAAATACTCTAAAACCTTTTAGCTTTATGGCAAGGGGTTGGGGTTTTTTTTGCTTTGGCTTTTTTTTTTTTTTTTAAGCCAGACTAAGCAAAAATAATTCATTTTAACGATGGCTGTTCAGTGGGTTTCTTCAGAGTTCCCTTACGAACACCAGGTCTCTCCAGACCGCATGAGCTGGGGGCAGAGGCACGGCCCGGGCGCGATTAAACCTCATCCAAACCCCTGTTGTGGGGCAAAGCAAGAGCCGGTGCCGGTGGGGCTGGAGGAGGTCAAACAGCAAAGCTCAAGCACTGCTTGCCCGTACCCTTGGTTTATACTTTAGATGGTTTTTCTGAGTTGGTGTGGTGGTCCCACAAGATTTAATGGCCTTTTTTGTTCAGCTTCTCAGAAAAAAATTACTTAGTGGCAGATTTTTCCCAGTCTCCCAAATTTCCCTGGTCTCATACAGACTCACAAACAACCTTTAATACCTCTGAAATCGGGGGGGGGGAAATCAAATCATAAAATCCTACTCCCTCACCATACTGAAAAGGAAGCGAAAGCAAGTTCTCCCTCCAACTCTTTGCTCGTCTCAGCTATTTGTGCTCCTACGAGTGGGAACAACGGTCAGTCGAGCTGGGCTGCGACAGAGACAGCCTGGGCTACGAGTGTGACACCTTATGGATGGGGGCTCCTGGCTGGGGACACCAACAAGCCATAGCAAGATGCCCCCATATTGCCCACCAGCAGCAGTATTACTTTTATTTGCTTGTGTCTTTTTTTTTTTTTAAAGTTTTCTTTTAATAGGAGCAAAATACCATACCAACAGCTGAAGTGCATGCAGCTACTTCTGACACGGGTAAAAAACAATCTTGCGGTTCTTTGAACATTCGCCTGGCATCTTCCTGAAGCACTTGACCTACATCTTCCTCCTACTCTTCCTTTTGCTTCTGTATATTCAAATTAACTACTTAAAGGAGTTAGCTGTTTTTCTGTGCTTAACAGTAATCCAGTCTCTAATGACATGGAAAAAAGCTTCCCAGATCAATCGTGTTTTCAGTCTGTGACATCTACCACATACCTTATTTATGTAGCAAATCCCCTTCTCCCTTTAAATGAGCTCATGAATCGCCAAGGCCCTTTTATACTACTTTAGTCAGATTGAAGGTTTTAACTGAAACTTAAACGGTACATGGTTTTTGCAGGCTGTAGGAGCTAATGAGCAGTTTCCATTCAATTTGATCAAGAAATATTTAAGCAGAGCTGGACACAGCTGCAGTCTTTAGAGGAGTGTGGCTGTGTATCAGGCTGCAGCTGCTTCACCCAACTCAAAACACGTGTCTAACAGGAAGACAAGAGCTCCTTTTTCACCATCTTTCATCCCCCCCCATCTCTTGCCAACCTGCACCTTGCGCCAGGCAGAGTTCACCTGGCTGTGGGTATGTGGGCTCGAACCGAACCCAGACCTCCCCGATCCATTGCAAATAATTGCTGTTAGGAGAAGAGCTTCTGCTGGGTCTCGTGCTGGGGCTGGCACTGCCAGGGGCTGCATGCGGTACTCAGCACGTGTTCACCAGCGAGGACATAGTCACTGCATCACCTGCTTTCTGCCTTGAGAAGGTCCTGTCACCCTTTTCTGATGCACCACTTGCTTGGTAACAAATGTCAAGAGCTACCAGCTCATAGTACGACTTCTGGTGAGCCATTTACCTTATTTCTACAGGCAGCATCTACCAGCGGGGCGCTTACAAGGGCCAAGTGGTTCTTCAGTTCCTCAGCACATGTGACAGCCTCAGACGGGAAGAGGTACAGAGCAAAAGACCAGCCACCACTACAAAGGGACTTGCGTCGTTTTGATCTTTGCAGCATTCATCAATGGGAGAAGAACCCTGTTTCAGCAGGCCTCTGCCCTGGACAAAGCCATGGTTCATGTCCAAGAGCAGCACCACATACCAACCCCACCACCACCTCCTGGGCTGCCCTTCGCCCCTTGATCCCAAACATGCCCACGGCAGCCAGGGAGGAGCCAGGCTTTGCAGCTCCAAGCAACAGACGTGGGTATCCGATACCCCTCCCAGCAGCAGCAGCATGAGATGCTGTCTGTTGTGGTCACCTACCACCACTGCCTTTGTCAGCCACTGGGCATCAGTAAAATATGCAGTTGCACCATTGCAAAACCTACTTCCCACACGCGTTGGGCACAGTGAGCAACCTTTTACGGTCTCCCAAGGCAGGAGTCTACCGGTGTTAGCGCTGTGGTCTGTCCAATGCTGTTCACCCCATTACATGTTGGCAGTTTGCATTAATGGTGTGCATGGCCTTAAATACCCATACGTGTTATAGAAGCACTTGGACTAATTAGTAAAATCCACATCAGAAAGTGCAAGTTCCTGCTGCCCCTCCCGTTTCATTATGAATAAAAGATCAAGAGGTTAAAGACCAGCCTTTCAAAGGTGACCAACACTTAAATGCCGTGGCAGCCTGGCCTGGGGCAGTCAGCATGAGGCTGTCCAGTCCCTGTGTTAGAGCCAGGACCCTCTTGGGAAGACATCTGTTGCAAATACTGGGTTTGTTCTTACAGACACAAGTCTCCTGTGCAGCCCCATTTGCTGGTACGCAGAGAGGTAACCTCAGGAGGGAGCACAACAAGGCCACAGAGTCTAAGAAAAATCAGATTTGATCCTCTGAATACACCTGAGAAGTGCAACCCATTTCCACTACTCAAACAGTCATACTCAAAGCTCAGCCAGGGCCAGAGGAGGGTATTTGGAACAAGAAGGATATGACCTTTTAAAGATGTTTCTACCGAGACACTTCCACAAGGTGGAAACACGTGACACCACAAAAGCCCTTATTCACGGTGGAAGAACTATTCCCATGAGAAGACCGTAGGTGTGCATATTGCTCAGCCCAGGCATGTCCTCTAGGTCAAGGAGTGGGTGTCGTTCCCTGTCCAGTAAAGGTATCCCGTATTCACACCAGCCTTTAACTGTGTGCACGGCAATGCTGCGTATCCCATCAACTGACCAATCCCATCAACTGACCACCTATGGAGAAAAACTAAATCTTTATCGATGGCAGAGGGTGATGCTTTTGCATCCTACTCTCATATACAGAGGGGGCAGAGGAGAATTCGTGCAGCTCTGGTTTTGCAGAGAGAAGCAGGAGGCTGCATTTAGCCAAGCAAGCACTTTGCTACTCCAAGAGCATTTTCACGTGAAGTTGGTCATGTTAGTTTAAACTCAAGGTACAGTGCAAGGGGTGTGTTATGCTGCTGCGGTGATGATCTCCTTGACAGGTTACTTGGCATTCAGGATCTTGGAGAGGAGAGCAAAGCTATGCACTATTTCCTACAGAAAAAAAATGTAAAGGGTCATTTAATTTTGATGTTTAAATATTTGGTTTCAAGAGAGGTGCATTTGGACTCCTAGAGAGTTGTTTTTAAACTCTGCAGTTTGCCCCACCTGTGAAAGGGCTTTGGCTCTGTTGCCCAGCAGACAGACTAGCTCTGCTCTGTGCATCTTGACCGCCTCGCCAGAGCCCGGAGCTTCCACAGACACCGGCGCAGAATCAGCATCCCCCAGTGGGTTCTTCCGGAGACCCTGATCTTTGTGGGGATTACACGTTCAGTGCCACACAACTAGCTTGATCTTCACCTGTGTGTTCATTAAAGCTTGTAAGTACAGCTGGACACTGGATAAAGCATAGGAGTGGACATTACTGTCACTTTAAGTCATTTTCCTTATGAGAGATTCTTTCACAGGTACCCTTAAAAATTACATTTAGGTAATTCTTAATAAGACCTCTATAAATTCCCTGATTACTTGCTCTTTGCTGACTTTCTCACTGCCAATAATTATCGCGGTTTGCCCGTCTCCAGCAGAACCTTTCTTACTTTCCTAATTAAAATTCCTTTGTGGCCATCATCTAAGAACTCGTAATCCAAAAAAACTCAAGCCATTGCACAAACCAGATCCAACTCATACCTAACGTAAGCCCATTGCGACGGAGTCAACAGTTACACCCAAAACCAAAGAACCAAAGCCTGTGAAGAGCTCCTGGGCTCCTCCAGCCCGCCTTTCTCCCACTGGGATCGCTCTCTACCAAACCCCCCAGAGATTTGTAGCAATGTCATTTTCAAGTGACTAACCTGGGCTTTAAAGATCTCATTTCCAAGGGCACATCCTGATATTCCATCTGCATTTTGCTTCTCCCCACCCTTAATTGCAGCTTCACACACTGCACTAATGGCGGCATCCCCAATGCTGAACCCCTTCAGCATCAAAAGCCATGACCACCTTAAGCATCACTTGGCTAAACTTGCCCTATTTTGCTGGTTTAACCTTTCTTCTCCAACACCCCAAATATTTTTGCCCTTCTCACAACGCTTAATTAGCTAAGGAAAAAAACGCAAACCCCAGCGATGCCCAAACCTGAACCCAGCCACTGACGAGGAATATGTAACATCATGTGGTAGTGGGTAATACCATCAAAATGCCCATTTGTCTGGATAACTGAGATTCATTCCAAAATCATGCCTAACATGGCAACTAACACACCACCCTAATGCCAATTATTAGCTTCAAAGGCAGCAGCACAGACTAATGCTGTAGACAGATAATATCAGACATCCCTATATTAAAGCAAACACAAATGATTTAATTTCATTTCACATTCACCTGGAAAATTCCGGCTCTCCCGTTTATTGTGCTGGTCCCCGCGTGTCATGGGAATGGCACCAGCCGTGTTCACCCATCCTACCTCCGTCCCAGATGCCATCGGTGCCTGTTCGCTAACCTGGGCTGGTGGCCACCACACCTTGGCAACCAGTCCACTCTGTCACCGCAGCCTATTCTAATAGCAGTTACTGGCTACATTAAGCTGAAAATAAGACACTTGGAGAAGAGTTAATCATTAACTTTGGGTATTAAAAGAGCCAAACCAGTCTCTCACCCAAGTTACAATGGGGTTCTCACCTGATTGGTATTAATAAAACAAGTATCCAAGAAGTTTAAAGTGATTTGGGCTGTACAGGAAAGTTGCAAGATACCTTCTGAGTCAATCCATTTTTAACAAGGCATTTTATTTTTCAGTTTTGTAGCGTTTTAGTAGCTCTCAGGAAGTTTTAACTAGCTTGTTTCATGGAACGACGTGTTGCAACACATGCTGGTTGCATGGAGGATGACAGGCAGCCTATACTGACTAATCCACGTGGGTCCTGTCGGAGAAACCACTCGGGTCAATGGGAATTGTCCAAACTGAAACCAGCTGTTTGTGCAAGTTTTTATATCTGCCTGGTTCCTTTCAAGAATTAACTCGCATTTGCCCTACCTACTGCCTGAAGACCTGCTCTTCTCACAACTACTGGTGTTTCTGGATCTTTCTGCTCTGGGAAGAAAATGGGGAACCACCCCCAGCCCTATTCACGGCCAGTGTCCCACGTTGAGTTACACGCAATGAAACAGGGATGATGAGGAACAGACAGACCATGCAGGAGTCCTGCACCACACAGATTGCATGGAAACGCAAGGAATGGGTATAGTACAGTTAAAAGAGAGTATCTGCATAATTCATATTTACCTTTAATTGCCAAGAATAAATTCCATGAATGTTTTTATGTGTGTCTTCCACGGTTTCTGGCTTGAGTTCTTTACAAAGTGACTGTAAGTCTTTCAGCACAATCTTGCGCATCTGGTTTCATTCATTAAACAGTTTGTTTCCTCGTATGATAAAACCAAACCTGGCAGTTGACATATCTGGGCAAAGCAAGAGCAGTGCCAAGGCATCGTCAAAGCTATTGCAGTTTGAAGTTGGATCTAGACCTGACAAATTATTCCACAGGCTTTTGCCCCTCTTTCTTGGGTAGGAATTCATCGCTCTGTGCAGCAGCAGCCATTGCAGCGTCTCCAGCCCCTGAGATCTGATGAGCGACTGCAGATTCACGGGCAGCTCCAAGAGGATGCAGACAGAGGGGTAATAACTCCATAAACCCAAGCATCAGCCATTCGGCTCCTCGCTGCCAGAACACTGGCTGCAAGAAACTCTTTTGCAATGGCGATGAAAGCGGTGCAGAGCCATAAAAACATTACAAGGCTTTATATAAAAAGTGCTGCAAAAACAGAATCTTGTTTATATTCTCTCCTGATGCATCCTATAGAATTCTATAGGACTGAATATCCCTTATTCACGTGATGGTGATAAAGCCAGCAGAAACTTTGTAGTCATATTAAATTCTGCGATTCCCTCCAGTAGTTGGATGTCAGAGGGGCTCTTGGGGGTTTGGACTGTACATTAGGAGCGGCCAAAGTCTCTGGGAGCCTCTTTTCACATGATGTAAGTCTTTAGCTAGAAGGGCTCTCCAGCAATTCCCTCTGCTCGCTTGGAGTGAAATTCACTGTCGTGTAGAGTCAGCGCAAGGTCTGCATTTCACTTAAATCCCCCTTAAACTGTGAAAAGAAGAGGGGATTGCTCAGGACTTTGGCAAAGCAGCAAATTTCACTCCGACAAATAAAACCCACTAATTACTGAGGCACGTCCAACACTTTGCCTAGACCAGCCCCTGGAATAACCGGTGACCGTTTCCCCTCATATCCCAAACTGCGAATTGCTATTTCCATCACTAACCTAATTTCTTTCCATCAGTTTCATGGCCATTTGCGCTGGCTTAATCCAAATATTTTGGCTGGAGTTTTTAAGAGGACCCTCAAGGAATTACTCAGCCTTATCCCTTGGATTCATTCTAGGAGGGATGCGTGAGGGGAGTATTTCCATTATGAGGGGCTCACTCCATTAATTCCCCATGAAATGCCAAGCCTAAATGTATAAATCCACCACTGGGAATAGTCACCGAGACAGCAAATTGTAATTCCGTATTTCAGGGTAAGAGCAAAACGCACATTTTCAGCTCATCGCACTGAACTTTATGTCTGATGCTGAAACCTAGAAATGCCTACTCCTAAAGGGGGAGCAGAAGGACATCATGCAAAATACACAGCCAGTGGGAAACAACATGGATTTACAATCTAAAGACGCCCATAAATGGCTGCGAAGCGCACAGAAATACATCGTCCACAGAACTGATTTAGCGGGCAGCGTGAAGTAAGGAAAACCTTGCAGAAAACAGTCAGGACCCGAATTATCTGCCCGTTTTCAGACAGGTTGGATGTCCGGCAGAGACATGCCTGAGCCCTGCCCCAGCGCAGGACCAGGCTCCACGAAGCCGTGCCCGGTCTTGCAGCATCCCAGGCGGAGATCCCATCCAGGGCTGCTGCTGTCCCAGCACCCCACTTTCTTTCCTCCTCCTCCTCTTTTTTTAATTTCCCAGTAAATTGCTTGGGAAGCCTTCTTTAAAGGAGATCAAGTCCACGCAGATTATTTTTAAACAAATACCTTGGCAAAAACCTGGACTGCAGCTTAATTGATGAGCAGGGATTGGGTCAGTATGAAAATCCTGTCTCCAAGCACTGTGGACTCCAAACACGATGGAGCCTTCCCCCCCGCCATCCCCCACTTTTCACAAGCACTGTGGCAAGAAAACTCTCTAAAATATGACCAGGAAGTTTTGATTGATTTTTCTTATTCTTTGAGTTTTCAGAGATCAATGGAGAGAGTGGATTGGGGTTTTTCCCTCCCCCCTTTTTGTTCCTTTTTTTTTTTTTCTTGGCCCTGACTGATCCACATAGTTTTAGATGATCCAAACCAAAAAGTCATATTTCCATCACCCAGCCAGGGAAAGCAGCCCCCTGCACTCCCAACCGCCAGCTGAAAGCAGGTCACGGCAAAAGGCATCTCTTCGCACATCTTTTGACTGAACGGTTTGCTACGGTATCTCCGAAGCACATTAAAACATTTTGCCTCCATACATCTTCGCAGCAGTTGCCTTATTTTTGTTTTCACATCATAAAATTCTGCCAATTATTTTTAAACAGAAAATGAGCCCAATTAGGAGAATGAGAAAGGAGGAACCCAAAGACCGACACAAACAAGTTTGACCCGCGCTGTCAGAACTTGCATTTAATGGGTTTAGGTCCATCACCCATTTGTGCAAGTCCTAACCGAGCCCTTCGTGCTCCAGCTCTCCAGGAGATGTACCATGGCTCTGCGGTAATAAGATGTCAACTGAAACCAAGCCAAAGCCCCAGACTTCCTTTCACAAAAGATATAAAAACAGATTCTACAGAACACCTGTGTAAGATACGGTACCCCCTTCCCTTTGCTTTTCTCCTGGGGAGGGAAGGCGAAATTTAAGTCATTGTAGACGAATTTAAAACACGCCAGTGAGAAGAATCAGAAAGTTGGAAGCAAGTATCAGAGTAGGTGTCCAATCCCTCTTTTGGACAAAGTCAGCAGAAAAGGTAAGTGGATTTTTCCCCATGCACTAACCATGGTTTATTCTGCTGGGCGTAAATGATTGCTATAGAGGGAGATCAAAGCCTGACACGTTATACGGAGACATTAACTGAAGGTTTACCATACCTGCCATGAGCTGCAAAACCAAGTTCCTGTGGTCAGTGGAGACCTCATGACCTCTCACAAGAGTTTACCACAGCATCCTGGTCAAATACCAATAAGTTAATTACATTTTGGCTTTAAGCATCCTCTGCTGTGTGAGCAGGCTAAGGGAACCTCTCCTGCTGCATCCAGAGAGTCCCACCAACCCTTGTTGGCACTTGCCTTTCAGAGGGGAACATACACAGGGCAGGCATCTGATTTTAGCTGATGAGGAGCTATTTAGGTATTTTAAAGTAACCTGTAGGTAGATTTGGACCTTACAGGAACAAAGCTGGTGTCGATCAATGCTCCTCGACTGCTCGGTGACCGTGATTGCCCCTTCCATGCCCCGATACCCACAGCGCTGAGGTTCGCACCCATAGATAAACTGAACTCCATGTGCTACCAGGACTGAGCTTGCTAAATATTTTAATTGATAATACCCCAAAAGCAGGTTTCCTGAGTAGAGTCACTTTCTTTTCTTTAAAGTGCGTCAATAAAGGGAAAAACAAATGATGAGTTCTTCCTTTGAAGCCAAGACTTCGAGGTGAATAAATATGAATGTGCTGTCAGTGCTGTTGAGATGTACATCTTCCCAAATACCATGGCAACATACTAAAAAAGGGCTGCCTCCATTCTCAAGGTCGATGTCCCGTCCCCCCCGCCCCGTGCTGATGCACAGCGCCATCCCCGGGGGAGGACAGGGGACAGGAGGTGACCCCGGTGAAGCCAACAGTTTCACCACCGATTTCCACGGGGTTGTAACTCCCCCAGCGTGCTGCAAAGCCTCAGTGCTGACAGCACGATGTAAAGTTAGTTGAGGCCAAAAGTTTTCTTTTATTTGCGTACCTCCCACTCTGGCTGAAGAGAAACTCTACGTATATCCTGGGGAAAAGAACTGGCATTTAGTCTTTTGGGCCATTCTTAGGACAAACTCCTAACTACTTATCCAACCCTGGCTCCAGGGACGCACCAGGAGCACTCCCACATGAAAGATCTTTACCTTACTCGGTAACAGTTTATTAATTTCTCTCCTTCTCAACCCCCGCCTCCCCCCCATTAAAAAGATGCCAATGCCATAAAGGTATGGCTGCTCCATAGAGAGATGTATGGCACTATAATCACACTTAATAAATTAAAAAAAAAAAAAAAAAATCACTGGTTCCAGCTCTCTGGCCTATAAGTCACATATAAGTATAGCATAAAATTCTTAATAGCTCAGCTCATATAACTTACATTCAAATTTTGACCAGAACTCATGCAATTCTTTCAGTAGTTTGTATCAAATTGTCCTGGAAGGAGCTAGTAGGTATCTCAAGGGAACTAACTGTTTCCCATTTCACTGTGCTTCATTAGCTCCAAGCTCCGTTGAGGAGTAATAATAAATTAGAAAAAAATTAAGAAAAAAAGCCCCAACAGTTAACTGGTCTAAAAGCAGTCATTTTCATTTTCTGTTCTTTGTGAGGGTTATGCTCCTGTTTTTATCAGATGTGGTTACCTTCATTTTTCTTAGAATAGCTCCTTGTTTGCTCTCTCTCCCCTGCTCACAGGGCACTTGCTAACTGGAGAGGCCGACGGAGAGAGGAAGGGATCTTTTAAATATAAAAATAGGAAGCTGAAAAACCACATGAAGTTTTCAGTGTTAGGGATGAGACACGAGCAGTGGCGTTATTTGGGCTAGAAAGGCTGTTTTAAGCCAGACCAGGGCAGCGCAGGAGGCCCTTCATGGGCTTTTCATGCAGGGATGAGGCTCTCCGGGAGGAGGTGACCTGACTGCATGGCTTTTTCCCTTCCCGGAGCTGAGACCTTTCAGTCCTTCAGCTGCACAGGCAGATGTAGGAGAAGTTACAGAGTTAAGCCCAAGCACCTTCCCGTTTTCTGAAGGTCTCTCCCAAGGGTGCACAGCCAACGCCGGTGCAGCACAAGGGTGGCTGCAGGAGGTCCCACGGGGACCTCGGCAGGAGCTGAGGCTGCCAGCTAACATGGACTGCGTTGGAGTGTCCCATTTCACCTTTTGTCTCTGTACTTTCATGACTCCTTTCCTCTCAAGAGAGCAAGGGAGCAGTCTGCAAGCAGCTGGGTTCCCTGGGACTTTGCATAGTGTCTGTGGGATTGACCAGACCAGGCTCGGAGTTTGCAACAAAGCTGATCGCTGTATTCCTTGTTGATGCACACGCTGGGGGCCACCAGTGACTCACAACCAAAGAAAACTCAAACCAAAGATGCACATGGGGAAGAAACGCCCAAAAGTTGCATTATTATGTAAAGCGAGTGGGATCTATAGGGCTGAAAATCGTTTCTGAGAAACCCACAATACCAGGCGGAGTGCCACAACCCTTGTCCTGCTTATTGTCCTTTCTCAGCCTTGGCAAGGGGAAATTACTGCTTTGATTTATGGGTCCATTGCTCGCTTTCCTGCGTGGAAACGACCCCTGTAAAATGGAGGCACTGTCACACAGCAAGTGGTGTCACCCTCCAGCTTCCGCGCAGGAGCGGCCGTGAACATGTCACCCACCCGTGGGACATCACAGGATCCCACTAAGGGCTGTCAAGGATACGGCAAGGGGAGGGGAAGAAATCCAGGATAAACACACAGCATTGCTCATCCCCAATTTTTGAGCATTAGACAGGAAAGTGAGAGTTGGGCTTTGATCATGAGAAGTGCATGTTTCACGCCGGAGGGGATGGCACGGAGACCTGAGCAGTAAACTGGGGGTGTCTTCACTTGACATTTCCTTCATGAACTGAAACAAACCACTAAATAACATAATCACAGCTGTATGATTAACATGCACACACACCCATCCCCGCTGTGTTATTACCAGAGATTATTTTAGCTGGTCACAACTCTCTGCATTCCCACTTTCCAACAGCCTGAGAGTTCAAGAGCACAAAACTCTCCCACAAGCTTTTCCTCCTGCACCCAAACACCTTTAAACACAACCCTCCAGTCTTCCAGAGACACCTTACCGTGAAAATCCTCCTCATTCCACCAGGCTGAGATGCTCCCAAGCAGGGGTAGAGAGGAAAAGGTGCCAGCTAGAGCTGTCCTCACAGCTGCAGGCTTTTAACTTGCAAATTGGCAAAGCCCGTCTTGAAAAGTGGGGAGAAATGAGTGACCATGGGGCAAACCTCAGGGGAGGATCATGCAGCAGCTGCCCCTGCAAAGCAGGAGTGACATGCCACTAGATGGTGACAGTGCCCACAGAAATTAAACTACCCAGGGACAACGCCATCCCCAGGATGAGGCCACCGTGAAATTAAAGCTTTTTTGGGGGGGGAAATAAATGGTTAGCGCTTCTTGCATGTGAAGAATGAAAATTAGTTTAGGCAGTGTTATGGTCAGGAGCAGCAGGAGGTGGTGGTTTGGTGATAAATAGAAAAGTGAGTGAATTCACCTGTTTGGTGTTGTGGGAAAGGAGCTATTTTATTATGGAACAGGTTGTCCATGGAGTTTGTGGATGCCCCATCCCTGGAGGTGTTCAAGGCCAGGTTGGACGGGGACGGGCAGGGGGGTCAGAACGAAATGATCTTTAAAGTCCCTTCCAACCTGAACCATTCTATCATTCCATTTCTGTATGGCCCACATCAGAAGTAGATAAAATCCATTTATCTTCATTTCCCCTGTGCCTGCTCCCCTGCACGTCCGGCACCCACCGGCTGAGATCAAGCATCATCTGGGCCGTGGGATTCACCCTTCATTCCCGAATGGAGCTGAGAACCTTCCATGGGGCAACTTAAACTGCTCTGCCCCTGATCCCCAGCGCCGGGGGAGCCCAGCTCTAGGAACTATTGCCGTCCACCCACCTGCGTGCTGCCCTTGTGCTGCTTTTCAGCGTTTCAAAGTAACATTTCAGCAATGTTCTGGCAAGCCATTAAACAATGCTGAATTCAGTAAGAACGGGTGGTTGCAAATAACCCGTAAAATCTCTTAGCACCGGCGCTGATAAGCAGGAATTGGGTTGTAACTGGTTGCCTTGGTTTGCTCCCCGTGCAGACACCTGTGTTTAGGGATGTTTTCTGCCGGCAAAAGGCTCCTTCGCCACTTTCCTGAAGCCAGAGCTGTGGGAGAACGACGAGGTCCACTCACCTGTTTCATCTACAAGTGTGACACATCATGAGATACCGAATTTGTCTTTCGTTTTGCGTTAATCACCTAAACGATACATTGGAGAAAATGCAAGTTTTTCAATAAATGAGTAGCAGGGGAGAAACTTTTTCCTGGCATTTAATAATCTTTGTCATCTCTGATCAAGTAAAATTAAGGGCTCATTTACATTTGGCTGGTTATCTCGTTACTGTAGCGCTTTCATCCGAAACACCAGCTAAAACACGAGAAGGAGCCGAACTTGAAAAAAAAACCTACAATACCTTAAAAAAATCCATATGCGTGTTGTGACCTGCTGTTTATTAGACTCGTGCTAGCTCTCGGCTTGCTGCACTGCAACACTGAGCAAAGCTGAAGCGATCGCCGTAATTACCGCCCAGCAGGCAGCAAATCCACTTTTTTTTCCCCCCCTTCTGTTAAATAAAGCCACAGCCGTGATGGAAAGAGGGGAACAGCTGGAAAGGACGGAGAGCTTGCAAAAATAGTGATGAGATTTGCAAAAATAGGGGGAAAATAATATTCTTTCAAAGATGGAAAGATTAAAAAAAACCTGTGGGTAATTCTGAAAAATAAGACGACTTAGTGCGTAATTAATGTCTGACTTTGGGCCAGGGATCTGGAGTCACATATCGAAGAGCAAATGGAGGCAAGGTGTTTTCAAGCCTAATACCAGAGCAAATCATGAGCAAATCGAATCACTCAGACCACTAACGTGAACCCCCCTCATTTACTAATAGCAGCACGGGATGCTAACGAAGCATGGGCAGTGCTCCTGTAGCGAGGGAGTATTTCTGCTGCCCAACTGCTCAAAGAAAAGAAATATTTGTAAAAACACAATTGAAGAGTGTGTAGAAAGGAAAAAAATTCTCTGACTTGGCAAACAATTATGCGCGAATCGTCTTCAGCAGCCCTTTTCGGGTGATGCTGCAAACACCGTTGCCCAGCTTGGGTTTTCTGGTTTGTCAGGCTGCGTTCTCACGTAGGAACACGCACACGCACGTCACCGCGCAAACCGAGATATTCCTATTGCAGATCCCCTTTGCTTAAAGATAGGACAAATTTTACTCATTTCTAAACGAAGCCTCATCTCTTCATTCGAAAATAACTCATTGCTAAATGGAAAAAAGAAAAAAAAAACAACTGAATTTTTGAAAAGAAAAAAAAAATCAGGTTTCGTTTTTACAGTGAGCGTGAAATACCCAATTCTGATGGTTTTCGCTTTTATTATACGTTGCATTTATTTGCACAGCCCTTCTCTTACGCAGGCCAGTAAGTGACTGGAAAGTCAAGTTTTTACCTCTCCGAAGACCATACAGCCCCTGAAAACAAAAGCCTCCAATGCCCCTGGTTAGAACTGGGGTTCCCAGTGCTAACCAGGCGTTAACTGGGCGTCTCAGAGCTCCAGGGACGGAGAGTGCCCCCGAGGGTGGAGGGCATCCTCGTGGAAGGTACAAATAAAAAAAAATATCCCTTCTCAAAGTGATGCTCCGGCTTTTTCCCAGCCATACAGGTATTTTTGTGAAAAATGGAGGCCAAAAGTCTGCTTATCTACGCAACCACCTGCTCTCACTTTGGAAAGAAAAGCAGCAAAGAAATTCAGAAAAAGAAGAAAATTTCTTTGTGTTCCCATCACGGGGCCTCGGCGGGGGCAGGCGGGTGTTTCTCTGGTATAATATTTCTTTTGTGGTGCCAGCCCAAGGCGCGCGGCAGGGCCATGGGGCTGGGAGCTGGGCGAGAGACGCGCGTCCCAGCTGGGGTTTCCTGGGCAGAGGTCTCCAAATCACCCCCGTTCTCACCGCGCCACTTCCGCCGCTCGTAGACCCCGACACATAGTCTGATGGCGAGAGGTGACACCTCAGCTTGCCAACTGTCACCGCCAAACCTCGCAGCGGCTTCACAAACCAGACGGGAAAATAGCGTACCAATTTACAGATGGGTAATTAGTGCTTGGGGTTAATGCCTTGTGGTCTTTCTTGGAGGAGGTTGGCGAGCATTGTATCAGCCAAGCTTGGGGCCAAGCAGACACCTCATGGAGGCAACCAGAGATTTGGGGAAAACACCTTCGGTCTTTCAAGATTAAAGGCAGGGTTTCAGGAAGAGCAAGCAGGCGCTCTCAGCATCTGCAGCTCCTTGGCCTGGCCCCGCACCCGGCCAGGCAGGAGATGGTGGAGATGGTTCCCCGGCCAGGGCTGAGGTCCCGGCCCTGGAGTCCCACGTTGGGGTGTAGGATGGGGAAGCGGCGATGTGAGGTACGCGGCGATGCAGCCTATTCCTACCGCGGCGCAATAACCAAAGCGCTCGAAAACAAACTGCCTGTGGTTAGTTAAATGGAAAACACACAAGATCGTTCCCTTCCCCCGAAAAAGCTCATCCCGCAGCCAGCCCCACGGCCGAGCTGCTCCTGTGCCCCACACCGTCAGCAGGGCAGGGGGGGCCCAGCGCCTCCCCATCACCCCTTCGTGGGCATCCCCCAGGGACGTGCATGAACAAAGAGGTCTTGCGATTTTATTCCAACTGATAGTTCCCGTCACTTGCATCGGGGTAAACTCCAAAATTCCCTTCAGGACCACCTCAGTGCCGAGCAGCTGCAGCAGAAGCCTTGTCCCCGCATCAGTTCAGCTGAGTGCAAACACATCTCTATTTTGGAGAAAACTGCTTTCCATAGTGGCCCAAGCTCACCCGTGATAACAGGAGGGCTTCATTATTGTAACCCGCGCCACCAAGATGGCAATTATTTTTCCAGACTTATGAAAAATAAAAAATGATTTAAATATGGCAGCATATAAACAACCTGATTCGCAAGCATGGGCTCATTTATTCCATCCCTAAACAGATATGCAGTGGAAGACGACAAAGGCAAGGAAAGGGACCACCAAACAAATGTTTTCTATGAGCAGAGAATTTATGTTTCATTGAAATAATCTGCTGTATCCCAGCAGTAAACGCTCCGAACTGTCAATGGTTTCCATGTTTCCCCGACTTTCTGGCATGCACAAGGAAATATGTTGTTATAAAACATCAGCAAAAATTTCAGACTAATTAAAGGGGGGATTTTATCTGCTTAAAATCATACATTGTTTTGTTTTTTTTTTAAAGAGACATCTCCTTGCCCGTGTCTTCTAAAGAGCATCTTAGATTATTAAAGCAGAAAGAAGTTTTACAAAGATGATTTACATCACACTGTTTATGGTCGTCATTTTGGTTTTGCATGTCTCCCAGTGCAGTCTAGTCAGTCCCACCTTTCTTCACCAGCGCTTTCTAATCAATGGCGTTTTCCGACTTTCTCGCCCGAAAGCAGGAGACGGGATGGTTCAGTGGTTAGGGCACTAGACAGAAATACAACTCCCTGCTGCCAACATCCCGTGGGATCCTGGGCAAGACGCTCGCCCGCTCTTTGTCTCTGCTCCCCATCTGTAAAACACACCATTTTCCTAACGCGCAGGGCTGTCCCGAAGCGCACGGCGCTTTATTGGAGCGGGGTAATGAGGCACAGACTCAGCTTGCATATGCCTCTGTGAATGCCACCACTGTTTATCAAAAAAAAGCTACAAAACGATTGATGGGAGCTGTACGTTGTAATTGTAGGCAGTAATGAAGCGGTAGGTAAGGCATATGACTTTGAAGAAAGGAGACACATGAAAGTGTGCAAGTCCCTGGGGTGGAATGTAAATACCGGCTTTCCAGGCAAAACACCCGGCTTCAAAATTGGAGTAACTTTATTCAGACATAAATACTCTGCTTTAAATAGCACGGCAGTGCCTTATCTTCCTATCTCGAATATTAAGGAACCCTTTGTTTCTCAGCAGACTGCCACTGGCCCGAGTGATGATCGTGTGGCATGTGACTGCCGTGGCTGAAATCAGCTGAAACAGGATTTGGCACAGCACCAAGGGACGGTCGTTCTTCTCCAGTGAAATCCTTGCCCACTGCAGGCAGCCTGTCCAGGTGTGGCTGGAGCTGCACAGGGGAATGTGTAGGAACAGAAAAGGAATCATAAAATCATAGAATGGTTTGGGTTGGAAGGGACCTTTAAAGACCATCCAGTGCCACCCCCTGCCCTGGGCAGGGACACCTCCCACCAGACCAGGCTGCTCCAAGCCCCATCCAACCTGGCCTTGAACCCCTCCAGGGATGGGGCAGCCACAGCTTCTCTGGGCAACCTGGGCCAGGGGCTCACCACCCTCACAGCAAAGAATTTCTTCCCAATCTCTAACCTAAATCTCCCCTCTTCCAGTTTAAGACCATTCCCCCTCGTCCCATGGCTCCCCTCCCTGATCCAGAGTCCCTCCCCAGCTCTCCTGGAGCCCCTTGAGGGACTGGAAGGGGCTCCAAGGTCTCCCCGGAGCCTTCTCTTCTCCAGGCTGAACCCCCCCAGCTCTCTCAGCCTGTCCTCACAGCAGAGGGGCTCCAGCCCTCCCAGCATCTCCGGGGCCTCCTCTGGCCCCGCTCCAACAGCTCCGTGTCCTTCTGCTGTTGGTGCCCCAGACCTGGACACAGTATTCCAGGTGGGGTAGGCAGGACCATCTTCTCCCCACCACATGCCACCCTGATATCTTAGACCAAGGTTATGGCCTTGAAGACGTGAGGCAGCTCCGCAGCCTCCAAAAAGGACATCCCAATGCAGCCGGCCCAGCATGGGACAGGCTGTGCTTTCCCACCAGTATCTCTCTGCCCTGCTGAGCCAGCGTAAAGCTGGCAGGTACCCGTGCATGGCAGAGGCAAGTCCTTCCCCATGCTGCTGTGAGGGCATGTACCCCATGCTGCCTCAAAACCCAGAGTCTGCCACCTGGGCAAAAAGAAGAACCCGAGCATGCCAGAGCAGAGAGCAGCCGAGCCGCCATGGAGGCAAGGCCACATCTGGAGCACTGTGTCCAGTTCTGGGCTGCCCGGTTCAAGAAGGACAGGGAACTGCTGGAGAGGGGACAGCAAAGGGCTATGAAGATGATCAGGGGATGGGAACACCTCTCTTACGAAGAAAGGTTGAGGGATTTGGGTCTCTTCAGTCTGGAAAAAAGATGACTAAGGGAGGATCTCATAAATACTAAAGGGGGGGTGTCAGGAGGATGGGACCAGGCTCTTTTCAGTGGTGGCCAGTGACGGGACAAGAGGTAACAGGCACAAACTTGAGCACAGGAAGTTCCATCTCAACATGAGGAGGAACTTCTTTCCTTTGAGGGTGGCAGAGCCCTGGCACAGGCTGCCCAGAGAGGTGGGGGAGTCTTCGTCTCTGCAGACATTCCAAACCCGCCTGGACGCGTTCCTGTGCCACCTGCTCTGGGTGACCCTGCTCTGGCAGGGGGTTGGACGAGATGATCTCCAGAGGTCCCTGCCAACCCCTGCCAGTCTGTGATTCTGTGGGTGGCAGCCCCCGAGGAGCTCAGCAGCACTCCCTCCCGAGGGAACCCGCCTGCTGCCACGTGGGCACCAGCCCTGGCCCCATACCGAGCTCCCTCAGGGGTTATGGGGTCCCCAGCAAATCGCCTTCTATTACCCTGCAGAGTCTGAGAAAGAATCTGGAAAACATTAGATTTAATTCAAGCAGCCAGTCTCTTTGCCTTCTGTACCATAAAATACTACAGGTAGCTAAATAAAAGGATATTGGTAGAGAGTTTTCCATTTCAAACAGATAAAATCCAGCCCAGAGTCCAAAAGAATTGTCATCTACATGGCAATCATAGAATGTGTTGGGTTGGAAGGGACCTTTAAAGGTCATCTAGTCCAACCCGCCTGCAGTAAGCAGGGACATCTTTAACTAGACCAGATTGCTCAGAGCCTCATCAAGCCTGGCCTTGAATGTCTGGCAATCTACATGCCAGACCTCCCAGGACTCACCCGTGAGACCATCACCCAGGCAGGGTGGCAATTTACCCTTAATGTGACTCCAGCAAAAGCACGAAGTGTAGTTACAAATAGTCACTTTTTGTGTAACTGCATACCCAGGATTTGCCTGTGCTGGTGGGAGCTGAATTTGGTGGCATCCAAAGCTCGGGGAACACTCCCTGCACATCGCTGGGGTGACCAAGCTGTGCCGCTCTCCAGAGCATCGTGTTACATTCTCCATACGTCTGTTCAATCAGTCTGAAACCCTCCATAAATCCAAATGCGTATGTGCATCACAACTGCTATGGATGCTGGGTTACATGAGCATATGCTCCTAACGCACAGGCTACTCTCCAGCAAGGTGAACCCATTTGTTTTCTAAATATTATGGAGTGATCAGTTCTCTTATTTGTAACAGAAGCCAAGAAAAAGCAACAAAATTATCTGTTTTCTCCCTGATATACAGCTAGTAGCAATAATCTATCATTCAATTACTACTAAGCTTTCATAACTATAAAAATACACACCACTGTATGCATAGAGTAATATCTACAATTACTGGGTAAAGCCCAGTTTGCCCTAAAAGAGTAGTTGACTGTAATTACTTGTATTTACCTAGTTGCAGTTCATCACACCCCTGACTAAGCGGGCATCAGCAGCACTTTCGTGAAGATACCTCTGAATGTGGTGGTGCACACGGAGCATTCAGTTGCCTTCGGGGAACGTGAGCACCAAGAACTAATCCTTTTAATCAGTACCCAGATGACGCCGGCCGGCTCCCAGCGTCAGCCTGTCTCTTGCCACCCTGTGTAATGTCACCCCGCAGCGAGGGAAGCCCAGCCAGCCACATCTGCAGAGCCCATGTTCATGCACCAGCATCCTCAGAGTCAGGCTCAGCCCCTGGGGAGCCACAGTCAGCGGATGAAGATCCTATGGAGAACGTGGGGTGTCAAACGAGTGGATACACGCAGCTATTTTGTAAAGCAGAAGGCAAATAATTAGGACCTTCTAAACACTCTGTAAATGGTTGTCCAGCTCTTGAGCCTCCAGCATAGGAAAGACATGGTCTGGAGCTGGTCCAGAGAAGGCCCCGGAGATGCTGGGAGGGCTGGAGCCCCTCTGCTGTGAGGACAGGCTGAGAGAGCTGGGGGGGTTCAGCCTGGAGAAGAGAAGGCTCCGGGGAGACCTTGGAGCCCCTTCCAGTCCCTCAAGGGGCTCCAGGAAAGCTGGGGAGGGACTCTGGAGCAGGGAGGGGAGCCATAGGAGGAGGGGGAATGGTCTTAAACTGGAAGAGGGGAGATTTAGATGAGATCTCAGGAAGAAATTGTTTGCTGTGAGGGTGGTGAGCCCCTGGCCCAGGTTGCCCAGAGAAGCTGTGGCTGCCCCATCCCTGGAGGTGTTCAAGGCCAGGTTGGACGGGGCTTGGAGCAACCTGGGCTGGTGGGAGGTGTCCCTGCCCAGGGCAGGGGGTGGCACTGGATGGTCTTTAAAGGTCCCTTCCAACCCAAACTATCCTATGATTCTATGCTTTAATACTCATTTCTTATAGGAGCTACTGATCTGAACCACAGGTACTCCCTTATTCAGCAGGATGTTACAGCATGGACTTTAGCCATGTACACTAAGGACAGGTTTCTCTTCTGAATCAGGGTTATAAGTAGCCCATACTAGGAATATTTTTTTTCACTGAAGTTTCATGGAATATTAAGAGCTTGAAAGCAAATTAGAAATGAAAGTTTTCTTTTACTAAATGCAAATAATTCCTTTCTTCTTGCCACTGGCCTACAAGCCTTTAATGCAGAGCTGGGTCGGCGGAGCGAGAGGTGGAGGTCTTTTCCAGTCTGCAGCTGAGCACTGGGAGCACGCTGAAGACCAACACCAAGTCACACAAAGAGCACACATGTCGTTTTCTGGGAGCCTTTATACATCAGAGTTTAAACAACTTGCTTGGTTCCTGAAACGGCTACTGGAAAAAATGCAATGGAATCAAAATAACTTAATCATTTGGGCAGAAACCCTACCGGAAATATAGAAATAAAGAGCAAACAAAGGACGGTACCAGAAGGGCCTGTTTGATTTCGAGGGTGACTCGAAAGGCCGTTCTACCCGCGCAGAGGTACCCACCATCGCACACTCCTCTGCCCCAGCCCACGACCGAGAAACTCTGTGACCTCTCTCTGCCTCTCCACCTTGTGAGTCTGCAACCATCATTTCAGCATGTATCACTCACAGTCAGTATTATTACTAGTCGTAATATTAGCCAGCTGTTTGTTGTTGTTGTTTAAAAAAAAAAAAAAAAAGACGACGATGACAACAATCATATTTAACTTTATGGACATTTTGCTGTAACAAGACTTTACCAGATGTTCTGCCCCTCGGTTGTGCATGCCACAAAAGCATGTTTTATAATGACATAAATACAAAGCAAGATGAAAGTCATGGAAATGCCTGCGTGTTCTTTTCTTAACGCAGCTGTATTTGAGATGGTTTTTGCATCTGTCGAGCATAAATCAAACGGGGGAAAACGATCCTCAGAACTAGCCCGTTCCTTGATAGTGAGTGTTTTGTGTCACACACATTAGTCGATGTCAAGAATTATTCTCCGTTATAAACTTCCACTTCCCACACTCATAAGGAGGTGAAGTTAAATGTTACTAAAGCATTCCCAACCCTGCACTGGAAAGTGCTGAGAGCTTCAGGTTTGCTACATTTATTGATCAGCATTGTGAAAGATAAGTAACAAGGACTGCTTATGAGGGATGTATGGCAGCTGCAATTCCTAATTCCTATTCCCAGCAGTGCCAAAACATACGTGAGTGGCTACAGCCAAATTTCTGACCTGGACATGAGGCTTTGTTCATGCTCTTTGGGGACATGTTAATGAATTAATAGTTGAGACGCTCGGATGAAATTTCCTCATCGGTAAATACGAATATTTATTCTGTTTAAACTTTTCGCATGGCTTGGCCAGGGCACTGGCAAGCAGGATATCATATACATGACAAACAGGCTGAAGCGATAAAAAGTGTTGCCATGTAAGCACAAAATATAGCGGCACCAGGAGAAAGAGAACCCATTTTTTTTCTGACCTTTCCAAAGCAAAGCACTACTTGCGGCGAGCCCTCGGCTGCGCGTTACCTATATCCTGTATGAATGAATTCCTTTTTTGTGTGATTGTTCAAAGCCAATATGTCCGTTTCTATAGAAGCACCCACAGGATCACCGAAAACCACATATTCAGCTCTTGTTAATGTCAGCAATGACGTACCAGAGCAAGTACTTGTTTGTCCTGAAGAAATACAGGACTTCCACCGCTCGAGCACGAGCCTGCTGCCGAACGCCTGTTCAGAAAAAAAAAAAGAAAGAAAGAAAAAAAGTTGTTGACATGAGAGGAAAAACCAGGTTTCCTGTTTGAACTCTGACAGGTACTGGAAGATATGAGTAACATCAAATCTTGGTCTGCTCTAAAGGCAGTCTGTGGTCAGGGGGTTCTCACATTTGTTTGTGTGGAACAGCTTTGAATTGTTTGCAGATACCGCGCAGAAGAAACTCAGAGATCCTTATCGGGGCACAGGGCCTGTTATGAAATATATGCATTTGTGAGCAGGTTACAGGAGATCAAAACGGCTCCAGATGACATGCCTCACATGCTGTAAAATGTGGTAGATGCTCCCGAGATACCTCTGAAAATATCACATGTCGCAGCGTTGTCGAGTACAGGCAGTGGCCACCTTTATTTCCATTTCTCGCTGCGTGGCAGGCGAAAGGAGTTTGGGGGATTTTTTTTTCCAGATCATTCTTCTTTTTTTTGTGTGTGCGTGTCAGTTTGACTGCTCAAATTAAAACTTTCCTTCATTATGATTTGCACTAACAGAACTACCCAAACAATTGCAAAAGAAACTAGATGCTGGAGAAAAATGGCTTTAAGACACCCTGGGTTTGCCCCAGCTGCATGCCACGCTCTCCCCGCGGGTGACACCACCTGGGGAACAGGGGACAATGCCAATGTGCCCATTTGCCGGCTCCTCCAAGCCGCAAACCTCCAACCTGCAGCGAGGAGAGCCAGGAGGGATTCTGCATGAGCAGTAGGGACTGGTTTGTGGCAGAAATAAAACCAAATCGATTTGGGTGGGAATGCTGTAGAACCCTCGGTGACCAGACTAGCCCCTGGATACCCAGCCCAGCCCTAAGAGGTGCTGGGGAGCATTGTCCCATTTGTAAGAGGCTTCCCAAAACAATCGACCAAAATCGCAGCTGAAAGCCTGTCTCCCTCGCCACACAGCCTGCCAGCCAACGGCACGCCGCTTCCTCCTGTCTAAAGATCAACCCCTACAAACTTCTCTTTCCTCATAACTTTGGACAAAGTCTAACCAGTTGACCAAAGACCTTCCAAGGAGCTCACCCTCCAGCCCAGGTCTCCAGGTATGAAGAGCTCAAAGGGCCCTGCTCAGCCCCTTCCTCACCACAAGCAGATCTCCGACTCCAGCACCGCACGTTTGCGATGCCTTCTCCTTTCAACCACCCCTAATGCTGCATTACAGTGCCTTTACATACACAAAACAGCTTCAATTTTCCTTACAGTCTAATGCAAGCCATCGTTTTCAAAAACTATCCGAAGAAGAGGCCTCCCAGAGCTTTGCTCAACCCAAGTCATATTGGGGGATGCAGCTAGGTCATAGCTCCGTGTTACAATTTAATAAGTGAATAACTTAAAGTTGCTGCAGCTCATTCATTGAGGCAAAACTCTCCTCAAAACCGTGGATCCCAAATTCATGCCATCAGCTCTCTTATAGCCCAGACTGAGTCCACACAAAGAGCTTCTACTGAAACCAGAGGCAGTTCCTGCGTACACACCCGATGAAGGAGACACAGTCCTTCAGGAGGAACCCTCTCCTTGGAGAACATCAACACCCTGATCCATTGCCATGAAACCACCAGACCAAGATGCTACCAGGAGATAAACTGAACTCTCCTGGGCCATGTCCTGCACAGCAATGGAGGTCCCCAGCTGATGGTGGTCCCTAGCTGGTGGGGGACAGTGCTCAGCACCACACAGTGTCAGACCTTCAAAACCATCGATTTTAGGGCTCCCTACACATCACTAACCTCAAACCCACAGCTGATGAGACGGTGGCAGTGAGCTCCTCTCAAAAACCCGTGGCACCTCCGAGCTAAATGGTTCACCTCCTTGCAGGCTGCAGAGCCAAGCTCAGGAATGGGTCACGGCTACAGAGACTCACCAACGACAATGCCGTGCAGATCTGTTACTGTTGGATTCTGCCTGTTCTCTTGGATTTTTGTCTTGGTTTTTTTAGTTTTATATTTCCAGCTGATGTGTGTGAGCCTCTTCTACTGCAGTGAACGCTCCCAGAAAGCAAGTTCTCAGCTTACATGCTGTAAGCAAATCGAAAATTAAAACCATTAGATTGAGGAAAAGAACAATTCCCTACAACAGGGCTAGCCAGTTGCAGCTAAATAACAACTCAGATTTCAGATCTGGGCTACTCCTAAACTCACTTAGCTTGCAAAATCCTTCCTCGAGCTACTTGTAGTAAACAGTAAGTTTGAAGCAGAAAACAGAAACTCAGTAAATAATTATCCCCTTAAACTACTGGGTGTCATGTCTTCATTTCTGAGATAGAACCCTTTCAGATAAATTCATGATTTTCCATATTAATTTTTGTAAATTTAGTGAAGGCATTTTTTGTTCCCCCCACAAGACCAGATGGATTTTGCCAGTTGGATTTTAACTGGTTCTTCTGGTGCAGCTCATAAATACAATACAAACAATATCTTCCCAGTGATCTGGTACTGAAATTCCCCTGAAATCACTGGGTTTATTTAATACCCGTGCTTAAGAGCGTTCCTGAATCTGCGCTATAAATCACAAGAAAAAGCTAGAGGAATCCTCCTGTCACTGAAATCATTGCCCAGTCATTTATTTGAGGATAGCAGAATTAAGCCATTAACTTTATTTTTAGTAATTCATACCAATGTCATTAGAAATGAACTTATACAATGAAAAGGTGCATAAGATAAAACCTAACAGTATAAAGAATGAAAAAAAACCAAAACAGTAGATTCATAAATAGAAATAACATCGAATTCATTCAGTATTACATGACAGCAGTGGAAAAAAAATTTTAAAATGGGAACGCTGGTTGTTCATATACAGGACCACAGCATCATAAATCTACAAGAGCGAAGGGTTTGGTTTAACTCAATACTAATCTATGGCCAATTTTTGAATAATTTTTGAAGTGAAACTGCTTAAAATAACACATTACAGATCTTTGTTCCTTTGAGTCTTCAAGTACTGATGTGAATTATTACATCCAAAAGTGCTGTCCCCATCGATTCAGCCTTGTTTTAGCAAATAATAAGACCAGGTGTGCTCATACTCTTTGCAGATTTTGAATATTAATGGACAATCAGGAAGATAATCAAATTTAACCAAGAGATAAGAAAGATTAATTCAATTAGAAATATGATTTCTGCTCATTATGTTCATTCAGCACAATTTCGTTAAGGCATTTTCCCTTTTCATTTAACTCTTCGTGCTTAAGTGCTGCTCCTAAATGTTTGGATTTTTATTTGAAGAAAATAATTACAAGGAACAGTGCTCTTAATCTTATTCAAATTTTTTTCTTTTCAACTTGTCCTTTTAGTTTGGAATTTGAGACAGTTAATAAGATGGAATAGGGCTCTGTGTGCTCTGAGCAAAAGCTTCATTTATTATACCCAGACTTTCCTGGTAACAAACAGGGAATCCAGCCCCGCTCTGCCAACCCCACCGCTTCCCTCTGAAATTCCAGCCATCAGGTGCCACACACTGTACGTGGCTCCGGCTCTGAATTAATATTTATCAGCAATATTACCCAATTTTATGTTATCAAATAGGCTGATAATCAAAATTACATGGTGGCTTATTAAAAGGAAAAAAAAAAAGGCGGGGGGGCATTTTTAAGAAAGCAACTAATTTTCAAAGTCTCTAAATCTTTTTGTCTTTTTCTCTTTTTCTTTTTTTTTTTTAATTCTATACTTTCAGAATATCTAACCACAAGCATTTGAGCAAACTAGAGAAAAGAAACTGTTGGTAATTTTCTGTAAGTTTCAAAAGGCAGCAGGATATACACGCCGTTTTATGTTTCTATCTATAGAGACCTGCAGGCAAACGTACAGTGGAACAAAGATAGACATCTCGACATATTTGTACCTGCCGTTCATGTGCCTATATGGAGATAGATTCTTAATTAGATAAGTAAACAATGGAAAGTTTTAAAATTCGTAGTTTGAGTGTACGGAACTCTTTCTCTCTTTTTCTCTCTTACTTCTTTAGTAATACATTTTTATACGCTTTCCACACGTCACAGCTGATCACAATGCATCCAGCAGTGCTGGCGTGTTCTACAGCAGCTCTGGGCTTTGACCTGCATTGAAGCACAACCAAACATAGAAAAGTGAAATAACTACCTTTGATTCGCATATTTCTTTGGCATTTAGCACGTGATTTTATTATTTTTTTTTTAGCAGAAAAATAATTTCTGAACTACTGAGTGAGGTGATTGCAACATGGAAGACCTTAAGCAGAACTAAAGCAGCAAGCAAAAATTAGACAAATATGGGTTTATCATTTAATGGGCAGGGTCTGTATGGGACCTTCGGTCACGGCTGGAGCTCCCGGAGCAGCCCTGCTCCCTGTTCTCCCCTTCTCCCTGCTGTCAAGTGAATATTCAGTGAAAACAGGACCATTCTCCAACTAATTCTAGGTGAGAAGAGTCAAACGTTTTCCAAACTGGAGAAAACAGACACCTACCAGACTACAAACCAAACCAGTCCTCCTCTTTCTTTCTTTGCCTCTCCCTGTCTTTTATTACCGTGCTGCTGCTGTGATCTAGCCCCAGGCTCCTTGCCAGCAACCGGCAGTAGCCGTTGCTGCTGCAAGATGCTTTGATACAGGACTCGGCTTCTCCACCCTGAAACCAACAGCCAGGGTCGGGTTAGGTGGTGTTACCCGTGCTTTGGCTGGAGGTTGTCCCCCATAGCCTTCACACTTCCCTGCTCGGTCCCCATGGCTCTGGGGACCATGCCCTTGGACACGTGGGGTTTTTACCAAACCTCAGAGCTCAGGTTGAGCCTGCGGTGAAGATGCTCCTTTAACACACCTAGTGCCTCAGTTTATAAAAAACTAAGCATCCATTTTGGGGGGGGGGGGGGGGGGAAAGGACTACATCAGCAGCTAGTGGGGATCAGAAAAGCTCTGGTGAGTTCAGCAGGACTACGCCAACTCACACAAGGTTCAATTTCAGACCACAGGGCTCAATTCAGAAGACACAAGAGAACCATGCACTGGTTTCCCAGCACTGCTGGAAGAGCCATTCAAATGTCCACAGAAATCAATCACTTCTAGCAAACTGAAAGGCAATTTGCTTATTTTTATTAAGCTTTCTTTGTCCCTATACTGGCAAGGATTTAAGGAAGCAAAGATATAAAACAGAAATATTTAAAAGAACATTCATTAATTTGTAATAGCTACAACATGTGTATTTTAAAACCCCATCTCTCTGGGAATCGTGTGTTAAATATCCATCCCAAAACTTAGACAATTCCAAAGAGGATATATATTTCTTTGCAACCAAACTTTAGAAATTAATGAATTGAAATAAATAAATCCAATAAAATCCAGATGATGACTCTGACTAACTTTGCTTTCTTAAAGAAATCTGATGGCTTCAAGAGTCTTTCTCCCTCACAGTCAACAGAGTTCAATTTTAACTATAGTTGGTGGTTTCTCAGTCTTTGTAACAAAGGATTAAAAAGCACAACTTTGATAATAAAACTTGTCTGTGATCTTATTTAGTGATAAGTAAAGTCCAATGAAATCATAGAATGGTTTGGGTTGGAAGGGACCTTTAATGGTCATCTAGTCCAACCCCCCCGGTATGAGCAGGGACATCTTCAACTAGATCTGGTTGCTCAGAGACCCATCCAACCTGTCCTTGAAAATGATAAAATACCATCCAATACTTTGGTACGATGAGATTATTCTGGTACAGAGAGTTTACAACCTGTTTACCTAAGCCTTCCTGGAGGTTTGAAGCAGTACTCTGAAACCTCAATACTGTTTGGACATCTAAAATAGCCTCCAAGTGTAGGACAAAATATACCATGCAACGAGGTGCACAACTAACAAGGTCAGATCCTTTAATATAACATATAATTGTGTTTCACCTTATGCAAAATACGAATTTTGAGTGTTCACTAGAAGTGAAAGTTGGCACTCAGGTGAGGCCAGCTCAGTGTCTCCTGTTTACGTCTTTCTTCAAACTTCGCAAGAGCTATAAAACCTGCAAAGATTTTGTGACAATCCCTCGCTTTATTTTATTCCAGGCTGGAGGGGCAATATAAAGCAAAAAGGAGAAAAATAAAGCAGAAAGATTAATAAAAAAAAAATCCTTACTCTTAAAAGCAAAAGGTTACTCTTAGGTTGCAAATGTCACTTTTCAGTTGATGAATTTCTCATTCCTAGCAAATGTTTCTGTGATTTTCACTTTCAGGGTCTCTGTTGTGTAAATATTTTAATTTTGGCCACAATAGAGGCTGTTTGTAACCCCTTGATGTGTTCCTGGGGCTCCTATTGATGCCATTTCAGGATTCTCTGTCGCATCACATTACTCGCTAATTTTATCACTATCAGTTTTATCCAGTCTATTGTGTGGCTGGTAAAATTGAAAGCAGCACCTGAAATACAATTCTAGGAAATCACCGTGGAATTTCACCTCCAGATTTCAACACTGACTCTCCGGTAGCTGGAAATCCAGGCTAAAAGCAATAATTCTGTTCCTGCAATATAATAAAAGTGTGTAAGTGGTTGTAAGTACTGCTATTTTTAGCCAGTACAAAGCTTCCGCTTCCCCAAACCAAAAAAAAAAAAAAAAAAAAAAGAGGCAGAAATGAATGAGAATCATCTGCAAAGTCTGAGCTTCTACAGTCCTCCAAGTGTGTTCGCTCTAAGTCCTTTTTGAGAGTTGGGTTGATTCCAGTTTTCTGGCTAAAATCCACATCAGCTTCATACCCCAGGGTGGTAAAACATCATTGCTTTTTAGCTTTGTGGCTATGATCCAGCTCCCAGCCACCCGTCTTTCTTGGGTCATCAGAATTTACCTTGACTTTCTGCTTCTAATCCTGGTTCTCACCTGGCCGCAGCACTGAACCCCGTGCCCAAACCCAAATCATGCCTTCCCCAGAAGCTGCTATCTACGGTACAGGATTTCCCAGACAGGATTGTGCAAATGCATATATGCATTGTAAAAAAAAAAAAAAAAAAAAAAAACACACTACTCTGAATGCAAACTTTCCTAAACCCTTTGATGACAGCAATAGAAAGTGGGACTGCAAGCGCTGATGCGATGCTGCTTACTTGCATTTCTCATTATTGTAACAAGCACTCAGTCTACAGGCTCTAGAAACCAAACAGCAGCCAGGGACTAATTCTCCTCTGATTGCTACCCTGCTGCTGATAAAATGTTACAGCACAGACAAATTCTGCCTTCAGACTTTTATATAGACACACGTACGCAAAAGGCACCGACGGCACCGCTTTTCATAGCGATTCACAGGACAAGACAGGAGGCAGAGCGTTTATCTGTTGGAGGAAAATGCTGCACCAAACCAGCACCACCACAGCACCTTTAGCTGAACGGGAGCAGAATGCACAAGCAAAGAGGAGAACAGGAGAGAAGCTGCATGGCATTGGGTCCCAAAGACACACAGAGCCCACGGCTCCATCGTCCCCTGCTGCTGGTGGAGCCCACGGCTCCTGCCCCGCAGAGAACTGGGCAGTTCCCCCTACGGCACCCATGACGTGCTCACTGCCCAGACAGGAGAAAGTCAATTTTCAAAACAGAAACTCTAAAACGTGGAAGGCTGGCACACAACCACTGGCATTTCAGAGAGACAGCAGTTTGTTTGGTTTAGTTTTGCTAAATTTGTTGTATTTCTGTTTTGTTTTTATTCTGCTCCTCCTCCTCTCTCTCTCTCTTTCAGGTCCTGTGTTATAATTATTACCTAACTGGAAAGGGCTTTCTCTAAACATTTCCAAGTAGCCTTTGGAAGGCTATCTTTCCACAGCCCTCAAAGTTTCTACAGAAATCTATTTTCCCCTCCTATCTTGACAATCTTTTTGCTTCAACAGTATATTTTCTTCTTTCTCTGCTCTTCTTTTTTAACAGCCCTTGACATGGCCAGGAGCTACCAGGCAGAGAGTTTCCATTGACTTCATTGTGCTTTGCTTCACACTTTACATTCAAAAGTTTTCTGCCCCTTCTCATCTTCAGATCCCTTTACCGCAATGCTTCCTACCCACACAGAAGCTAGTTTGTATGAGCTGGAAATCTCGTGATACTGTGGCTCTCAGGTTGTTTCCAGTTCCCAAAGAAGGCAATGTTTTTGCCCTCAGGGGGTTTCAGTAACTCCCATTCTGAACTGGCAACAAACATAATTTTTCAGGCACAAAAGAGCCTCAGATTTGGTCAGATTTAGATAGAGCAGACAGGGGTAGTTGGCCACTTCTAGCCCTATCGATTTCATAAGGTTTGAGCAATTCTTCAGCATGGGTGCCAAAGTGGCTACCCCTTCCCAGGAACCTGGGGATCTAGCCATACCCAGAAGGCGAACGTCAACAACTCATTATCAAGTTGATTCATCAAAGTTCTGCAGGAAACTGTCTCGGATCCAATTCTGTTCAACGTTTTCCCCTGAAATCGGGGATGATAAAACAGAAAGGACATGTTTAGATTTGCAGATGATGCGAATGTGGAAGCCACTGCAAACATATCAGAGAACAAGACTGAAGTTCAACTTGATCTTTATGGTAGAAATAAAAACGGATTAAGTTCAATATGGATAAGTATCATAAATGAAAGGAGCAAGCACTATCACCTGCAGATGCACATTGTGAAAGGGTTACAGTGAATAGGAGTCAATAATTGCAGGTTGTTTCAAAAAAAGTGACTATGCAGTATTTCCTGTAGGGCACACGATGAAATGCATTAGCGGTGTTTGGTACCAGTGCAGTCCCAGCTGTGCCAACCAGCCACGTCGGGGTTTCAATTTCAAGGAAGTTATGGAGCAGTTGGAGAGAGTGCCAAAGTCAGAGAGGAATGATCAGGCAACATGAAAAATACGGCCCTTAGAAGAGGACTAAGAAAATCGAGGTTTCTGAGCTCAGCTTGACACTGAGCCCCTGCTCACCAGCAAGGGAACGATACAATCACAGTCGTAAAAGGCATCTAAACAAGAAAATAGTTTATTGGACACATCCATAGATGATATAATGAGGTGGACAGGCAAACTTTCTCAAGAAAAACTTTGATGAGACTTTAAGAATACCCTTTAGGGAGAGAGCAGCACTGGAACAGGCTGATCGGAGAAGCTGTAGAGCTCCCATCATGGGAAGTCTTTAAGAATAGATTAAAAAGTTTTTCACTAGAACGAAAAAAGGCAGTTTTTCCTGGAGTGGTTCAGGGGATGGGTCAGAAAACTTGAGAATTCTTTTCCTTGCTTATTAAACAGGTAGCTACGGTTAGGTTCTCTGGGAAGATCAAAGCAAACACTTAACCAAGCACAATGCAACTGCAGATTCATGGATGTTGTAATGATACAATTTTCTGGATTTTTAAACCCTCAACAACAGTTAGTGGCCAACCTTGCCCAGAAGGTCCACAGAAATGATGCAATACCAGTCTGCTGACAGAGATCTACGGTGGGAACAGGGAAGAGTCCACCTTGATTGCTTTTCACTTCCAAACCCACACGATTCTCCAGGAACTGGCTTGGCTTGAGCCAGAAGGATGGAGCTCCACTGACAAAGTACTTTTCCACAGAAGGATCTCCATGGTGCACTTGGGCTCATATTTTCTGTTTTAGCCTTTGTCTAACAACAACAACAAAAAAACCCAACCATTGACAGATCTCTCAGATCTTATGTCATCCTGTTTCCACTCCCACCCACCATCTGGCTGTCCCTTACCCTCTCCCACCACCTTCAGAAGCTCCTCCAACAATAAAACATCTCAGCATTGACAAGAACATTAAGATTTTGTCAATTATAGAGAGGTCATTTCTGAGACCAGCTTTTCCAAGCACTAAGAGAGAAGAATAAATTACGTAGCAAAAGGATGAGTAACAATAACTGCTAAACAGGGAGCAGAATGAATTCCTTTTCTGCATGTTCTTTGAGTGAAGCGACTGCTGTCCCAGGAGTTCCTGCCTTCCGCCTGTATCCTTCCCTTATTCTTCTCAGCATTGGTCAAAGCAAAGGTAAACAACCAACGGAACATCCCGCGCTTCAACCAGGAGCAAGACATTGTAATCCTAAACCCTGGGCCAAATCCTCACGTTACGCCAATGATTTATCCCAAAGGAGGATCTGGCCACCCGTTTCAGTCACCGTCTGGCGTATTGTTCACACACACTGTGTGCGTGAGGTTCACTCAGGTTTTGCTCCCTTAACTAGCTTGATATTTACTTACACAATTATTTCATGTAAACTTATTGTTCAAGCCTTTTCTTTTGTTCTTGTAAAGACTAACTTTCTAGAAAGACGCTCAGCCGGCAAAACATTTTGAAATATAGTTCTCTGGTGGTCTATTTTCAGAAGTGAAATACTTGGTGGTCACTGTATTTCACTACTAGCATTTAGTGGTTTTAAAAGTTGTTTTCTGTTCTACATATTAACATAATTTGTTTACTATAAAAAGACTCTTAAACATATATTTCTCCAATCTTCCTTGGCCATTACAGAACGAAACCTGAACGTTATATCAAAGAGACTAAGGCAAAGTCAAGTCTCAAAATGTTCTTACCCCAAACCAAGTTGACTTGCAGATTCTAACTGCTTATTTTCCAGATAAGCTTAAAAGCCCTTAAAACACCACCACAGACACATACACCACACCCCATCAGAAATGCATCGCATTCCATTATTGTCGCAAGAAATACCATAATAGCAGGAATCCCAGCACGTAGGAGACAGACACACTGAAAGCACAGACTCTGGTCTTCTGCAGACAATATCGATGGAGAATAAACAGCGATGTTAAAAGTTGTATGACTTATAGCTGTGTCTCAGCAACTGCTCCTGCTCTCTGCTCCTGCCTGCAAAAGAACCAAGCAAGAAAGATCTCAGACACTAGAGGAGTCTTCAGAAAAGGATTTTTAAGCGCTCAGGAAAAAACTCTCCTCTTCCCTCATCAGTCATGTTTGCCACTAATGTTTTATTCTGGGTAAATATTTAACTGCAGGTAGTGTTTGACATGCCACCCTCCCGTTTACAGAGTATCTGGTTACACAGTGGGACACGGTATTTTCCCTCGTCGTGAAAGCTTCCTTAAATAATAGAGGGGGAATCAGCCAGGTCTGTACCCAAAACACGACCTCCGTGGGTTGCGTGTACATGGGCAGGGGAGAGAATAATGTCAGGAAGGCAGCACGAGTGGTTCAGAAGTCATCATAAAATAGTATTGAGAAATGGGAAGCAGCTCAGAGCAGGGCTAGCAAAATAATGAAGAGCCTGAGGGAAGGGATGGTGGAGGAAAGATTAGAGGAATTGCATATGTATATCTTTGACCAAAGGAAACAGTCGAGGGATATCTGACAGGTATCAGCTTTACAGAGAGGAGGGAAGCGTTCAGGATGGGATAGGATGGATAACTGCGAGCGATTATAGGAAAGTGAATAAAAAGAAATTTAGACTCAGTATGAAGAAAGAAAATTAAAGAAGAAAATTAGAATATGAAATAGTTTAGGGGCAAAAGGGTCATTTGTAGAAATTCTCCTTCACTGGAGAATTCAAAAGCAAGAACGATAAAGCCCTAATAAATATTCGGCAAGGAGAATCTTCCTTTGTGAAGTAGGAAAATTGTCTACGTGACCCGCTAGTGCTTTGCCAGCTCTAAGATCTAGTGCTCTATTTATACCTGACCACATTATGGAATACGATGCAGTAAAGTCTAACGCACTCGCTTTTAGGGGAGCCTTTTCTTGATATCTCTGCTTCCACGTGGCCGGTCTCTGACGCAGTTCCGCAGACTCAAGCTTTTGTTGTGCTCCGGGACACTTGACCACTACTGCTGGTGGCAGCAGGAGCCAAGTATAAGCGGCGTTACTCTGAGTAACAACCAAAGAGCAGGGAGAGCCGCCAGATGCTGCCCTCTCCCTGGAAGGCTAAAACACTGGAGCAATGAATGCCACTAGATTATTCTCCTTTTGCCAGAGTTTACATCTAGGACACAAACAACACAATAGTCTCGCCCTGACATTTGTTTCAATAAACACCGGGAGAGCTTCCAAAAAAGCCTGTTGCAAACAGTTATGAAAACTAACCAAGCCATTGAACTGTTATATAAATGATCTCCCAAGCCTTCATTATTATGGTTACTATTGGACAATAACAAGACTTTGAGGGGCTTCCACAATAGCAAAGTCTTGTTTGTGATCCCAGAGGCTTCTGGCTCGTTCTCTTCTATTCAAGCACACCAGAACTTGTCCCGCTCGGTCTGAATTGCAAGACACTGTGGGGTTAAAACCAAGCATTGCATCAAGATTAAATACATCTGTTATGAAAATCTTCTCTGGTTTGCATACATGATTCAATAAAGAGTCTTAGCAGGATAATTGTTTTGCCCAGGTTATTAACCAGAATTTTCTTTACTTTTTTTTTTAATTATTATTACTCCTCAGAATAATGTTTAAGGTAAACAACTCATAATTGTGCAAGAATTGCATTAAGTGGAATGCTCTATCCTGAATGTCCGTTCCCGGATATTATATTCTATTACCAAAAAGTCATCCTTGCGTTAGGAAGTTAATGTTGTGTTTCAAGAAGCTAAAGCAGACAGCGCATGTATGCGAAACATTAAAAAAAAAAACCACTGGAAATTAAGTCCTGAATATCAGAGGCGATGTCAAAGTGCAAATTAGGTTTGTACAAGACCAGAACTCATTGAAGGCATTGCCAGAGAGAAGCAGGGAGATTTGCGCTTTGCTCCTTGATCGCTGGAAGCCGGGGCGGCTCCTGCACCCCCCTGAGCAGAGCTCCCACGCTGCCAGCGGTGTCCCTCAGGCGGGGGCCACCCCGAGCCCTGCCACACGCTCGCCTCGAACACCCGCTGTGGGAAACGGGCCGTGACAAGCGGTAGGATCGCTCCCAAAGGAAGCCGTGGCCACCAACGCGCCTCCCCGGGGTCCTTCAGCCTGATAGCCCAGGTGGGAAAGAGCCCGGCGGCGGGCGGGAGGCAGCGCCCGCCGCCGGCCGCCAGGGGGCGCCGCAATGTCCCCCCCGTCCCCCCCCCCGCAGCCTCTGCCCCGGCGACGAAGGGACAGGGAGGGAGACAAGGGGACCGGGCGGAGGACGGACAAGGGGGGCTCCGGCAACACCTGAAAAGGCAATTAGCAATTAGCCCTCGCATCGGGAGCGGGGTGACTGGCGGCGGCGCCAGCCCGCGGGCCCGTCCCAGCACAGCCCGGGTGGCTCGAGCGTTGACATTCGCTTTTGTAGTTAACTGGGATCATATTTAGGCCTTTAAATAAATAGCTGGATTTTGAGGTTTGTATTTGTATTTTGAGATAAAGGCGTGGGTGGGTTCAGGGTAAGCAGGGTGGAAAATGGGTTTCAGGACGCTCAGATGAACTTTATTCCTATTGCATCAGGCTCTCAAATAGCTGGCACTAGCCTGGCAAGAAGCACACACACAAGCACATACACACATATATGTATATATATACACACATACACAGGATATATATAGCACATGCACACACAAAGAGTAATTTGTGACATTTTCTGGGGGGAAAAAAAAAAAAAAGAGTGAATTGACTTCTTCCCAGGTGATATGGAAGATGTAAAATGCTTGAGAGAAAGAGAAGCTTGAAAATTATGGTCAAAGAAGGAACAAGAGGCATAAAGTGGGACTAATGTAGACTTTAAAAGCCAACAGCCAAAACAGTAATGCTCAAAATTCCCATCCATTTGCAGGTGATGAAATACCCAAAGCCTGTCTGCCTAGGCCAAAAGCATCTCAGAATCTAGTTCAGATCTAAGTCCTCGAAAGCCACATGACACGGATTGTTATTATTTTTTCCTGAAAGGCTGGATCCAGGACAGTTGTTGGAATATTCTTGCCAGATCAGGTAGCGGCAGCATTCTTCTCTTTTCCATAGAAAAGTGCAAAGGTTAGGATACGGGTTCAGGATGCCAGGATGGGGGGGCCGTACCCCTCATCTCCATGGGCAGCATCCCGGGTACCAAACTGCAGGTCTCATGTGCCACGGAATCCTGCTCTTGTTTTTCCCTTACCTAGCGCGGAACATTTCCAGACTGATTGGACTGGAGAAAGGGACTGTGTAGCTCTGGGATAAGACTCTTATTCCTGCTATTCATCTTGGAGCTTTAAAGAAAGAGCATTTCTCCCAACGGAGGATTGCTGCAGAGAGATTTAACCTCTGAACTACTCTGAACTGAAGGGCTCCTGCGCCCTGTCCTGTGTTCAGGGAAAACTGCCAGTTTGCAAAAAAAACAATCCATCACAAGCGTTGCTGGAGAAGTCCTACAAGTTTCAGCCCTTCCGCACAGACAGGCGGAACTTTGCCTACTCGGCAAATCCTGACGGGGCAGAGGTGTTAAACAACTACCCGAAACCCGGTGTCGCAACACTCCCCGTCCTTGCTCAACTGCCACCTGACCTTAGAGGCTTCTGGAGCCAGCTGATGTCTCTCCTGTCAAATTTAGCTTGCCCCAGAACTTGAATGACACAAGAAGGTGTCCTGCAGTGCTCCGGAGAGACCCACTTCCAAACCATGTTTTGTTAAGGGTAATTAGCTGAGTAGCCATAAGGGATGAGATAGATAACTGGGAAAGCCGCAGCCGAAGCTGAGAGTGACCACTAGTCAGCATCGCAGGCTTTCGACAGCAGACGCATTGTTTTCTGCTATGTGGACAAACAGGTTGGACTAATTACCACATATAATCATTATTATTTATGCTCTACAGACATCAGAGTTTTGTCTTTAAATGAATTTGGGGGGGGGTGGGGGGGAAATAATCACAAAGCTGAATAATCCCTTTAATTATACGCTTAAAAATCCTGAATGGAAGAAATTAAGAGACACAAAGGAACAAACATAAACTAATTATTCCTTGTTTTGCAGCTAACGTATTTCTATGGTAACCACTATGGTCTTCGAAGAAATTAAATGATTTTTTTTAAAATCAGTTCATCAGGAAAGTCACCCAGTAAAGCCACAAAACAAAAATCTTTCAAATAAGTTTAGAGATGAAGGAGAAAAGCATGCGTTTTCCCAGCTGTTGATCATTAGGGCTATGAAACTACGTTTTCCTTAAAACCACTGAGCAGATTCTCTCTTACATGCTGTGTGGGGAGCTTGGTGGGTATGTGCATGGGCACACGGGCACAAATATATAGAGAAGCAAGGAGAGAGATTACTTTTATTCTGTATACCATGTGTCACTATGGCAGCGAACAGGAGGCAAGAATGTATGTTTTAATGCACTTTCTGCTCACATACTCTTTTTTTTTTTTTTTTGAGATTGAAAGCTTCCAACCTAATTCTTACACCACCTCAGTTTTCCTGTGCCACTTGAAGTAGATTGTTAAGTATTGATTTAATGTGGAGTGTCCCAGCTCTGTCTCTCCAGTACAAGCAAAAGCGTGTCAGGTAAGCAAAAAAAAAAAGTTATACAATTTTTGTAGGTCAACAACACATGGAAAGTGGTGCAGTACTCAGTAAAGACCAAGTTTACACATTTTTTTGCCCTTGAAACATAGCGAATTAATCAAAACCATGCACTTAAAACCTAAACCAGCCTGTCACCAGCTTTACATTATTAAACTTGAGCTCAGGGGGTGCAATGCCAGAGGAATAATTCAAGCAGAATGGTCCACGAAGCAGGCAGATCCTGCCTCTGTGGGAGGTTCACTTCAGGCTGTGCAGAGCTCGTTCGCCAAAAAGACAGTTCATGCAAACATGCCTTACTCTTCATTTGACCACACCACCAAAACCAATGGTTTCCCCTATCGCATCTGTGGCCATGCTGGCAGCTACAGATAAAGAAGTTAACTGAACAGGCTCATACGAAGGGATCCTCAGGTTTCAGTTAGGAGGAAAGTCCCTGCAGTTGAAGCTGAGGAACACGGTTCAAAGTTTTTTCACAGAATTCAGAATTTTTTCCTCCCTTTGGGCTCTGCATGGCACTTTTACAGTCACACTCTCCATGTCTACCTTCCTTCATTGCTGCGATCAAAACAGGAACTTTACTGCAGAAAACAGTAAATTGAATGCTGGACGTGATCTGTCTCTCTGCGCTGGGATGAATAGTCACAAACAGGGGAAATACCAAGAAAATTCAGTGTCAGCAGAGGCTAAAAGGCTGCCCAGCTCCCCTCTGTATGGCTTTCTACCCAACAGCCATCTTCAGCTTTTCCATTTCTCTTGGATGGTTTTTGCCACAGCTTTGTAAAGGCGTAAAGACAGGTCACACATCCCAGACACCGTCCAGCAAGAGATTCATTACTGCCTTTGGTTAACATAAGATTATTAATATTCTTAATAATAGCAATAACAGCTCCTATTAAGACATCCTGCTGGCTTCGGAGAACAGGTTTCTATTTTCCTCAGGTTCTAATTTTAGAAGCTTCTGGGGACTATGTAAACATGAGAGCCAGCAACAAACGAGAGAACCATATAGATTATTTGCTGAAAGCATGGGGTGGGTGATCAGATCCAAATATCCTGCTACACTGAAGTCGCTGCCCTGGACTCACACAGATCTGCTGAACAGAAAGTGCAGCACAGGACTATCATGGGTCTGATGGGGCTGCTGCTAAAGAGAGGACCTTTCCCACCTATTTCACTGGGAGACAGCAAACTCGGGACAGATAGAAGTGTACTGGGAGCGACCAAGACTATCAGGGGAAAGGCAGAGGGGAATATATCTCTGAAGTCAAGCCTATTCGTGTTCCATTTTTCTTTTTCATTAATCCAGTAAAAATATCAAAAACTACACAAAAATTTGCATCACACGGACAAAAGAGCTGAAAAAACTTTACGAGCCCTTTTTGGCTCTTGATTCTACAAAGCACTTAAGCAGAAGCTTAATTTACTGCAGGTAAGTAGTATGTGGCTCCAGTGGGACTATGTATCTGATTAAAGAATAAATGTAATTGTCTCTCTAGATCAATGTCAGAATTTATTCCTCCTTGAGTATCAGATGGATCCTTGTAGTTTCTTCGATAAACTCATGCAGTGCAAAACATTAAGTGACCCAACCTATGAAACTATACACACGCCCTACTGGAAACCTATACCCAGATACACATTAACATCACTGTTCAAGTATTTCATTTCTATTACATTTCCTGGTTAAATAAACTCCATGCTTTTTTTTCATAAGTCTATATAAAGAGCTCATAAAAGCAACCCCTCTCCTTTTCTAATATCATCTTGACAAATTCCAGACCAAAAGAAAACACACTTATCAGGTCAGATCCCTTCAACAGGACAAGTTTCCAAGACCCTGGAAAATTAACTTAAGGTATTTAGAAGAATACAATAATTTTGTAGACTAGCTATAGGGCATAAAATCAGATAGTGGAGTTGATTGTGTTGATAGCTGCTGCTTTGGACACATGTTTCTTTATCTGCACTTCAAGGACCTTTATTCACTAGAGTCTGAAAGTTAGCGCATCCAGCAGAGGTATGATTTAATGGCCTTCACGGCCAACAGTGACCCTACAGGAAGAATAAATGAGTATGTGTTGTTAGCTGAAGGCGAAGGCATGTTTTGCACACATGATGTCACTCTTGCAACTCAGGAAGAACTAATTGCTCGGCTTGTTGTAAAGTCTCATACTCGTTGGGTTCACTTGCAAATTATAGTCGTCTGGAGAGCTACAGTATGTCATCAGCACACAACAATGTTGTCTGAAGCGTAATTAATATCTGTCTTTCTTTTCAAGTTCCTTATTTACCCTCTTTCCCCCATGACAAATATGTTAATGACCTCTCCAAAACCCACAAGTTGTCATTTTCAAAGAGCCCCCGTCTTTCTGCCTTGAGCTGAACACTTTAGACTAAATCACGGTGAGCCTGTTCTTGCCCCCATTAAAGCTATTGAGGGTTTTGTCAGTGACTTCAGCGTAAGCAAACTCTCACAGGCTGTAATGGCAGCGGGACCACAGACCTATTTTTCTTCGCACCTTCAGCCAGGGGAAAAAAAAAAAAACAAAACCCGACACACCAAACAAACAATAGGCAGGGATTGTCTTACAATTTTGCAGGATTTTGAGTTGAATCAGGTGCCCAGAGCAACATGAGGATCATCAAACCATCCAGTCTTATGGGTTGCAACGTTTGTATTGGATTACAGAGTCCTAAAAGGCAACTACTTTTGCCTTTGGTTTTGATTTTGAGAATGGGGTTTCTATCTTTGAGTTTATTTTCAGTGATATTATCTGCTAACCTGATTCTCTTTTAAGTACTTATCTGCAAAGGGTAAAGTACTGCCCAGAGTTTAATATAGTTGCATGTGAAAATAAACACACAGAACATGTATAACAGCGACAGCAATAACTGTACTGGTAGCCCAGACCATTACCAGTGAACATTTTGATACCAGCGTATAAAATACTGCTCACACTCATACAAGGACTTGGATAATTCTGAATGTATGCCCATTTTTTTGCGTGCGTCTTTACAAATGACTCAGATTTACAAATAATAAATGCATTTACACTAAAACCAGAAATAGCGTCTCCTATATTTAATTACACATATCTGTATTCTACTTTTCCTTTTTTATTTAAAAAAAAAAATCCCCTGATTAAATCATCTGTCATGCAGCAGAAATCTCTGTACAACAACAACAAAAAAAGTACTATTTCCACTACTACATAGCTGCTAGTTTCAGATGTGAATAAAGCATGTCCCTTTCGAAGATTCAAACACATGGCAAGTCCCTATGCTGTATTTATCAAGTTTTCACATGTTTCTATCCTTCCACAATTAGCAAGGTAGATCTTCTGGAATTCTTACTGTATTACTAATATGAATGTACTTGCAGGTAAGAAGCTATAAGATACATTATAGATTTCTTCTTCTTTTGTACATAGCGCTGTATAATAGAGGTTCAGACACCTATTTTTTTTCGAGAACACCTGGCCGTACCTGCTTTCAGTGTTAGCTGATACTTGGTGCACCACTTGCAGACCCTCTTGGGGGTCACGGCTGCAAGCAGATATTCATATCTAATTCCAGCTCTGCCTCAGCAGCATTACAGCCGCATCCATAGCGGTGCATTTGAGGGTGAGCTTGGTATCTGAGAGACACTGGGTACTCCTGTGCTCTCAGCTAAGTAGGGGTAAATTTTACCTTGACTGGAGCACCTTTTTCTAAGCATCTTTTCCCCAGTCAGGAGCATTATACCATCCTATGAGGTTTCCAATGAGAGCACTGGCGCCAGTCTTCCAACAGGGATCTGCAAACCCAGACTATCCTGTAAGTGTAAGACGCACGCAGAGCCCACACCTACCCCTTAGGCTGAAGACCATGATCCAGGGTCTCAGTCCTGCTGACCAGAGGTGGAAGGAAGCTGATGGTCTGCGAGCACTAAGGTACCATATCCTACAAGCCATCTGCCATTTACATTTTTAAAAGGCTTTTATGTTACATAGGTAGAGCAGCATAAAGGGAGCACAGAATATAAACACTGCTGAATAACAGGAAAAATCTGTTCCAGCAGGACAGGATTTCTTTTTTTAATGACTTATATTGATTCTCATTCCACCATGGTTTAGATGTGTTTCTTCAGCATTATGTTAAAACCCTCCTACATTCATCATTTAACAAAGATAACCCGTCTGCATTTAAAAGCATTTATAAGCTTCTAAAGTCTGGCAGACTTAGTAGCAAGTCCAATGGATTCTAATGATCTACTCTTCTAACAATAAATGGACAGTTCTTAGAATAGGGGCTATGATTCAGGATTCTTGGGTTCTGGTCTTTGTTTTGCAATACCATCGCTGCCAAGCTACATTTGACACCTCTGTGCCCCAGCTTGCCTAGTTCATAAATGGGCCCAGCAACACCTCTGTCACATGGTGTTAAAAGGTTTAGTTAATTACTGCTCATAAATCATATTGAGAGCCTTGGAAATGAGAAATATATATATATGCAAAGTAGTTTTGATGTTGTAATAGAATTGCATTGCTGTCAGATGCAGCATTTAAAATTAAATTCGTAGGAGATTCATATTTCTTGTATCGTTTTGCTAATGATTAGCATTAAGGATTACTTCCAGAATATTCAAAACCTAGGTACATTTGTGCAGTTTAAGAGGACGCTACTCATGACAATCACAGAGGAAGATACTGGAATAGGAACAACTTTCTTTCTCTACGCATTTCCCATTGAAGTGGAGTGAGTTTTGCATTCATTTCAAGGGCTGTGGAACCCAAATCTATTCACCATTCCTAATCAACCTTGAAAAGCAACACTGCCACTTTATAAGACACAAATCCTACCTTTAATAGCTCAGTTACAAACAAATGCTTCTCCTCCCTCCTCTTAACAAGCACGTTGGCTGACTGAAGGATTTAAAATTAGGCACCTTCACTTAGTGAAGTGTTTTGAGATCTGCCAAGTACAAAGTAGAGCGTTAAGATTACCGTTTTCACTTTGATTTTTTTTTTTTCCCCCATGAATTACTTGCTATCAACTACAGCTGCTTTGTGGACAAGAAGCAGATAAGGGGTTTAGGAACGAGTGCTGTACCTTACACAGTATCATATGCACAAATGTAGTTTGCAGTAGCATAAATAGGATCAAGCTATGAAGTTCAGATTAGATGAGAAATTCCTTATTTAGACTTCAATGATTTTCAAAGCCTCATTTTTCCTTCTGCCCACTAGAAAGACATGGGAACATTACAAACTTTCAATCCATGGCCAGAATTCAACAGAATCCAGTAAAGCTGTCTTTACTTGGATTTTTGGCTCAATTTCAGCTCTAAGACAGAACCAAAGTAGATAATTTCTGGGACTCTTCCACGTCGCAGTGAAGCAGCATGAAAAGCAATAAAGATTCACCAATGGAGGTGCCTATAGCAACATGACTCCACTCCTACACATTTCTCCCACTGCTCCCGCAGGTTGGACACTCCCTGTGCTCCAGGCAAACGGCATACGCGACCACAAGTGGACCTTCGGAGGAGAGAGGACTTGAATCCCTGCTGAGCTGTTCCATCCTGGTACGATTTCTAACCACACAACTACGACAAAATCCCAGACGATGAGACCTTTTGAGACTCATCCCTCACCCCTACCCGGGGCACCAGGGAACACGAGCTCCATTCCCAGAGCAGCTTACTCAGTCTGTCCTACAACTCATGTCAAACAGGCAGGTGAAAGATTAATCTTTTATTTAACCATTTCGAATTGAACTATTTCTGGTTCTTTCACAGACTGGGTGCGCTTCACCAAGGAAACCTGAGGCTTGCTACGAGGATTTTTTTTTTTTCTTAAATCCTGTATGTGGAAAAATAAAAAAGTGACTAGCGAGCTGGGAAATATTTAGTATGCTTCACAAAATGAACCTGATGTCTTAGTGATAGTATGACAACTTCCCTTTGGTGCTAAATTTCGGCTTAACAGAAAAACAAGTGCATCTTAACATTTTAGTAGCCTCATTTGTTCACCATATGAACAAATCAAGCCACAAGAATAGTTTGCAATTTATTTATTTCTTGCTTGAAACAATGTGCTGGATTGTCCAAATTCCGACCTGAATCTGAAGCAACCAGGTTCTACAAGAAGGGGCCTGGACACTGAGTAGAACCATCTATGTGCTAGAGAATGTAAATAGGGAGACAGGTAACATAAATAATACATGACTGCAGGATCTGGCCCTCATTTGGGGGCAGAACACTGAAACTATAATTGCTCTTGCAATGAATAGCTGATGAATGAAAACAATTAGTCATTTTATTTAAGCTGTTGTTAGTTCTGCCAACGCAAGTTTACAAAAGTCGTTAGTCAGACTCCACACAGAAAAAAAATAGATTTGATTTTTAAAAAAATCATGAGATTCAAAAAAGGCCCAAAACTGATAGAAATGTTCAGGATTTCTCTTCCTTTCTGGTTGAAACATCAGGGTCCTTTTTTTCCCCCCCCACACTTTTCTTTGGAGCCATCAGAACTAGAATTTTTAGGTTGTTTTTTTGTGTGGGTTTTTTTTTTGGTTGTTTGTTTTGTTGTTTTTTTTTTTTTTTAAAACAAGACAGAAAGCAAGTAAAGCCTTGGGTCTGCAGGAGCAAGGATTTTCTAGATTCCACCAAGACCGAGGATAAATTTTGGACGGTAGGAGCCATGCAGGACTGGGCCATGCAGGGGAGCGAGGCGCAGCGCCAGCAGAGGCATGGCCTCCTCCGGGGGTGTGGAAGGAAGCCAAGGTGAGCACCATGGCAGCACAAGGAGGGGGAAAAGCTGGCTCAGCTCATCCCAGAGCAAGACAGAGGGACATGGCTGTCCCTGAGCTGCCTCCTCGGCCGGCCCTGCAGGGACAGGTGGCTCCTCAGCAAGTGCCAGCCTCCCACTGAGCACCCACAGGCCTGCCAGCCAACCCCACAGCGTCAAAACCAGCAAGAAACACTTCTCTTTTCTGCATTTAACCTTCTCTGGTTTGAAGGTTTGGAGAAACAGGGCTGCCAGGAGCCTGTATGTTCTCAGTCTTCCTCCTGCCTGGCCATCAGCCATTTTGTCTTCCCGCTCAGGGAGTGGCAGGAACCAGGCCGGAGGGGAAGGGCAGCCATTTTGCTGGCCTCAGCCCCAAGCACAGGCCTGTAAGGAAGGCATCGACCATCCCAGCTGGATCCAAATGGCTGCGGGCAACCTGTCCGAGGCAGGTTAACGACAGACACCATTGCCTGGCACCACTGGGTACTCAAGCCCCACCACAAGACCCGCCTGGAGATGGCGGAGTGCTGCTGCCACAGCACAGCTACCACCAGCACAAGGCTGACCCCAGGCCCAGTCAGGAATTTCTTGCTCCATTAAGACACAAACACTGACTGCAAAGTGCAGGCAGACATTTTATGACCCAAACACTCAGTGCCTGAGGAGGAGACAGGCGAGAGTGGCTTAGCAAGGGAACAGGACAGCCATGGCTCAGAGCCAGCACAGGTCTTGGGATACCAACGGCCTCGCCATTGCTGAGACGCTTTCAGCATCAGGAACGAGAATCAGGCAGAAACTTTGTGCTTTCCAATACCTATAAACAGAAGCGTTTAAGATACTTTTCCCAGGGACATGAGGTAGCGGCTCCAGGTTTGCCTCACAGCTATTCGTCACATCAGAAGTTCACAAGTTTACAAGCTTATCCTGAGCGACAGCGTAAAGCCAGCTGAAGAAGAGCACGTGCTGCTTTTATTATTACGTCTAAAAAAAAAGCCCAAAATGTACCAACCCAGATATTTTGAATTGCTGAAGTGCCACTGACAGATGGGAAACAAAGTGCATGACCAGATTCTGTTGGAGGTTCAAAGGGACCACATCCCAAACGCCATCTGGATACAGTCATGCATTTGTTTAACCAGGAGGAAGGAAAAATATTTCCTAACAGAAATTTATGTTTCATTGACAAGATGATCTTGATGTAGTCTCTAGATGGTCAGCTCTACATGATCTATCGTCAGTATTGCCCTGGATGTTCCAGTCTCCTTTCTTTTCACCTCTAAACTTAGTATTTGAGAGACATTGTTCTCCTATTTTCCTAAAGCATATGGCTTCTTGATGCAAAATACACCATCATGACTGAACAGTTACTGGCATCCCCAGCAAGACCTGCACAGAACATGAGGATGTCTTCTTGCTCCTCTTCAACAAGGATGCAGCACAACTATCAGGGAGGCATGCAGTGGTTATGGCTGCTGTACTACTTCTGTAACTTCTCTTTGGCCAAACGGCATCTGCATGCCTCAAGGGAAAACAGCCAAAGCTTTTACAAGGGCTAAATTTATATGCACAAAAAAATTTGTGACAAGTTTTTTTTCTAAATTGTCACAGAGACTGATCCAGCCTCTCCTCTTCTCTTTCTTGGCTTGCAGCAGTTCTACTTAAAGCTGCCACAGTGCATGGGCACAATCTACACAAGAAACCACCAAAATCCTGCTGTTCTGCACTCACTAAGGAGAGACCACCCTCACACACAGAGTCCAGAGAAACAGTTAAACAGGGGCACAGCAAATGTTTGAATGTGACAGATGCCAGGCAGAAATGAGACTCACCTGTTTAGCAGATTACAAACTGGACTGATAAGAAACAGATACATGTCAATAATCTGGAAACAAAATGGCCTTTTAAAGGGGAGAGTTTAACCCAAGTTTAGCCCTGTCTTCCTTCAGTTCACAAGTTAGAATTTTATTGCATTTCAAATGCTGCTTCACATGAACAAAAATACATTGTACAGAATCCAGGAAGGTTCACACTGGGCTGAGGAAATGCTGTGCTATTAGTAATGGACAAATTCGACTTCCCCTTGCCCCCTTTATAGTGGTGTGCTCCAGTATCAGTATTGGAAGACAGGCTAAGAAACGTAGCTTCTGACTAACTTTGTACAAGCAACATCTAAGTTTCACTTTTCCAATCTGTAAAATGAAAGTACTTCCATACCATCACTGCAAAGTACCTAAAGAGCAGTGGGTGTAAAGTGCTGGAGTAGAGCTTCACATCATTGATGTGTCATCAAGGGAAAAACCCCAAGACTTAGACTGAAGCCTTATGCACCACCTTGGCATGTGGAGAGGAGCATGTAGTTCATTATAAGAGAGAAAACTGGGATCCAGTTGTTCATTCAGCAATTAAAACTGCTGCTGAGGAAGAGGTATTTCTCCACATCCATGAAAAATTACAGCCTGGATGCCATTTATGTTCAGTATACTATGAGGCATTCATGATCTCCTTGGCCCCCATGCACACATTCTTTTTGTCCTTTTATTCAATGAGCTTCAGACCCTCATTACCTAGATTTTTAATTTTTTTTTAAGAAAAAGTTACAGTTAAGCAGAGATTAGTAAGAGTGGAAAGTTTAATGTGTTCAATGGTCATAAAGAGAAGTCTTTGATAGAGTCTAACCAAGACTAATTTATAGGTAAATGCATTCTTTGCTTCATCTAGACCATCTCAGATATCACAACAAATATCTTCTTTAAAGATGCTTCAGGTTGTTCCATCCACTTTCTATATGGTAGGTACTGCCCAAGAAAGTCACTTTATAGGTTATTCCCCTGGCTGTATTTCCATAAGCTTAGAAGCAGAAAGATGTCTTTCTGCGATCCTTCTGTTTGAGTGAATCCCTGTGAATCTCTTTTGTCTGCCTGGATCTCCAGGAAGTAGCATTGAATCTCCTCAGCAGTGTTTTAATTGGCACTGCAGGAACATGCTGTCATCACTCCCCTTCATTTTCTAATGTATCTTTCCAAAATCACAATGCCTACTTCCCTAATTATTTTATTTGGCAACCTGGAAATAAGGGTAATTGCAGTGTTTGCTATTAACTTTTAAGAAGGACAGAGGATCAGATCATTTGAAGGAAAGAAAAATCAGACCAGTAGGTCCTGGTTATAGTCAAATAGGAGTCTCCAGAGGAAACGTGTGGTTGTCTGTGAAGTATTGCTGGCAACTTTAAGAGCAATTTTCCTTCAGACCAATGCTGAACCAATACTCCAGCATGACAAGAGAGGCACAGTAACTCTGGATATGCTAAATTCCCAAACGAGATGTTGAACAAATGTCTTTACCACATGTGGTCATTAAAGATTTGATGTCGAGATGAAAGGTGCTAACCTTGGAAACCTGGCCAGACTCCAACATGGGTAATTACATTCTGCCTCCCTAAGCAGTTCTCTGTAGAGTTTCAGCTGGACATTTCAGATCTTAAACCGTTATGTAGCCTTGCTGTGAGTGGCTTAAGAAAAGGACTTTGTTTGATCACTGTGACAACTCACTGACATTCTGCATCAACAACTCATATTACGGAGCTGCAAACCTTAGAGCAGTAACAAATCACATCATGGAAAAACTATTCTGGTTACTGTGCATTGCTGCAGGCCTTTTACATGCAAGTAGCCCTAGGAATGCAGTGAAACCTACTGTGCAGATAACTGTTGTGGGATGGACCTTTGGAAAAGGACAAAAAAACAAAACAGAGATTGTGTTTTCACTCATGGTATCTGCTTTGGAAGACACTCACAGGTACAGGCCAGAGTTGCTGTTTTACTGTGGTTAAATGCTAAAGTTTGTATCCTGTAGCAGTTGCTCTTAGAAGCAGTCCTGCTTGGATCTGTGAGTGATGGGAAAGTTTTGCAGAGTCTTGTAACACCATTCCCAAGTGTAAGCATCGCCTTTGCAGCCTGGCCACTGGGTGCTACCAGCACATTAAGCACTGCAACCTGCTCTGCCAGCAGAGCATTTACAATGCCAGACGTTTTTATAAAGGAAGTTTCCCTAGAGGCAGCATCTACCTTGCTGGGCAGATGCTCCCTGCAATACAGCCTGCAATCCTTGTCCCTGCGTACACACCCTCACCCCACACCGTCTCTGTTTCAGGAGGAGATCTGCCTGCACACCCATTTCCTTGGTAAGGAAGTGGGGATGCTCCCAGTCCATGGGGATTGGAGCCAAACTGCATGCTAAGAGGTCCCAGGTTGGTACCACCCGGGCACCAGGGCAGAAATGAGCTGCAGCTGCTGATGCTGCAGCCCCCATTCAAAGAGCAAGCAAAAAGCAGCACTGAGAATATTTTGCACAAGTTTCCCTAAGTGTTGACAAGAATGTTGTTATTACCATCCTCACTATTACCACATGCATCTTTTCCTTAGAAAACGGAATTGTATTTTAGCGAGAGCAGGCGCAATTCCTGCAAGTCCCATGCTGAACAACGTTGGGTCCATGCAAAACCCTGCTGCAGAGGTTTGCTGAAGTCTGTCACTCGACTGATTTAAATGCGAGTGATTTCAAGGACTGCAAACTTAAAACACAGCATAGGAAACTGTTGTAAAACATGCTGACCAGCTTATGAATATAAGAGTACAAGCAAATCCTTATTTATATAAAAATCCTCAGCCTACCCGATCTTGTATTGATTGCCATGCTATCTTAGAGATATTCATTTCAGAAGACACTTAATAATACTATGCAATAAGTAGAGCCAGCGATGATCTCCTTTCAACGTTAGGTTTCTGACACCGCGAAGAATGTGGATCATTTTCAGAATTTTTCCCAGTGCTCAAGATGCAATTTATCAAATTCCCTTCAAGCGTTCATCACACCCATGCAAATAATTTATTCTTCCCCACAGAAGCTTTGTGTTTGATCACAATGACAACTTACTGGTGCTACTCTGTATGAAATACGTTATGGAGCTTCAAACCTCAGAGCAATAGCTAAATCACATCGAGGAGACCTACTGAGGTGAACGGCCATTCCTGCCGTCCTTGCACACAATTACAGCTCATGAACTCAGTAAGATTTAGTTATGTCAGCAAGGCCTGCAGAATCCAGACCACGCTTTTGAAAAATGAGTTGTTAATCCTGCAAAGGATTAGCATGTTGGAAGATAAGCAAATACCTAGCTCAAGATTATTGTTAGAAGAAAGGCACTTTGATTATAAACTACGTTTTTATCATTTAGAAGTCACCTGTCCTGCAAATACACATGCACTAATTTGTCTATGAAATCCCTGGGAAACCACAAACAGGTTTTAGAATCTGCTGATCAGTGTAAGTAGTCTGTCAGAATAGCTTTAGCAAATAAAAGAAATGCAAAATACTGAAATGTACCTAGAGGACAGAGTCTCCTGGCTGAGTAGGATTGCAGGCTGAGACCCAAATAGCTGGTAATTTGGGATGGAACGGCTTCTACAAATCAATCAGTACAGAAAGCCAACATCACACAAGCTACACATTTACCAGTCAGTGTTTGACAGCAAGAAACAAGCTACAGCATAGAAAATTTCTGTGTATTTTAAGCCTCCATCCCAAACGGACTCCTCACACAATTCATCTGCAGGCTGTAATTTACTAAATCCATCTGTTGTTCCTGCAGCTTGCTTTCTGGAAATGCTGCATTTCAAGGGTCTGCTTGTTAGAGAAGGTCAAAGAGTAAAGCAGGCCCTTTCATTTTAAGTGACTTGAAAGAAAAGGAAAGGAAATTTATATTTAGAAATAGCAGTGATTAAGTAGGGGAAATATATTAGAGTATTAAAATAAATGACATAGAATAGCTCTTACTTCCAATTAGGCTGACTTTACTTCAACAAAAATATTTATATACAAATATAAAAAGCTGGAGAATGCTAACCTATACTAAGATGAAAGCATCTCGTAACATAATTCATGTTTAGCCATTAAAACGGGTATCACATTTGTATGTACTTTTTCTTCTTGTCCTTCTAAAGTCTCTGCTTCTGTGCTTTCTTCTCTAGTCATCAAAACTTTAGCAACTTCTAGTTGTCTGTTACCAGGCTGCCTATTGCAACTGCGCACCTTCCACATCTCCATAGCCTTCAGAAACACATCATCTGCTACTACTACATCATCCCTGCATCTGTACATGTCACAAGAAGACAACTAACATATTCACCACGGAATTAAGAAAGTAAACTCCCATAACACACCAGTCCAAAACTGAGGGTCTCAAGAGCTAAAGCCTAGACCAGGATCCACCAAGATGTATCCTGGACTCCTGGTTGTATTCAGGGCTTCTGTTATCAGCCCACTTGTTGGACAAGAGAAGGAACACCAAAGCCACTTAAGAAAAACAGAAGTTTTTCTTCCATTTTCTTCAGTTACCCACAAAAGAGGGCTGTGAGCAACTCCTGAGTGTACCGCATGGTCAGTGGAGCACTAGTGGTACAGCGCAGAGCCACACAAGACAGCACAAGTCAGACCAGAAACCCAAAGGTGTACCTACAGAAGCTTGTTTGAAATGGGTGAACTCACATACCACTGGCACTGTAGCCATCATCAAGGGAAAGGAGAGAGCCCTGAGACCCCTGCCTAAATACTGAGCAGCTGATCAGCAGTTGCCCAGGTGTGTTAGTTGCTTCCAACTAACTAATTAAAGGTGTGTCACAACCAGCTACAGTCATACTTTAGGGCTGTGGTATAGACCATCATCACAGCCTTAAAGGGGGCAAGAATTGACACCATACAAAGCAGTTACTGAAGGAAAACACAACTAATACAGCTGGACTTTGACCAGGAGACTGAAATCACCATCTGTATGAGCGCAAAAGTCTCCCAGGACCCTTACCGGTATGAGTAGTCAGGCTTTCAGTCTAAAAAACGTCCTAAGCTCGGGTGTGCTCACGTCATGCAAGAGCACTGGTTCAGTCCTGACTCAGATGTCACCTACTGAGTCACCAAAACCATCCCTTGCAGCATGGATTTCCTCGGAGTCCCCTTTGTAAGCCTTGCTTAGGCCCAGCCCTGTTTTGCCTATAAGATTTAACATGATGGGAGTCAAAAGTCCTATGATGCAATGAGCTGCGTAGTTTGTTTGCTTTCTTAGGGGCTCTCCCTCCCTCCGACTGCAACCCTACCAAAAGGCCTTTGTCTAAAGAGTAGAATACGGAGTGTAACAGAGTGTTTGCATTTACTTATGGAAGAGCTACTCCAGCAACTCCTCTCGAGCCTCTGAAGTCAGCTCCAGTACAGTTACTTGGCCTAAGTTCATCTAAACTAAATGGGCTGACTTGGTTCAAATATATTGCACAACCAAATGATAAAATTGGAGGGGGGAATGACTAGTGATGACACATGTATTTAACACTGCATGTCTCCTCTTTCCAGATTAGGAGGAGCTGGCAAGCTTCAGTCTGTACACATGCCAACAGCGGATGTCGGCACATATACAACACTTTTCAGAACAACATACTGTTGAAACATGTAGTTCAACTCAAAGGCACCCCTTCTGTTCAGCTAGCCCAGCACAACTATGAGAATTGTCTTGCTTAATATGGTAGGATTTGCAGCAGAGCTTTTAATGCCGCTTTAATCTGGTTTCTCTATAACCACTTCAGAAGTGCAGAGAAGTACAGGAGCAACCAGGCTGTACTTTGCACAAGGTCCCTCACATCCATTTCAACCAGGGGAAGTGATGGAACTGTTGGCAAGAGGGAAATTGCAAGGATAAGGGGGATGGCATAAATGATGCAGGAATAGAAGACTCCCCTTCCGCATTTACCTTTCCTCACTTTTCTTTCATTTTGTAGTCTGAAGTACAGAGAAATGTGACGCTGACAAGCTCACCCTGGCTTGTTGTCAGCATGTCTCGAGAAAGTCATCAGAAAAGATCTGAAAGAAGTAACATCTGCAAAATAAATAAAAATATATTCCAAGTAGTAAATGAAGTGTTCTGCATTCATTAGCAAAAAAGCTCTGCCTTGCTGAATTCAGATTTCTAAATATATTAAATTCTTACCTTCTTTTACTTTCAGTAATTTTGGTGTGAACATTTATAAATTCAGCATTCCCCCCCTAATCCCGTGTTCTTTTCCCCGCTTCATTATCCCCCTCGGTTCTTCTGTTATTTTTTCTTCTTTCCCACAGCAGGCAACAATCATAAACTAAACGCAATGTGGAAAAAAGTCCCTAATAAGTGCAGAGAAAGCCACCTTTTGCCGTTGGAGTGGTGCTGGCAGTAATGGATCAGAAGTGATCAATACACCCCACGTGATGTGGGTGGCTTTTAGACACTGGAAGCATTTTCCTTTGGATTCCAACCTGGCCAACCTATCCCACCATCATAACCCTGACAATTTCCTTTTAGTCTCACTTCCTACCAGCTGTTCTTTCCCCTTTTCTTTTTGCCCAGCTAAGGCACTGGGAAGGAGGGGATCAGGCTGCAGAGGCTCAAGGAGGGCTTCCTGCCACGGGACTCAACTGCACGTTGGTGTAAGGCAGGAGTCTGCCAGAGCCTCCAGCTCTGCTCTGCAGGAGTTTGATGTGCTAATGCGGGGATCACAGAAAAAGCTGCAGCCAAGCTTGTCATAATAATCCTAAACCCTTTTCGCGTTTCCCCAGCAGCACCAGTACCTCCAGGTACCTCTTGGTTTGGGTCTTACTCCTTTCAGTGACCTCCCTGAGCATTCAGGGACAGCAGTTCTCCAGTCAGATGTCCCAGGTCACAACTAAAATAAAGGTAGCAGATTGATCTGCCGCTCAGTTCAGCATTTAATTGCCCAGGTTTTTTGAAATTATTCTTTTTGTCTTTTAGAAGCGGGCTAATTCAGACAGGAGCAGGTTGGGGAATGCCTACACATGAAATTACACAGCCCCGTCTGATGGAGCACAGTCACCTTCGGTGGGAGATGTGCAAGAAGGGAAGCTGGAAGCTGGATCTGGATAACAACCTCTTAACCAGGCTCCGCTACAGCCTGGATAGCATGTCTGACCAGAGCCTGAGCTAAAAGAACAATATTTGGATTTCTCCTGCACTTTGTTCCGTCCGATGTACAAACAGGAATCCCAGGACAAAGTGTACTTTAAGTCCATTGTACCAAAGGCACAGCAAGGGGCTGCTTCTATCGGCTTGTAAGGATTTTGTTAAAATGTAAAGGACACTGTCAGAGAAAAAAGGAACCCAGTACTTTGTTTTGGTAAAAATAAGATTTTATAGACCCCAAAATCAACATACTTTTCCCTATGGTTTAGGGAAAAAACGGTTGTGGAAGCAATGAGTGTGATTCTGCAAATCCGTCTTCATGGGTCCTTTTAATTTAGAGGCATGACTCATCGGAGCAGGGACTACTTGGATGATTGTATGACCACAGGATGCAGCCCTGGAAAAGTGTTTTTGTAAACAAATAAACATGCTCCTTCCTGTTTGAAACTCAGATCTTTCGGCATCAGGCAAGCGCCTGAGAACCTGACAGTGAAAGTAATAAGAAATGTTAAACACGATGCCAGTTGCTTGGGCCGGTTCCAACAGCAAGAGGTGAACAAAACACACAGAGTGAAAAATAGATGAGTCTTATAAAGTCCTTTAATAAGCTGAAGTGTTGTTTGTATCAGGAACAAAGAAAAGACATTTTCAGTGAAAATTGCCCCAAGAGACGGTCTGACAAAAATCGAAATAAGAGGGTATCTTCTAAACAAAGGAAAACCCAAAAACTGTGCTGGGAGATTTGACGGTGGCTTGGGCCATGTCGTGCCGTACGTACAGGGAGTTGTCCCAAGATCATGGTCTCCAAAATGGATTTCACACTATTTGACATCTGATGAAGTCTTTGGAGCGAGATTATCCTTTTTTCCTGGAGAAAGCCGGATGCTGGCCCCAGCCAGCAGACTGCGGTGCCGTCGGTACTTGCCTCCCAAGGGGGGGAAAAGGAATCTCCAGTCCAAAAAGCTGGAAACATTTCCAGAAAATCATGTAGACATTCGAAAGCAACCTAAATATTGCAATGTCAGGGACTCAATTTTCTGTTGGTAATTTAAAAGCCATCTTTTGGCAGCTGCCAGTGAGTCCTTTAAGTACGTTTAGATCAATGCATGAAGTCAAATAAACACTTAAAATCATGCAAGATTAAGATGGGCCGAGTGAAAGTGAATCAAGTAGGGAAACAGCTGAGCGGCTGCTTGACCCTTTTTTTCTGTCGCAGACCAAGAAAATCGGAGGATGTTCCAAACCAACACGAAATCCTGCGGTTCCCGGGCGCACGCGAGCAAAGGAAAGGCATAGGGGAAAGAAGAACGGGAGGTTTTGCGCTTGCCTCAGCTGGGTCGAGATGTTTCAGTTGCAAACGATAGATCTATTTTACCTATTAGAGCTTGTCTAGACTAAGGAAATGTTCCTGCTATGACTATGCCGAGGTAATTACACCAGTGTAAACCCCTTTGGGCAAAACAGAGCTTTCAGTGGCCTGATTTACTCTGGTCACTTGCCAGGATTAGTTCAGCTGGTACCAGCCTGTCCTCCCGCAGCTCCTGCGCCCAGCTGGAACCTCGCACAGGGGTTTGCAGCCATCGCCTCTGAACCAGTCGCGCTGCCAATCTCTCCATCAAGCCATCCTTAGGGGATGACCCTGCAAATGAGTCTCCAAAAGAATGGTAAATATTTAGAAGGTTCCGCTGTTTGTAGAGAATTGATTAATTGGCTACCAAAAAAAAAAAAAAAGCCAAAATAAATCTGTTTTAAAATTAAAACACACTTTGATTTGTGTGTGCGTATCAGGGAAACATATTTGCTGCAAATAGAATGAAAGAGGAAGGCAGATGTAGGATGTTCAACCTGCCAGGGATAGATGTGTCCCTTAGCCACATTAAATAAACTTGTAAGCGAGGATAAAATGTGTCCAAAAAGAGTAAAATGGGAGCTACTCCAAACTGATGCTATTAAATGAATGAAAAAACTGAGCAAAAAAACCCCAAAACTAAATTACATAAATCCAAGTGCTTCGCTCTGAAGCCCCTTTTAAAGACCAGAAGGTGAAACCCCAGCCTAAAAGAAATATCAGTGGCCGCATTTACATTGATTTTAAAGGAGAAGCTTCACTTAATGTAACATGTCTGGTGAAGCCACGTAATGCCGCTGTGCACAGCGCGGCGCAAAAATACACGTGCTGAGTTTCACACACAGCATTGGGAGAGCGTGCTGATAAACGCCAGGAGAGGACCAGACGGACTGACAGCCAGGCCGCCTGGGTTATAATTTAATCTGCTTTACCGTTCTCTGCAGGTGTTACGGTTAAAATGTTCTAAAAAGTGGTTATACACCTTTAATTCTAAACAGTTACTGGAAGGACAGTTAGAAACTCTAATCGGGAAGGAAACACGCTCCTTTAAAGGTCTCCTTATTAAAAAAAAAAGAAAAAAGAAAAAAAGGAGGGGGGGAAAAAGTATGTCTGAAGCACAAAGATGACATCAGAAAAGTTCCTCAATTCACAGATGGCTGCACCTTTCCAAAAAAATTAAAATAGGAACCCTAGATTGATTTAATCACCCATACAAGCGAAAAAACGTAATGAAGATACTTAGTGCCAAATTGGTTTCTTGGGACCTTTTCCATGTAAATAATACAAATCAAACCTTGAAGTTCAGTGCAGATATGATCTGACAAGTAAGCCAGGCTTTTTGTTTTGCTTTGATCCGGCTCCAGAAATATTTTATCCAAGGTAAAGTTGTTTTTAAGTGTTTTCCATTTCAGTTTTTAATTTTGGATATTCATCATATAGGAAACTTGCTTATAATGCTTAAAACATCAGTCTGGCTGAACTGACTCACAGCCCCAAATATAAAGATTTCCTTGTATTTGCTCCTAAGAGTGAAAACATAAAGAGCTCTTGATGTGACGGGATCGATTTCAAATCCCTCTCTTAGTTTTAATGATACAGCGAACTGGGAAAAACCGGAGTTGAATATTCCCAAACATCAAGTCAAGCTGACTACAGTATTTTTAGCGCTGTTCCACTTCTCACAGGTGTGTTGGTGGATAATACTTTGGAAAATAAGAAGATAGGTAGGCCTTTGCTTTCTGAGTGATTCCCCAAATTCCCCACATGCTGCCATTCCCTCAGGATGCCGTCTGGGAGCAACAGTGCCTTATTTTGGGAAGAAACTCTCAGGCTTATTCTGATTTCTTAGTATTTCACTTTTATACTTCTGTTTGTTAAAAATTAAAAAAAAAAAAAAATAAATCTTCTTCTTACTCCATTCTAAAGCCAGGATGAAAATCCTGCGCTTCAGAAAACTACATATTTATAAAAACAACCCAACATTCTTCCAAATTTGCAGCGTTGTGTGCCCAAATACGGATTTAGGCACCTTGCTGTAGGCATGCAGCTATCACAAACTCAGCTCTTGTGAATAATGTAAAATCCTCTGGATTCTCTTACTTCCACAAATTGTTATGTAGTATATTTAGAATTAACAGGGCCCCTTTTCCCTTTTCACTCGAATATGTGGTGTAAGGTTAATGAAAATAAGATGGATCTTTTATTTTGGGTCTTAAATAGAATATTATTAAATGTGCCCACCAGAAATGTAGGATAAAATATTTGCTCTGCTTGAAGATTATGTGATATTTGTATTCTAAGCCTCACCACAGTGGGTTTCTTTAAATAGAAGCTATACTTTACTCCTAAATTGCTTAAGGCAAAGGAAGCAGAGATGATGTTTTTATGAATGTTTAAATGCAAATGGAACTGAGAGTGAATGCTATGCTAGCTAACATCAAAGGCTCACCAAAGTCTCTGCATTAATGAGGCTCTTTGTTTCCTGGATCACAGATTACAACAGGTTTCCAACTCATTGCCAAGGCTTTATCTCCATTTGGGAGGGCTGTAAATCTCAGACGATTTTTTTTTCACATGCAAAACAAGAGGATCATCTGAAAGGGAAAAAAAAAAATCTTAAAGTAGCAAATATTTCATTCAAATGATTATTACTCAAAGTGGCTGCAGCTTATTTTATTTTTGTGATGTTTAAAAGAATGGAAATTTGCAGACGGAGTTTCCTATGGGGTAGCCCGCTCGTTCTTTTGGATGGGAGAGCTGAGCAGGAAAAAAAAGCCAAAAGCATCCTTTCCCTCTCCCATCTCCCGTAGCCCAGCGTAAACTCTGTGTGTGTGTGTGTGTCCCCCAAATCAGAACGATAATTCTATGTCCTGCAAAATCAGCAATTAGCCGAAAGACTAATTTCACTTCATTTCAATATATTCAGTACTTTTCAAAGTGGCTGCAACTAGTTCTTCTCCTCCCCAAAAAGTAATGAGATTATATCCCTGGTAATAATACCCTAATTAACAAGAAAAATAGGGACCGAGATTTTTAGCTTCCTATTCAAGGGCTGAATGTGACAATATGTAGTATATTGGGTCATAAAAAACAATTTACATGGCGTCATTACAGTCTGTAGAAAAGTCTCCAGGACCCAGGGCTATCTTATGCAATCTTAATTAAGGAAAATAAATATCGGTGTGTTGTTTTAAGCTACCGGAGACATGCACAGGACCTGTCGTATGTGATCAGAAGAGATGGGGAGTTTCCTTTTCCATGGGAACTGCTTAAAAAAACCCTCCGACGCCGACACAGAAGTGTCTAGTGCCTTCCAAATTGGCTGCGAAGACGTTAATTTCATGTTTCCTGACCCTCGGGGCCAGTCGGGAAAACTAATAATTTTCTGTGATCCGACGTCCCGCCTGCGCCTCCGAAGGGGCCGGGGCTTGGAGCGATGGCGGGGAGCTGATGGCATCACCCTGGGCCTGGGCACCCTCTGCCCAGCCACCGGCACCCCCGCCTGCCCCCAGGCCCTGCCCGCACCCACCGACACACGTCTCCGTGTGTGCACACACACACACGTGTGTGTGTGCGTGTGTGCACACATAGAGGTGCTGATGTGTTTCTGTGTGCGTACACATACATATCCTGATGTGTCTCTGTGTGCGCACATATACGTTCTGGTGCATGCACGTGCACACACGTATATGTGCTGATGTGTGTCTGTGGGTGCCCACATACATGTCCTGATGTGTCTGTGTGTGTGCACATGGACGTGTCCTGATGTGTGCCTGTGTGTGCACACACGTACGTTCTGATGTGTCTGTGTGTGTACATATACACATGCTGATGTGTGTCTGCGTGTGCACGCGTATACGTGCTGATGTGTGTCTGCGTGTACAGATAGACATGCTGATGTGTGTCTGTGTGTGCGCATGTACATGTTCTGATGTGTGTGTGCACACATATACATGTTGTGTCTCTGTGTGCACATGTATGTGTCCTGATGTGTCCCTGTGTGTGCACATGCAGATGCTGATGTGTCCGTGTGCACACATACGTGTTGATGTGTGTCTGTGTGTGCACACATACACGTCCTAATGTGTCTCTGCGTGCGCACACATATACATCCTGATGTGTGTCTGTGTGTGCACACATATATGTGCTGATGTGTGTCTGTGCGTGCACACATATACACATGTGGATGTGTTGATGCTCCATGTACAGCCTTCTGCGCTCTGTGTTTAGTTGCGTGCTGCCGATCTGCGCTTGTAGATTTGTGGGCAAATGTGAGCGTGCAGCTGTGTTTGTGTGCTGGTGTGTTTGTGTGTGCTGGTGTGTTTGTGTGTGCAGAATCATAGAGTCATAGAATAGTTTGGGTTGGAAGGGACCTTTAAAGGTCACCTAGTCCAATCTCCAAGTGTTCTGTGTGCGCAGATGTGTGCGCAGATGTGTCTGTGCAGATGTGTGCCGTTGCTGCTCACTTCTGCTGATGTGTCTGGGGACATGTGTGGGCCCCACTGGTGTGTGTGTAGGTGTGTGAGTGCTCGCGTGTGTCCAGATGTGTGTGTGGATGTACACAGCTGTAGAGATGTGTGTGTGGCTGCGCAGACGTGGATGTGTGCTGGTGCATGTGTACAGCCCGTGCACACGCAGACGTGTGCACACAGGGAGACGTGTGGGAAGATGTGTGCATGCAGATGTGCATGCAGCTGTGTGTGTGCAAACAGGCCCCGACATATGCAGAGGTGTGTGTGCAGAAGCATGTGTGCGCAGACGTGTGTGTGCACAGAGGTATGTGCAGGCATGCCTGTGTACACGTGTGTGCACAGATGTATATGTAGGCATGCCTGTGTACACGTGTGTGCACAGAGGTATGTGCAGGTGTGCCTGTGTGTACAGCCATGGGAGCAGAGATGCATCTGTGTACAGATGTGCACACACATGTGTGTACAGATGTGCGCAGGTATCCAGGGGCTGCACCGAGCCCCCAGAGCTGCCCACCATCGGGCCACCCCACACCCCAAACCCCCACCGGGCGCCAGGCCGGGCTGGCACCGCAGGGGCCGGCGGGGTCTCCCCTCCCGGTGCCGGGCCACACCGGGGATGGGGGGGGTCACCCCTCTATAGCGCGGCGGCGGGGCTAGCGGTCCCTTTAAGGCAAGCACTGCGCGTCGGAGCGTGTGTGCGGTGTGTGCATGTGTGTCTATGTGTTTGTGTGTGTGTGTGTGTGTATGTGTGTGTGTGTGTGTGCGCCCGCCCCCGGCCCCTCCCCGGAGCTGCCAATCACCCGGCGGCCGCTTTGATGTCGGCAGCCCTTGGCCGCCGCGCCGCCGCGATCGCACACAGGCACCGGGCGCTCCGTGCCTTTGGCTGCCGCCGGCGCCCGCTGCTCCCAGCGAAACTTCCCGGGGATCGAGGCTTGCGGGGGGGGGGGGGGCACGGGGGGCGGGGGGGGTGGGCTGTGGAGCCCCGGCATCCCGCGACGCCTGCCCGCAGCCTGCCGAGCCCCCCGCCAGCCGCCGGGGGAAGGGAGGGAGGGGGGGGAAAGGAAAAGATTTAAGAAGGGGGAAAAAAAAATTATAATTTTTTTTTTTTAAATAAGCGAATTTGAAAAGGGGAAGCAAAGTTGACGGCAAAAAGAAAAAGTTTAAAAGTTAAAAAGGAAAGAGGAGAAAAAACTTTAAAGAGAAAAATTTCAGGAGGGAGTAAATTTGTTGGTTTTTTTCAAGAGGGAAAAAAAAATTTGAGCCAGGAAAAAAAAAAAAAAAAGGATAATAATTGCGAAGGGCTTGATCCGGGCGGCGGAGAACAATACTCGCCGGGAAAGTTGCTGCGCGGCTCGGGAGGGAGCGGCGGGAGGAAAATGCCGCAGCTGGGCAGCGGCGGCGGGGACGACCTGGGGGCCACCGACGAGATGCTGGCCTTCAAGGACGAGGGCGAGCAGGAGGAGAAGATCCCGGAGAACGCCTTCACTGAGCGGGACCTGGCCGACCTCAAGTCCTCGCTGGTGAACGAGTCGGAGGGCAGCGGGAGCCCGGCCGCCGCCGCCGCCGCCGACCCCGAGGTGAGCCGGGGCCCCCCCCGCCGCCCCCGCCCGACCCCGCGCCCCCCGCCCCGCCACCCCCCGTTCTGCCTCTCTCTCTCCTCCCCATGCAGGCCATCAGGCGTGTGCAGGATCCGCAGAGGGTTTATCAGGACAAGCTCCCGGACCACATGGATGATGGTTAGTCCGCAGCGACCCCCCGTCTCTCTGTGTTTGTGTGTGTGTCCCCATCCCCGGTCCCCCCGCTTGCCTCCCCCGGCTCGCCCCGTCCAGCCAAGCACTCACCATCCCTGGGGTGGGTGAGCCCCCCGGTCCCTGAGCCCGCCACCCTGTAACCCCCGGGAGTAAGGGATGCCAGCTTGGCCACCACAGCCCTCCCCGGGAAAGCCGCTCCTGACAGCAGCGAGGCTTCCCAGTACACCTCCTGTGGGACCCCGCAGGCCCAGGGGACCCCGGCAACCCCCCAACACCCTCCCCAAGGAGTACGGGACAAAAAGACTCTCAAAATGCGCTGCGACCCCCTGAAAGGCAGAGGAATTGCCTGTCGTAAGGCGAATCTTGATGGGGAACTTTGATTTTAGCAGGTATGAAGCATCAGGATCCAGGGATGTATAAAGGATCCGCGTATTCTGGCTACCCCTTCCTCATGCTGTCAGACCCGTATCTGCCCAATGGATCCATGTCACCTCTGGTGAGTTCATCCTCTCCTTACGGAGAAGTTTCGTGGCCTCTCTCACTGCTGAAGTCTGTTGCAGGTGTCGCGCAGGCACCTACACGTGCTTTTTTTTTCCTGACAAATTACATCCTCGTTTCTAAAATGGTTGTTCTGCCCAAGCCGAAGGCAGAAGGAGTGGGAAGGGGGAAAGATGCTCGGCAGCAAGCGCCTGCTTGGCTCCGAATTTGCTGGAGGAGCTTCTTTCCCAACCTCCCCATCCTCTAGGTTCGCCTTTCCTCTTCCAGCAATCAAAGGCTAATATCTCATGTAAGAATGGCCCTTCCTTTTTCTGGGTCACAGGCTTTGGAGACGAGCGGCTTCGGGTGTTTGTGTTCGGGGATATGTCCCACAGCTTAACTTGAGTTTGACATTATCTGCTTGTAAAATGGCCAGGTTTGGGCCTGCCTTCGGTAGGGCTCTGTTGTGGATGGTGGCCCAGAAAGTGTATTTTATGCTTTTAAAATGGCAATAGAGGTTTTTAGGAAAAGGTTTTCATGCTGCTGGAGGACTATTCCCATCTTCTTCCTTTAAAGTTTTTCCCTCTCAGGTCAAATCAGCTTTAGTAATTCCGTTTATTCTAATGTTTGTAAATTTTGCCATCTGATTAATTAAACTAAAGGCTTCTCTACAAAAGCTGTCTTTTCCCATCACCATCTCTGTCAGAACTTCAGAAAATAATGTCACAGCGTTGCGATGGATAATCAGTGCTTGTGTCGCTCCTGAGGAGCCGGCATTGCTGCATTCATGTCAGGGGTTATTCTGCATTTACATTTGGTAAATGAGAACAGAACATCCTTTGGTTTATTTCAGCTTTAGTTTTAAACCTGTAAAGGGACAAGGTTTGAAAGAATACATAACATGCTCCTTAATTTCACCCCTTTGTCACTAGAGGGGCAGGTTGTTAAACTGGCGTTATGAAAAATTGATGGATTGCAGGGTATGAAACTCCAGTTAAAGTGTGATAAAATACTATTAACTGGAATCACTGCGTGTCCTCCCACCCGACGCCGCTGGCCTGTGCGGCAGGAGGAGACGGGTCCCCGTCCCCTCTTCATGCCCCAGCACAGCCCTTCTCGGTCACACTGGGAGATGATTTTTCCCTGCTACAGGCTACTGTAACCTTGCTGAAGTTGCTGTGCAGGTATTTAGGATCCGTCCCTAAATTTTGAAGTCTTCCTTCAGTTTACAGCAAGAAAAGCTGTGTTTGCAAGGCAGGGCCAACGTGCATTTGTTGTAATTGAATAAGCATTCCTTCTGTTGCTTCCCACCTTGTGTCGCTTCCTCCAGGTCCCAGGTATCCCCCTCGCCCCTCTAAAATATCAAGTTGCTCTCTTCTTGATACATTTTAAATGATGATACTAAATATATCTTACTTAAATGCATTTAGTTTGCTCCCTGGTATAGAATCTGGCCAAATTCAGAGTTATGTGAGCCCAGCAACTATGTGCTGTAGTAGACTACTTCTTTTAATCTTAAACCCTTAGTAGATGGGCAACAAAGTGCGATAGCCTATTTATTAGCAATTAAGCTAAAAAGTAGATTGTGGTTTGTGAATCGCCTTTCCCCTTGATAATGCAGTGAAAACCCCAGAGGTTACTGTCGGAGCAGCAGACAGGAGTAAGTAAGAGTGTGCAGAACTCGAAGGGGAGAAAACTGAGTCGCAGAGAGGGAACCATCCCGTCCCCTCGAGAGCCACAGAAATCACCCGCTGCCCTGGCCCCTTTACTTAGGCCTGGTCGCGTCCTGCGGCGTTTTGTGTGGTGTGATTTAAAAAGCTGATTTGGTGTTTTCAGCTAAAAATCTGTTACCGAACAGGCAGGGGAAGATTTCTTCCTCAGATCAAGGCTGGTCTTTTGGTTTTTCGACTTGGTACAATAGCTATTCCGATATATCTTTCTGGGCAGTTCTGTCTTGTATTTATATTGACTGTGCAAAGGTTATCATAGTAAATTATGTATTGCTCTCATATAGACTTATTGCTGCTGTGTATATTGCATGAAGCGCGGGCTATAATCTGGTGGCTGCTTCCAATAATTGAGGAGGTCAGATCTGTGACCGAAGATTGCAGATACTTAACCATCCATAAAAGTGTGTTTAATTAACACTTTAGCGCAAGTAGAGTCGGGGAGGAGGGTTGTGTGAGTGAATGGGATTACGTATCGCAGTCATGCGGGCATTTGGTAGTGGAGATTATATTTTGGTTAATGAGGCTTCCTGGAAATGGTTGTTTGCAGCTAGGATTAATTTCAGAATCTTCAAAAAATAAAAATGAAAACATTTAACCCAGGAGGACTTTGGCAAACTGGCCGGGCTTTACATTTCACTGATTGAAAAGTATAATACAGGTCCCTGAAAGACGCAGGGCGGCCGGCGCTGAGGCTGCGGGTTGAACCCCCGCCCTGCGACGCACCATAAAACCACATTTTTTTTTTTTCTGCGGGCTCCCTCCGAACCCCGGCAGGGTGCTGCGAGTGGCGCCAGAGCCAGCCCGGAGTGTCCGCCTGGGTGGGTGTGTCGCTACCGGCATTACCGACCTGCTGTTTTCCTTTTTTTTCTCTCTTATTTTTCTCAGCAGCATCACTTCTGCTTTGTTTCCCTCAAGGTGGTTGGAGCCCGCTAACTGTTACGCTGCTCACCCCAGCATCCTGCCCGCATCTCCCCAGCCAAAATTGGCCCTTTTTACCAAAACACACCCACTTGTGTTATTTACATGCTCTGGTGTCGTTCCTGAGTGATGCATGGAACGTGTCCGGGTACCTGACATCAGCAGCGATACCCAGCCCAGCTGCTGTCCCAGCGAGGTGGCAAGAGCCACCCTGCAGCCCTTGCCTGAGTGGGCCACCTTTGCTGTAGGTGGTAAAGGCCAGTTTGGGGCAGTTGAGCCGGAATGACGCTGGTTTGAGCACGCACAAGTAGCCTGGACTGGCAGGAGAGTTATCAAAGAGAGAAAGGAGGACCAGGGGGTAACCAGGGTGTGCAGGTGAAGGGGCTCCTGGAGCTGGGGACAAGGCTGAGCCTGGGTGTCCCCTGGTTTGGGAGTGTGCTGTGAACCCCCCTCAGCTGGCCGGGATGGGGAGGGCACCTTCCGGGTCAAGCGTGTTAAGAGCATCTCAGCGCAGGCTCCGAAGATTCCAAAATCTCAGAATTTTGCAAGGCACCAGGAGAACCGTTTCTCGCCCGGTGTCGCATCCATATTGGTACATGACTCTGCCAACTCTTGCCAAGTCCAGCTTTTCCTAGACTGCGATATATAGGATTTGCCGGTTAAAAATCTGCAAGAAACTTCCAAAGAATATTAGCAAGTTGAGGAACTGTATTTCTAAATGAAATATAAAATCATAAAACTATATCCTTTTTTAAATAGTACAAATGACTTTAAATCAAATTAAGGTACATCCTTAGTAAGAACATCAGCCTTTTAGGTGGTTACAAACATTAGAGGTCAGACATGGTCAAACATGTTAACACTTTGATCAGATTAAAATATTTTTCTTGCTACAGTTGTATAATTGAGTTTAGACCCGAGGGGGTTTTCTGAACATTGTTATATCTTGTACTATGTGGTAGTTAAATGGTAGAAGGAGCGCTTATAAGTTCCTTTACGTTCCTTTTGTAAATAGGTTTATAAAATAGGGGAATGAGCCGTGCTGTCCCTTATGTAGGGCACAAGCTCTCCCCGCTCTGGTCGGTGGGAGAGCTCTCAGGGGGGCACCTCTGTTGGGTGTAGTGAGCATGTGAGGTGTGTGAAGGCAGAAGTAAAATGTCTTATTTATAAAGCTGGACTTTCTCTGTGTGAGAAACAGAGGTCCAAGGGCCTCTATTTCTTCAGAAAACAGACGCTACCTAATTTTCTTAATTATTAAGTTGTCTAACCAGAGCTCATGGAGGAGCAGAGGGATGGTGGGACCTTCCTGAGCTCTGCACATCTACAGTCCCCAAAAGAGATGGCAGGACTGGGAAATCATGCTGATGTTGAGAGCCAGCTCTCTGTGGTCCGCCGGGCGCCTGGAGCTCGGTTCCCTTGCAGTGGGTTTGAAATGTCCCCTTGGGCAGGGCAAGATGAAAGTGCAGTTACTGCTGGCCTGGGGCCACAAGTCCCAAACTTCTATCATGAGGTCAAAAAAGTCCTGCTGGCCTTGGCCGGACAGAAGCTCAGGGAGCATCAGCTGGGCCCTGGGATGCAGATACTCCTGCTGCAGCCCCTTCCCCCAGGGCTGCTCCATCCCTCAGTGGGGGGCGACTCTTGCCCCCCCAGCAGTTGGCGGAAGGAAATCTGCAGCTCAGCTGCTGTTGTGGAGAAGCCTTTCTGTCCTAGCTTGCACTGTCGGGGCAATAGTTTAGTATTGCTTTTTCCTGTGTTGAGTTCTGAGCCTCTTAAAACCAGTGGGAAAACTCCCTGGAGTCGCCTTGTGATGGGGATCTGTCGCCGCTGCATCCCTCGCCAGATGTTGTGCGCAGGGAGGGAGGGCAGCTGCAAACACCCACCAGCTCCGCGCATTCCCGGCAGCGCCTGCTGCTGCGGGAGGGAAACATCACCAACAGCATCCCAGCCAGGTTCCCTGGCAGCAGGGCTTGTGCCACAGGACCTCACCGGGACGCTGCTCTGTCCCCGTAAATTGCTATATTCCTGGCAGAAAGCGCTAGGAGTGCGGTGGCTGCTGATGGGCGTCCTGGCAGACAGACATGAGTAATTTGTTCCCTCCTGACCGGAGCGAATCCACTTCTTCCGGCTCTTCTACCTGGCTTGAAAGGGGATAATGGTGAAAATAATTTTTTTTTATATGAAAGCATAATGTCGGATAGGTGGATGTACCAAGGCACAGGGCTTCCGAGGTCATTTATTGCATGTCTGATTCAGCCTTGGTTCCCCCCAAGGAAAATTCTTGTGTTAATTTCTGAGTTCATATCACACCCTCAATTTTGAAGCAGAACTTCCCTTTGAAATAAATTAGAGAGTTCTGCTTAAGAAGCAGTGACATGATACAGCACTGCCTGTGTGTGGTCTAATATAACCTTATTTTTAAAATTGTTTGGAACGAAAAAAAGAGAAAGAAAAATGTCACAGGGAAACAAAAGCAAGCTTTATGTAAATCCGTGCATGTGAATAAGCGCGCACGTGATTCGGACGGTTCAACAATATCTGCTCTCCCACTGGGATTCCTTCGCAGGCTACCCTGGAACTGGCTTCCCAGGCATGGGATGCTTTGTCGGTGGGGAGTTGCTATGAGATCATGTATGGTAAAGGCACCATTCCTGCAAGCTTCCAACTGTTGCTGTTTGTGAAATGTTAGTAGCTCAACTGGTTGAGAATTGGGAGAGAAAAGCGAAAACCTAACATCAGCCCGAGCTCCCAGAGCTCATCCATGTTAATGATTAATACTTTTGAAATTTTAACTGTGAAGAACAAAGTGATTTGGGGGTTAGCGGCGCACGACGTGTCCAAGATGAAAGAACAGAGCTGGTCTGGCATCCAAAGCTTTAACTGAGAGAAGGGGGGAGCGGTGGGAGGGCAGCGAGGAGCTCTGCGGCTTATGGTCCCTCTCCTGCCATAAGTCTACAGGCACCATTAAATTCCTGCGTTTGGGTGGAAACTCTGACAAATCTGTACAGTCGGGTGTACTGGCTTTTGCTTTTCCGAGGTACCTGCTCGAGTAACCACGCATGTACTCCTGTGACTAAACAGACACGGCCAACTCCCTAGGGATGACTCTCTTGACTGCTCTCATAGATCATCTGTGAGGGGCCAGATCCTAATCGCAGGCTGAATCCCTCTCTATCTCTAGCGTGATCTGCAAGTGAAGCAGGTTTTGAGGATACGGGTGGTGTGAGCTGCACACCTGAGATTGCAATCTGGTCCGGACTGTGTGTGTCTGGGTGTACATGACACGATGGTTATTGGTAGAGCACAGTCAAGAGCTGAGAAATATCAACAGTTTTGAGGAAACATCTACAGCTTGCCATTAATTTCACACCCGCAGTTCTTTGATGGCCCTTTGGCCATGAGTGATTCAGCAAGACTGAATTTAGTCTTCGTTTCATACGGGTTGGCCTTTGAGCCCCCTCGCTAGTTCACCGTAGAGAAGGTGAAGGAAGGACCTGTGCATCTGTGAGCATCGTGTGTGCTCACGGGGAGGCTGTGCCGGACAGGATGGGTTTGGGTGAACAGCCATCGCGCACATGCTGCCATTCAGTTACTAAAATCTCCTGCACCATATGCGAGTCACAAATTTCCCAAGAAATCCTCAAGGATTGTCTTCTCCCATCTGTTGCATTGATTTGAAGAGACTTGAAGGGACTTGATGGCAGACATCCCCAGCACTGTCCTCTTGGAGAGAGCACTGCCGCCGTGGGGGCTTCTCTCCATCCCACACCTGCGAGGCTTTGGGCTGTCTGCAGCCATCATGTAACGCCTCTCCTTTCCTTTGCTGCTCATGTCCTCAGGTTCCCAGGCCTCTGCCGCTCCAGCTCACCCCTCTTGGTGCCAGGAGATGGCTTACATCAGCATCTTTCCCAGCCTGATGTATATATGCTCTTACCTCATCATTTACCAATGGTGGGTGGAGGGCACAGAAATCGGAGAGTAGGTACAAGTTGGTTCCTGAGCTATTTGCAGAGCCACTGCGTCGGGGAAAACTTCTCAGCCTGACCAAATCCCAGCTTGATGCCAAGCTGGGACACATGAGTCCCCCCCACAGGCTCCTTCATGTGCCTCTCTTTAAAAAATCTCTCTTTAAAAAATAGGCTATAACATGATACTTGCTCATTAATCTCTGTGTCTGGAGGAGGAAACAAAGGTTTGGTAGGACGACGGGTGACTCAAAGGGTTGGTAACAGGATATGGAGCTGGTCATCTCCTAGTTTCCAGTTTTAATCCAACTGAATCAGTAAAGACCGATGGCCTGTTTTGTCTGCTGGCTTGTATGTCAGTCTGTCTGGGAGGGCACAGCCCCCTCCTCCAGACCCCGGGCAGGGCCAGCGTCTCATGGCGTGAATGATGAGGTGTCCTGGGAACCTGCAACGTCTGTACCAGGCCCTCTGCGAGTGTCAGCCCAGGTCTCGGTTCTCCCCGTGGGGCTGCAGGTTCAGCACATGCTGCTGGCTCACAAACCCACCTACTTCATTTCTTAAAAGAAGTGATTGCAACATCACGTGCCTCCCAGGCTTGATTACAGCAGGATCTTTTTCTTGGTACCCTCCCAATGACCTTGGACAAAGAGCTCTCACCTTCACCTTCTTACGGAGCCAACTTGTCACTGCTCTGTCCTGTGGCCCTTTCTCTGATTTTTGCCTTTGGGTCTTTGATTTATGACCATTCCCAAAGTTATGCAGGACTATTCCACCACAGCTGCCTCTGTGAGGTGGCTTCACGGAGCCAGTGGGACATTTGGTCAATCCTGAGCATGAGGAGGGTTAGCAGAAGTAGCGGTACCCATCCTGAGCATCCCCCTGGCTGGAGGCGCTGGGCGAGAGGTCACCAAAGTGGCTTTAAACCACAGCTCCTCTCCCGTCCGCTGCTTCTGTGCTAAACACAGCTCAGCTGCAACGAGAAGAATCTGGTTCATTGTGTTTCACGGGGTCCCAAAATTAGTATTTTGTTAAAGAACACAATAAACTCAACAATGCTGTGGTAAGTTTTCGAAACCAAAGTAAAGCTGGATACTAGAATCTAGAGCACTTTTCCCCTCCGGTTATAACAACTTTACATTTGATTAAATGATAGGCAAAAAAAGTCTCAACAGTATCTCCTTTGTTCCATTGAGAATCTGGAACTATAATATCTGCCTTGAAGAGCTATGCAGTAATCATGGACTGACCAAAAAAAAAGCCTTTTTTTTTTTGTTTTTTTGGGTTTTTTTTAAGTGATTCAACTTGTACGCGGTATGTTGAATTTGTTTTCTGCTGTGGTTTGCTCTGAGGAATAGCACACGCGAGCGTAAACAGAGGTTCTCCTCTGATGGGACTCAGACAAAAGCAAAATGTGAAAGCCCAGGATTGTAAAGTATGTTTGACTCAGCACGAGGGGGATGCAATTATAAACACGCTTGTTGAAGAAGTGCTGGGGAGATTCTCTTCCCAGCAAAATGCTCAGAAAGGGTCAGAAATGTGGGATTTTTATTCCAACGCTGAGGAGATGGCAGTGCAGAGATTGCTTTTGTCTTTAGGAAATAAAGCATCGTAAGATCTACCACATGAAAATGGGTTTTTCTTAGCACAGAGAGGCTGATGAGTTGGTTCTTGTTACGTGCCGCTGCCCTGGAATTAGTGGTGCAGGAGTGGAGATAGCGAGGAGGAGTCATCGTCTTCTACAAACCTGGCTTTGTATGACTTTGCCCTAAAAGAAGAAAAGACGACTCTACCGGGGGAGACCGTGCACAACCCCTGACGCCAGCATAGCCCGGCTCGGAAGTTGGCCTTTGAGCTTTGGCTTCCTGCCATGGCGTGTGCCCGCTGTGGCATTGCCAGCTTTGACATCCCACCGTCCAAAGGGACATAAGGATTCACAAACCGAAGTGACGTTTTGCGGGATCACATCATGCCATGCTGCGTGTTCCTTTGGGACAGCCAGTGCTGTCACATAGGGCAAATTAAAATATGCAGATGAGCCCTAAATCCGAAACAGAAGCAACAATATAAAATAAGAAATAAAATTTAAAAAAAAAACCAAAAACAACCCACCCAAACCTTTTTGTTTAACTTTCTCTGATACAAAGCAATTTCTCCCGGACTGTACACCATATGAAACACATTATAAATGCTCTTGTAAAATCCACATCATTATACCACATGAAAGGCTGGGTCCTAAAAATAGCCATTCAGAGAGGATGCAGGCTAGTAGCAATTTCGGTGATCGTGAAATAGTTGTGTTGACATCTCTATGCATGCACACCCACAGAAAGCTTTGACTTTTGAATATTCTTAGCAACATTTGTTGCTTTATGGAATTTTCCACGTTCTGGTCCTATGAATAGTCTCTTAACCCGGGGTCTTCCTTTCTCATCTTATCCCTGGGGGGATAAGATGAGATGATTGGGGTTTTCAAACCCCAATTTTATTGAGAAAATGGCTAATTTTTTTATTTTACATGAAACTTTCTCCTTGCTATCAGTTTGACACTGGTTGTCGGTGTCAGTTGTATTTCCCTTTTTTCCTATCAACAGAAATATTTTCTTTTCCTTTCAGTAGACACACACATCCCTGATATTTGTGGGGTTAACTGTTGAAATATAAACCTAGAGCTTTAGTTGATAATGTGAGGAGCTGCCACAGCTGCCCGGCCTTTGTATCTGCTGTAATATTCAAAGGCAAGTTAAATGAAATCTGCAGTAATTACCCAGTAATGTATCCACAACAAAAATGTGCTTCCTCGACCCAGCGATCAGAACGTTTTGTTTGGAAATATGAAAGGATGCAGCCTCCTGGCTGGATCCTTTTGCAGCAAAGCCCTGGCTGGGATGAAGTGCCGTAGCTCTGGGACACACAACACGGTCCTGCCAACTGATACCGCCTCCGATCTTTTTGAAGAGCTCATCAGATTTGATTTTATTGCTGTTGTGTTTTGGTTTTAGCTTGTTATTTGTTTGAAAGCATTACTATAGGGATCATTTTCTGCAACAGCTTTTGAATCTCCAGTGCTGATCTCTTGTTTGCGTTTTTCTTTTACAAGGAGAGATGGGGATGTGGAGACATACACCTCCAGACACCGGCCTGTCTGAAGGTTGTGGTTTAAGCCCATCTAGGATTTTAAGTGTGTGGCCCCTCTAAAGCCAGTTGGAAACAGTCTGTTTCCTCAAAAGAAGTTCACTTTTGGAATTGGAGCAAAATCTTTGGAGATAGCAAATGAAATAAGAGGGTGTTGAAGAAAATGACATTGCTTCTTAAATAGCTGGCATGAAAATCATTAAGGCTGGCGTTTCATTCAAATCAGATGTAGCTGTGGTTGTCATGGGGCAGGACACAAACTCTTCCAGCGATGCAACCCAGGGCGATTCACTGCCGGAGCTACAGTCGTTCTCCAGCTGGTTTTAACTGAAAGAGCAGCTCTTGTCCCTTGTCCAGCTTTGGAGTCCTTTGCCAATGAAACGGGCTCTCAGGTTTTCAGATCGATCAGTTGAATTCTTGCAGGCTGTTGGCAACTTTGAAGAATCAAATGCTGTAAAATGACATCACGGAAATGTGTTTGCTGTTGCTAATTTGGCCCCCCCCAACACAGCTGCTCAGGGGGACACAGGAACACCTTGACAAAATGATAATTTTATCTAAACCTCTTAGAGTTTAAATATATTTCCTTGTCCTGGTTTGAACGCGTCTGGCTTGAAGTTAACATCATGTCTAAATCCTTTTGTGTTTTCCATACTTTATTTGATGGCTGAAACCAGGGTTATATCTAGTAATGTAAGTTTTTTACATTCTGGTGAACTCTTGTGCTTTTCCTGCCAGGAGCAGAATTCAGGTAAAAACACTAAATATTTGCTGTCTGGGACTTGTGTCAGCACTCGAACACAAGAGTTGTTGTAGAGAAAATTTAATTTCTTCGCGCTAGAGGACAGAAAACTACTTAATGTGTCAGTGCCAGTTGCTGGGTTATTGTCATTTACTGGAAATAGTATATAACTAGGTGCGTACATTTAAACTGTGCAACATGAAATGTTTGCAAATTATAATATACTATTTGTACTGGTGTAGTACGTGGATCCGCATATACGTGCATAGTGAGGGATGAGGCAGGCTGCAGTGAATCCCTGAAAGATCATCTCCCGTGTCCAAAAGCATCGCTTTTTGTCCAAATTTTCTTGTAAAACCCAGTGCGGGGGTGGACGTCTGTCTGCGGGGCGGGTGCGTGGCTCTTTGCCCTGGGTGGGAGCTGCCTCTCTCCTGCCTGCGCCCTGTTTGATACGGAGCTGAGCGCTCCCCTTCCCCGAGAGCACCAGGTGCCGTGTCAGACGCGTGTAAATAGCCAAATAAACAGACATTAGTTACACCAGTTGTTTATGTGTTAACACAGGATGTTCTCAAAATCAGGTAAGAAGTGAGGCATGTTACCAAGTTTTATAGCAGAGGAACCGGATAGTCTTGTAACTGCCGTGCCGGGCTGCGGCGGAGGAAGCGCGGTTTTATCCTAGCTCCCAGTCCCCCAGGAGCTTGTTTTTACGTGACTCAGTTTCCCCCAGGAGCGTTTTGAAGCTTTATCGTTTCATGTGTAAGCGATGTTTGCAGAGCACTGCAGGGAAAGCCACCTCGATACTGCAAAAAACCCATAAAATCCAACAGAGGCTGCTGCAAGAGGGGATGTTTCAGAAACGATCAGAGAAGGACTAGCCAAAAAAAGTAAGCTGTGCTGCTTATTAGACCATTTACTTCAAGATATTAAACAAATTGCAATTTCATAATCTTTTAGCAAGTTGCAGGTGGCCCTAAAACCACAACTCCTTCAAGGCGGTTGGCATCTTTTCTTGCTTTAAAAACAAATCGCTTTTTCAGCCTAAATGGTAATTTCATAGCGTGGCGTTAGTAGGATGGGAACGATGCCTGGATGGTCCAGCTTGTTGTCTCAAACACACATGCCGTACAAATCCGTGCTATTAAACTGAGGACAAAATGTCATTTCTTATTTACCCGCTTGTAATACGTTGATGAGAACAACCTCCAGGATTGCACGGCGTAGTTTTTCGACACACGTACCAAACCCCTGGATGCATAATTCAAATTCCTTGTCATGAAGAATGAGTCTATTTATCTTGGAACCTTTTTTACTTAAACAGTAATCTCTAGGAAATCATTTGTTAACAGTAGTTAGCTGCCAGTTTGTCAGTTAATGGCTTGAGGCAAAGTCAGAAGTGAGTGAAATCTTTTCCAAGGAGATGCTGCTGTCGCATGTGGTGCAGAAAGGTTTATAACAGCAAGCATTAGAGGAGACGGTCAGATAAGTTCAGTCCAACTTTTAGAAACATGAGGAAACTCAGCACAGTGGGGCAGAGACGGCCGTTTTGCTAGTGCATCCATTTGTGAAATATTAAAGCCATCAGTCGTGCGCATGTCAACTTCTAAGCCTAAGTTTTCCTTACTGGAGGCTCCAGGTGTGAGCCTGTGGAGGCCAAAACCACATGCGTTCGCGGTGGCTGGGGCTCTGCCTTGCATCCTGGGCATCTCTGCACTCCAGGTATCTGCACCCCGGGCATCTCTGCATCCAGGGCACCCCGGGTATCTCTGTGTCCTAGGCATCTCTGCACCCTGGGCATCTCTGCATCCCGGTCATGCCAGGCATCTCTGCTCTCTGGCCATCTCTGCACCCTGGCTATCTCCGCATCCCAGGTATCTCTGCATCCCTGCATCCCAGGCATCTCTGCATCCCAGGTGCGGGGGCAGCCGGGCGGGAGAGCCGGGGCGCAGCCCCCCCCAGCTCAGCCAAGGTGCCGTGGGATGTCTGCCAGGGCAGCAGAGTCCTCCAGCTCTCAGACGTTATCATTTCTCTATAAAAGTCTAGCAGCAAGTTTCAGTTAGGTAATGAGAGTTATCTGATTTCTCTTTAATCTGAGCAGCATCGCTACAGCACGATAACTTCGAATCGGTGTTTATTTCGCGCTCGGTGCTGCAGGGAGAAAAGTGGCGAGAACGGGTGAAAATTGACTGGAAAAGGAGCTGAGAAAAGTTGTCCTAGCCTACACCAAATGCCTCTTTCTTGCAGCAGGAGCGGGTGAGAAATAACTGCCCCGAGTAGAAGCTCTCCCATGAAGCCGCAAAATCCAGGCGAAGTAAATACCACTTCCCTGCAGCATTATCTCCCACTCTGTGCTGTCTACCCACAGAGGATGGTAGGGTGTAGGAACTGGCAGGGGATTAATGGCAGCCTGGTTCATAAAAAGCTCTGCTGCCAGAAGGACGTGGGACCCAGACAGAAGTAAAGAGGGGCTGGTTCTCTCTGCAGATGCCCCCAAGTGCTATTTGTCTGAGAGCAGATTTTCCCACAGATCTTTGGCCTTCATATTATTTGAAGAACCCCCTCTGCAGCTGCAATCCTTCCCTCCCCCGAGGGAAAAACAGGGTGGTAACTTTGTGAACTGAATGGTGTGGAGGTTTAGGAGTACTGCCATGGGAGGGGAAGATTTGGCTCATTAGCGTGGAACATTGTGTTGCCAGGAACAGAGTTTTGGGGCAGAACTAATAACATGGAAGCAGATGCAGTCAGCTTTTATTAAACTGGTTTGTAGATGACTTTAAATAGGCAACAGTTGTATCTGGGGCTCTCCTTGCAAGAGGCAGTGTGGCAGACCTCAGCAGCCGAGCCTGGCTTAGATGCTGGCTAACAAGTACAGAGAAGCCAGCCGAATCTCTGGATGTAAGGAAACATTTCTCCCAAATGTATTTAACAAAAAAAAAAAACCAAGAAGAGACTTTGTGGTTCTGTTATATTCTTTAAACTCTTACAGTCCACACAGCTCACTTGGAGCGAGGAAGAGCTGTGGAGTCATAGAGTTTATAGTCTGAAGGACCCAACATTGTATCACCTCCTCTTTGTCATGGTGTGTCATCTCCTCTATGCTGTGGACTCCTGAATTTCACTCAATTACCCCAATAGCTGGATGTACCATTAACTGCTTGCCAGTGCGTTACAGGTAGGGATGGATAAATTCATCTCCAAGCCAAGTTTTGCAGCGCTTCCCCCTTGAACCACCCTTTCCGTAGCACTAATTAACTCCGTAATGCTTATCTGCATCGGTGATGGTTGGATGCCATTTCCTGACACATAGCATTCCACGGCCACCAGTAACGATGGGTTGAACTCGCTCTTACCCAACTTGCCTTACCCAAGTAGACAGGTTGGAGTGACCATCAGCCAAATAGAAATTGCCCTTCTCAGCTGGCTACCAGAAAATAAAGAAAGGCCATTGATACCTCCGAAAAGTCACCACAACGACCATCCATCCATCCATCCATCCATCCATGCCTCTGCCAGACCTAGCAATGACTGTTGCTGTGTGTCCTTGTGATGTCCTTCTGGTCCTTCACTACCTCCCTGCAGCCTGGACGAACCGTCCGGCTTTCATGAGGGTGCCAGGAATGATCAGCCTCCCATCAATGCAACTGAGCCCACAGAACTCTGTAGAGATGCCCGTTGGATTTCTGACTTCTCCACAGATGTCCTTAAGTGTCACCTCCTTCCACAACTCCAGCCACCATTTCACAGAGCAGAGTCCAGAAAACTCCTTGCTCTCCCCTGCGCATCCGGGAGCATCCTGGCATCCGCACCAGGTCCTCATTGATGTGTTCCTCGCAGCCTCGTCATCCCGGGCTGGCTGAACGAGGCAGGGAGAATCCCATTTGAATGCTGTACTCCAGCCTACCTTTGTTGTGCAATACTTTTTTCTCAGGCAGTTTCTAATCTAGAGATTTTCTGGGATCTGTGCATGGCATGAAGGGAAGTCTCCTCATCACCTCGGGTTCTGTCTTTCAGTACCAAGTGTTTAAGACATAATTCTAGGCGTCCAGGGCTTGCTTTCTCTTTGTGTCTCCTTTGCTGTTGCTTTCATTTACTAACATGTTGAACTTCAAAGTCTATTCTTTCTCCTTCCTAATTTTTATGGAAAAAATGGTCTGAACCCTATTTGCATTTCCTCCCTGAGGATACTGGCAATCCTTAATCCTATATATTAAAGAATCTCAGTTTTCCCAGCAGCCTTTTATTCTGGGACTACTCTTCCACTCTGTTTTCTCCTTGAAATTCTCTCCCGTGGTTCAAAATTGCTCTTCACGGTGCCCCTGACCACTGTCACTTTCTGTTATGAGCCATTTGCACAGACGTTTGATCACTTTTAAGTCCTTTTGCCTTCCCACCCTGTCCGTTGCAGGTAATTTGTTGAGGTTTCATGCCCGTGGCCATAGGTGTGTGTTTACCCTTGGTGGTGGCATCTCAGGGCCATGTGCTCCGCAACCCACCGATCTCCAGGGACCTGCCAGAGTAACTATTGTTAGAGCCAAGAGATAGCAGGGTGAAAGCCATAAAGCCCTAGTTTATTAGGGTAATTTTAATTTTATTAGGGTGATGGGCTCCATATTCTGGTCGAGCCTGCTGGCATTTACCTGCTTGAGAGGCGATTGCCATCCTCCCCCGACTGCACTGCAGGGTGGCACCAGGGGGACCATGCCTGCTTATCCCTTGTCCCTTTCCCTGCTTTCTGTGGCGATTCCCCCTCTCGGGAGCTGTGGGAAGTAAGTAGGGTGCTGGCTGGGCTGTCCATGCGGATCCAGGGATTTAGATCACGCAAACCCCGGTATTGTCTCCTACAAGTCATTCTCAGCGATGTGCTCGGGTAATTAGCATGTGCATAAACACTTTGTAATCTTGTGATCATGGCTTGCAGATTAGCTCTTTTGCCAGCTTTGCGATTTCTTTGCCAGTTTTAGTTTTAATTGCAAATCCATTACTGCCAGCTCCCTTGCATATTGTAGCAATAGGCAAATTAAAACACTTGGACACAGTTGGGCGGGTTTCAGTTAAGAAATTAATTGTTACTGCCAGCCAGTGCTTTTTAATGTGAGGGTGGCATTTGAGCTTGTTTTTGAGGGCATAATCTCTGAGACTTTCTTTTTTCCCTTCTCCTCCCCCCTCCCCAGACTGTGTTGCCCTTGTTGAGCAGCTCCACAGATGGCACGAAGCAAACGCTCGCCTCTTTGATCTCCTAGGCAAGAAATTTGGAAGTCGTTCTGAATTTATGAGAATCCCGTCTGAAATAAATCTGTCTGCGCGCGGGGCCACGCTAAGTCAACCCAGAGCTGCAGGCAGGGCTCACCTGCACCTCCCGGGGAAGCGCAGGATTACATCCCATAAGAGCATCGTGTGATGCTCTAGCGATAAAGAGAAACTTCATGCATATTGTTGAACATGAAAAAGTCTAGACAATCTACAATTTACCAGTCGGGGTAATTGGCTAAAGGCTTAATCCGCCCTGATAATCCAGTAATGGTATTGTTGGCAGGACATTGATGTAAATATCACTCAGCGGCGCTGGCAGCCGCTGTCTCCTGTGATTGCTGCCGTTCTCAATTCCCTTTACACAGTCGTTAGGGCTGACGGGGAATTGTCAGAGTTCTGCAAACTTCTTGTCTTTGGTATTTTTCAAAGACTGCCCGTGCTTGGTTGGTGTTGGCTTTCAACATTGAATAGGTAACATTTTTCACCAGGTCAGAATTTTCACAAAAACATTCATCGAGAATATCTTTTTTTTTTTCCCGATGCCATTTTTTCCCCGATGTATTTTTCACATAGTTCTTTCCAGCCTCCCATCGCCCTTCAACACAAAGAGCATCTGGTTTTGCAGCGGACCCGTGCCAACACCTGCCACCTCGTGTGTCACCTCCAAACCTGGTGGCATTCACTGAGACTTCGGTGGCATTGCTCTGCGCAAGCCTGAGCCTTCAAGTGCAAACGCTGCTGGGGCAACTCTGAGGTCAATGTTTTAAAAATACACAGGTACGCCCCATTTTGCAGGGGTATTTTTAATGCGTGTCCATTTGCCCCATGCGGACGAAGGAGGGGAACTGGGGTGGCAGCAGATGCAGGGACAGATGGACGGACAAGTCCCCCCTCTAAGCATGAATCTCCCACGGCTGCAGCCTTTCATCCCCATGTGCTGCCTTGGATGTCTTCTTTATGGTTGAACACAGGCTGCCTAAAATTATGGTCTAATTGTGCATGAAGCCAGTTAATAGAATCACCTATCCCATTCTTCTTGCTTTATTCCCTTTAACTCATTCCCTCCATTTCCCTTGGAAAAAGGGTTGTATTCAGCTGGATTTACAGCTGAAGGGCTCTGGTCCTATGAGCCCAGTCAGGGCCGAGCACGAATTGAACCCTGCCAGGTCCTGAAGTCTCCAGGACTTCATTTATTATAGAGTCATATTTGCGCACTGAAAAACCACTTGCTTGTTTCTGGTTGCCGGCCTTGTACGTTTAGGCCAGGGACTAAGAGCCAAGTTAGTTTTTTTCTTTCAGTGCCTCCCCACCAAATGACACCCTGAGTATTGTCCATCCAACGCCCCTGCCGTCAGTGGGGTTGTGGACCTGGAATCGATTGGCACTAGGCAAACACCTCCCCTAATGACCAGAGCAGAAACACCCCGGGAATTACTTTCCTGCAGCAGGGTTGACTCTGTGCTGCCAGCAGAAGTGTTAAAAACCCCATATATAATAATATATATAAACTTAGTTTGGTCATGAAGCCAGCTGAGATGGCCGTGAATCCTTCACACCATTTTTAAGGCAGCCTGGAATGGCTTTTTTTGAACATTGTTGTTGGTTTTTTTCTGCTCGGAAGACAATGGAAGAAGCCCAGTTCCGCTGCAAACAAAACCTGAACGTGCTCTAACTTACATGCAAAATATCAAAGAGCGCTTATTCAGTACACATTACCACCCTTCCGTTTTACAGCAAACACCTCGTCACGGCCGAGAGACTTCGGGAAAACTATATATAGTGTATTCGGCCGAATGTCACCCTTGTAATTATCCCGTAGCTCTGGCTCCGCAAAGTTGTGGCTAACAAATCCCACTTTAATTGTTCGTGATCTCTATCGGAGCAGACATCGGGTTTGAGTTCAGCCGGGACAGAGTCGGGAGGAATAAACACGAACCTACAGTAAGATCAAAGCAGCAGCGAGGTGCGCATGTGCTAATAATAATAGCTTATGAAAGCTCATATTTTCCTTCAACAACATCCTGTCATTTGTGTATTAGCTTTGAAAAGGGTAAAAAAAAAAAAAAAAATTCAGTGTAATTTACTTCAGCAAAAAATGAGATAAGGCAGATAGTTGATTGCAGCAGCTCATGTGTGGTTTGCTGCGAGGGTTGTACATGCACCACGTCCTCCAGTGCATGTGTGCATGGAGTGTGCAGGGGCTGAGCTGGCGGTGACCGAAGTACCATTGTTATCTGATTTTTATATACAGTCTGTGACAATGTGAGGCAGAGAAGAGGATGAGGTAAACAGTCTCAAAGTTGGTAACCGCATCCACACCTGGTGCACCTCGATAAAATGTCTGTAAACAGTTTGTGTAGAGGGAGGTTACGGGGAGGCTGAGGACATCTAACGGCTCCCGGCCACCCGGGCAAGCGCAGGGGGAGGGACAGAGGGTCGGGGATGGCGTTTCGGTCGCGATGGCATCACCTCCGGGGGATTAAAATCGGGATTTCACCCTTCTGCAGCTGTACGCTCGTAGGTGGCGTGCACGGCGAGCACGGTCGGGGTGGCCGTGCCCTGGGGGAGGCACTTTGGGCCAACTCAGCGATAGCGGGGTCAGGCAACAGTGATTTCTCCTCCGCACGGTGTGACCTACTTAGGAAGCACTGGTCAACCCTCGAAACTGGGCACAGCGCTGGCCGTTTCCTCTGTCCTCTCACTTCAAATTCTCACTATCAGCTTTTTAATCTGGTGCAACGGCTTTAACCTCCGGTGGGGTTTCGTCCTGCCCGTCACCAGGATGGCCAGCGGGCTGCCGGGGATCGGGACCCGAGAAACCGCAGGAGGAGAGCCCAGATGGGTGATGCCGGCCACCGGGAAGGAGACAGCGTGTGTTTTGAATTTGTCTTTCACGTTGCATGCTGTGGTTGTTGGTATTCAGTTGTGTCTGTAGTTCTCTCTGCGAGCAGGAAAGGGTTTGGGGTTTTGGTGAAGGGGAGGAAGGCTGACAATAAAAGGTGACAAAGTGGCCCACTAAGCACCGAAAATGGGCTGGTCGAGGAAGGAGAAGGTTGTTTAGGAAGAAAAATGAGGGGAAGAGGACAAACAGTCACAAACTTCCGCTCTTTCTGCGCAGGTGCTGCTCTGCCCATAGGTACCGGTGGCTCCCTGGGCAAAGTGTGAGGGTGGCCATAGGGTGACAATGACAGCGAGCCATCGCCGCGCTGGGAAGGTGTTTGTAAGGATTGGGAGGCTGAGCTAGACTCTATCCGAATTCTTGCAGCGTCTGAAGCGCAGCAAACAGGGACTCGTTAAGAAAGTGGAGCAAATAATAATGATCCGTCTTGTTTAATGCAGCTGAAAGGCGTACTTCAAAGATAGTGTTATCCTAAAAAAGCCCAAGTATAGAGGGGAATAGACTTGATCACGGCTTCCAAGTTTTGATGGTAGTGTTGTAAGTAGGTCAGCAAACGGTAATATTTAAATTAACTCCTCTTTCTGGCAACTAGATGGGAATGTAGGTCTGGAAATGGGTAGATGTAGATTCTCTTCCCAGCTCTGCCACTCTGACAAGTCACTTCATCTCCTCCTGCCTAAGGGAAGAATACACCTTTGGGCTCTGCCCAGTAATCATCAGCCAAATGCTTCCCCACCTATCTAAAGGGTTTTAGAATATGTGATTGAAAAGTGCAAAGTGTTATTAACGTTGAATTAATGTCTGCCATTACAATATGTAATGGAGGATTTCTGCACACACCCCATTTCCTCCTGCTCGAATGTTTTGTCAGACAAGTCCAAGTGTTTACCAGCTTTATAGCTGGTCTAAAAAGAGCCGGCAAGCTGGAGAGCTGCCGGGCTCATTTGCCGGACGGGATATTTTGGGACGCGGGAGCTGGCAGACACCGGCACACAGCCCTGGCCCTGGTTTTGGGTGGCAAGTTGGGGGCTGCCCCATGGCCAGGTGCCCCGCAGCTGCCGGGCACATCTCGTGTGAAGCCTGCACGCCAGTAGCACCCTACCGGAAGGCAAGGTGCCTTCGCCGTGGGCTGCACGGTGGGGTGCAGATGTGCCACGCTTCCTGCCGGGGGGTGGAGAGGACCAGGCTGGTTGGAAAGCGGAGCAGGGCGGGGGGGGATGCGCTGCCGGAGCACCCCCTTTCGCCTCCTCTCTGGGAGCCGAGAGTCGCAGCCCTCCCACCGCCCGCGCATCCTCGGCAGCATCCGCGCTCACAACAACACCCTGCGCTAATGGCTTTAATTTCTACCTCCCCTAAATATATTGATTTGCTCGATGCAAATAACAGCAGCATGCTGCTTGACCCACAGCGGTATTTAAGGATGTAAACCCGGGCCTTTCAAGGCAGCGTTCCTCTTTTTCCATCGTCTGCTCATCCCATCAGACAGAAATTCCCTGCCTGCCTGTTGCTCTCACCCGCCAGCTTTCACACATGCTGCCTCGCTTCTCATTATCGCACCCCGCGCAGACTTTTCACTTCTTTTCTAAAATCTCTTAAGCCCATGGTGTGGGTTTGCTGTCTAGACTGCATCACTTGAACCAAATGCCTTCACTAATATAGTATATTATTAGAGCTCACTAAAAGTAACAAACAAAGTACATTTCTTTGTTCGCTCCTTAATTGTTTGTTCATTAGCTTGCTTGCTGATTCATAAAATATGAAAACCTCCAATAGGGTATCTAGTCACTAGTGCAAATTAGCTAGTTTCTAATGTACATAAATAAATTATAACCCTTACATTTACAATTTGCCTTTAGTACAAGCGCTGTGCAGAAGTGCTTTATCTCATCAGGAAGGAATTGGTTCTGCTGCTATGCGCCCAAAATGACAAGTAAAGGCAAAAGCTGGGAGTGCTGTATTCTATGCTTGTAGAACACGTTAGTGGCAGAAATGATGTCTTTGCTGGTGGGCAATCTGTTTTCTTTAGCTCCGAAGCTGCAGTGACATCCTTGGGTACCTACCTGTATAGCTAGGCCTGGATGTTGAGCTGCAGTGAATTGGCGTGGGCATGGTCGGCAGTTGGGAAAGCCCTGAAGCTTTTGTTATCCCGCGGCTCCACGTTTTCCCGTGGTTTGTGTGATCCACTTTTGCTCTTTCTCTCCAGCAGCAGCTCTTCCTACTTTCTGGCTATTCTTATTGCTTATGAATTACTCACGAAAAGAGCCGTGTCCTCAGATTCCTAAGAAACTTACTTCCAGGTCGGATGCGCCCATGTGCAAGACTCCCAGAGGGTCTAAGACCATCTTTTTATGGTGTTTTTTTCCAGCCTACAGATTTCTGTGGCGGGGAGTGTAATTCTCTAATACATTTGAGAGATGTAATTCTTCACTCCTTTCCATACCACGCTTACCATTCTCATCACAAAGGGTATCATTCTCTAAAAAATAGTGTAGGTTTTTAGATAAAGTTCTGAAGGCGGCTGTTTAATGTCTGCGTATTTTACTGGTTTAATCCCTTAATTCTCTCAGATAATGAACACAGGCTATCTGGGATGAGCTTGTGATACAAATTGTGGCTTACATTGCACAACCTGTCTACAAAAGAGGTTCAAACTGGGGCACCTTCACCATCAGTGGATTAGGGTCCCACGGAGAGACCACCAAAGTCCAAGCACCACAACCTGTATATCAGTTATTAAAAACTCAGGCCTCGTCTGATTTGTGTGGACACTAAAGATTTATGGCCACAAATGCCTTGTGTTGCTAAATTGATGGTTATTGCCTCTTCCACAGGCAACGATCCCAAAGCCTTTGCTCTGCGTAAGGCTCGGGCCTGCAGATGCTCACGTAGGTAAATGATTTCACATCTATGGATGGTCTTGTCGAAACCAGCCTGACAATTTATGCATACAATTATCTGTATGTATTTGTGTTTGCAAGTGTTGGATTTATACATTCAAGATCAAGGACTTAGTTTGTAAATTCTTTTGGTTTGATACATAAAAGCTTTACTGAGTGGGTACTCAGAGGCCTCTGCTGCGAAGTCCTGTTGAATCTCAGTAGCAACCACTCATACACCTTTCTTGAGCACACCTAGGTATTCATAAAATTTTAACATTTATGGTAAACTGAAGGATATTCCAACAGGTCAGCTCCCCAGAGGATGCAACATTTCAAATGGTGTGTTGCCAGCAATCTAGACTTAAAAAACCCATGTTTCTGACAGAATGAAGTATACACTTTTTTCTCAGTCTCTTTCAATGTGATTGATTAAACAGAGATTAGGATGATGTGGCATTCGTACCTTTGGTTATTTTACCTCAGTACTATACCATTACTTTAACTGACTTTACCTCAAAGCCTGTCAAACTTCCTTTTCTTCACTAAATTATCTGGTGAGTTCTCCACTTGCTCACATGCCCAACATCTCTGCCTCTGACAGACGTGGAAAAAACCTTCCCCAGGTGCCATCATTGTTTTCTTCATCATTACCTGTCCGAAACGCTCCCAGGGATAACCCTGGTGCTCCTCATCTTCCAGACATTGCAAACTGGGACTTGCTGGGGGGGGACTTCATCCACAGACAGAGTACTGAAAGTTAAATCCCAGTCCCGAAGACGTTTTAGGACCTCGGTGGTATCAAAAGGGATCATTTTTCTTGCCTGTTTTGAATTTGAAAATCCTAAAGCATGATTCATGCGGTTCTGGGAGCTGGCAGGGCTTATGGTGGGCTCTCCAGATTCACCAGGAGCCTGCAAGCTGCTCTGCACTAAGTGTGGGGCGCTTAGATTGTCGGATTAAATCAAATCTTGCCTGGAAAGTCGGAGGCGCCTTTGCCCACCCCCCCGTCCCCAATTTGACTGTCCACATTTCAAATGGGTCTTTCCTTGCTGGATCGATCAGGGATTTTTGTCGTTTTGTCGGTATCGTGCTTGAATTAACTAGAATTAGTTGTAGTTAATTAACCCACAAAGCTGTAATCTCTAGTTTATGAAGGAAAAATACAGAAGTGGTAAAATCTCAAGTCCCGCTGTCGGAGCCAACTGGTACGTGATGCTGCTAAGGCCTGCAAAACGACTCCGAACGGCGTCATTCAGAAATTCTCTTTCATCTTCTCATTCTGCTTGAATTTCTTCATTTAATTGTTGAAATCGCTGGCTGCGCTTGGGTGCTTGTATTTTTGGTTTCCCGTGTGTGTAATGCTATCCAGGTCTCTTTGCAGATGACCAGATTAGGTGAAAGAAAATGAATTATGCTTATTTCTGTGCTTTAGGTGTTTTTTCATGTGCGCTGCCCTATGCAAAACAAGGAGTATGATTCTTTAATGTTTTCTTTAGATCCTAACTCTAATCCAGCCTCCCCAGCTCCACCTGAGTTACATGTGAGCATAACTTTTTTCACTCTACAATTTTTCTACATTGTTGAAGGTCAAGGTTCTTGCTAAAGAGGCAGAAAGCTCTAGATCAACATCTCTTCTTTTAGCTTGCAAACATCATTACTTTTTCTGTCCATTCACTTCTCTGCCTCCCTCTTGGTGTGAGGAGTAGTTGTGGTGCTGAGATTTTCTGTTGGCTGAGTTTTGGTGACCATCAGAAATTGATTTCAAAGGCCACCCCACAGCTCCTTGAAGAAGACAACTTTCATTCGCTGCTGGTCCTATCTGGATTCAGGACAACAACTGTGAGGCAAAATATTTCACTGCACAGATACCAAGAGTTTTAGAGTCCTCAAGCAAGCTTGCATTTAAAAGGAAGAGTTGCTAAATTCAACATACATAATTGACATATAATTTGAAATAATAGCTTTACAGGAGTGTCTGTGTAGAATTTGACCTATATATTCCTTAGAATCAGTGACCGTGTAGAGGAAGGAGAGAGCTTGACCCAGCTTGACATTCAGATCCCAGAGGAAGGTTGCATGACTAACATTAAAAAAACAAGTATTTCATTTCAGTCTTGGAATTGCATCATGAAATCACAAGGTGACAACCATGGAACCCAATATGGGCATTTTTTGGAGCCATTTACTGATGCTTATCCACCTGAATTAAGAACAAAGAGTTGACTACTTTCTTTTGGAAAGCAACTGTAAATGTATCTCCTTTTAACCTCTCCACTTTGTTAAGAGCACCTCTTCTCCAGTTGAAGAGGATTTCAGATGTACCTTTAACTCACGCTATTGCCAGGTGGTGGTGATCCTGCTTTTCCAAAATACCTCTACGGAAAATTATCCCAATCCCACAAACCACTCCATATTATTCCATTGATGTTCCGCTGGCAGAGAGGCCTCTAAGGTTTTGGAGACTGGAATGGAGGCAGGTGCCTTTTCTGTCCTCCAGCCTTCCCAGAAAACCTAGCAATGCTGTGGGATTTCCCCAGTCCTCGGAGGAATTCCCCCCTTGGGGGAAGATACAGGTGAGGGTGGTAGTGGGGGTATTTATTTGCATCTTCCTGGGGCAGAGGACTGTGTCTCCAGCGCATCCTTCTCCCGCATCCCCGTGCCGCGTGGTGCTGAGCCCTCACTCCCTGCCTGCATCCCTGGGCCACTCTGCCCTCTCCCTTCTCCCATTCCTGGCGCGGTGACAGCAGATAGGTCACACATGAAGGGAGGGGTGCAGCACAGTGGTGCTTGCGAAACAGGGATTTAAGCCAGTGACACCAGTATCCTGGGTACCAAACTCCCAGGGGAGCACATGAGGTTGGTGCCTAAGGATGGCAGCATCCTTGGGTACCGTGCTGGGGTCCGGCTCTTTCCGCAGCCCATTGCCTTGCGTTGTAGCATGGCATCTTCTCGATCAGCTTTATGGAGAGGACTGTTTTCTATCAACTGTTTCAAGCTCTCGTGTTTCATACATGTGGAATGTCCCGACTTCCATACGCAGCAGGAATGGCTGTTGGGTTCGTCCCTTCGGCTGTAGGATGTAGCGTGCCAGCTGTGGTGATTCATTGGGCTACATCGCTCTGCCCATTGGTGCCTTTGGTTAAGACATGACACGTTCCGTGAGCATCAGATCAGGAGAGAGCAGAAAAGGAGAAAAATGTTGCTTCTCTGATGTATTTTTTAAAACTCTGCTTCTTAAATGATGAGCAGAGCATGCTGAGAGCTGCTGGTATTGGTCTCCGCTCTCCTGCTCCCTTAAACAACGGGTTCACGGAGATGTGGAAATCCAAGCTGCTGCTGGGTCGCCCAAAAACATGCCCGGAGAGAGGGAGGGGAGAAGCTTGAGCTGCTGTAATCACAGGTAGGAGTGGAAATGCCTGGAAACGATCCATCAGCGAGCAGTGGGCCACTCCTTGGAAACGCCGGGAATAACTCCTGTGCCCTCCTGGCAAATGTGTGCTAACGCGGCCTCGCACAGTACTTTCCTTTTTAGCCTAGCTAATAGTCTAAGCACCGTGTTTAGATAGATATTTATACAAAAATCTCTCTATATGTTTAATTTCCAAGCCACCACGCATGGATTGACTCATGAGTAATGGATGAGTCGTCAGGGTATAATGCTTATTACTCACAGGGAGCGCGCAGGGAGGTACTTGGAGCAATGGTGAGGGCCGGGTGTATCCCAAATTCATCCCGTCTCTGAACGCTGGGCATCGCCGCCCGGAGCTGCTGCGGTGCTGATGCTGCAGGAGCTGGGACGAGGATTTCAGCTCATTTGTCCCCATTTTTTATTCAGTTCTGTCATGGTAGACTGAGCCTCTACCATGTCGTAGAGTGCAAGACAATGATAAAGTCCAATTTCTGCATCTTTTGCCTTCCACTGCTATTTGTGGAAGGGAGGTAACAAATGACGTTGGATAGCCACAAACTCTCTTTTAAATGAGGATTACATTACCTACAAAGAATGTGGGCAAGCCAGATTCAGTGGTGCAACTTTCTGAAGAAAAGACTAGCAGCCGGTGCTAATGAGAGTATCTGGTCATTCACAAATGGATTAATCTTCTTTTCCCTCAGTCAAAAGTTTCTGTTTAAAGCACCTGCTGAAAAGAGAGCAATATAATGAAGTGTCTGGGTGGTAAAGTGTATTTTTAGAGCCCTGGGTTCTCTTCCCATTCTTTAGCCAATGTATAGAGCAAAGAAAAGGCTCCCACAGCATGGGAAGCCAGGAGCAGAGGTGGGGAATTAGGATCTGGGCCCTAGAGCCTGAAATACCCAGCCTGCAAAAATCTCATGCTGTGGGTTGGGTGGAAAACAAGAGCGATAATTGAAGCAGAGAGACTGAATTTAGGAACAGAGCCGAACAAATTAATGTGTGGTCCTGGAGGGTGATTATTCCTGCTCCTGGGCCTGAGAACGCCTGGGCTCATCCCGTATCACAGCAATGCACAGGGGGAGGGAGGTGAAGGATTAACTTCTTCTGTTCAGAATACAGTCTAGACCAACCCTGGCCAGACCAGAAAGACAACATGGCATGGAAATCAAAACACAGGCTCCTATTTCGCTAATGGTGCACAGGATACAGTGGGGCCAGTGAGAGGTTTTTTGCTTGTGGTCGAGAATTTAACTTTCTTTTTTCTGAACATGCTGTAATGTAAGACACTTTGGGGGTGAGGGTTTCAAATGAAACAGGATTCTCTGCATGCAGAAGTTGCTTGTTTGCAAATACAGTGATGTGAATTTAAACCCCTTGTGGTTTACCATGGAAAATACAGACATGGTGTTTTTCACCTGAACTTCGCAACACACGGACTGAAGGCAGAGGAGACCGTGTAGCTCGAGCAGTGAAGAATTTCAGGCGTGAAACTAAAATTAACTTCCTCGGTGTGTGTACAGAGAAATGCAGATACACAAACACTCGCGCGGGCTGCTGTAGGGTGATTTTCTCGCACCATTTTTGTTAGCAGAGCGGTGAGCTTGGTAGTCGGCAGCAGCCTGTGGCCACCTCGGAGCAGTGGGGAGCAGAGCTCTGACCCCCCCGGCCATGGAGGGAAGGTTTTGCACGGTGTGAGCTCACTGCAGCGGTGGGAGGGAGTCAGCGCTCATGGGGCTTACCTTAGCCATCTTCTCTACAAACCTGAACGGACAGTTAGGCTCTACAAATCTTTGTAGACAAGTTCGAGTCTTTGTAAGGCTTTAGTTTATAAGTGCTTTCCCAGAAATTGGGCATTAAAATCTTCCTTGCTTTTGCTCATACAAGACCTATATGCTTCAGCATCCCGCGGGATGGCCATATCTTCCCAGCTTGGACATGGCAAGGGAAAAGCAGGGTATGGCCCTTCTGCAGGAGCTAAGAGAGCCGGGAAGAGTTACTTGTGCACAGGACTCATCTCAGCTGCTTCTGCTCCACTTCCAAACATGCTGAGGATCAAGATACAGGGAGTAAATCCCCAAAATACAAGGAGGGTCAGGCAGGAGTCCTTTTGTGTCTTCTCCCTTGGCAGCTTTTTTTCCAGTGACTTGTGCCTGTGAAAGGAAGGGCAGGATGCGAGTTCAGTGGTGGTATTCCTTGCTCAGAGAGTTGGGAGAAAAGTGTGATTGACCAGATCTACAATGCATCATCTGAAATGGAAAGTTTCCACTTTGGGGCTGGGGGAAAAAAGATATCTCCCAGTATAGACTGTATGCAAAGGACACTTGGACGTAGTTATCATTATACAGTACTGGGGTGGGTGAGAGAATTGGCTTCCACATTCATAATTGCTTTTACTTTTGATTCCTCCTGCAGTGTTGAAGGTTTACAGTCTGTACCACAACACGTGTGGGTTTCGCAGGTCAGTCAACCTGCCCTGGAGGAAACACTTCATGTGTAGTGTCTCATTCCCATTTACTCTCTGTATTCTTCATTGGTGCAGAGACCCACAGTGAGCTGAATACAGAACATCAGCTGCAGTTGGGAGAGCCAAGTTATGGTCATTTTTTCATATGGCAACAATTTTGTGAGGATTTGGCTTGAGTGTACAATTTAGCAAAAAAATAAAGTCTGGTTTTGAGTTAGGATAAGACATGTGTTAGGTTTAAGGTTTGGGCTGGTAGAGACCTGTGAACTAAATGAGCACAAGCTACAGCTGGAAGTGAGCCTGGGGACCAGGACAGAGCACTGACCTGCACGGGGTTAGGGCTGCTAGGAGACACCGGGTAAATTTTAGGATTAAGATGCGGCTGAGAAAAGCCACGAGGCAGTGTAGCTGCTTCAGAATTCCTGTGATACACTATTTAGTTGGCGCTTCCCTGCTGCCTTTGCCTACTGCCTTGAGCCTTGGTCATCAGTGCCTTGCTGGCTGTGGTTGGAAGTGTGGCCCAGGGGCACTCAGCAGTTCTCAGAGTGCTTTAGTGGCCTCCTGTGTAGCGCAATCTCAGTGGTTTCTCCAGAGTACAAGCCCTAATCCTACACCCAGTGTCAGCCCAGCCCTAGGAACATCTCCCCGTTCACAGACTAAATATACTCTGAGATTAATAACAGCTCCAGATGTGGTGCTGCATTCAGAGTCCACCATATAATCTGCTGGACTCAAACTCTAACCCTGACCTCAACCTCAGCCCTTTCACTGCTCCGGTGACTCCTGGTGACCCCAGATGTCAAAGGAGCCACAGATTCACTCAACAGGAGCTTTCAATTTTGGTGCTGTCTCCCCCAGATCCTTTTATTATCCTAGCCCATCAGTTTCTTCTGATAAAACTGTAATTCTGGTGCTTCCCAAACTCATGCAGCCATCGCCAGTCCCAGAAGAAAATGGTCTCGAGGAGCTCCATGTCCTCTCCCATTAGTTTGCTCATCAGCCTCCACTGAGCCTTCTCATGACCTGACTTCGTCTCTTCATCCTGGGTTATAATCTTAATGCCTATGCAAACCTCAAGACCATCGTTTTTCCCTTGTCAAATACTAACCCCAGCCAAAACTCTTACTGGAGCCATAAAGATGCAAGATGTGTTCAACCTGCCTTAAAATGGGATCCAGGTGGAGCTGGTAGAATGCTTTTTTTTGTTAGCAACCACACTAAGATCCAGGGTCCCATGAGTTGAGACTGGGATTGGGGGTTAATATCGTTCTCCAGATGAAGTTTAGAGTTTAGTTTAGGCTCATGTTTCACAGGAGCCATGAGCCAGGAAAAAATGGGATAGTGCTGACGGTGTGGCGTGTCTCTGGTCGCGAGTGCTGCTCTCCCAGCAAGTGGATCGGGAGCGTCCTGTCCCAGATTTCCCTGCCTGCTCTCACGTGGATGAAATAAAAATTGGTACCGTAGGTGCACGGTCTGACAAAAGCCTTCCTTGGAAAAAACAGGCTTCAAGGAAGTGTAGCTGATGTCGTCACTGTGAGATGACTGGGCTAGAACAGTTTCCTTAATTAACCTCCTGTAAATAATGTGCTTTGATGGACTGGAGCTCAGCAGTGGCACAAGGACCTATTTCTGAGGAAATTCTTCTGAGTTCCAGAAGAGATAAAGATGCTTTGACAGAGAAGGTACTGTATCCAATAATAGCTCTAAAGTTTGCAAATACGTCTTTGATCTCTTCTGTTTCATGACTCCACATCGCTTTTGAAAGAGAGCTGAATCTTCAAACCACACAGAAAAATTCAGTGTTCTATTTTTTTCTTATCCTGCCTACAACAAACGCAGGCAGGTGGCACATCCTGGTGGTGCGATGAGTGCGAGGGAATGACCTGCCCTTCTTTACAGCTCGGTGACAAATGCTCAAGAAATAGGGAAGGGATGGGATGGGATAGAATGAATAGAATAGAATAGAATAGAATAGAGTAGAATAGAATAGAATAGAATAGAGTAGAGTAGAATAGAATAGAATAGAATAGAATAGAATAGAATAGAATAGAATAGAATAGAATAGAATAGAATAGAATAGAATAGAATAGAATAGAATAGAATAGAAAAGGACTAGACTATTTTAGTTGGAAGGAGTATGACAGCTACTCCTGTTTTACATATAAAAAGAGGGTTTGGGATTTACGTAATCAACAGTTCAAAAACTATCAGAAGAAGAGCAGCTCCAGGCTGTTTGCATGCTCGTTCACAACTGCCTGCAAAGAAACTTGAGGCCAGAGTCCAGCCCAAACCGCATGTCCCCGTGTTGCAGACCACCCCCATCAAAGCCGCGTGAGGATGAGCTGCTCCATTCCCAAAGCCGTGTTCGGTGACAGTCACCGGGCAGCACGGGGAAGGCCAGCCATCTGCACGCCTCTCCTGGGAGGTGCACACATCTGTGAGCTCATCCTTTCTGATTTGATGCTGTACATACGGAAGGAGGAGGCTCCTATTCAAACTCGTCCCCACTATGCCCGTGGCCACGGGAGAATAAAGCCACCGCGTACCCAGAAGTTAGTTCAGAGCAGCTGTCACAGGTTTTTCCATTGATTTCCATTCAGACTTCCAAAGGTACTTTTTCTTCTCTCTGTGTTTTATAAAGTGCTGCATACACCTACTTTCAGCTATAAATAAAAAATAATCATGTGCATTTAACACTTATTAAAATTCTTTTTAAATTTATATGCAAACGAGGAGCAGCCACAGGCTCCTGGCAGGTTGCCTATAAAGCCCTTTGTTCTGCAAAGATTGTACACCACTGATGAGGCAGATAAATTTGTCTTCAGTGCCATAGTCTTGTCTTTGCTCTGAATCTTTTTTATAACTACTGGAAGGTGTAGGTTGAGAAATGCTGGTTTGATTAGCTGGGCCTTGTGGTTGGTCCCTTTTCATGCCAAAATCATTTAAGTGTTCCAGACATGGCATACACCCATGGAATCTACAAATATATCTCTCCCCAGTGCGTCATAATTCCTGGGGTAGTAAGTGATGAATCATCAGGATCTAATGTGAAGATAAGCTAATTAGCATTAATCAGAGCTCCTGCCCGAGGTGGGAAAATGCTAGGTGAGCAGTCTGTTGGCTGCCATCTGAGTTATTTAATTATTTTATTTTCGTTTCTTTCGATTTTACAAATCGGGCTCTTCAAAGCTCCCAAGCTCCTAGACTACCGTCTTCAGTGCCATGCAAAATTTAACAACCCCTTTTGTGTCCCTCAGTCTCCATCCTGCCCTGAGCTCACCCAGCGTCTCGCTTCTTGCGTCGCCTGGAAGTCCACAGCCCGTGGCCGAGTCACGTTCTGGCACGGGATGGCTGCTGGACTTAAAAGTTTCTCCTTGCAAGAAACCTGCCTGCAGCCCCCTCCCATTAAAATCATTAAGTGACTATCTCCAGAATTTAAATTACTCTTAAGTTATTGCAGTATCACGGAAGAGAGAGCTCCCATCTCGTGTAGTGGTGATGAGAAGTATCAGGCTATGGTCCCTTCTTTCTGCTCTGGGGGCTAACTTTTAATATACATTTATAAAGTCATATTAGAGTGGTTTTCTTCTAGTAATGTACCTTCTAGCAAAAAATCCCAAGCAACAGGGATGACTGTAAATACTTCCTTACGTGTCCTGCCTGGGTGCCAGCTGCCTTACCCTGGTCGGGGCAGGGGTGTTGCAATCGGCGTTCAGGTCTGTGGTGCAGAAGCATGAGGAATCCAGTCTCAGCAAAAAGACGCCATCAAACACCACCCTCCGTGGGTGCTGGCCAATTTGACAGATTGTTTATGACAAATTCCTTTATGTATTGGCATCTGCAGCATGCCTCCGGATTTTGAAATGCATTGGCTTTGGTGGCGTGTCTCCTCCTCTGCATTCCCTGCGCACCTCGGGTTTGGTAGCAGGAATCCTACTGCAAAGGGAGTCAAGATTCAGACTTACCATAGATTCAAAGAATGGTTAGAGTTGGAAGGGACCTTAAAGATCACCCAGTGCCACCCCGTGCCCTGGGCAGGGACACCTCCCACCAGCCCAGGTTGCTCCAAGCCCCGTCCAACCTGGCCTTGAACCCCTCCAGGGATGGGGCAGCCACAGCTTCTCTGGGCAACCTGGGCCAGGGGCTCACCACCCTCACAGTGAAAAATTTCTTCCTAATATCTAATCTAAATCTCCCCTCTTCTAGTTTGAAGCCATTACCCCTTGTCCCATCGCTACATGCCCTCGTAAAAAGTCCCTCTCCAGCTTTCTAGTAGCCCCCCTTCAGATACTGGAAGGCTGCTTATGCTTGGCCATTAGCATAAAGATAATTAACTTTCAGTGAGACCCAAACCCTAGGGACCAATTTTTTTAATGATGCTTGGGCACCCCATCGCAGCGTGGCACCGCAGGGAGCTCAGCGGTGCCTGCGCCCCTCCAGCACCCCCGTACTGATGGGACACTGTCCCACTGCCCCAGTGGCACACGTAATGCCCAGGGCCACCCGACACGGCACAGCCTTGCCCCGCTGGGAGCATCTCCTGGGCTCCTTGGGTGCTCCAGGGCTTTGGGAAGCAACATATTCAGCGCAGTGGGGTTGCTGCAGCCTCACTGGGAGACGAGGATGTGCTTTAGCCAAGCCCCCGAGCAAGAAAAAGGAAAATGTTTTCTAGCTTGTGGGTCAGGGAGTCCTACAAAACTCAAGTGCGTGCGTTCCTTTGCCATTGTGTCCAACGCACGTCTTTGCCACCCAAAGACAGAACTGAGGTTATCTTTCCTTGAAACTGCTGGAGATCTGCCACTGGAAATGCCTTTCTTTGCTCTGGATTTTGCCGTGATCCCCTAACTTATAATTACACTGACTCTCCCATTACGGTGAAACCCGCCCTTCCTTTTTTAACCGTGGCTCATGGGCTTTTTAAAGAAACCACCGAGAAGTTTCAGAGCAGCGCTGGTGGGTCAGTGAGTGCCTGGGTGGGTCAGGGAGCTTTACCTCTTGAGCTTGTTCAGATAGAGCAAAATTCTTCTTTTTCACATAAACACCATTCCATAGCTCTGCAGTGAACTGGGGAAAAAAAACAAACCAACCCAAAAGTGCAGGAGCACATAGCTACTTCTCTCGATTACAATGAATAAAAGTACCTGGGCTGGCTGAGAAGGTTTGTAGCCACCAGCAGATGTCATTGCAGCCAGCGCAGCTTAGGGCACGTTGGGCGAGAATGGACGCACTGCAGGTATTCAGATAATACCCAATGGAAAATGAAAATAAAAAACCAACTCCTGTAATCTCTGATCGCCACGTAGCTCATTCTTAAATCACTGGTAGCTAGTTTGTAGAAGATAGAGTAGATATGAGGGATTAAATTCCGCACTACAATTTGTTTTCTGCTGAATAATTATGATTTATTAGTCTCAAGCACAAATTATAGTAATTTAAAATATTAATACTTTTGTTTAAAAAAGGAGCACACAAGTGGATTGTGTTTAACGGGGATAGTTGGGTCCTGGGAACCTAACGAGCCTGAAGATTCTAGTAGGAAGGCTGGCAGGGGGCTCCCCCTGTGCTTTGCTGTACCGTTGTGTGTGGTGCTGGGGGGCTGGGGGGGTGATGTGCTGGTGGTACCCGCAGCCTGTTTGGGGATGCAGAACACCTCTTCCTCCCTCCCCAACGGGTGCTCCTGGGATGTTCCCGGATGCTGCTCTGTGCCCGATGCTCCGCTGCTCCCCCCCTGCACTGTCCCCTTGGAGGCGAGTGGGGGGCTCGGGGCCAGGGTGTCGATTAGAGCAGTGACTCCGTGACGGTACATTTATCTTGGCTTCCCTCCTTTGTTTTCTCCGCCGGGTCCCCAGGACCTGGCATTCTCCATGTCACAGTTGTGTCGAAGTCGGTGAAGCCTCAGCAGTAATTTGGGCTCGTGGTGAAATCACCCTCCAGCAGCACCATCCCCAGAGCCTGGCCAAATGTGGGGGCTGTGCCCAGCGCCATCACCCAAAAACTGCCTGGGCAATGACGTGCCATCCTTTCCCATGCAGTGCCATCGAGACCTTGTCCTTGTGTCACCCCCTGGCACGGGGTCGGGGTGAGTGTTGTGCTGGAGTTGTGCTGCTGAGGGGTCACCGTGCCTTGTCCAAGCAACTTATTGTCATTTTCTCACTGGTTAAAAATAATTTCATGCCTTCTTGGTGCAGGCATCCTAGAGATACGCTGTGTGCAGCAGCTCTGGGATGGCCGGGGGGGGCGGATTGTGGTTACACCAGCTTCATGTTTTCTGTTAGCGTGGAAAACGCGGTCCCCAGCATGGTTGGAGTGTGATGCTGCAGACGGGCGGAAAGGAGCCCACCGAACGGTTCAGCTGAACGTCTCGCTGCCAGCGTTACGTTTCTGCACACATGGAGGGTGTAAGACCTCTCCTGCGCAAAACCACTGCCTGCAAACTGGGAATGTGCTGCGGCTCCTGCTGGGATGGAGGATGGCGTGCGGGAATGCGCAGGGCAGCCTCGACGTGTGTTTGTGCACGTGTTTGCCTTGGCGTGTGTGTTTGTGCACATATTTATGCTCTTCCTAACCAATTTCTAATCCTCATAAAGTTTTACGCTCATGGCTGTAGAGTGCAGGTCGATACTCCTGTTGAAATCAGTGGCAAAATCCACTGTCATAAAGACAAAATAAGGAAAAATGCTTCCTCAGTGATTTCCCCACTCTTCTCTCTGGGGTCAGCAGACAGACAGAGAGACGCCACCGAGCTGAATGTAAGAGCTTGGTCGGTAACTGGTAGTTATTGTTGCACTAGTGTATAAAATGTATAGAAATATTTTGTATAAAACCTCCTGTTACAAGCCGTATTTACTGTTTGTGTGGTGAAGATCACAACCAGAAGCAAGTGTGCTGCACTCAAGCTTCTTCAGATGCAGGAGATACCAGGACTCCGCCCTAAAAAAAAACACTTTACAGTTAAAAAATGCAATTGCTGTTAAACTCTTGGTCTGAATATAGCCCTGTACGAATACGAAACAGTTGCGCCGAGGCAGATAGATGTGAAGATAAGAGAGATCGACTCAAGGCAGCGTTTTTACGGGCCGTGTCACTGGTCTCCTCGTGAGACACCAAACAAGTATTTATCTTGTGGGAAGCTTCGGGTGACTGGTGGGGCTCTGGCAGGAACCCCGAGCCCCGGAGATAACGGGGGATGCAGCGCGGTGGCCTGTGCTGAGCCCACAGCCCCTCCGAAACCCGGCGCCTTTCATGTGGCGGGGCTGGGAACCAGGATCGGGGCGGCTCCGCAGCCCAGCCGGAGCCGGGAACGTTGGTGGGAGCCCCCGGGTGCCTCCCCGCACCCAGGCGAAGCGGGTTTCTGAAATGAGTAAATTGGAGTCGGAGCAGAGGTGCTAAAACGCCGCAGAGCTCAACAGTCTAAAATTTCCTGCTGCTGTTAAACTCGCAGTTTAAGAGTGATTTTCTTCTCTATATACCGCGCTTGTAGTGTTGCAGAACTGGTGTGCCTCAGAAGCTGAAAGCATCTCGCCTTGTTTATGCACAGTGTTTTCAGAAAGAAAATGTTTTTTAGAAAGAAAATGTTTTTTAGAAAGAAAATGCAGTGGGTGAAACACCTGAGATCTCCCAGGTATAGCGTTTCCCAATTTTGCAGTCTCTCAAAACCTGAATGAACACCTGAAAGTGCTGGGGATAACGGCACATCTTTGGCCTTAGGTGAGATACATCAGCGGAAAAACTGTCGTTGACTTCGTCATGGATTGAACCTTGTTTTCTATCCTATAAATCCAATAATCTCAGTTGTTACGCATCTGCTGAAGCCGTTTGGAGATGTGGGTGCGGGCTGGGGAGCAGCGACCTGAGCCGTCGGAAACGTCGTTCTGCCCCTGGGAGTGTCACCCCAAACACTTCCACCGGGGACTTACGGACCCGCCTCTTCCGAAATGGAATTTCCCTCTAAATCCCATCCACTGGGTCTTGGCTGTGTTTGGGGATTTATTTTTTCAGAAAGTCCCAGGCTGCTTTATGTCCTGAAACAGTGGAGAGAGCCAGCCAAAAAATTAAAGGGAAGATATTCCATTAAGCATGTGTTTTAAGAAGAAATTGCTTTCTCTGTGTAGCACCTCAGTTAAAACCAAGAGAGGTGTAAAAAAGCATAATCCTTTATAATCTATATGTTTTTTACCTTTTGCATTCAAAGGAGCTTAGATGACGGCCATAAAATAGATGGGTTTATTTTTTAATTGCAAACTTTACAGGAAAAGTATAAATCCCAACCCATTAGAAATAGTGTTTTAATTGGATTTTTCAGCAAGTGTGCGATCCACTGGTTATGAAGAGCACTTTTACTTTAAAAAATGAAATACTGGTGTAGGATTTGATCGTGTAGCAATGTCCTGAAGCGAAGATTTTTTTGCCTGTGGATCGTTGCCCTGATAGCGAGAGGAGTTTTTGCATTCCCAGACTTTCAGAAAGCAGATGTGGGACACACAGGCTTCCAGCTCAGGCCCTAAATAATACCTAAGCTAAAAAATTGCACTGTAGGCATCTGGAGGTTGTGTGCATGTAGGTGTGGTAGATATATTTTTTTAGTATAATTGATGTTCTGTGTAACCTCAGTTTCATCATTCAGCAGCTACTGCTGTCAATTATTGTAATAGAACAGAGGACATTACAAAGTTAAGTTTAAAAAGAAAAGCCTGTGTTACAAAATGACCTACAGTTAAATAGCTGATCGCTGGTAGTGGGTTAAATTAGTTAATTATCTGGTTAGGAAAAAAGTCTGTGCAGGAAGCTTAATATATTGATGGTAGCCCGGATTACCATCTGTTCTTCCTTCTTCTTGAATTCTTCTTCCTTTCGTCTGGGTGGGTGTGAATGCTGCGGCGGTTGTAGTGGATCAGTTTGTGTTTCATGGTGACAGCAGGACCCAAATCAGCAATTTCAGCAAACGCCGCCATGGAATCCCCGAGTATTTTCTTGTGTCGAAGCCCGAGGTGAGCGCCAGCTGGAGCTAAGAAACCACCTTCCACTCCCCAGCAAATCCCCCAGAATGAGCTGCCAAAATGAAAACGGTCACCTTGGGGACACTTCTGGTGGCATCTCTGGGGTCCCATGGAGCGGGCAGGTCAGTGCAGGCAGAGGCAGACCCTGCAGAGGGCTGAGCACCAGCCGTGTGTGGGGATGGATGCGCTGGGAGTCCTGGTCCCTGCCAGCCGTCGGACAGGCTGCACAACCCCCTGCTGTTTGCTCAGTTCTGCTTTGTTTAACATTTCTGGAAAACCTTCTTCACGGAGTGCCGTGTCGCAGCTGACCGCAGGGCAGGGCGAGCTCCCAGGGCGAGCTGGTTTGGAAAACAAGTCTGACCTCAGCCAGAAAAGTTGGTATTTTAATGTTTTTCCCCTTCGCCGCCTGGATGAAATTGTGATCTCTCAAATTGCGGTGATGGGAACAGACACACACCACCAGCCGCTGTGCTCGGGCTGCTCTTCCCAGTCAGAGTCGGGCCACCGGGACCTTTTTTGTGGTCAGCCAGTGTGGATCACGTAGAGCATCGCGGTCCAGTAGAAGGTTGCTGTTGCAATCTGATCAGAGCGTGAAGTAAAAAGAAAGATGCAGGATGAACATGGCTTGTCTTCAGGTCTTATGCATTGCCCAGGAGCTGGCTCAAAAGTCTGTCCTAAGTCTGTATCTAAACTTTTCCCAACAAAACTTTGGTGAAGATTCACCCTACAAAGAGTTGTGGTTTCCATGACTGATTTTTCTCACAAAAATAGGTAATTTTGCTTAAAATTCCTGACCCCGTGCAGTCCTGGAACAGGTGGCGAGCTCCCATAGTAAGAAATAGACTATTAAAACTGTACTAAGATTTCAATCCTTGCAGGTTTTGCGCCTGTTGCTTTTTGTGTTTGGGTGAACCCCAAACTCAAAGCAAAACCAAGTTGAAAGAGCAAAGTTTCATCAATTATTTTTCTCATCAAAACCATATGAAATTGGGACTTTCTCGTTTTTTCAACATGAAGCCTTTGATCGGTCCTGCCTTGTGAACTTTTGATCAGCCTGGGTTAAAATGAAATCCAAGACCGGGCACATTTTGTACGGTCTCTGGTTTCGAAGTGACGATTTTTCGTGTCTGTACTAACCATGTTATTCCCGGGCTGTTATTCACAGTCGCTGTGAATTCCCATAACGCTGTATCCGAAAACTTACTGGAGGTCTTGGAAGAAATATGCTGAGAAGCAAACCTAGCCCTAGCAGGATTCATTTCTTATTCATTACTAAGCATAAAGTTTGCCGTGTTTTGTTGCTAGTCCAAGTTATAATCCCCCATTACAGCACCTCCTTGCGCTGTGTTTCAGGGTATTTAGAAAATGAGACTTTCAGCCAAGTCTGAATTCTGGAAACCAGCTCTCTCCAAACTGCTTTCCATACCAAGACTCAAAGATGAAAATAATCTCATGACCATCCACTCTCGTAGTAAAATCTTATGCAATTAAATCTATGAATCTCAATACCTGAAAAACAGGATTTGATGACACATGACAAGAGCCGAGTTAAAATATGTATGACTTAATACCAGCATGGTAGGTAATCTTTAGCATCACGAGTGGAGAGAAGATGAAATCAAGGCACGGGGGATGGCACAGAGATGGAGTCTCCTCCTTTATTCCCATCCCGTACCTTGAGTCCCATCCTGAAAACAAGCCTACTAAGTATTGCTAAGACTACATAATACTGAAAAGAAAACATGGTAAAAGAACTGAAAAGATGCCTCTATGGAGTCAGGGATTGCTGTGGTACTTGGTGCATCCCATCTCTCTTGGCCTGCCATCTCCTTACCTAGCTTGTCGTGGGGAATTAGGAAATTTAGGCAGCAGAGCTGCCTGTTCCCTTTCCGTCTGAGTCTGGCTCACGTGCCAGGATCAGACCACTCAGTCCCAAATCTTGGTGGCCCTTGGACGGGAGGCTCGGGGACCCTTCGCCCCGTGTTGTCCATGGCCACGGCAGCCCCTCACCGCTGTGTGCCGGGATTAGCTGGGAGCCTTTAAACTGCTCCTTGTTTTGCATTTCATTGGAGGTAACATTTGAGGAACTTCTAGAAGTCAAGTGGCAGGACACGATTAATTAGGATTCCTTTCTAATCCTAATTACAATGATATTTGCTTCCCACGATAGGAGGCGTTCATTATCATATGTATAAGTTTGTTTCTTTAGTCTGTCTGCTTCTATCCCCCCAACAAAAAAAGGTTAAATAATATTTAATACATTTTTACAGTCATTAAAAAAAATCAACTCTCTTTAATCTGGTAAAAACATCAGATGGGCAGAGGAGAAAACCATTCAATTCCCTATTAATTTCCCTTGCTCTCTAATTATATGCAAATCCACCGAGCCCAGGTTTTAATTCAGCCATTCGCATTAAGAGATCAGAGGAAGATTCAAAACGGGAAAGCGGAGTTTGACATATCGTCGGGGGCTCGTACGAATTTGACTGGAAGATAAATTCCACATTTTAATTAAAATGTTTATTCCACTCTGCACAATAACGCTCGCTTGCGTTCAGAGGAAAAAAAGGGGTATTAAGCATTAAAGGAACAAATTCCTCCTATCAAGAAAATTAGGATTTCTCCCAGGCAGACACAGGGTATCATCTGGGATTAGCGGCTGTAGCATTCTTTGTAAACATGTCACCCTTGAAAGTGAGCAACAAGGAAAGCTGCTATCGCCTTACGGCTGCAGGGTGTCAATAAAGCATCCCTTCTGCCCGGGGGGGGCGGATTATCTTCCCTCCGCGTCCTCCAGAGAGCCGTTTATCATGGGAACTGGGAAATAAGAGTGAGCGCAGATTAGGATAACGTGGGGGCGGCTCGGGGCTGGGCAGCAGCAGTGCTCCCCGCTCCTGCCCGGGGGTCCCCCATGGGTTTTGGGGAGCCAGGGTAGGGGGGGATGACCCGGCTCCAGCCCCTTGGGCTTCACAGCTGGTTGGAAACGTTAATGCTGGGATGGGAGCGACATCCCGCGCCGCAGCCAGCCGTCCCCATGCCGTCCTGATGCTGCGGAAGGGGCTGGGAGAGACCCCGGAGGAGACCGGGAGCAGCCGCGGTTCATTCGCTCGTGACCACCCGTCTTGGAAACGCGCCTGACACCATATAAATATCAAAGGATTTCGCCGTAGCAGGGAAATGCCTACCCAAGAATGACGATAACTATTACAAATTATCATCACCCGCAGTTGTATCGTTTTATCCCTTAATTAACCAGTGGCATGTGCTCGGGCACGGCTACGTCTGACCAGTTAAAACCTCTTCTCTTGGGGTCGTCCGATGCTGGGCGAGTGCACGGCCTCGGCGGTCGCGTGCGACAGGAGAAAGCTCTCCCTGAACAAGTCAGCAGCATTACGGTATCGTTATTATTGTTGTTAATATTATTACTGTTATCGCTATTATTTTTTCACAGCACAGTCACAGCGTCAGGCATTTACTTTCAGGTGGGGGGAGACACTTCTGATTTGTTGGGGTTTTTTTTTCCCACCAGCGACGTTCTCACATGGTGAGATCCCCCCTGGGGCTGGGCTTTGAGGCTAGCAGATTGCAAAGAAATTTAGAATGGAATGGAATGGAATGGAATGGATGGAATGGATAGAATAGAATAGAATAGAGAAATAAAATAAAATAAAATAAAATAAAATAAAATAAAATAAAATAAAATAAAATAAAATAAAATAAAATAAAATAAAATAAAATAAAATAAAATAAAATAAAATAAAATAAAATAAAATAAAATAGGAAGTATAGTTCCTGCCAGGAGGGGCTGGCAGCCATCCCATCCCATCCCAAGCCTAAAGACAGGGACAGAAGTCCTGTGAGGGGTCTCCTGTCCAGGCCCTGGGGTGGCAGTGGTGACAGCAGCAGGATGGTGTCACCCAGGGTGGCCGTGCACCCCGGCACCACTGCAGCACGAAGGGGCAGGTTTCATCCCCTCTGATGTTGGGAGAATCGAAACGCCTTAAATCACATCAGGGTTTTTTTTGTGTGTTTTGTGTTTTTGTTAACTCCCCTGCGCTCTTTCATGTACGCGGGCTGGTTTTGTTTTTGTTTTAAATGGAAAGAAAAAACCCAGCTGAGCTGCCGGGAGCCTCCTCCTGATGCCCAGGGGATGCGTAAGCATTTGTTTGCCTCCAGAAAACTGATGGCACTGACACCTGGAGGGTTCCTGTTGGGCTGATCCGCCGGGAAATGCACTCAGAAATCAGAAATCTCACGGGATTTTCCATATGCTGCTGCAGCGCGTCCTCGGCGGGGAGGGATGTGACAGCCCAGCATCAAAGCCACCTGGGCTCAGGACCCAGCAAGGGCTGGGGTTTGCAAATGGTTTGTTAAAACTGGTGAAAATCCCCCAAGCTGCCGGTGTCTGAGAGCGGGACGTGGCTTTCCCCGAGCATCCCGAGGTCCAGCTGGTCCCGGTGCTGCCCGTGAGCTGGGTGACGTCTCCAGTCCCTTTGGAAACAGTATCTCGAGCTGTACCGAAGGGCAAGCCTTGGCCCTGTGTCATACCTTTATTTCGCTTTCCTCCCTTGCCCTTTTGGACATTTTCCTGATTAATTCTGGGTATCAGGTCGACCGCTCGCCTTTGAGAAGTGGAGGGAAATAAAGGAGGTCAGATATTATCAGCCTTGGCGGGTCAAGTGAGCGCCTTCTCATTTCAAGTGTTACCGGTAACTCCAGGGTTTGCAGCTTGTGCTTCAAATTCACAGAATTGGGTAGCACGAAGGGGACACAGATATTCTTTTCTCCGTAGCCCAGAACACGAGAGAGGCAATAGCCAGGGATAGATGTTGCAGAACAGGGGAAATAGCTGGGGGGGGGGGGGCTGATGAAGCCCCGCCGTTATATTGCCCCAGCATTTGGGAGAAAATCGCTGGGGTTTGGTGTTGCGGTGCGGCCCCCAGGTTATATTGCTCTGGCATTTGTTTCCATGAAGCCAAATGTCGCCGTCACCCTTTGCGGGACCTTGTGGAGGGGGTGTTTCTGTCCCCTCCCGAGCAGATGCAGCACGGTGAAGCTGCTTTTAGCATCACAGCAGCACCGTTTCCCGAGCACGGCGAGGGTGGCACAAGGGGACTTTCTGCGTGGTTGAGGAGGCTTCTGGAGTGAGGTGGCCCTCCTGCCGAATGGGACTGTAAACACTGGGCCGTGATGCCAAAAGTTCATTTTCCAGGGGTTTTCTCCTCTCTGGTACAGGGTGTACTTGTCTCCGAGTTTGCCCCCTGTCACCGTACGCGAGAAGCCTCTGGGAGGGACTTTTGATCTTTATTTTTCCATGCCTTTTTTTTTCTTTTCTCTCTTTTTTTTTTTTTCCCACAAAGAACCACCTACATCTTTCTCTTAGAAGATAAATACTTGAGAAGTGAAACAGCTCTTCCTGTGCCCGTAAACGGCGAAAAGCTCAGCTATTTCCCCTGCAGAGTTTAACTTAAAAATAATAACCATCACTGCTTAAAAACAGAAACCAGCAGCAGCACAGGAGGTCACTGAGAGCTTTTGAAAGGTTTTTAAGTTCTTTCCCTGAATTTGACCCCATCCTGTCTGGAGCTTGGCCACCTCTCTGAGTGCTGGGGCGTGGAAGGTGTTAAGGGCTGAGGGGCTTGTCGCCTGATAGCCATTGGAGTCCCCTACGCCGCTGTGATGCACATCCGAATCACAGGGGAGAGTCAGCATCACGGGAGCGGAGTTTCGGCACTAAGGCGAGCGCGTCCCCTTCCATGTGTAAAAAAAAAGAGCAGGGCTGCTCAGGTGCCTCGTTGGCATTTTCGAAGCAGAGCTGGGTTTTAAAGAAGCTGAAAGAAATCAGAGGGGAAAGGAAGAGTCGAAAGGAAGAGCTCCATCAACCACAAAATGTAGAGTACAGGGATAAAAACACAAGCAAGGACAATATTTGCCTGTATGTGCAATGTGTATAGAATCATAGAATGATTTGGGCTGGAAGGGACTTTAAAGTCCTCTCATTCCACCCCCTGCCCTGGGCAGGGACACCTCCCACCAGCCCAGGTTGCTCCAAGCCCCGTCCAACCTGGCCTTGAACCCCTCCAGGGATGGGGCAGCCACAGCTTCTCTGGGCAACCTGGACCAGGGGCTCACCACCCTCACAGCAAACAATTCCTTCCTCATATCTCATCAAAATCTCCCTCTTTCAGTTTAAAACCATTCCCTCTCATCCCATGGCTCCCCTCCCTGATCCAGAGTCCCTCCCCAGCTCTCCTGGAGCCCCTTGAGGGACTGGAAGGGGCTCCAAGGTCTCCCCGGAGCCTTCTCTTCTCCAGGCTGAACCCCCCCAACTCTCTCAGCCTGTCCTCACAGCAGAGGGGCTCCAGCCCTCCCAGCATCTCCGGGGCCTCCTCTGGCCCCGCTCCAACAGCTCCGTGTCCTTCTGCTGTTGGTGCCCCAGAGCTGGCGGCAGCACTGCAGGGGGGTCTCCCCAGAGCGGAGCAGAGGGGCAGAATCCCTCCAGCATCCCTTCCCTCCGGTCTGTCGACTGCTCCACCAGCTCGGTGTCATCAGCTGAGGGTGCACTCGATCCCACTGTCCATGTCACCAACAAAGATGTTGAACAGCACCGGTCCCAGCACTGACCCCTGAGGAACGCCACTCATCACTGGTCTCCACTTGGACATCAAGCCATTGACCACACCTCTCTGAGTGCGGCCATCCAGCCAATTCCTTATCCACCATGTGTGGCCATCCAACAAATCCATGTCTCTGCAAATGTAGAGACAAGGATGTCATGCAGGACAGTGTCAAAGGTGTGTATCTTAAACCCGTCAGCCCCTTGCTGCATTTCATGTGCAGAATTAATGCAAGAACTAATAGCTGCAAATTATTGCTTTGACTGCTGCTCCTAAGCACTTCTGGGCCAGCCAGAGATGGGGTGCACAGGGCAGCAGGGCTCTTCTACTCATGGGAGATGTGGTCTTCTGGTCCCTGGAGGAACCTGTGATGGTGCTGAGGGTAATGGCCAGATCCAGCCGCACTGGGTGACCCAGGCCCGAGCAGGGGCCGGGGAGATGCTGCTGCTGCTGCTCAAATTCGGCGTTGCCGGACGGGGTGCTTGGCTGGGCCGGGGCAGCGCCCGAGCGTGGGTGGCTTTAACTTTCCCTGTTTCCTTTCTGCTGTGGCAGCAGTGGGCTGGAGAAATGTGACTGCAGCAAAAGTGAGAAAAGAGAAAAAAAGCATGCTGAGACGAGAAATGAGTCGATGCTGCCGTCGCCCACTTCGGCTGCCGAGGGCTCCGGCCCCAGTGCTTGCAGTCAGCGCCAAAAGCGGTCTGCAGTGGGTATTTAGGGTGATCTTTTATCGCGGCATCTCCTGCTGCAACACCACGGGGAAAGGAGGGGTGAAGGGGTCTGCTGACGCCATTTGGGGTCCCGAGCTGGGAGATCTTATCAGAAGTCGGAGGTGCCCTGAAACTGTGCAGGGCTGGGTTTGAGTCATGGGCTCCGGGTCCCCAAGCGCCCGGAATGACAGTGCTGCTCTGCCAGCCCTCCAGGAGCTGCTCCGGCGCTGCGGGATGTACCCAGTAACATCCCTCATAATTCCCTAATGTGGATTGATTGTTGGATAAAGAGCAAAAGGCACAGTCCCCCTGGTAACCTGCCCCAGCAGCAGTGCATGCTCGGTGCAGCCTGACCTTATACCTTTCTTTCTGTGGCGCGATGACTAATTTTGCAGTGAAAAGGAATTAATTCCTCACTGAATCAGCAGCAGCAAAACTTCATGGGTTTTGTTTTTCATAGCCGGCGCGTCGACTCATCTCGCCTTCTCTGAGAAGTGACGTCGAAGAGAACACTTTTGGGGTGACTTGGGGCCGGACTGTCACCTGCAGCATGTGTGCTGCACCCAGGGCTTTGGTCCCACAGGCACCCCAGCATCCCATCCAGCATCCTGTCCATCCGCCTGCTCGGAGCCGGGACCAGCCCCAGGGGCTGCTCCGTGCAGCCGGACACAGGGCAAAACTGCAGGCCTGGGGCTCCGAGGCTGCCAAACCCCCTCTGCCGTGGCGGTGACAGCCGCCAGCGTGGCACAGCCACCCGCCTGAGCTGCCATCCCTCTGCCAGGCCCCACGGCTGGACACCGCCAGGCTGGCCCACGGCTTTTTCATTTCACTATTTTTGGGGCCGGCGATGTGGGAAAATTTGAAAGTGAGGTGACTAATCTCGCCTCACCGCGGCTCGGCTCCCCGGCGAGGCTGGAAACCACAGCACTCTCCCCGGCTGCCAGCTCCTGCGCCGGGGTGATTCGTGCTGCGGGGGGGGATGGATCCTGCACCCCCCCGGGGGCTGCCAGCCTCCCCTCGCCCGGGTGGCTGCCGCCATGGTCAGCATGGCCCAGGGTGATGGGGATACCCGGCTCCGGGCATTACAGAGGGGTTCTGGGCTTTTTCCTCCGTGCAGACTCCCCTGCATCCATGGAGGAGCTGCCAGGACAGACGGTGGCTCCCACAGTGCTGGGCTTTCTGGCAGGCTCCTCCCTGCTCTGCTTGGTTTTGGGCTGACCAGAGGGATTTTGGCTGTCTGGGGTGTTGGCCGGTGCTTTTGCACCAGCGGGGTGAGTGGGGTGGCTGAGAGCTGAGGTTCGTGCAAGGGGCAGGCAGCACCCCGGTATCTTTCACGGGGAGCGCAGAAACCCCTGTGGTCACAGTCCTGACAGTCTGTCCCTGGTCTGTGGGGTCCCCTCTGTGCAGGGGGGTGCCCTGTGTGCGAGGAGTCCCCTGTGTGCATGCAGTCCCCTGACTGCAGGGGGTCCCCTATGTGCACGGGGTCCTCTATGTGCCTGCAGTGTCCCCTATGTGCATGGGGTCCCCTGTGTTTATGGGACCCACAACGCCTGCAGCCTCCCGTGTGTTTCAGGTCCCTTATGTGTGTAAAGTCCCCTGTGCCTGTAGGGTCCCCTGTGCCCATGAGATCCCCTCTGCCTTTGGGGTCCCCACCAGCGGGAGCCCCCCACCTCCCTGATGCTGACTCTGCAGAACTTGCTCTCAGCTGGAGCCTGAACGCTGAAACCGCTTTCCCTCCACGAAGCCCCAGCTGTCTCGTCTGCAAGCCCGCAGCTCATCATTTCAGAGTAGCTGTTAAAATATCTTGTAAAAAAACCCATACAGAAGTAGCATAGCAGGGTTTAAATGTCCAGAAATCCTCTGGAAAAAAACTTGAGGGGAGTTTTCCCCACTCAGAGCGGGGAGCCGGGTGATGCTGTGAATGATACCCTGGTTTTGCAGGAAGGCGATGGGGCGCATTCAGATTTGGCTGACAGCGCGGTACATCTCCTGGGGGCTTAGGGCTGACTTTTATAAAGTGAGAGCAAATTCTTAAATTCGTTCTATTATTTCAAACATATGGGAAATCTGTAAAACGTAAGTTTCTTTCCTACGAAACAGCGTCGTCTATGTGACTTTGCCTTAAAAACAACTATAAAGAAGCCAGCTTTGCACTTTGGTTGGTTTTGTTCAAAATCGGGGGAAAACGTAAAAACTCTTGAAATACAGTCATCAAAACCAAGAAGGGGTTATTCCTGGGAAGGATGCTTTCTGCCTGTGTGCAACGGGGCGGATCCAAACCAACCTTGTAAGGTGAGCTGCTGTATTTGGCTGGTGCAATCTGAACCGTGGCAGACAGGTTTTCTCTTCTCCTTTAAAGCATTAAACAACTCGCCCTGGTGCAGGTCGGGTGCTCAGCCCCGGTGGCCCCGTGCAAGGACCCATCCTGGGTGCTCGGTGCAGCCCTGATGAAATTCAACAAAACCTTTTTCGCTAAACTGGGCAGCAGGTGTGGTCAGGGGCAGTAGAATTCAGCTGCTTTATTTAAGTTAAGAATTGTCTTCTAGCGGAAAATGAATTAAAAACATTCCCATCCCTAGAAGCAGTGGTGCAGCACCGGCGGGATGCTGGGATCCGGGCAGCGTGGTGTGACCACTGCTGCTTTTAGTGGCTCCTTTCCGTTGGAGCAAGGAATAGTTCTCACAGGTTACAAAACATTCATTTTTTTTTTTTTTCATTTGTTTCTTTTCCTAAATCGGTCCAAGCGGAAAAAAATCTTTACCATTTTTTTTTTCTAATATTTTCACAGAGCTAAAAACCCAAAGAGTTTTGCCAGCCAGGGAGATTTTTTTGGTTTGATCATTTCACTCAAATTTTGACTTTTGACCTTCCGTGGCTACGTTTTGCTAAGATTAGCTTTAAAGCTTAAAAGGAAAATCTGCTGTCAAGCCAGGACGGTAAAACTACTCATTTTTAGTGTGTCACAACTAAATAGATCAGTCTTTAAAAAATGAGTCAAAATACTTGCTAACACGAGGTGCTTTCCAGAAAATGTTTGATTGCAATCTCTCACCATTTTCTAATGAAAAACCCACATTTTGCTTAAAAAAACCTCATTTATTGTTCTGAACACTGTCAGGCTTGGATAACCCCGTGGCTGGACACGCTGCAGCCTTGTACAGCAGAGGGCTACCAAGATGATGCGGGGACTGGAATGTCACTCTCATGAAGAAAGGCTGAGGGATTTGGGTCTTTTTAGTCTGGAAAAAAGATGACTGAGGGGGGATCTTATCAATGCTTATAAATACTGAAAGGGGGGGTATCAGGAGGATGGGGCCAGGCTCTTTTCAGTGGTGGCCAGTGACGGGACAAGAGGTAACAGGCACAAACTTGAGCACAGGAAGTTCCACCTAAACATGAGGAGGAACTTCTTTCCTTTGAGGGTGGCAGAGCCCTGGCACAGGCTGCCCAGAGAGGTGGGGGAGTCTCCGTCTCCGGAGACATTCCAAACCCGCCTGCACGCGTTCCTGTGCCACCTGCTCTGGGTGACCCTGCTCCGGCAGGGGGTTGGACTGGGTGATCTCCAGAGGTCCCTGCCAACCCCTGCCAGTCTGTGATTCTGTGATCTGCAGCCCTTGCTGGGCACGTGGGACGGGAGCAAAGGTGGAGGATGCTCTGCCCGATCGGGCACCCGGGAGCCGAGTTACCGTTGCGGCGGCAATCCAGAGGGGGATCCTCCTGCAAAAGACCTGCTGGGTTTGTGCATGCTCAGCGAAAAGAGAGTTTTCTAGCTAGCCTGGAGCTGATATCGCAATCAGACACCCATGCGGGAGCGGTGAGGTCTCCTAATTTTGCCTTGCCAACAATTAGTCTTTCTTAATAATTAATGCAACTGTGTTTTCTCTTTGCTCATCCAATTACCTCTAGTTATTAAAGTCACTTCTTGGCTTCAGCATGGGAGATTCTTTCCTCACAGTCAGGGTTTTTTTTAATTATTTTCAGCCAGGTTGGTGGGGGCTGATTAACACCGCCGGGGGGTCGGTGCCTGCCCCAGCGCCGAGTGGCACCGGCTGCCGGCACGAGGCACAGTGGCACCCAAGAGGCCACCACTCGCCGGGGAGGTGGGCACTCAGGAGAATTGCAATTCAGCAAATTTGAGAGGGCAAAAGGGCCCTCCAGGGCTTGCAAACCCCATTCTGCTGCTCCGTCCCCTCTGGAAATACCGTTCTGGTGTTGCTGTAAATGCGCCTCTTCATTTCTGGAGCGAGGTCGTGGCTGCGCAGCTCATTCCCCGACCTGCCCTCAAAGGCCTCTGCTGGGGCAGGGGAGACACAGCTGTCCCCAGAGCCCTTTCATGTCCCCCCACGGCTGCCGAAGGACGGGAGGTGACTTGGGGTGGCTCGGGGTTGGCACCAGCAGTGTTATTTGTGGTGGGTGGGTTCCAGCAGCGCCATCACCGCTGCCCTGAGCTGTGTTGATGGGGAGGAGATGCGGGAAGGTGCTTCGCCAAACCACAGCACATCCCCATGATGTCCCCACCAGCACCACCCCGTGTCCTCCCAAGGGGCCTGCGGGGAGGACACCAAACCAACTGCCCTCGTGTTGAATCACTCCGCTTGGCAGAAAACGGGCAGAAATCATTTACATCAGGTTAATTTTATGGCATAAGGCACTGTCAGCTGAAAAGTTCTGGCTTTGAAAAGCCTCTTCAGGGTTCACGTGCTGCAGCTGATTTCAGAAACTAAATCTAAACCTCATAAAAAAAGCAGAATTGATACCACTTCTCTGGCGTATAGATTTCTATAAACGAGGTATGATTTCACAGCAGAGATGCGTGTGGCAGCCACAGCACATCTGGTGAAGACCAGGAGCTGCAGAGATGGCCATGGACTGCGACCATCAGCAGCTGCAGTGTTTAAACTGGGGATCAGCACCGAAGGAGTCATCTCTGTTTCTCCAGATCTGTGTGCAACGTTTTGTTCTTCCCTTGGTTGGTTCCATTTGGGAGACAGGTTCCTGTAACGAACTCGCAAATGGGGGAAGCGGGAGGGGGATGAATAGCCTCTTGCAGAAATTTTTGTCTTACCTCCCTCCTGAGCATCCTTCTCCCCCAGTCTTTATGACTTTAAAAAGCAGGAGAAAAGTTTTTCTGCAAGGCAAGTGCAAATGTAGAAGGGACTCGGGAACGGCCAGCTCTTCTTACTGGTGCAACGTCTTGTTTCCCATCTGAACTGATGGAAAATCTGAGTAATTGAGCTGCAGCCTGTTGTACCACCAAGTTCCCATGTTCTGCTTTGACGGGGAAGACGGGCAGCCCGTGCCTTCGCTGTAACCACACGGGCTCCGTGCCTTTTGCCATTGAGGTATCCTGTGGATCAGCATCAGGACTGTTCACCTGCCTTTGTGTTGGTCTGTGTCTCCTGTCCTTGCTCTGAAAGCTGTTAACAGCCATCAGGCAGCGAGTGCTGTGCTTTGGATCAGGCACGGTGCGAAGGGGAAGGGATCATCTGCCCCACTTTGAACAGCAGAAATGCTTAAGTTGACGTTTTCAAAACAGCTCAGCATCGAGCTCGTTCAGCTCCAGTGTCATGTTAAAATGCACACATAGAACTGCGTATCCCTAATTTAGGCTTTCTGGCTCTTAAATAAGCTAAACCATAGCTAATTTTAGAAATATCACTGAAAAGCTATTCTTCATCTCATTTCATGGGCAAGAATAGTAAAAGCTCAGTGCTCCAAACGTGTTTAACTAAGCAGGAGCCAGCCCAGTGCCTCTTCCCAATGGGAAAACCACATAGCCCCTGGCCCTGCTGCAGGACGGGAACGCCTGTACCACACCAGTTTGTGCTGGGGAAGGGGGTTACATTCCCAGTATCCTGCTGTACGCAGTAAATCTACACCTGGTAAGCATCAGGAATCCGGGTTTTCATTCATTCTGAAATGCAAACCTGCATGCCTCTTGGGTTTTATTTGCATGAGCAAATCTTTGTGGGAAATGCAGATGTAAAGCGGCGTCTCCATCAGTCTGTTTTCCTTTACGCTTCATGGGTTTCCTCCTCGGAGCAGGGATGCAAAACGCAGGACTTGCCCAGGGCTCTTGGTCTGCCATGGATGCAGCTTGGAGCAGCAGGGAGAGGTCCAGGACAGGACCAGGACAGGTCCTTCAGAGCCATCAGCTCTGGCTGCGCCGCCTCCACCAAACCTGGCTGGCGTTTCGTGCTCACTCTGCCTGGGCAAAATCATTACCAAAGTGGAAGGCACCAGTGAATCAAGTCCAGAGAGCGTAAATGACTTGTCAAAAGTCAGGCAGCAAATCATCTGTAGATGTCCTGGTGGGACACGAGAGGTCTGGCTGGCAATTCCCGGCTCCCAGCCCCCGGGGAGCTGCCTTACCTGGTCCCTTCTCATTCTCTCCCCTTTTTGGGGTGCTGTCAGTCCTGTTTCTCCTTCTGGATTCATCTGGGACAAATCCTAACATTCCACCAGCAAGGCGAAGTCAGTTTGGGTTTAAAGGCAACCATGGGCGAAACCGGGCATGTAGGGAGCAGCTTGAGATGCTGGAGGCGAGGAGGCTGGCAGGAGGGAGACGGCAGCGTGTGCGTGTGTGTGTGTGTGTTTTCCTTACAGCCGTGCAGCTCTTTTGAACAGGTTCCCCTCTCTCTGCTCCGACACGCAGAACTACTCCCCGTTGTGTTCACAAAAAAGCGCCTTTTACAAAGATGTTGGTCTCCCATGGCCTCACTGTGCGGAACCAAGAGGAGCTGCAAGAGGAGACGGATTTTTCTTTGTTCAATTTTCCTGGTTTTGTTCCATCCCCAGCACTGTCTCAGCTCCCTCAGGTCCTTGTTCCAGTGCTGGAGCTGGGACCAAGGAGGATTTCAGCCCGAGGGCTGGTGGCCATGTCACCTTTTCAAAGGCATTGCTGTCACGGTGGCTCTCCCTGCTCAAGACCCCCACGTAGAAAAGCCCAAGCCTGGCTTTCAGAGTGAATGTGCAGGATGTGAAAGTCCAGATTTAGACCCTGGTGGTAGCACAAGGCCAAAAACAAAAGTGATGCATTGGGTAACATGCTTGTAGCATTCATCCTGGAATAAAAGATACTGTAAATGAATGAAAAAAAATTTCTTCAGAATTTTCGAACCGTCATGTTGATTTGGACAGTTTTCCACCTACCCATGCAATCGTCTTCGGCTGTTGTCACTGCTTGGCTTACGGATTTTTCTTGCAGGATGCTGCAGTGTTTATTTTAGTAGGCAAGGGCATTTTCTGCCTTGCCCTTGAGAGTCACTGGGGATTTTTAGTAATTCCCAGACTCGCTTGCACTGAAGGGACTGCAAAAGGGCACCGTCCCTCCTTGCTCGCGGAGCCCGATGAGTTCTGAGCCCTCTCCCTCCTTGTCTCTTGCAGTCCAACAAAGTTCCCGTCGTGCAGCCGTCCCACGGAGTCCACCCGCTCACCCCGCTCATCCCTTACAGCAACGACCATTTCAGCCACGGCTCCCACTCGCCCCACTTGCCCGCCGACATCAACCAGAAACAAGGTAAGGGCACCGCTGGGTATCTGCGCAGTGGGACGGGGATGGTGCTGGAGACCACTAGGATCAAGGCTGTCAAGGCCCTGGTCCCAAATCAACGGGGAAAATCAACAGCTTTGGTCAACTGGGGCATTGCTTAGCAGTGGGAGTTTATTTAGCTTATTGGCAATGCTTTGTAATCCTGGTTGAGAGGAGTTTGATATCGAAAGTGCCAACCCTGCTGATGAGGCGTGCTCCATTCTCTCTGCAAGCCGTCCTGTAGCTTGAGACCAGACCCGAGCCTGCGAGGTGATGCGTAAGAGTCAACCAGAAAATGGAAAGTAATCTTTCCTTTGACTCATACCCAGACTGTTGTCAGGTTGTCATTTTGAGAAAATAAATGCTTGAAACAGGAAATATTTTGACTAAATAGGATCGGTGTCTGATAGCTAACTGGATTGTTATGTGTGTGTGTCCGTAGCCACACGTTGTGTGGTTGTCACACGGTTTGGTTCTTTGGGTTCCTGTGTGAGCCCAGGACACGTCAATTAGCTCATGAGGCTCCGGAGGAAAGTACAGTAGGTAGAGGTTAAACCCTGAACTGTACAATATAGGTACGTGCACAGGAATTCACCCCAGCCCATCGTTCTGGGTTACTGGCAAGCTGAGTGTAAAATCAAACTTTTCTCAACCTTACATTAACGCAACAGAATCTTTCAACATCGGTTCAAATTACCCAGGGCTTTGCACAAACCTGGTCTTGATTTCAATGTGAAAGCGAGCAAATTGATGGTTTTGTGCCGCAGCACGTTCGGGACGGGATTCGGGGTCCGTCAGAGCCCAGAAATCAGGGTTTTTGGATGCACAAAATTAACTGTGGTGATCTGGGCTCCACCAGAGTGATCCAAACTGTCCTGGAGACATCAGTTTTGCCGAGCTAACATCATTGCTAAAACAACGGGGTATCGCGGATGCTCTTGGCTGGAGGGCATGATGAATTATCCCTGCTCTGAACCCAGAGACCACATTCTGGATTCATCAGGGATGCTGATGGGGAGAACTTAGGTCCGGTGTAAGAGATACCCAGGCACATCCTGATTTACTTCCAGCCAGCACGTTGCTTGTCAGCAGCCAGAGCTTAATAAACTCAGCAGAAAAATATGAAGAGTTAACAAAATAAACCTCTTAAAAGCTCAGCTAAGGGCAGATTTCCGAATCCCAAGAGGAAGCGTGCAGATTTCTTAAGTCTCCCGGGAAGGCGACCCGACGCACCTTCCTTCACGCTGCCTTTGCCGATGCCTTGCGGAGCACAAAAGCCCCTCGCCATGCGCTGCCCCCGGGGCCTCAGCACGAGCCTGGAGAGCCGTAAGCAATGCGGCAGCCCTGCGCGGAGGCTACGATTGGCACTGCAGTAGTGCCTGTGCGTCCATCTCTGCTGGGTCAGTAGTTCTGCAAGCTGTCCTCTGGCTGCATGCCCACCTGCACCCTCTGTGCAGCCGCTTTCCAGTCTCCCGTTTCCCATTTAGCCCATACATTTATGTCGGAGGCAGGGGGAGTCTGTCCATCCCGGAGACCCCCCCAAGTCCTGTTTGTGGCGAGGTTCAGACCATCATCCTCAGCTGGGACCTGCCTCCGTGGGGCGGCCGTGATCAGCTCTGCATGCCCCGTCCCAACGCTGCTGGGGCGAGGGTTTCCTTCCCTGTTCATTCTGATTGTGTCCCATTTCTGTTTTCATCGCTGAAATATCTCCCATTATCACTGAGCGTAAGCATTTGAGAGTCACCGTCGTACTCATTCTCACAGCACCCCTTTAAAGTATTTCACGGTAGCCCAAGGACACGCAGACAAGGAAATACGAGCAGGATCTTCTGAGTCAGTGGCTGGTGCCCCAACCACCGGGCTAGCGAGAATAACTTGTGCTCTGCCTTACGCAACTTGTATTGTCGGAGGTCCAAATCTCAGGAAATCCTGGCAGCTGCCTAACACAGATGCTGGATTTGTTTGGCCTTCGGGGGGCTGCTGTGTCCCGCGCGAGCACAGCTGTAGGTAAATCTCATACTAAGTTATATATTCCTTTCAGTCCAGGGACAGATTTATTTTAGCTAACTGCTCATAAGATGCTTGGAATCTGTTGGTGTCATTCCTAATTCATCATTTACTATTAATACACCTAGGAGAATAATCCAGACTTCTGAGTTTGCAAACTGCTTGCAACTAATCGCCAATTTATTCAATGTATTTATTGCCCAGGACAGCTGCTGGACAATCTCTGTACATGGATATTTTTTCTCTGAGTCTCGTTCGCAGTCAGCATTACACGATACTGCGGCAGAGCTCAGACCCATTCCCCCCCCGCCCAGTTTTCCAGTCGGGGGGTCAGCCGTAGGCTGCCATTGCCGGCAGCACTGCGGTTGTCTGAGTCCCACCCGGGCTCCGCGGGCCGTTTTCAAGTCCGGATAGAAATGGGGAGATGCTGTGGCTGTCTCCTCCGGCCATGCCGCCCGTGCCAGCGGCTTTGAAGATCTCGCAGGGATTCCCCGTGCAAAGGGTGAATTCCCAGCTGGCACCGTACCCACCCGTGCCGTTCCCTGGCACCCACAGAGCCTGCGAAACTATTCTTTGAACAAGGACTCAAATTGTCTAAAATAGAGATAGAAGTGATGCCAGCCGGAGCGTCCCCGCTGACCGCTCCTAGGGGTCCTGGGGGTGACTGATGGGAAGGGGATGTGGGAATGGCTTTGCCCATCAGTTGTGCACCTGAACGGGCTCTCTGGGAAGGGCAGAGGGATGCCCAGAGTCCATCAAATCCTTCCCAAAGCAAGTTGCTGCTCGTCCCCAAGGGTGGCACAGAGCAGAGATGATGCTTGTGCAGGAGCAAAGTGCCTTCCCCACCCCATGACACGAGTGTTTGGGATTCTGCAGCAATGTGGATGACCCACCACATCCCCACAGAGAGAGCCACAGCAATAAAAAGGGCAATTAAAATCTCAGTTATTTCACAGATGTTCCCTGCTGCCCACGAGTGCCCATCGATGGAGCAGCCGGGGAGGTCAGGAGCGGTGTGGGTCAGACGGGGAGCACGGTGCCGGGTCCAGCTCACCTTCTTCTCCCTTCTCCCAGGAGTGCACCGTCCTTCCCAGACCTCAGACATCCCCGGTTTCTACCCACTCCCTCCCGGTGGAGTCGGACAGATCACGCCGTCGATGGGATGGTGAGTGTGGAGGGCTGGGCGCCGCGCAGCCCCCAGCCCACCGGCTGTTCATTGAACAAACCACCTGCAGCCGTTCTCCGTAACCCCCACGGTGCTTTCGCCCCGGCTTCATCCCTCCTGCGCGCTGTGTGGTGGGGAGGAGGATTTAGCTCTGGTTTAGAGAGGGGGAGCAGATCTGCAGAAGGCTTTGTCCAGGCTGGGGCATCCCTGGAGCGGGGTTACAGCCTGCCTGATTCAGAACTGTCTCCTGCTTTACATCCAGCTGCCTGTATGGATTGGGAAGCCCAAGGAGAGCTTCCTACTCACCTCCCCTAGTCACGAGAAAAGCCTCTCTTTTTGAGTAGGAAGTAATTTTCTCCCTCGCTGGGGTTTTCAGCACAAACAGTGCTTTCCCTGAGTGTGCTGCCAGCGGGGCGTAATCTAATGGGATGCTCCATCTGCTGTGCCACGGTGCTTCTCTGGGTCTGACATGCAAGGAAAAAATACACGGTGGCAGAGTCCTGCCCTGGCAAACGACCCCGGTACCTGCACCCTGGCCACGGTGGCACCCGCTGCCCCAGGGGGAAAAGGGAAGGAGGGGACATGAGCTGGAGAACTCCCAAAAAGTCCCTCCTGCACGAGCCAGCCCCGAGGAGCATCCCGCAAAGCAGAGCCTGTTGGGAAACCTGCCCCAGGGACACGAGTTAAAAATTCAGCGGTCTGTGCTCTGCGGTCAGTGCCGCTGGTTTTTGTCACCATGATCGTAAGCACACGGAGGGAGCGGGTCTGGCAGGCGGTGCCGTGTGGGCATCGTCACTCTTCAGATTAATTTTTAACCCGGGTGGGCGGCGCAGGGACCTTGCAGAGGCTCGCGGGGAGGCCGGTGGCTGCAGGCGGCGGGTCGGGGTGGCCAGGACAGGGGGACAGTGCGGGGAGCGCGATGGTGGGGGTAGGCGGCCAGATCCTCCCTGGTGCCAGCTGATAAAACCCCCGCAAAGCCCGGCCGAGACCGCCGGGTACAAGAACATACTGCAAAAAATAGGAGAGGTGAAGCATATTAGAACACAAAGTAAAATGGGAGCTTTTTGTTTTGTTTATGAATTTCATGTTCCAGATATTTAACCACAAGGAAACAGAGGCTGGGGCCTTTGATACAGGGTTTGGCTTCAAAGAGATTACATTTTGCCTTCTGTGCTAAATCTGCTACTCTTGGGCGATGATTTAACTCCTCATATGATGTGATTCATCCTCAGGAAAAACAAGTACTGGGGTGACTGTGCTGTAACATGAAAGAAATAGTTGGGGGTGAGAAAGGAGCCTGTTTGCCAAATGCGAGGTCCACTCTTGGGGGTGGGATGCTGGTAGGGGCATCCCTGGGTGCGCGGAGGGAAAGAAGCGTGGTTCGCAGAGAGGTTTTGTCTGTCGGTTGGTGGCGGAGGGAGTCTGCATCGCTGAGAGCTGCTCCAGCATCTGCGGGGTTCGGCATCCTCAACCAAGCCTCGTCAGACACGTTCATTAGTGACTAATAGAGCAGATACAGTAAAGCAACAAACGGCCTGACGGAGCAGAGAGCAGCCCTTGGAAGCGTGTGTGTCTAATTGAGCCTTTGCTCATTTAGAATTTACAGAAAGAGCCCCAAAACCTCTCCCGAAGTGCCCAGTCCTCAGCCGAGACTCTGCACCAGGGTGCGGGTGGGTGCGGAAGCGGCGGCACTGACCCCGTGCAGGATGCAGTGGGCAGCAGGGGCTGCCTCCCGGAGATGCTCGTGCCGGGGATGGTCATGCCGGGGATGCTTGTGCCAGGGATGCTCGTGCCAGGGATGCTCACACCAATGCCACCGAGCTGGAGCGGCCACACTCAGGAAGCAGCTTTTCCTCTGTGAGCCATCAGGCAGGAGCTGGGCAGAAATGGGTTTTGTTCTCACCGAGCGCTTCGGGAGGAGGAGCTGCCATCACTCCCTCTGTAATTAGCTGGGATGACAGTGGGATAAAAGCCTCCGAGAGTCCAGTCGAGTGAGTTTTTGCTCACAGGAGCCTGGCAGCAAACATCAGCCGGGAGCCTGCGAACCGTGTTGCTCCCCGGGCCGAGCGGCAGCAGCACCGCGGCGTCCCCTCCACGGCTGTCCCCTGCCTTTTTTCCAGCCGCCCTCCCATCACCGGGTGATACAGGCTGTAACCATGCATTCCCCACCATCAGGGACTGATTCTGCCATGGCATTAATCTGCACGTCAGAATCACTTTGGATGAAGCCGCCAGTGCCGGGCTCCTTTTCTGCCCCAACCCCTCAGCCTCTGCAGGAATGCCTGTCGCTTCTGGATTAGCTCCGAGTCTTTTCTCGGCCCTGGGGCAGCCGCCTTCGAACTTCAAAGGTTGTTTCGGTTTCCCGATGCACGGTAGCACTTGGCTGTTTGTTGGTGTGTTTATACCCGCCGACATCTAAGGGTGGGAGAGGGCTTCTGCCTGGCAGGGTGTAAACAGCCCCGCCGCCTCGCCCGCCTTTCCGACAGACAGATCCTGCAGATTTTGGTCAAGCCGAGACACAGCAGCTCCCGGAGCGGCAGAAACAGAAACCTCCTTCCTCCCCAGCACTGCTCGAGGGCCTGACCGCGCTGTCATTATTCCTCTTCGGGGCAGAAACGGTCTTTAGCCCTGAAAAATCCCTGGCATCCAGGGGCTCGGTCCTTCACAGGGCACCGCGCTTAATGATAATGGGCTTTTTTTTGATTATTAGAGCTGAAAATAGCTGGTGCTGGTCTTAGACACAGCCTGGCCAGAGGAGCATGAGCATCTGCACGGGTTTAAGCACCCCGTCGCGTCCTCCTCAAGCTTCCCGGTTTCCGTGCATAGTTTTAGTCTGTGAGCATCTTCTGGCAGGTTTGCAGAAGAAGCCAAGGTATTTTTGAGCTATCTCCATATGAAAACCGGGGGGGGTTTTCCCTTGCTGGGAACAACAAGGAACTTCCTGCATAGTTATTTTACTATCTCAAAATTAATTTCCAGCTCCAGGTCTGGTACCTGCTCGGTCCCCAGCATGAAATAACTTTCAAAAGAAATGTCAGCCCGAGCTTTTGGCTTGTTTAAAAGTGATGGGCATCGTTTTAGGGATGTGCTGGGGAAACCAGCGCCTTTCTGAAGCATGTACAAGGGCAGAGTAGGTACTTTCTCTCCGGACTCTGGGAGATTCCCGTGTTTGGGCATCCTCCCGCTGCAGCCCGCGACTGCGCAGCATCTTGTGCATCGCACAGAGAGAGGCTCTGACCGGGCTTTAGTTTTCTGGTCAAACTGCGCTCTTTTAAGCAACTTCTTCTGTGCAATAGCAACGTCTCCTAGTTTTTCAGCACCCCTCCACATTTTGCGTTTTAACAGGATGAACTCAAAGCTGCAGCGTTACTGAGCACCGGGGATGGAGGGGGGGGTCAGAGTTGGATCCAACCTTTGCAGGGAGGCCCAGCTCCTCCCAAAATGAAGTCCAAGTCCCTCACAGCCCCTTGAGCCTGGGGAACACCCCGAGCATCCCACCGGGCAGAGCTCTGGGGGCATCAATGCTCTGAGTCCCCTTAGCAAAGGGTATCTTTAGGAAACGCCACGTAGCTGTGGATACTTTATAGACTCTTTCTTCCCGATCCCAGGCAGAGCCAGTCTGTCTATCCGCTCCCGTCATGTGGATTTAGACAGCCGTACTCGTCAGCGCTTTCTCCTGGGGCTTCTTTCTCCAGGTGAGTATGAGCTGTGTGAGACAGGGCAGCGGCTCGGCTGGTCTCGCAGCTTGCAGTCTGTGCGGCAGGAGCTTGCAGCAGACCACGGCCACCCAGGGATGGCCACCAACCCTCCCCGGGGCAGCCGGGGGAAGAGAAGGCGCTTTGAGGCAGTGTCTGGTCCAAAGGGCGGTCAGGGGAATGTCCGGCATCCTGGGAGGATGCACAGCCAGTGGGTTTTAATCAGCAGAAGGCAAAACAAAGCCAGAAACCACTGCCTTCAGCTCAGCACTGGGAAAAGCATCCGTTGCTCAGGATTTTGCTCCTTGTCACTAACCCTAATCCTAAATATATCCCTGCGGCCACCACTGCTGAGTTTTGCTCTGCAGAGACCCGTCTGTTTTACTTGGTCTCAGCCTTACAAGCAGGACAGGCAGCGGGCAGATACTTGCTGTCCCCCCCATGGGCACAGATATTTGCTGTCCCTCCATGGGCACAGCTCAGCCCTCCGAGACGTAGGCACGTAACACAACCCCAAACCATTCCTACTGCAAGTTTATCGTCACCCAGGACTAAATTTTGCCCTCTGTAAATACACCGAGACCCCGGTGATGTCCCGGTGAGCAAAATACACCTCCTGTGGATGGAAATGGCAGAGCCCAGCCCCTCCGGGCATGCTGGGGGGCAAAGCCCCCATGGCTCCAGCAAGATGAGAGATGATCTTTTGAACGAGATGATCTTTAAGGTCCCTTCCAACCTAAACCACTCTATGCCTGTGCACGCTGCGTGTGCTCCCGCACCAGCTTTCGCTTCTGCTTCGTCTTGTCCTGAAGAGCCTTTAGCGGAGGTTTCCCACAGGAAAACCATGCAGACCCTTACCCGTGCTAGCCCGTGGCCATGCAGAGACCTCCGGCCACGCAACCCTCACTCCCGTAGCCCTGCAGCAGAGGCGAGGGAGCGCTGCCAGCCCTCCTTGCTCGCCGAGGCATCGCTTTGCCCGGCCTCAAAGGCGAGAGAGGAGCTAACGGTTCCCCAGCGAGGCCCATCAGCCTCCCCGAGCCCGGCGCAGGAGCTCCCGCTCGCAGGATTTTTGAGGCAGATTTTGCAGGGCTGCTGCAGCCGAGAAAGTACACCTGGTCAGATAAGGATCAGGCTGTGCCGGTGGATTAAATTAAACAGCTTTTTCTTTTCGTGCCAGCATATCTAATGAACAGTTCATCTCCCATGGGCAATTCTGCCATCTCAAGCTGCAGTCATAAAGTGGCAAGCTTGGCAAAGCTGACTGCGCTGGCTTTACCCTCCAAAACTCGGGAGAGAACTAATGAAGCTTGAAAGCGAGCGAGACCTCTGGTGATCTCAGTGCTGTGTTGGTGGAGAGCATTGCTCAGGCAAGGTGCACCTCCTAGAGTCGCAGTTCGGTTCATGTTCAGACTTATGCTGTTTCTGTTAAAAGAAAGGCGCGGGGTGGTCCTAATCTCTCCCATCCAAAGCCTTGGGTTGAGTTTGTTGTTCCTTCCTGCAGCGCTAATAAGATATTGCAATAAGAGAGAGTTGAGCAGCTGGAGCCGCTGGTTGAAGCGCCCTTGATCTTGGTCGGGCTGGCTCCGGCTGCGGGATGGGCTCCTCGCCACCGTGCGGCACCCGGACCCCGTGGCTCGGCCGGCTGTGCCCACTGCCAACACGGTGGGGACAACCTGGGGGCGGCAGTGGGCACTGCCTGCCCTGCGCCTGCCGGAGTTTGCTTTCCGTGTCCTCTGCTTACCGTCTGCTTCTGCCACGTCAGAGTGCCATCTCGTGAGACGCAGTGCTCCGCCTGCATCCCCAGCGTTCCCGGCATGGCTCATCCACTCTCTGTTGCAGGTTCACTCACCCACTGATGCTGGGCTCTGGCATGCACACCACCGGCATCCCGCACCCCGCCATCGTGCCCCACTCCGGCAAGCAAGAGATGGAGCACTATGACCGAAACATGTAAGTTGGAGGTGCCAGCAGGGCCCCTCAGCAGCGTTAGCACCTTAATGCCCATTTTATTTATCCCTATTAATGCTCGCACAGGGGGAGGATGGATGAACACTGAGCTCTGCGTGCATCAGGCAGTGGCACACACCCGAGGTGCAGATCTCGAGTCCTCCCACCTGCTTGTGCCATGGGGTGGGCTTGGCATCGAGTCTTCTGCTGAGCTTGGTGCCACCAGGCAGGAGGGCTGGAGGGTGGCTCTGATGCTGACAGCTCCTCTTTCGGTCCCACCAAGGAAACCTCAACCAGAACCAAAGAGAGAGAAGGAAGCCAAGAAGCCTACTATCAAGAAGCCCCTGAATGCTTTCATGTTGTATATGAAAGAAATGCGGGCGAAAGTCATTGCCGAATGCACCCTGAAGGAGAGTGCCGCCATCAACCAGATCTTGGGAAGGAGGGTAAGAGCACGTGGGGCTCAGCGCCATCGTCCCATCCAGCATCCCCGTCCCTTGCAGCTGCTTTTAAGCATGTAACAACCTGCTTTCAAACCCGGGTGCTCTTAAACACGCGGAGTCAGATATGCCCCGGAGCGGGGCGGCCGCGGTGGGCTGGGCTGGGAGGGGACAGCAGGGCCAGGTCTCACCACCACGCTTGTCCTTGCAGTGGCACGCGCTGTCCCGGGAGGAGCAGGCCAAGTACTACGAACTGGCTCGCAAGGAACGGCAGCTCCACATGCAGCTCTACCCCGGCTGGTCTGCCAGAGACAACTACGTGAGTGGCTTCCGCGGCTCGGACCCCCTCCCCATGGCATGGCCAGAAACATCCCGCCTGTCCCTGGTAATGCCGGTCCTGACGGCACGAGAGCTGTAGAAATGCACATTTCAGGAGTATTCCTCTCGGCTTGTTGCCTGTCCATAGCACAAATGTTACGGGTCCCCAGCTACCAAACTGGTTGTTCGCTTATTGCCGAAGTAAATACCAGTAGAAAGGAAGAAGAGCTTTTAAGTGACGCTTATGATCTTTAGGAGTATAATTTTATGGGAACTCACTGCTTTGTGCATCTTGGGCAGCAGCTGAGACGTCTGCCCAGAGGATGGGGCAGAGATGCAGGGGAAGAAACTGGGGATGGGATGCTCCGGTCGCTTTGCGATAGCACCTTGTTTATCAGCTTTAAATCGCGGGGCTGGGTACCGTGGGCTCCGTAGCCCTGGGCACGTGATGCTGAGCCTGGGCACATGCCGCAGGTTTGGGGGGATTTGCCAAATTGTGGGTTGCCACCTCCACTCTGTGGGTTTAAAACTAGCACAGGGCATCTGCACTAGCTGCACTCACGAGAACGTAATAATAATGGGAGATAATTGTTTAAAAGGAAAAATAGGAAAGTGTAAGCTGCTCTGTATGAGTTGTAGTGCGAAGCTCGGTTTCGCAGGCAGTTCGGGTCTGATTTTGGACTCTCCGTGGGGTTGCATCCCGAGCAGCAGCCCCGTGTATTGCAGGGTGTGGAAGTGGCGCCCGCAGGATGACAGTCCCAGAGTTTCCGTCTGTCCCTCGGGGGCCTTGATCCCACCCCGATCTATCATTATTAGAGGACCCTGACCAAATTAAGCACACCATGTTTGAAGTATTCAAGTGCAATTTGAGCAAATGCAGACAACAGCACGGCTCACTCCACGAGCTCGCGAGCCCAGCCCAGCTTTTTGATGAGCCTGTTTCCCAACCAAGGTTGCTGTTAGGGGGAAAAAAACCCTTTCCAGATTGAAAAAAGGAAAAAACATCCCCCAACTTCAGCAGCGGCTGCTGAGCGGAGCAGCTGAGCCATGCAGCAGAGGGCGGTGGTTCTCAGCAATAAAAAATAATTAGTGCAGCGGGCCCTAAAATGTGCCGAGTGTTGGGATCGTGTGTTCCAGTAGCCAGAAGAGCTCTCCTGGTGTCCAAGGGAAAGAAGGGAAGCTCCAGGCTTCATCTTCCCCGGTTCTGGCTGTAGCGAGGTACGCTGCCGCAGCAATCGATGCCCAACCGATCCCCAAGGCGTGAGCAGAGAAAAACCTGCGCTTTGGTTTTTATAGAGTACAGCTTGTACTCTGTAGAGTACAAGCTTTTATAGAGTACCTTGACTGTACAGCTAAAAAGCTGGTTTTGGAGGGGGCTGCGGTGGACTGGCCGCGCTGGCACAGCCGGGGTGCCCGGAGTTCCCCCACTCCCTGGGGAGATGCAGCAGCAGCTCCTGGGCTGGCCAGAGGGACAAAGCTGCATTGTGGCTTGTGGTGGTAGGGACAACACTTGGGAAGCCTCCGGGCTACTCCATAGAACATTTAAAGGTTACTTTTAAAAAAAATAATTAATTTACTCTTAGCTATATTAATCACTCCAGCAGCACTGTGTTAAACAAGGTTGTATAGGTGTAGCAGTGCCACACTCCGGGTCTTTTCTAGTGGCTTTCTCAACTGTTTTGATCTTACACGCCTAACGAGCTCGTTAGAAACCCGAAGCAAAGCACACGTAAGTCTTCAGATGTCCGTCCATCCACGCGAGGGCTCTGCCCTTTGATCTAAGGCTCCGTCATTTCCCTCGCAGCCGCGTTCTTTCCCCTGGGAGCCGCGCAGCGAGTGTCCATTCAGCCCACCCTGACCACCACTCCTTCCAGACAGCCCAAACTCCACCCAGGGCGAGAAAACACCCTTAAACAGACCTAAAAAAAACCCCAAAAACACATAAAGCAAAAAAAAAACCAAAAAAACAGAGGGCAGAGGTGATGTAGAAAAAGCAGATGCTCCCAGCCCATGTTTCCCTGCAGCAGCACAGACATCCCTGCCTCTTTGGAAGCGCAGACCAGGAGCTCAGCATCCTTATGCAGCTTTGCAGGATCAGTGCTGGATGCTGCCGACCTCCGGAGCCGCCCTTAGAGAAACCGGGGCAGCACCAAAGGTGCTGCCCCGGTTTCTCTAAGGGCGGCTCCGGAGGTCGGCAGCATCTGTGGACACACATCTGGAGAGCATCAGCATCTGGAGGGCATCAGCATCGCTGAGAGCAAGGCACCATCTTCCTCCAAGACCCAAGCGCATCTTCCATGGAAATCTCAATCCTGTAGCATCCTTCATCTTGGCATGGGGTGCTTCCTTGCTCCAGAAGAATTTTCCCTCCGTAGCTAGCGGGCTCCGGAGGCGGACGTTGTATTTCCCGGCATCGGCAAAGAGCTGCTTTTGGGTGTTGTGGTCGTTGCAAGGGATGCTTTTCTCTCTGGAGCGTGAGCAGGGAGGAGGAGGAGGAGGAGGAATGTAGGTCACTTCTGCAGCACGTGATGCGGATATCGGGCAGGAAATACAGTTGGTCCCACACTGAAGAAAAAGCTTACCGCAGCTCGGAGCTTTCCACCTTCACTCAAAACCACAAGAAGTCATATAAAAAGTCACGGGTCGAAGGCAGCCCTGCGAGCCGCCGCTTGCTCCACGCAGGCCAGGTTGGCTCCTGCGCCGCTGTGCCCTCGTGAATAAGCTCGTTAGGAGATGAGGGGAGTTGGCACGTATTGTGAGTCAGAGAGGCAGTCTGGGGACAAAATCAGGTTTTCTTGTTAGTGAGGGAAGAAACAGAAGAACGAGAGATGGGTCCAGAGCTGCAAAAGCGTTGACATAGATAAGATTATAGATAGTGGATTATTTAAAAATAAATTTCTGTGGATTTCCTAGAACTTTCTTTCCCTTTTGAAATGAGGGGTGCTCTTCCTGGTGACACATGATGGAGCAGTTTCTGTTCAGGTATAAGGCACCTCATTAAAGTGCGTATTGGAAACAGGGAGGGTGCTAAAATGGGCCAAGTGCTTTTTAGAAACATAAAGAGGGAGAAGGAGTAAGAATAAGCCAGGAGGATCCGCTGTTGATCAGACTGCCTCTGCTGCATGCAGTAAATCTTGCTTAATTCCACTAATCTAGTTAAATCTATTAATTAAATTATCTATTACTCACGTCAGTGTGGGCCAAGGAGGACTGGCAGGATTTGGCAGAGGTGCTGAGCGGCGCCGGTGCGGGCGCTGGGTTTATTATAGTTGTTCTGCATCCGCTAACGTTTTCTCCGGCGACTTCTTGAGCAGCCTGCAGTGTCAATCAGGGTCTCAGCCGCGTTTGTAGCGTGGCCGTGGGCTCATAAACCAGAGCCGGCAGCAGCGCGTTGGGAAGAAGACAGAGCAGACGCGGCGGGTGGCAGGGACGTGGCCGCCATCTCCCCCGAGTTTCTGTTGCTGTTTCTGCGCACGCGTGGGTCTCGTGCAGAGCGGTTTCGGCATGCTGGGGACGTGTGAAAATGCCTGTGGTGCTGGAGCCGGGGGTACGCACATCTGTGCCGTGTCGAACGCAGCCCTCGGATGTGCGCAGACACCACTGCGGGTGGTCGCTTTGAGAGTTCATAGAGTCATAGAATCAGAGAATGGTTCGGGTTGGAAGGGACCTTAAAGGTCATCTAGTTCCAACCCTCTGCCATGGGCAGGGACACCTCCCACTAGAAGTTCCTCCTGGGTGTCTTTTCTGGAGCACTGGTCGGGGCAGCTGGGGGAAGGACAGGGACGTTCATGGAGATAAACCCGGCAGGTCCCCTTGCCGTGGTTCCCAGCTCATCTCGCCCTGGAATGGGCAGAGCTGGCGGCACCGCGACTGTTCCAGCAGAGCACCCGGCCCCTGGCCAGGGCTTGCCCCTCCAGCCCCAAAACCCCGCACAGCACCCGCTGTCTCCTGGGAGCTGGGACTAACGGCCTTCCCTTTCATTCCCCAGGGGAAAAAGAAGAGACGGACACGGGAAAAGCAGCAAGATTCCAACTCAGGTAAATGCGTGCGGCTCGGTGGCTGTCCCTTCGTTTCTGCTCGGAGGGGATAATCCGAAGCAGTTGTCGTGTTTTATCATGTTTTCTTTTATTCTCTTGAGCTTAACTAAAGAAATACGTTTGTTTTTTTTTTTAAGATGCAGTAAATTAACATTTTTGTGACTTTTTCAGAGACATGTTTGAATTAGAACATAAGTAGGGTGTGAAAACTGAAAAGATGAGGTTTAGGCAAGTGCATAACTTCATATACATTATCACTAAACTTAATCTGTTCAAAACATCCAGGGTGAATGTCCCCATCAGCCCTACAGATAGCATTAATTGAAGAAATCGCTGCTCAAATGCATCAATATTGCATGTGGGACTAAATGCAGTGAAAGGCTTGAAGATCACCCGTGGGACTACCGCAGAGTTGGGTTTCATTTCGAAGTAATGTACAGTTCAAGTCAAGTCATGCTAAAATCCAGTGTCAGTTGCTTCCCTGCACCACCCTGTTTATTAGAAAAGGCCCTTTTGACAGATTTCAGCTGGTGACACACACATTCCCATCATCCGAGGCTATTCCTGTGCTGGTTTCTGAAGTAGTTCTGCCATATCAGGAATAAATGATATCTGTATCATTAAATATTCATTATAAAATAGTGAGAGACTGTCCTTGCCCACCATGGCATCACGTATCCATGCAGTTAGACAGCCTGCTTTTTCCAGTATGTCCGTTCCGTGATTGCCTATGGATTTACAAAGAGCTTTTCCCACTCTCCAGCCTCCCGGTTCGTTACTGCTTGTTGCTCTTATTTACTTCCGCATGAAACGAAGTCAGCCAGATGACAGGCTCTTGGCTTTCTGAGCAGAACGCTCATTCTCTCTCCCTCCAGAAGAGCTCCCTGGGGAGGGCGCCAGGCCAGGCTGGTGCTCTCCCGGCCTCGCACAGCCACGCAAAGACCCGTCACGCCGGAGCTGGGGACCGCAGGGTGCACAGCTGGCTGCCTCTGGGCGGCTCAGGTATTGGTCAGGACATGGGAGCCCAGCTCTGGTGTTACCGCTGTGGATTATGCGTCCGTGCAACCAGAATCCCACAGCCTGCATTAATGCATAAAGTTCACACTATTTCATTAATTTAATTAATTGCTCTTGGGTGACCTCCTTGAATTGTCCATAAAAAGCAATTCTACCACTGTGTCCCAGGATAATCTCCAGTTTAGTTAACACCGTTGATCTCATTCAGTGCCTAAACTGATAAGGGGAATACAAGCTTTTAGGCTGGTACGTAGTGTATGTAGATATTTATATATCGATATGCGTGATAATTTCACCTGTTACGGACTGAAAACCAGCTGCTGGTCGTACGCAACAGGAGACACCGGTGGTGGCTGAAGGAGGGAGTGTGAATCCAGCACAGAAATGTGCTGTTCAAATCCCATTCATAGCACTAGAGAAAAGACATGAGGTGCATGAAAGCAGACAGGGCTTCGCCCCAATGAGTCCCATAATTATACAGCAAAACTGCAACATTTGAGGACAGGCCAGGGAGAACAGCTTTTCCATGGAAACTGGCAGGGGAATGGTGGGGAGCAGAGCAGAATAACCCGGGGCCTGGGTCTCCTTGGTGCTAACTCTGCTTTCAGCCTGCTTCTGCAACGTTTCCTCCTCTTCTTTTCCGGGCGCAGTGCGAGCTCGCCGGCAGCCCCTCTAGTCGCTGCGGGACAGGCAGGGAGCAGGTAAGGATGCAGACACCAGGCGCAGGCAGCGCCTCTGGGATTTGGCATCTTTTCCAGACTTAAGATAATTCAAAGAGCTGTGAATTTCCCTGTAATTGCCCATATTTCCCAGAGCTGAGGCCGCTTCCCAAGCCTCCTTCTTCCCCAGCTGCCAGCAGCGATCACCGATATTTGCCTAATGATCACTTTTTTCCAGGAGAGGTGGTGCCGGCACTGCCCTGTTGCAGGAAAAAAAAAAAAGAAAAAAAAAAAAAATGGGATTTTAGTCTGTTAGTCGTGTGTTCAAGTGGCTAAAATGATGTTGCCTCTTTTCTTCCTCCTGCTCCTCCTCCTCTTTGTGCCTCTGCCTTGCCCATTCTCCGCCGCGCATGCTTCTGTGTTCAGATCCTGCCTCTCCTAAGAAATGCAGAGCTCGCTTTGGCCTCAACCAACAAACGGACTGGTGCGGCCCGTGCAGGTGTGTATCGGCATCTCCTCGCTGCTGGGGTGCTCCTGGGCGAGGGGGTTCGGCTCCCTGCCCCTTCCCAGCGCCGGCGGGGGCTGCTCCGGCCAGGCGCGGATGGGGTTTCTCCCTGGGCATCCTCAGGAGCTGTTGTCCGAGCTGCGAGGGTCAGGCTGTGCCCTGGGGTTGTTATTCCCCCCCCACCCCCCGCCGGGGCAATGGTGATGTGATGCTGGATGGCGTTAAAAGCTTATTTCCAGGGTGGAGACCTCTGTGACCCTGATGCAGGGCTGTCTTCCCCCATTAAAGATTTCCTAGGGCCATATAAATAGACCTCTAATAGCACCCTAGGGCCAGCAGTGAGTGGTTAATGTTTTGGTTTTTTCCTATTTATACTGGGGCTGACCCTGTATTTCAAGATCCAGCTCCTCTTGACCCCGCAGTCTGGCAGTTCCCAGCGTGGGGTGGGAGAGCCGCGGGCAGTGGGACAGTTCGGAAGTGCCCAGAATGGACGTGCCCGGGAGATAATAAACCTCAGTGCGTGAACCGAGCGTTACCTGGCTCAGGGGGGAGTCCGCAGGTTCAAGCAGACAGAAAAAGCTCCTGGGGGGGACTTCTGGACCTGGGCGCTGAAGCCCGAAGAGGGTCCAAGCCTGGACAGAGGATTTCATAGCACTTTTTTAATGCCGGTGCATCGAGGACTCCAGCAAAAGCTGGAAGTAAAGTATTGGTTAATGTGTTTACCACAGCTTAAAGTGACTAAAACCTACCCAAATCTGACCCCCAACGGTGCGTGGCCACTGCGCTTGCTGGCAGCCCGAGCCCAGGTCCCGGTGGCTGAGCCCGAGGTGAGGTCCCCTCCCCGCCACTGAGTCCTGCACCCCGCAGGGCCGGGCAGCAGCAACCCCCCCGGCTCGCTGGGACTGCAGCCAGCACGCGTTTTTAAACTCGTTAAGAATCTGGAAACTAACTAATACTTTACTGGTGTCCAGAGAGGGGTTTTTGTCACCCCCGTCACGCAGACAGCAATGCCACCAAGCTGAGCCCCGCTCCGCAGCGCAGGGCACGACTCCGGATCTCTGGAGTTGTGCTTCCGACTTCCCTCTGCCTTCGTTTGAACGCTTTTAATTCAGCTTCTTTGCACTGCTTCCCAATTAACACAGGCTGCTGGAGTGCTGGGAGACCTTTAGCATGCTTTTGTGTTGTAACCTTTGCCTCTCGAGCCCCGGGTAGTCACGGCCCTTCTGCAATTCCCCGTACTAACGTGCCGCTGCCGGCTCCGCGGCTCCTGTCGTACACGTCTGGTCACCTGCGGAGAGCAACTTCCACTGGAGGGTTCCCACCCCACGGGAGAGGTTAACTGGTTAAAACTGGGGGTTCCTGCTCTAGAGCTTTCACCCTCCTCCCCTCACCCCCGGGCAAACCGCTCCGGGGTGCCGTGGTTCCTAAAGGGAGAGGGATAAACCCCTTTAGCTCTGTAATAGCCACGTTGTCAGCAATCCGTAATACCAGATCTGCTTTTTTCCCCCGTTATTTTAAATCAAATCAGTCAATCGATGGATAGATTGGTATCATCTTAAACAGGGCCTTGGAACTCCCCATCCTGTGGCTACTCCTGAGACATCCATGGGGAAAACAGCTTCTCCTGGGGCTCGTCTGCGCTGGGAAATCACAGCCCCTGTAAAATAACTTCCAAGTTAAATACTCCGTTCAGCGGGGCTGCCGTGTTTCATATCGTGTTAATTGGGTCACCACAGCTAAGGATGACACCGACAGCAGTAATAGCACTTCTCTTGTTCACAGCCAGTGCAAAGTCATGTTTAATACCGGACTAGTTAATACATATTCTAACACTGTCTAGTTTTTCATTAGTAAGATCAAAGAAAGGTGTGTGCCCGCATTAGCGAGTTCTCCATTTGATCTGTTTTCCTCAAATGAGACAGCCGAGGCAGGGAGCCGGGCGGGAGGAAGATGCTCGTTTTGGCTGGTTTAGCTGTAAAGTCATTAATACCATCTCCAGCAGAGGAATTGTTCCCTCGCTACTATTAAGGTGACACCTTGAGAGCTCTGTTGTTTAAAACTACCCTGAGATGCTCGAGGACCCGTAGCAGGTGACGTGAGGGATCTGTCACATGAAGAGAAGGAAAACCAGCTCAGAGTATGTAGAGACAACACGAGACAGCGCGAGGGACCAGCCAGCAGTAGTTAAAGTCGGCTGGGCGTATGAGCCGACACCTGGAAGTCAGGGCAAATATTCCTGGTTTTCATACCACAGAGCAGAATTGTCAAGGGATGTGGAGAAATCGTGCCCAAATCCGGTCACGGCAAGGGTGATGTAGGACTTGTATTTTTGAGAGCCCCAAATCATGACATAGGAACAAGTGGGGAACCTGAATATCTTCTTCAGGGGATGAAGGAGACCGAGCCCTGCTCCTCAGGCACCGCTGTCCTGCTGACCTTCCCAGCCCCAGTGGGCTTCTTACTGGGAAAGCAGGGCTAGGGGAGGAGAGTTGCCACTGATGGGGTACTTTTCTGTAAAAAACCCTTTTTATGAGTAAATCTTCCCCAGCAGACGAGCTCTATTTATCATGCTCCACAGAGAGGGGGCATGGAACCGAGTTTTTCACAGTTGCAGGTCCATTCAGGGCCTTCTTCGGCCTAATGTCTCTCTCCAGTGTCTGTCTACGTTGGGTTTTGTCCTTGTACCCCTGCTTCCTAAGGGAGAGACCTCAGCAAACGTTCCCTGCCCAGCACAGCCACAGCCTGAAGTGTCAGAGCTGGTTTCTCCTTAGCTTCATTAGCAGTTTCGAAGGTGATCTACCCTCCAAAGACCAACAAGTCCTCTGAAGGGCTCAGGACTACTCTAACATCCAAAGCAGGACCTCAGCCAGCCTCAGACCGTGTCTTCCAGCTGGTCCCACACCATTTTCTTCCCGCTTCCTGAATCTGTTGAGCACTTTCACCTCAGCGGAGTCACTGAGTCATGGGTAGAGGTGGGGATGAACGTAAAGTATTTTGCGATGCAGAGGTGGCTGAGATCAGAGGCTTTTGCTGCAGAATGATGTAAGTCGATGATATTGTGCACAAGTCTAGGAAAGTGCTAGGAAATGAGGTCTTCAGACCTTAAGATTTTGCGCTGTCTTGCATTGCCTGAGGGGAGAGGCCAAAAATGGTGCGGAGGGCAGTGTCCTGGCAGTGCACGGCCTGGCACCCCCGACCACAGCGATGCCCTGTGCCCCACGCCCTGTCCGAGCGCCCACAGCCGCTGGCCTCTGGCCCCGCTCCAACAGCTCCGTGTCCTTCTGCTGTTGGTGCCCCAGAGCTGGAGGCAGCACTGCAGGGGGGTCTCCCCAGAGCGGAGCAGAGGGGCAGAATCCCCCCCTCGCCCTGCTGCCCACGCTGCTGGGGATGCAGCCCAGGCTGCGGGGGGTTTCTGGGCTGCCAGCGCATGTTGCTGGCTCATGTTGAGCTTCTCATCAAATGACCCCCTTATTTTGACTTTTATTATTGGTTTGATTTTTGTTATTTTTATATTTGTTATTTTTTTATTATTGTTTGGGGGTTTATTATTTTGATTTTTTATTGCCATTTTTATTGTTTTTATTTTTATTCTTTTCATTTTTATTATTTAGATTTTATTATTATTTTTATTCTTGTTTTTATAACACCCACCCCCCCCCTCCGCCGCACCCCGCCCCCATCCTCCCCTGTCCCGTGGCTGAACCCTTTCCGTTTGGATTCAGCCCACACCGCGCTGTCGCGGCACCAGCACCCCCCGGCCCAGCGCAGCCGCCGGCCGGGCGCGGGGCGGGCACCGCCAGTGCGGGTTGTGCGCGGCCGCGCAGCGCAGCGCCCGCCCTTCCCCGCGGGGCCGCCGTTATGGCGCCGCCTGGCGGTGGCCGCGGAGCCGCGCAGCCCCGGCCCCGGGCCGGGAGGAGGCAGCGCCCGGCCGGCGGCCGCGGTGACCGGGGGGGGCCCGACCGGGGGCTGTGTTGGCCAGGAGAGCCCGGCCGGGGTTCGCAGTGACCAGGAGAGCCCAGATAGGGTCCGCGGTGGGCAGGGGAGCCCGGATGGGGGCCAGAGTGACCAGGGGAGCCCGGCCGCAGGTCACAACGACCGAGGGGACCCTGCCGAGGTCCGCGGTGACCGGGGACCGCAGGTCCCCATCCGGCTGCGCAACCCAGCTTGCGCCGAGCGCTGGTTTACGACTGGTGTGTGACCACGCGCTCACCCTTTATTCACAGATAACTCTCTTCACTGTTCCTAGGAGGAAAAAGAAGTGCATTCGGTACTTACAAGGAGAAGGACGCTGTGCCAGCCCAGTTTCTTCCGATGGAAGTGCTATAGACTCCCCTCCCTCTCCTCCGGACGCACTCCAATGCATCTCCTCTGCTTTTCCTTCAGACAAGCTCGCAGCCCCCGCCGACTCCGCACACAGAGAACAGCCCGACCCCTTCCCCGTCTCCGCTCACCTCCACACCGCCTCCGGCTCCTCCAGACCCATCACCAGGTGCTCCTCTGCGCCCGCAGAGTCCCCGGCGTACAGCGCGGCCTCGGCGGGGACATAGTCCCGCGCGCGCAGCCGCCTTGGCCGGGACACTGGGCACTTGGCGCTCTCCCACCTGATTTCGCTGGAAAGGACCATCCCAATTCCCCATCTCGCTGTAGAACGTGCAAAGTTAGGCAACAAGGATGCTGGAAAACTCATTTGGTGTTTCTTCTGGGGGGGGCGGGGGGTGGCGTTAAGGATAGAAAAGCAATTTCAAAAAAAAAAAAAAAAAAGGTAAAAAATAAGTACTTGCCAAAATTTAAAGTGCTGATGAGTAAACAAGCCTTTTGTCCCTGCCCTGTGCTGCTTTATTTTTTGTTTGTTTGGGGGTTTTCCTGTTGTTTTGGTGTTGTTTTTTTTTTTAACTGCATTACCATCCAGTACAGCAGAAAGCTCCCGGCTTGCTGCAGTAGACGTAGGTGCTGTCAGCCCGACCCTGCCTTCCCCCCCCCCGCCCTCCCAGCTGCTTCAACACCCCCTCACGCCTCTCTCCTGGCCCTCAGACCACCGAGCTGGAAAAGCTGGAATAAGAGCATTTTTTTTAAAAAGCCCTTCTGTCTGAAAATGCAATGTAGCGATGCTGGCTTTCTCATCCCACCAGCTGACGAGAGAAATGAAATATTTAAACCGACAAGGTGAACTTTTTTTCCAACTTCTTGTTTGAGAACAGGAAGAGAACTGTTTACAGGTGCAGGGGCTCTGTGCGGCCGTGTCCCGTCCCGCCGGCGCGCGGAGGAGAAGGGAGCACACACCGGCCCCGCAGAGGAGCCGGCACCGGCCGCTGCAGGTCCCGTTGCCGGGTGCAGGGTCTCCCTCGCCGTTAGGAATTGTGGAGGGTCAGAAACGTCCCCAGCGGGCAGAGGACCGCGCTGGCCCGGCCGCAGAAGGGCACACTACCCCGCTCTCCGCCTCTGGCCTCCATCGTACCCACCCTCGGCAAGATCTGAACCTTTTTTTTTTTCTTCTCTCCATAATTTGGTGTATAACCTTTTAAAAAAACCTTACTCTAGCTTTTTCTAAAAGATCCCTCCGCTCCCGAGATGATGCCAAATGTGTTCTCTCCAGCTTGAAAACGTTTACCGGTTTCTGGTGGTTTATTTATATTTTGAGCTCGATAAACAAAAAACACTGTGGGCAGATCCTGATCTCCCAGAACCGATGTAAATCCCAAATTAATCCAAGTTCGTGATTTACTTCAGGTTTACCGACTTCTCAGAGACCACAATTTAGTCCACTGCAGATTTTTTCCTGCTTGAAAGAAATCTGTTGTAGACTGCTGAAGAGAAAAATAACACCACACAGAGGGAGAGGGGGGGGTCCTATTTTTTTCTACTTTACAGAATAGGTTTTAGAGTACCGAAGACCAATCATGTAGTAATATTATTGTAGAACCGCAAGAAATTTAAGATGACCTTTATAATGTACAAAATATTTTTATATTTTTTTTCTTAACGCAAAACCACAAACCCTAATTTTTTACATCGGGCTAAACATAACTTTTAAAAGAATTTTATGCCTCAAAGATTGAAAATTTAAAAAAAAAAAAACAAATCTGATTAGTCTGTAGAGCAGCTTTGGGTTTATTCCTTTTATTTAGGTACTTTTGCTTATAGTAGTGTAGATTTTTTTAATTCCAGTCTTAGTTTAGAAGATCTAAACCTATTGCTTTATTCCTCTCCTGTGTAAATGCAACTTCAGAAGCACTGAATGAAAGCTACGTGCACAAACCTGGAAAGTTTGAAAAAAAAAAAAAAAAAAAAGAGTCATTTTCAAGTTCGACAGAAACATTTTAACCCTTAGAGAAGCAGCATTACCTGAACCGACTGCCAGCTGGACACTCGGTCGTGTGCGTACTGCGCTCGGAGGGTTAATGACACAGCGCTAGATCAATCCCCGATCTGCTGGGGTTTGAATTATCTCAGCAGGCTTAGACAAGAGCATGCTCCAGTGCCGCCCAGAGGAACCCAGCAGGCTCTTCCCAGATCTGATATAACCTCTCTTTATCACTTGACTTAAAAAAAAAAAAACCAACCAAACAAAAAAATTGCTTAAAAAAAACCCAAAATTAGCTGTGTCTCAGCTCAGCGTTCACCCCTGTGAGAGCCTCTGCTGTAAGGTGCTGCCGAGGTGTCAGCTGCCCCGAACGCCCCAGGTGACAAACTGGCCACAGTGGCCTCGCGTAACTCAAGGCTGGGTGTAAAGCTGGCGTAATTTAATACCCGATCGGTATCTCGGGGTTGGATGAAACGTGTTGACTTCGCAGCAGAGCAAAGGCAGGTATAAATGAAAAAGCAGATGCGTCTAAGTAACACCAGAGGAAATTCAGGGGAGAGTCCTGAGCAGCACCAAACGGCGTATCCCGACCTGGCGCGCGCAGAGCAGCCGTCGCTCATTTCAGAATTCACCGGGATCGTCACCCGTTTATTTCAAGGCTCCTTTGGCCCCTCCATGGTGCTGTGGACGCCCGCCTTGGCGCAGGGCACGCTGACCGGCATCTGTACCACAGCCCCACCGTCGCTCTTCCATCCCATTCCTGCAAAATCCCCCCGTGACCCACCGCCCCCCTGTCCGGGGCCTTTCCTCGTGCACTCACGGCCCAGCAGCGTTGCCGTAACGTACAGGTTCATCGCCAGACCTTACCCTGTGCTTTCAGCTACCGCAGTATAAACTCAGAGTAGCTGCCTGGTAAACCACAACACCTTCAGTTTATACTGGTGTAACTGAAAAAATTTAATCTTTTTTTTTTTTTTTTGTTCCCCGCCCCCAAAACACCAGATAAGAGACCTTTAAGCTGCCCATCTCCAAGACAAAACAGGGAGCACGACCAGCTTCTGTTACACGCCCCATGGCTGATAACCAATGCCAAAACAAAGTTACTTTTATAAATACCAAAAAAGTGTCTTTAGAAATGCTATATGAAGTGTTACTATTTTGTGTTAATACTCTTTTTTTAATAGAAGGAAAACTTTGCCCTTAAGTTTTTATCGCAACAAGATTCTTTTTTTTTTTTTCTTTAGTTTTTGCAGCAATTTCAACTCTTCTTGAAATATGTATTTGAATTCCTGAAATCAGTTTGAATGTAGAAGTCATGGAAGTACCACTTCATTAAACCAAGTAAAACCACTGTATGTATGTAGCAGGGATAAATGTTTTGCAGCTGTACTTTCATTTGTCTCAATGACTATCCCTCATTTGTTGTAATTTTTTTACTTCCTTGAGTTTGTATTTTTTGGCTTTTATGTTCAAAATATGTTTATAGCTTTATAAATAAAGAAATTGCCAGACTGGCTATTCAAAACAGGCCACTGGAAGTTATAATCCTATCGCACTGTCAAATAACTGTTTCTTAGAATTCAAGAGGCTCCTGGTTCTCCCCCCCCCATGGCAGTTGTATGAACAGCTTTTAGAGTAATTCCCAATTATTCTATATTTCAGTTTCCCCAGTCTTCAGTGGGTAAGACTGAAATAGTAAGCCAAGACCAAGAAAAAAATACCTTCTACAATCACTACTGAGGCTTTGCCTTCCCCCTCCCTGCCTCACACTTATCACTTCAGCCAAGAAGAGCTATCTCCGATTAAAAAAAAAAAAAAAAAAAGAAAATTAGGGCAGCACCATACGAGTTAAACAGCACCATGAAGTTTCACAGTGGGAAATTGGACAGTTGCTTCTTGAAGAACTCCCAAGCACACAGCCGGTGTCTGTCACCGCAGGGACAGCCATGGGGTTGAGCTGGAGAAGAGACCCCGTGCAGCAGGCGGGGGGCACGCCGAGCTGTCTCAGCGCCTTCCGAAAGAGGGTTGTTCTCTACAGCCCAGCACTAATATTACTGGAGCAGATGAGACAACTGAGAGGGTGGTACCTCCAGAGATATTTTTTTTTAAAAAAAAAAAAAAAAAAGGAAAAAAGGTGTTTTCCCATACTGACATAGGTGTCAGGCAGCTACAGAATTTGGATGAAATCGGAGACGGCACTACAGGGGAATTTCATTAGAGAAAATAAGTTGGATGGAATTCTAACTAGCAAGACTAATAGCATTAAAAAATCTGTCAAAGCTATATAATGCTTTGAGCACCCAGACTAGCCCTTTCTTCTACACACTACTACGCTATACCTCCACACTTGCACCAACTGGTGCTGCACCAACAGCCAACTGGTAGGACCCTGCAGCTCCAGCAGAAGCTCCACCATTACAGCATTTGACCACCGAGGGCTGTAGTTTAGGCAGGGTGTTCTAATAATGAGCAAGTCTCACCACAGGGTCACAGGTGTGTCTTCGGCAGGTATGACAAACAAAGCAGAAACAAGGTAATAAGGAAGACAAACTACATGTCTTTGTCTCTTCCTCATCCTACAGCCCAGTGAGGCATCACGCAAGGCAGTGGCTCTAACAAACAGGGATCCCAGTCCCATGACAAGCGCCTCAAGGAATGTACGTGGGCTTCCACCACAGAACACCATTACAGTTTAGCCTTCTCTATTCGCAACACAGCGCTCCAAGGACGAAACTAGTGTATTCTGGAACACAAGCTTCACACACAGATGGATTTACTTCTTGCAAGAATGCAGGACAAGCTGAATATTAAACTACAAATACAGCCACAGGCTCGTCATCAGAAGGTTTTTCTCTAGTAGCACTTTTAAACGGAGGTGTATTGTTTGCAAACAGGATGCTGGAAAGGCTTCCTCACATCCAAGTCCAGCACTGAAGTATTTTATGCCCACTAAATACACAGTATCCTAGTCTGCCCATGTAACATGCACACCAGCACAACGGCAGGCCCACAACCTCACACATAAGCAGATGTGAGCAGCAGCTGCACCCAAAGCATGGGTTTGAATGCTGCCTTAGAGCAAGTTAGGAATGCTTTCACTAGTGGTTACATCAAAGATTACCTAAAAGCTAGCAAGCCATCAAAAAAACATATCCATCTGGATCGCTTGCTATTTAATTTCCATCCTAATTTGAGAAGTTGCCCACTGTGTCTGACTAGGGGCTTGCGTTAGTCATTTAACAAAATCTTTACAGCTGTTTTATTTCAATTAACTGCTGCCTCAGTGCTATTATTTGTACACTCCGCAATAAGTGACAGTAAGATTGTCTAGTTTCAAATAACTAGAACCATTTGCAAACCAAAGTTTAAAAGCCCTTTATTAATTCAGAAGTGAAACACTGATATTTAAAGTGAGATAAGTATGTTTATTAAGGTTCATCCTACTCTAAGGTTTATACAGAGAATGGAATGCAATACAAGCTAAGAGCACACCTCAAAGATCTACCACACAACCACCCCCTACTCCCTATAAGGGAACTGTAAAAAAAAAAATAAAAATCAGAAAACCAGTTACTGTTTAACTAGTCGCAAGTGGCTTTGTCCAAAGAAGTTAAGCTTGATATTGCATTAGCTTTGTATGCAATAATTAAGTCTCTACAAGCTGAAGTATCACATACAGAGGCGTAAGATTTCCTGTGGACACACAAAACCATGTTTTAAAGAGCTACAGCACAAGGGTTGTTTAAAATTGCCTAAAAACAAGCCACTAGTGGCATGCACAGGTCAATAATATTAACTTTGGTAATGTCAGTCATTTTTGGTCAAACCTGGATTCCACTTTTAAAAGTAACATATAAAAACACACCCATCCTGTGCATAAAGCAACACACTTTTCACTTGCTACCAGCTAGAGGCAGGTCTTCAAGACATGGTTGAAGTATTCAAATTTAACTGTCAGGAGCTTGCTTGGTTCTAGATCGCATCTTTCACTAGTCTATAAGGCAAGACTAACAGGACAAGAAAGTGGTCAAATATTTTTTTTTTTTTTTAAATGCAGGACAAAAGCCATCTTCAAAGTTATATAGCTTTAAGTAACACTAATTTTCCCCACAATGTATTTGTAAGAAATCCAGTAACTTTTTTTTTTTAACTTTACCTAGTTCCCCAAGACACATTCTAGTTTGTTTTTCTTTCTGAAGCTATCAATACCCTGTAAACTCAAGTGTCTTGTTCTTCTTAAGGAAGAAGTCACAGGTGGTTTTATTTACAATGGAATCAATCCTTAGCATTGTAACTGGACTTGAATGGTTTAGAAGTGTAATGAATATGACAACCTTAAGTGTTACTTTCCATACAGAATCCACACTTAGTTCAGGTTTATTCGTTGCAGAGTAAAGTAAAAAGACATCCAATTACACTAGTAAAAACTCAGAAGATTTAGATTTGTACTCAAAAAAACACTACACATGCAAAGGGAACAATATCCTGCTAACACAACGTCATTTGCTGCTGCATTTGTCTAATATTAACAATTATGAACAGAGCAGTGCAACTAGTATTTGGAACAATCCTTACAGTGTTCGAGTGTCAGGCACAATACTTCACTTCTCTTCACACCACTGGTTCTCTTTACGTACCTAAAAGAACATTTTAACTATTAATATATTGCAGTGAACTTCCAGAAGTTAGCTGTAAATTCCCATAAGCACTCAGGATTACTTATTGCAGGAAGGCATAAATTTGGAAGTAGCTTTACTTTTTCATGCAGGGTTTGTAATTAGGAAGTCAGCCTTCCGAACTGACCTGTTTATCAATATAAACCAAGAAATTTATTTCTCATGCCCAGATTTGACCAAAACTGAATTTTTTCCACCAAGTACAGCAAATGGACTAGCTTAAGACTAAACTGCTTGTTTTGTGACACAACACTGAAGACAAACCTAAGTGTACAATTCAGTGCCTTTGTATTTTAACAAGGCATCTTGTTATGATCTTTCCCTGCTCTGACATTTCGCAGTTGGTTTGCTATTTAAGCTCAAAGGCCAACGAGTTCATTACTTAAAGACAAGAATCCAAACATCTTACCTTTCTAGCCACACGCAACACTGCATCTTCAGCATTCTAACTGCGACTCCAGAACAGCAAACTAAGGCTGCCACAAACAATCCTACATGTTTTCTTACCAGACACACATTTGAGCTAGTCGGTATGCTTTGGTTTAACCTTTACCAGTAACGGGCTGCAAGCAACATCGGTACTGAAAGGTCTTCCACCAATAGCAACCCATTTCCGAGGAGCTGATGCATTAGTTTACATTTATCCTTAACAAATCTGTTGCATCACACATTAAATAATAAAGCACCACGCAATAACTCAGCACAAAAAAACCCAACTGAGTAATAATTAAACCCAAATCAAATACCTGTGCTTCTTCCTCCTCAGTGAAGTCATTCTTAATATTGAATGTCTTGCGAATTTCTTCTGGAGTTTTCCCCTTGATCATGTTTGCAACTGTCTTGCATGTGACATCAAGCAAACCTTTGATGTCCAAGTAATTTGCAGCCTGTAGAAGAGTTTCCAGATTTAAGCCTACATATCAGTATTCTGCCTCTGGAGATGTACTACCAAAGTGGTGCTTACACCGAAATCGTAGAATACTGTAACTGCAAATAAGTGATCTTCACTTTGAGAAGCTTCTAGCTAGAACCTTGAAGTAACAGTACCTAAAACTTGCTTGCCAAAAGAGAGGGAAAGTCATTTGTACCATGAAATACACGCACCCCTGCTCCTCCTTCTACAAAGGGCTTTCAGAAACCTGCAAATATTAGAGATCTTCAGTGTTGAAGTGCTGGTAACTAACTAAGTAATGTTGCCTCAGTATCACGTAAGGCACAAATTTTAAGAGTCAAATCTAGATTTTAATTTGGACACAGATCTCCAGAACTCCATTTCTAGTGATAAGCCCTCAACTAAGACTCAAGAGCCACAAGAATAAAGACAGCTGGAGGGCCCCATGTTCAGAAAAGTATATTAATTGATTGCTAAATGAGCAAGTATAGATTAAAGTCTAGCATAGGGTTAACAGGCATTCTAACATCAACAATTTCAGCCAGTAGTTGCCAGAACTACTTGCCCTTCCCCCAGTGAAAAAGTTATTCAAGAAGCATAAAGACTTTATTTGTAAAGTGCACTAACAGAGGGCACTTCAGACATAGCCTTCTCTCCACTTGGACGTACTTACCAAGATAAGTTCAAAAAGCGTTCCTTGGTCTACTTTCAGAAACTCCTGATCCCACACGGGGATGTCATCTGTTCTTTTTTCTTTGTTCTCATCATCCTCAGGAGGAGGTGGATCATCCTTGTGATGGGTGCACCACTGAATCACCTAGTTAGGGTTTTGATATTAAAGTTTTATCCAAATGATTCTCCCATTAGGCCGCAACTATAACTTAACTTCATTTTATCAGAACTGTAGACTCCGGTATGAACATGCTCCATTAACCAATATTTTCATCTGAGCAACTGATTCCCAACCCTGAAGTACAACAGTATTCAAGAATCTTATCTGTGACAGTAGCTAGTTAATTACTTAATCTTAAGAGCCAGCTGCTGGTGTTATAAAGTCACTCAGCCCTGTGCTAACACATACAAGACTGTACAAAGCAAACCTAAACCTCATTTTGTGGTGTTTAATCTGTTTGCAGAAACATAATTCTTATTAAGCAGAATACTACACAGAGGAAGAGTGTGTAGTGGTAATAGCTATCAGCAGGACACGTTCACCACAGCACAAAGTTCACCTGGCAAAAGTTTGCCTATTCTTAAGTTTGCCCCTTTTTAAAAAAACAAAACAAAACCAAAACACACCACCATGTCATAACCCAGACAATTAAAGGATGGGTATCTACTGCAAGTAAAATCCTGTTCCATTTCGCCAGCCTGAGAGACTTCATAATTTAAGTTATTTATGTGTAGGTTCACTAGGAAATAATTTCTAACCCTGTATTTACCCCAAAACAGTCCAGTGCTTATTTTGGCACAACACTTTCTACTTCAGAGCAAAAAAGTCATCTTAGAAGACAGCAAAATACTTTTTTTGCTTTTCACGCTTGACCCAACAATAATCATGGTGTATTACCGAATTTAATACCACCAAGAATGCACAGCATCTCTTCAGCACTGTAACTGGCACACAGGCACAGCTACTGCCAGTTTCTCTCACCGCTGCCTGTCCCTCAATCCTTTCTCCTTACATTTGGATCTCATGAACTGCCACCTCAGTTCACAGAATCCAATTAAAATCAGTGCTTTAACACCATGAAATACTAGTGTGCACAGATGTCCAGCACCACTTCAATACCTTAGAAGCCTGTCTGGCCTCCAGCTGCTGTTCCAGAAGGTCACCCCTGTAGGTCTTCTGCCTCACCCCAGTTCTCAAGATACCCAAAATGCCTGTGTTTATGCACCTCAAATTGGTTAAGCTTGTAGCTAGCACATGAAAAGTATCTTGATTACAACAGGTCATAATATCCAACTCCAACATGAATTTCACATTTTGTTACTGCCAAACACTACCGCTTTCAGCGCCTTACCTTTTTTAAGATGGCTGCATTAACGTTTGGAAGAGGGACTGGGTCATCGTCACCTTCATCATCCATTCCCAAATCTAAAAATGGAAAGATGACTAAGCAATTGGCAGACAAAAACCATTTACTCTGAACTGGGCCGCTTCACCAATTCTCCACTATTTTAACAACAGTGAGGCTGAATGGATTGGTAGCAAAGGGTCTCTAACCGGTAAAGTCAGAAGCTTTTAGAAAGCTTCGGTGAGTCTTTGTGGAGCCATGGCTGCATTAGTCATACTAGGCACAACAAGTGCTTAGTCAAGTTTAGGCTAAGTAGCTAATAAGGCTGTTTCATCAAATAAGAGCATCAACAAACCATCAGTTAAACAGTCAGTTACTTGTTAGAGCAGGGACTTGCTAGTTCATTGTTCTGGCAATAAGGTATGTTGAAGAATAAGACATATTTATGCAAGTTTACCACTTTCAACAGTTCAATCCACAAGTTAAACCAAACTGTGATCTCTCATTCAGTTTATTATTTAATAAGAACTCAGATCTACTGTGGTAAATAGAGACGATGTATTTTCCTCTATATGAGCAGCAAATACTGTAGCCATAGAGATGCCAGTTATCTGGCCTCTGAAGCACTGGTACCGATTCTTACCAGCTGAAAAAGTTTGCACGCCAAGACAGCAGCACAAATCCTTCAACCAAAAAAGCATTTATAAGGCATGCTTCTGATACTCCTTGTTTTAAAAGCTTGTCAGCATGCTCAAGGCAGGTTTGGATAAAGTTTGTCACTTTGATTCCTTAATCATATCAAGGTGACCAAGTAAAAACAGAGACAAAACCATAAATTAAAATTTGGACTTGATACACAGAACAAATACCACCTTAGCCACCTTTGATTAGAGAATATGCAGGTTTTTTTATTACATAAATGCTAACAGTTGGATGACACCCTAGCTGTCAAAGATTAACATCTTATAATTAGTTATGTAATTGAGTGACTACACAGACCTTCCCTCATTATATGCACAGATGGGCCAATTCTACATCACCAAGGAGCTTCATTTTTAAGAACAGATGACTGTCACACCATCATCACTGAACAAATACGTGCACAATTAAAACAGCATGTACTTCTGTATTTAGACAAGTCAACTACTGTTATTATTTGGGGGATATTGATTAGTACTACTTGTTTGGAATAACTAGCTTCATAGATTCAGGAACTAAAATACTGACATTAAAGGGTACTGCATACATCACCAATAACTTCGAATGCATACTTTGAACATGACGGCAGATACTAATGTAAGAAGTGACCAGTCCAAAGTTGTTGGTATGGGGAAATAATTCAAGGAATATCTCAAGTTTAGTCAACTCTGTTCAACCTGTGCCCACCACCTCCAAAACAGCAGCTACGTTTGTTATCAGAAAATTGGTACTTTATTGGTGGTCCTATGATGCTCAACACAACCACCTTTCAGCTCCAGCACCCAACACACATAATGTGGCTTATTAACTGATGCTTACCCAGCTGTACTGCTAACGCATTTCATCCGTACTAGGAGACTGGTTCTCACCCAGATTAGCGAAAGGCAAGTTTATGGTGCCTGGCTTACAACACTTACCACGTGTAACTTCCCTTTCATCAACACCTGAGTGTCACTAAACACCAGCAGTGACACAGCTTCTGCGTGAGAAAACTGAGAAGAACGGGGCTCCCTAATGTATTCCAACCAACTGCTATGTTTCCTGCTCATGTTGCTAGTCATGTTCAACAGCATCTTATTAAGAGAAAGAAACTGTTCAATGCATGGAGCATTTCAACCTTATTTTTATTGTTCTTATGTATAAGGTGTCACAACCAGACAAGGATTTATATCGGAGAGCATCATTTTAACTACACCTACAGAAAGACTTTTTTCACAAGTTAATTCATGAATACACCCAAAAACTGGAAAAACACACCAGTAAACAATGAGGATTTGCAGTAGAGGGATTAGACACAGTTTGCTCTGTATCCTAGCCATCTGGCAGATTTCCCCTCCCCCGCCACGAGTTCTTTTGTTTCAAATTTATGTCAGCAGAAGATCAGAACCAAGTATTTATCCCAAATAATTTAACTGCATCCATAAGCTCACAATATAGGTTTCACTTTATCTCTTTCATTGCATTTGTTTATGAACTCCCACCTCATTTAAAAGATATTTACATTGTAAGACTGCTTTGTATGATTACTTAAGTTTTTAATATGATTAGATGTTTTGTTTGCTTAACTTTTACAAAACTGAAGTAGGCTGTAGGCAAGGCAGTGGGGTGCTTATATTTTACTAGCCTCCCTGTAAGTGCTCATAACAAGAGGACTGAACTTTAAGCTTTTTTCAACTGCACATCCACCCTAAAACAGTTTCAGCTACAACAGCAATTGTTCCAGCTGCTCTGACATATGACAGCAAGCTGCTTCATAGGCCTGGGAAACCTGTTTCAGCACAGTACCAGCTTGTCTCCTTCGGTCACAATTCCTATTCAAGAAGCTTCCTTGAACACACTGCTATCTCTGCACGAGCTAGTGATCCGCGAGGATGCATACTCTTACCTTCCAGCATAGTCTTTATAGTTACAGACTGTTTTGCAATTTCCACATCAACTTCAAAGATTTCTCCATCTGAACTCTGCAGTTTAATTGAAGGCATCTACAAGAGAAGGACAGTTATTTCCACACAGTATTCGGCAAATGTTACAAGTTTAGCTGACTCAAAGATGTACGTTACCCTTTACTATTTATATTGCTTCGTACCAACAGCAGATAACCCAGTACCACTTAAAGCACGCTCAGATTATTCACCACTTGAATTAGACCTAAATCATTAACCCTCATGCTTAAGAAACAAGGATTGATAGAAGCCTAACACCAATTTAAGGGAAGAGAACTTTTTTCTTAATCTGAAAGTATAAAATACACAACTTTTCTTAGCCAATACTGCTTACATTTTTTACAGCGCCACACCAGAGCTATCTTTCTCATTAACTTTCAACAACACTTCCAAAACACTGCTTGTCTTCAAATCCAAACAATTGCTACTCACTTTGACTACTTGAATTAAGTCGGATCTCAAAAGCATTTTTCAAATTATAGCCTCTGGAAGAGAATCACAAAATTGAGGCTGGAAGGACCCCCTTCTGGGCAGAGTCTGGTCCAGCCTCCCTTGCTCCAGAGTCAAACACACCAGGTTACTCCAGATCAAAAGCTTTCCTTCAGAAAAGCATTTGGTTTTCTGAAGAGATTAAAACACAATATACCACTATGAGGAAGGCTTTTAGCACTCAATACTACTCTTACAAAGTAGGAAGTTAGATCAGCACTTTGTTAGCATTGGGAAAGACTAAGATGACTATGCATTTTAACAAAATTTTTCAAACAAACTGTGATAAGACCTACGACACAAGCAGTAGACTTCAAAGATATCAACAGCAGAAAAATAATCAAACTTTCCAAGAATGTAAATTGCTTCCAGATATTTAACAACTCAAAGACAGAAGTAATGCACTAGATACAGCAGCTACTAGGTAACAACTTCTGCCTGAAGCTACACAAGTCTGTTTGGGTATCGCCGCACTTGAACCAACCGATTTGAAGGACACAATACACAACTGCCTGGCCACATAAATTTTATAAATCAGTTCTCAACAAAGTAGTAGGATTTGTTACAATAGGTTCCTTTATCACTCAAAATATTTGTTAGCAGCAGACCATTGTAACAGTTTCAGTTTTTCCCTCAAATTACCTGCTTAAAGATCTCTAAAGCATGTATTTGTAAATACAGCCTGCAATGCACTGTTTTCAAGCGTTCTCCCCCATCAAACCTAAGAGCTATGTATGCTAGTTCCATACAGTAGTACTGGAACTGCCAAAATTGAATTAGCTGGACCACTTTCAGCAAAACTTACATTATCCCTTTCTGAATGCCTCCTGTAGCTCATCAGTACAGCTGAGCCTGACAGTACTGCAACAAACCCAGGCCAATGGAGGCCAGCCAAAGCACGTTATTAAGCTGCTCACACCAGCTTGAAGTCCTCACTGCTTTAATTTCCATTTGGCAGAGCGAGTAGCTAGTTAATGTTTATACAGTAATGTAACCCTATATGACAGCACTACTTCTAATTAAGATGGGTGTTCTGGAGGCACACAGTCATGATTGTTCCAAAGATACAAATAGATATATATACAAACACAAGAATAAAGTTCAGATTAAAACACCGTTCCGAGTTGGTAGCTTGAATGATGCTCTCAAAAAAAAAAGTTATCTAGGCATGCATTTTAGATTTAATGCATCTGTTCTTGCAGTGATTGCCTGAGAACACTCAAGAACAAACCCGGCTTCAGATGCCAGCCTTCCTGTGCTTGTGCTTAACATTACATAATGCTGCACAACGCAGCCACCACCACAGAGATGCTGCTGCCCCACGAGTCCAGCCCTGCAAGAATATTTGCATCGAGACCCTTCTATCACACAAACCCACTTTTATCAAGGTTTAGGCTACTGTTAAGAGCCTGAATCAGACAGAATGAAGTTAATTTGCTACCTCATCACTGATAACAGATCACAATTTCATCTAAATTTCATTACTTTTTTTTACCACAGAGCTCAGTCTCCTGGAAGAAAAAAAAAAGTCATTTTTAGCAAGCTGCAATACAGCTCTGGAAAAAGACAGGCCTCAAACATCAACACAACTGGGTGACTAAGCAGGCCAGTCTTAAAAGCTCTATTCGACGATCAGCAAAACAGGTTGGGAGCTGGTCAAAAGGCAAACCTGAACTACAACGGTAATTTGCATATATAAGCCTGAAACGCAGAGCTCAGCCATCTAAACCAGCGCTCCCAGGCAACTCCATACCCTCCCCAAGCTATTCCGGATGGATGCCTGCTCCTTCCCGCTCCGCTCCTCCCTGTCACCGCCTGTAACGCTGCAATTATTTAATAAAATCACACCTGAGCCGCTCTGCTTACTCCAGAGCCCCCCCGCCCCTCGCTACGAGGTGACACTCGGGGCACCCTGAAGCAGCCCGACAAGCAAAGAAGGTACACTTGATTTAGCTTTACTTATTTTAAGGGCTGAGTTATTTACTAGAGCCTGCAGACGCCGCCTCCCCACGCAGCCTCCCCTCCGACACACACACCTCCCACGGCCGTTCAGCCCCGTGTTACCCAGGGCTCAAACCTCGGCCTGTCCCCTCAGCGACCACCACCGGGGAGCCCTGACTGCCCTCCCCAGGCCGGGGCCGGGCCGGGCGGTGGGGCCGGGCTGGGCCGCGGGGCCCACAGAGCGGGCCCCGCAGCCCGGCCCCGGAGCCGCCCTCAAGCACCTATCTTCGCCCCACCGGCGCCGGCCGGTCCCGCCGGCCGGTCCCCTCCCCCCCCGAGCTCGCAGGCCTCACCGTGAGGAGGCGGCGGCGTCCGGCTCCGCGCTGACTGGACTCGGCGGCGGCAGTAGCGCTCGGGGCCCAGCTGCGGCGGCGGCTTTATATGGCGGGGAAAAAAGACCCGCCTCTCGGAGCCTCGCAACAGCCGGGCTGCCCACGGCGAACGCCTGATCAAAACAACCCCCGCCGTGAGGCCAAACAGCGCGGAGAGCGCTGATTATCAATAACATAGAACCGCGCCGCCCTCTGCGGGTTGGGGAAGGAGGGAGAGGGGACGAAACGAGGCAGAGGAGCGACGCGGCTGCCGGCGGGTTGTTCAGGCGCGCCGGGGACAGCAGAATAGGCGGGGGCGGCGGGAGCGGGCCAACGGCTGCGGCGACCCTCAGGGGCCGCCATGGCCTCGGGCCTGCACCTGGCCCGGTGGTGCCGGGGAAGCGGGTGGTGGGGGAGGCCCCGGCCCCGGCGAGGGCGTGAGGGAAACGAGCCGCCATGGTGAAGGGTGCTAGTGCGGCCTGTAGTAGCTGGAGACCGGCCTGGTGACGGGAAACAAGCGGGCCGCGGCTGTCATCGTGCGTGCTTAAAAACGGTAATTCGGGAGTAAGCCAGACGGGTCACGAAAAGCCCACGTTGGGTGTCTTCCTTCCCGTGAGGGGAGGGGAGCTGGGTCAGACGCTTGTGGTAGCGTCTGGCATGTAAACACAGGGAAATGCCCTCTTCAGCGGCTGCTCAGGCAGCAGAGAACGTTTTAATTGAAAAACTGCACTAAAAAACTGTCTAATTTCAAATTGTTACAACAAGAGGTTGCTCTCCTTGAGTGGTGGTACAGCTCAGAGCATTTCACAGCACTAGAAGTGGATTTAAGTCTAACTGGCAGTCGCTGAACATCTACCCCGGCTCCCACCAGGAATTTCAGGGAGCTGCAGCTCTGCCTGTGGCCGGAGCACATCGAAGCATCTCCAGACACCAGCTGCGCAAGGAGCCACCAGGCTGGAGGAGTGGACTAGGAGCTAGGAACCACCGACATGCAGCCCAAACAGTGCAGTGTTAGCACACCACCCACCAGAGTGGTGTACCCCAGCGCAGGCAGTGTCTCCTGAAAGGTCAAGAGTATGTGCTAGATAGCGACAGGCATTATGTTTCCAGAAAAAGAGAGATCTGAAGGATTTTGCTTGGTGAGGAAGGCAGACCAGGGTACAAGTCCACCAAAGCAACCGTGAGGTTTCCAGGGTGCTGCATTGTGCTGTCACACAAAGCACTCATTCCAGGCTACACTGTTGAGCCTGGCTTTGCATCAGCTGTCCATGGTAAAGTGGCTTTTAAGTAGTTAAAATATTTAACACAGTGACAACCCACGATTATGACAATTTGCTTTACTTCAAATCTTAATTAAAAATGCTTTTAGAACCTGACAACGTTTTCACAGCATTTCAATGCAGATATACCCAGGCTGCCTGTAGGCAGAGCGGTACCTGCAGCAGCGCTGCACTGCAGAGCACAAATACAGCGTAAGGCACAGCTTTCCCTTTTCTTTGGGGTTCCAGAAGGTCCCAGGCTGTGCCGACACACACTGTTGAACAAATGACAATCATACCCGCTCAAAAATACCTTCTAATTTAAAGAATTTTCCTGAGATTCAGAAATTCAGTTCAAAAGCGTGCTTTGCTCATTTCAGAGTCCAGAGCACAGGACAGTAGCCTAACCACAGAACTATCAAGTTTTCTTTCTTCCGTAGTTTCTTACTTGAGTGACATAACCGGTGAGACCACAGCTACTAGACATATTTAATATTAAATAGCCTGTTGGTTAGGGCTGACTCTCAGGAGGGATGGAAGACTCGAATAAAGACTCTCAGCCAGAAGAACCTCTTGGAACTCAGGTGACAGTGAGGCTATTCTACATCAGGTAATATCATTTAAATAGGTTTCTATATAAATTCCAAAGAACTGTTGGAGGCAACTGCCTGTCTTGGGAATCTTGTTTCATGGGCTTTAGGTCGCTCGTTAGTTGGCTCGTTAGTTACCACACACTTGAAGATGACTCTAAGCAACCTGATCTGACTTTGAAGGTGGATCTAAATTCAGAGCACGGTCCAGAGGACCTCAGTGGTCCCTTCCAGCCTGAACTACTGTGCACTTCTGGAACATGGACTTCAGTGGAACCCTTCATGACAGCCGAGTGAGCATCCAAAGATCTCAGGTGATGCTTATACAGCAGATTTTGACACTAACAGAGGTTCCTCAAAGATCCTGGTATTGGTAACCAGATAAGCTATTTCTTCACCATGCATTAGGACCTAATTATCGTATTTTTTATTTTATATATATATATATCTGACATATATGTATGTGTGAAGCCTCCAAACTATGCCTAATGTGACCTTTTGATTGTACCATCATCACTTTTACCTCTTTCCTCCTCAGTCACTCCATCTCGTACTCCAGTGCTGAGAACCACATTCACTGCACTAAAAGAATAAACAACACTGCCTTTATTTTCCTTAAATGTTCTTGGGTTTTACTTTTATTAAAAACTCCTTGAGTTAGAGGATCAGACGATGACAGAAGGCGGTCTGCGGAAAACACATCTGCAAATCCTAAATCCCCTTTCCTGATGTTGCTGAAGACGAAGGTTTCTGATTTGGCCGGTGATCAGCGAGCAGAAGCTCTCAGACTGCAAATCAGGCTCGGCAAGAGGGGGATGGGGTTTGCTCTCCGCACAAGACAAATCTAATAAAATCTAGGAACAGGCAGAATGCGAAGCTCCATGCTTAATTATAGTCTGTGTATGAATTTAATTCAAAGTGATACTGTTGGATGAGCTTGATACAGCTCTCTACAGCTTTCCAAAGGAGAAAATTCAGTCCCTGGTTGACTTTGAATTTAGCCGTCGAATTAGAAGTCTGGGAAAGTTAAAACAACAAAAACACCCCACACCCAAAAAAGAAGCGGCAGATGGCTGTCACAGATATTCTATAATCGCACGACGGCCACCTCCCACTGTGCCCTACATATCGTACAATGAACCTCCCCAGCTGGTCCAGATGCTTTCTGTTATCTGTGCTGAAAAAGCAGCTGCTGCAGCGTTGATAGCCGAAGTCCTCCGAGTAAGTCAGTATTAATCACAAAAGACTCATCCTCCACTAAAGCTGCAAGGCAAAGAACAAGATTTTTCAGAAAAGGGGTGGCCCGATTTCAATTGTTACGTACATCAGTAATTATTGCAATGCAAATAATCCTAAACCCAAGCATTGCCACCCTGAGCAGTAACGATAATTGGTCCATGTATCAGCCACAGATAAATTACAATTAATGGCCTTTTACCACTGAGAACCCAGAGGAGGAAGGCGGAAGCTGAACACTAAAGCAAATACCTGGAAAGACTGGAGACACCAAGATCAGCACAAGCTTGATTTAACGCTTCCCAGACCCAGAAGAGCTCTGACCTACATACGTGCAGCATCCCCGGGCTGCAGGCGAAAGCAGCCAAGCCGCGACACAGCCACAGGGGAAAGGGGATTTTCACAGGCTGAGCATTCGGGAGCAGCCTCCCGGACACAGCACTGCATCAGCTTACAACCTGGGATTCTCTTCCCGGCTATTCCTCTCAGGCAAAACCCCTCAAAACACCTCACACTCTCCGCTTTTACAGAGAAACTGTTTGGGGTTATTGTGGTGCTGGTGGTGATTTAGAGACTATGGAGATAACACACTATTTTTCAATACCACAAGCGTGATGTGGGATTGTCAAAGCCTAATGGCTTGCGAGATCTCCGCTTTGCTCCTTCAACAAGTTGGGAAACTTAGAATCGTTTAGGCTGGAAAAGACCTTTAAGATCATCAAGTCCAACTGTAAACTTCACCGAACCGCAGGGATGGAGGCCTGGCCAGGACTGGACTCAAGAGCTCGGAGAGCAGAGCAGCTCTAGCAGAGAGAGCTGGGAAGGATTTGCTGGAAAGCGAGGTGTGACCACCCAGTCTGAACCAAGAACCTCATCTATGGGTAGGGGAGGATGAGACTCGCTGCAAAAAATCCTCCTTTTTTTTTCAGGAATACAAAAGATGGGGAACATTTTTTTTAAAAACAAACAGCCACATCAACAAGAGAACAAACTTAGAACTGGCTGGATCAGGGTAAAACCAGAAAACATCAGAATTATTCATGTGAGATAGATAGTAGAAAGACGTTGCTGAGCTCAAAGGCCTGTGCCACTGCTGTTTAAAGCAATCTTGCAACAACGCGGCAGCAGAGGAGGAAAATTCTTGTTCTTGGTACAACTCTGGGAAGAGCTAATTATCACATTTCCACTTCATCTGAACCTGTATTACAGGAGCATCCTTGGGAAGGTGCCAATTTTGTCCAAGCTGTGCCCCAGCATCACAGGAGGGAGGGTGGCAGAGCCCACCGGCTCGGTGAGAGTCCCATTAACACTGATGGACTGACAAAACCCAACAACCAAATCCTATCAAGCAGACGCCAACTGGTTTTTTTAATTTATCAGCTTGTTTCTTCTTCTAACACTGCTCATATTCCCCTTACATAAGTACAGGGATTTGAGCTAGTTTAGAAGACTAGAGATAGAGGAAAAAAAAAAAGATTAAAAATAGAAACACACCTACCTCGAGTGTATTTGCAGCATCTACATCCTAACCTCATCCTCGCTCCACCTCCACGTGCTTAAACAGACCGATTTTTGTAGCGGTTCTGCCCCGGCATCCTTCGAAACCGTTGGGATCGCTCAGGAGGGGCTGAGCGCGGATCCTGCAGGTGCTGTGGCGGGGAAGATGCTGCCCGGCAAGAGTCACCCACCTCCGGCTTCTTCAGGCTGCCAAATTAGAGAAAGAGCATATCCCAGCCTCGGCGACAGGCAAACGGCTCCCCGGCCCCGCCGGCCACCGCACACGGGGGACACGCGGGACGCGGCCACGCGGTGGCGCCGGGGCCCGCTCCGAGGGACGGGGGGGCGGTCAGCAAGGAGCATCCCCGGGGAGATGTGTTCGTATGGATGCCATGAACTGAGCAACAATCGTAGAACGGTTTGTGTTGGAAGGGACCTTAAAGGCCACCCAGTGCCACCCCCTGCCCTGGGCAGGGACACCTCCCACCACACCAGGTTGCTCCAAGCCCCGTCCAACCTGGCCTTGAACCCCTCCAGGGATGGGGCAGCCACAGCTTCTCTGGGCAACCTGGGCCAGGGGCTCACCACCCTCACAGCAAAGAATTCCTTCCTGAGATCTCATCTAAATCTCCCTCTTTCAGTGTAAAACCGTTCCCCCTCATCCCATGGCTCCCCTCCCTGATCCAGAGTCCCTCCCCAGCTCTCCTGGAGCCCCTTGAGGGACTGGAAGGGGCTCCAAGGTCTCCCTGGAGCCTTCTCTTCTCCAGGCTGAACCCCCCCAGCTCTCTCAGCCTGTCCTCACAGCAGAGGGGCTCCAGCCCTCCCAGCATCTCTGGGGCCTCCTCTGGCCCCGCTCCAACAGCTCCGTGTCCTTCTGCTGTTGGTGCCCCAGAGCTGGAGGCAGCACTGCAGGGGGGTCTCCCCAGAGCGGAGCAGAGGGGCAGAATCCCCCCCTCGCCCTGCTGCCCACGCTGCTGGGGATGCAGCCCAGGCTGCGGGGGGTTTCTGGGCTGCCAGCGCATGTTGCCGGCTTGTGTTGAGCTTCTCATCCACCAACACCCCCAAGTCCTTCTCCTCAGGGCTGCTCTCCAGCCATTCTCTGCCCAGCCTGGGTTTGAGCTTGGGGTTGCCCTGACCCAGGTGCAGGACCCTGCACTTGACCTTGTTGAACCTCATACGGTTTGGTCACATGGGCCCACTTCTCCAGCCTCTCCAGGTCCCTCTGGATGGCAAATAACAAACTTGCTTTAAATGGTCTTAAGAACAACTCTAAGGGTCTAATTATAAAATTGTGAATATCCTTGATAACCAAGCATGAGAATAAGTGAACCACGTTGGCTTTAAAGGGTTGCCAACGAGTCTTCAACCTTGGAGCTGTTCAAAGTCCAAAAAGAAGATTATTCTGGGCTGGTTCTGACGCCACAGATGATAAAAAGCAGCTGCTTTGAGGTTTCAAAGTCCATGGGAATAAATATAGTGTGTTTCAGAAGTCAGGCTAATTCAAAGCATTTTTAAAAAGAGATTGCAGGGAAGAAGGGACAGTCCAGTGACATTTTGAGATGTCTGAGCTAAAGCTCAAGATAAACTCATGAACAGACACAATGCAGAACCATCACCTGCCTTTCTCTGAGAGGGGGAGGAGAGGAGAAGAGAATCCCAGGGAGCCGCAGCCCCCGCTTTCCTAGGCAGGGGTTCCCACATCGGCAGCGCGTTGTGTTCCTCTTCCCCGAGGACAGACACGGCGGCGGAAAAGGAGCGAAGCTGCAAACTGGGTCAAGCGTGGAACAAGCACCATAGGATCCTCTCCGTCGGACAAGGCTCCTCCAGGGTCTCCCCTTCTTCATTAAATACAAGGGGACAGAAGAGAGCAGCGGGCACAGGCCACTCTTGTGCTCCCTGCTGCAATAAAGAAGGGGTTTTAACACAAAGTTTTACGATTAGGCAGGGGGTGGCGGGTGTTTATTTTCAAACTGCCTGAAAAATAAAGGCAGTTGGGAGCCAGGCTAAAGCCTTTCAGCCTAATCGATCACGCAATTAGCAGTTTGAACAGCACGCTCCTCTTCGGCAGTTCAGCACTTCGTTTTTAAATGCATAATCCAGAAGGCGGTTTATGTATTTAATAAAAATTAGGAGAAACCTCAACCCCTGCAAAAAAAACCCCAGTTGTGTTCGGGGGAAATCTGATGAGGAAGGCGCATACGGAAGTCAAGACGACCAAATAGCAAAGGTTTAGTTTGATTTATACAACTCTACGCAATGATACAAGTATCTGCCAAAAGGACTGTGTTATCAGAAGCGCCTGCCTGCAGGTTTCCATGGGGATACTCACCCCGGATTGCGCTGCTCCTCTTCCATCCCCAGTGCCGGGGCGGCACAGGCTGGGCTGGCACCACGCAGCCCTTGGCAAGGTCAGCAAAAACAAACCGACACCGACCTGAAGCTACTGGAACAGAGACACCCCCCGTTTATTTCTAATTGACCACACCAAAGTCTCGACAGCTTCACAGCAGTTTGACAGAGGAGCTAACAGGACAACCACCAGTCCCGAGTCTCGCGTACCATAACCCACTAAGATCTTACATTTCTAAACACAGAAACGTCAGCTGGAAGGGCCCTCCCTCTCCTCCGAGTGCGGCTTTTCCTAGCCCAGTCCTGAAAAATTCCAATACTAGATATTCTGCAGCCTTCCAGTGCTTCAGTGCCCTGCTATTCGAAAAGCTATTGTGTCCAACCTGGTTTTATATGTTTCCCACATGCTGGCTAATTATACATATATATAGTATATAGGTATTATTAATGTCTTCTACACCAGCAGCAATCAGTTTATCTTCATCCCAAAGCAGTTCTATTCATCACAGAGTAATTAAGAGATCAGAAGCTCTAGTTCAACACATCTTAAAGAATAAAGCTTTTAAGCCACAGCACAGGTTTCAAAAGGCTAAAGCATGCAGCACTACTTAATTTAAAACCAAAAGTGCTGTTTCAGCCTTTTTTTTCCTGTAGCCATGCCAAATAACTCCAGTCCCTTGCTCAAGAGAGCAGCTTGCCTTTATTCTCATCCAGAAGCAGCACAGCCAAACGAATTAGAGCACCGAAATAACTTTTTTTTTTTAAAACCACAGCAGGCTGACTCATGAACTCTGCAGGGTTTTTTCAGTGTATTCAAGGGTACTGCAAGATTTCTAAACAGTCCAGGGTAATTTTTACTTAACATTTTGCCTGTTTCCAGCCTTCTCCTGGAACTTGCAGAGAACTGATACTCCGTGTAATGACGGCTGGAGCACGCAGAAGGCACCCTACACATTCCCCAGGACTTCAAAAACCACTGCTTGCAAACACTTTGGTCCAAAATCTAAGCTCATGTAAACCATCCATATGGCTACAAAACATACAGAATACTAAAAAGCCATTTCTCTTGTGTAAAACTTTGCTTTAACCTATGCAAAAACCCCTAAACCAGCACTCGGCATACAGACAAAACCAGCAGCAATTAAAGAGTGTGATAAACAGCGAGTGACAGGTGCGTAGGGAAGCGGTGAAAACGGAGCCACACCTTCAATTAATTGAATTTGGAGCAGCATTTAATTTGAAATTCAAAATTGTGATTTGATGACATTTGTCTCTTCTTACAGACCATTTTTTCCAGAATGAACAAGTGCATTTATCCTTCAGCCCCCTCCTACTCCTTAGGGCACCGGTCCTCCCACAGCAGGAGCTGCGCTCCTGTTACTGAGGAAATGAAGGGATGAGGGGGGAAAAAATAGAGGAATGTGTTTATCAAACTATGAAAAAAGTCCCAAAATAAACCTAGCACTTGCGTAAGAGTTGTGGGTTTGTATCGTAGACGAGGAAATCCTTTGCCTTTACAATTCAGGCTGAATTTCTAAATGGCCCGAGCAAAGACTTTCTCCAAGGCTCTTAATGCACAATTACTTTATGAAAATGACGTTCAGTTTTTACTATTATAAAAAAGAAAAAAAAAATTCCTCACATTGAACATGGAAGCATGGATAGGCAGGAATCACTAACTCTCAGAAATCTTTTCTCTGCTAACATTTCCAGCTGGACTTTTGATACTAATCAGGCTGAAATACAGGCAGATGAAGCGCCAACGCTTTCATCAGCAACATGTACTCCCACCACCTCTTTCCCAAGGCGGAATTTATTCTGTTACCATCCAGGTAACAAGCTCTGTCTGCGCTTGCCCGTGCGCCAAGTGTCTTCCCAGGGTATTGCCAGATGATCTGAAATAGGTGATGCTGCCCAAACGTTCAGGGCCGGGATACTGAACCTGTACCCAAATGTCGTCAGCTGGAAACGAGCCGATAAACACAGGGGCTGCTCTACCTCGGAGAAAACATCCATTTACACAGGCAGCACCCAACGGTCACCGACGGAGCCCTGCTGAAGAGTGACACTGGGGCGGCTCCGCCCTCGGGGATCACCTGGCAAATCAAAAGTTTTCATTTGCCTTTCAAAAACAAAGTTACTGAATTTTCCTGTGTAGGAGTAGGATTTTTGTCTCTTGTTTTTGACTTAATGCCTTTTCAGTTCAGAAGGATAAGCCTCCGCAAACCAAGGGTGCTTACTTCGCGTACACAAATTCAGATAAATGGCCAAGTGACAGGACATCAGTAAACGTGACTTAAGTAAAATGCATTATGGAGAGCTCAAAACTCTCCCCCATCTGTCCAACCACAGAATTCTACTGACTATCCAATTTCTGAGAAACAGAAGAAAAAAAGGGGAAGTTCTTAGAGTAGTTCATAGAAAAGTGCTGTTTCATTGACAGCTGCCTTCTGACAAGTCAAACCTCAATGTCAGCCCTCCTCACTGAACACTGGGTTTAAATATCCTGCTTTAAAAAATACCGAACTACCACAATATGGGATTTCCAGCTATTTCACAGAATTCACCAGTCTGTGTAGTGAAGAAGGAAACATCAAGACTGGTCTCCAAAACAAGCACAAACCCTAATTACGCTCATTTCTCTGCAGCCAGCTTTTGCTCAGGTGAGCTTTAATCAATCAGTTACCAATAAATAAATCAGACAGCAGTTATTTCTATTTGAAGTTTTCCTTCTCTTGAATCTTCCCAACATGCTTTTAGGCAGTTACCACTGCTGGTGGCCAATCTCCATCAGATTTTACATTTTTTTGTTCGCAACGTGATATTCTCAATGAATTCTTCAAAAGGCCAGTCCCAGTGCAATTACGGGGGAAAACTGCAAAAACTGGAGTGACTTTTAACATTTTTCCCTTGACTTTACTAACAACTGCTTGCGTGTGTGTGCAGAAACTGAACAAATGAACTGACTGTTCTCCCCCAGAGCAGGAGATGAATCACGCCAATTAAAGTACCAGGGAAAACAGAAAATAGGGCAAAGTCATTACCCTTGAAGGAATGGTGTCAATTAAGGCACAAAGTTCTATCTGCAAAAACATTTGCAGAGAATGGCAAGCGAAAGGAATTAAAAGTGAAGTACTCTCTACAGCAAAGAGTGGGGTTTTTTTAATAGTGATCAAAGCAAAAGTTCCCGATATGCTAAATAAAGACATTTCAGATGCGCTTATTTTTAGCACGCACTTCTTCCTATAGGAGATCAAACTGCAGGAGACTGAGACCTCTCCAGAAACCATTTGGAACCCAACCTACAGGACGCATCTGAATTTTTGCTGAAGGAAAAAAAAAAGCAACCACCTTTCAGAAAAGGGATGAAGTAATGCTCAGGGAAACGCAGCACCTTCTTGGTAAGGTACGAGAATTTAGCATCCCTTCAGCAGAAAAGGAAGAAAGCCCCAAAAAGCGTGTCTAGGACCAGGCCTCCAGGTAAGTTGGGACACCTGCAAAATTTCTGTACTTTCCCTTAGAAGCAAGCAGTGTAAAAAAAAAAAATTAATAATCCTCAATGTTCTTGTAAAATCTACATTGTGCCTAAGGAATTTAAAGTCTCTTAAACAATATGAATATTAAGAGTCCTCTATTAAAACAACAGCCAGGTACATCTTTTTAAGATAAACCAAATAAGTTTCAAGCACAAGCCTTCAGAAGGCATAAAATCTGAATTTCTGAAACAAATTAGTAGAAAGGAAATATTTTAACAGAAGTTAGCATAAAACACATACCACTGTTTTTCAGAATGGACGCTTGGGCAATACACATAGTACTAAATTTCAAGTTATTTCCTTTAATATTTAGAAAACCGGTTTTATTCTTAGTTTTTCAGAAAATGATTTGAAGTATTAGCACCTACATTTTCCGCAACTCAGACTTAAGATTTACCCTTGAAAAAGCCAGGTTCAATCCATTAAGTTATCCTATATTCTTCCTTTTTTGACTCTTTCAGTAGAGCACCAAGAGGGAAAGAGCACAACACATCAGTAATAAGTGAGCTCTGTTTCAGCTGTGTGACATCAACAAACAGGCACCTCCCTGGGACACAATTCAAAAGGTCAGACTTTTCCAGCACACTCCAATCACCTCAGTTTTAGTTATTTAAGGTGGAAATGTCTATGCAAGTTTATCAAACCCATCCAGCTACATGGTAAGTTTATTAAACCACAGTTGACCTGAGATGCAATTAGGATTTGACATTTTTCCATACTTAGTTCACAAGTTTATTATGAAAAACACTGCAGCTCTGTCCTGCAGTAACATTGTTTTACAGAAAAAAACAGTTCTGTTCAAAGTAATTCACTATCCTTGGACAATTACAAGGGACAATATGGTAGGGCAAAGAGTGGAAGAGGGAACTGAGTGCAGACAAAAAAAAAAATCAATACAATTAAATTAAACAGTATTCCCTGAAAATAAAACAAACAGTTTCAGAACAAATGAGGCCTTGGTACTTATTTTAAAAATGTTCTTTAAGCTTCAATGATTGTTTGCTGCTACCCTTATCTACAGTCATGCTGAATAAAGCTATAGCTAAATGGAAAGTTAAATGTATTCACGAGGTGTTAATGTCTACATCTTATTATTTGCAGTCTCTCAGAGAAAGCAAAAGTAACTACAAATAGCGCTATGCCAGAAACTGGTTTCTTGACCCAACAATGTTGCTTCAGCATGCAATGAACTGGTTCATTCTAAAGTGGTCACAGTTGTTGACGACAAGAGGCTTTGTATTTGAATATGGCACGTCTTTTGGTCCATGTGAAAACAAGTTTGAATGTTAAATATTTTCTGACACTTTGGAGTTACTGTTGCTCTTCCCATTTTCTTTAGGTCAACATATGGTTCATGGCAATACTGTACAGGTCTAAAATCTCTTTACAGGAAGTAGTCTGGGGTGCGACGAGTAACATGCGGTTCACCTCTACGTGGTGCTGGATCGAACTGCAAACTGAAAAGCACAGATATTAATGAAACCACAAGAGTTCAGGTTACTTTCAGGTATGTTTTGTATGTGAATTAACAGTAGCAGCGGTCTTAACCCAGGTAAGCCTTCTCAAGTTTTTTCAACCATTTGAAGTCTTCTAGAACAAGTGTTCAACTTCTTCCACTCCTTCTATTCGTAGGTATTTATATTCTACATATTTTAAACTGCTCTTATGGTTACTATTATGGACTGGAGAGAAATAAATCTTAGCTTTAAGACTCATAAATTGGTCAAACATTAGTACACAACCAGAAAGTTCAAGTCTCCAGTAATTGTCAAAGGGGGCAGTTTACACAATGCTTTTGCCTCGTTTACTGAAGAAGTTGCTGTTGATGTAGTTAACTAGAAACCTCACTTAAAAAAGCCGACACCCTAACATCTGAAGAATTCCAAGATTCTACAAGTCTCTTGCCCTAGATAAGAGGGCATTACCTCAGACGTGACAGAGTACTCCTACTCTTAAATCACACACCTCTATAGTATTTCATTAAACTCGTTCTATAAAACAAAACTGAGGACTCTCACTTTGACAGAAAACAGATGTCAGCAACAACAGTTCCAGATATGTGACTCTAAGCCTCAAGATGCAGCTAACCCAACAATTCCGCAATCACTTCACCTCCCAAAAGCATGTAAGAGAAAAAAGGCACCTTAACATAGTAACTAATTGGTATGTTGCTACAACAACTGTCTTAAAGTCATGGGCAATATAAATCTTATTTGTAAACATACTTACAAGGAGTATTTTAGAGTATCATCAAGTTCCATAATTGCAGCCTGGTTGCCACAACGGTAACAATAGTTTGGAGCACTGAAAATTGTTACTACATTCCGATCATGGCACCAGTTGTACCCCTGGAGAGAAAAAAATATTAGTTATGACAGGCAGGTTCATTCATTGTACCCCATATCACCATCTGACTACTAAACTGAATTTTTAACACACAAAACCCTAGGCGGCATTTGTAGCATCATTTTCAATAATATTAAGGCTGTATCTTTATTTGTCTTCTTGAGACAAAACAGGTAAAAAGGAATTTTGGCGTTCTTATGTTGCTTCTTAGTAGTAAGCGTGAGCTAAACAAATTTTAAAAGAATATTTTCTTTGCAAGGGACTCAGCATTTATGTTTAAGAACCTTTTTATTTACACAGAAACGCAAAACCACATCTACTACTAAAGTCTGTTTTAGGATGCTACTGTAAATTTTCAGAAAAAAGGCCAAAATAAAGGTTACTCCACTGTCAAGTTGAGGAACTCCTTTAGTAGCACATGTCAAAACAGAGTTTCTGGAAGACTCTCAGCTGGGTCATCATTTGTCACAGCAGCATATACACACTTCTGACGCAGAGTACAGTATTAACGCACCAAGTACACAATCAGGAGTTTAAACACCCAGGCTACTCTGCTCACCTCCATTACCAACTGATGAGCTCTTGAAACCAACGTAAGGCCATTAGCATGGTTAAAGGTTTCTGAAATATCCTGTCCAAATGTATAACCTGCACCTCGAGGAGAAATTCCCCAGCCACCACGATCATCTGGATCTGACCATAGCAAGTCACACATTGGACCCTGTAAGAGGTGTAGAAGATGTTTCAGAAATGGAGGGGGGGGGGGGGGGAACACAACAAAAACAAAACAGTCCCAGAAAAACCCTACACATACACACCATGTCTGCATAACTTGCTGCATCATCTCTTTCGCACTTTAAAATATGACTATCGAGTACAATAGCTAGCGCAGTTAACACTTGAAATACTATCAAGAAGTTAATCTGAATGAAGAATTTTCACAGAAGTAGCTCTCACCTCCGAGATCATTAAGTGGTACCTGTTGAGATTCTAAGCATGCTAAAATATGTTTCCTTCTTTAGGCAAAGAACATGCCTCTTACTTCTCCTTCAAAAACTAGAACAGGAAGACAGGCACTTTCATATTGCTAAGTTTTTTCAAATTTCACTTTTTGGCCTGTGTATTTGAATACCCAACATATGCTGAATCACAAATCCCACAAGTTTAGGAAATTATTTTTCAGTACCTCATGGGGAACCTCCTGCAAACGATCAAGTGCTCTAATGTGATCCAGTGTATCTATCGATGGGGAGAGGCCACCGTGTAGACAGAAAATCTGCAAGAGTTATATAATTGAAGTTTATCTCATTCATTTACATTAATTATATCAGTGCAATTATAACTGTTTAGTGTAAATTATTAGGAGAAAATCTGCAAGAGATTCCTTTAAAACTAAGAGCTGATACAATACAGCGCTAATAGCTCCCTTTACAACCAATAACATTTAACTTCGTCAAATTTCAACATACCTGGCCATCCACCAAGGCAGTTAGAGGCAGGTAATCAAAAAGGTCTGTAAAGTATTTCCAAACATTTGCATTTCCGTATTTTCTTAAACATTCATCATAGAAACCATATACTTGTGTGATTTGCCTGCTTTCGTGGTTCCCTCGAAGAATTGTGATACGTTCACGGTAACGGACCTAAACATAACAGTTTATTTTAGAGGCATCAAAATATATATGTCTGCCCAAAGAGAATTTGCACCCCTAGCCCCCCATCATATGTTAATAAAGCAATAAAAAACAAACCCTTTTTAAGATGAAGATTCAATTATAACCTTTGGGAAAAGAAGGGGTAATTCATTCAAATCTTCAGCTGCCAAATACTTTTGAGATTAATTTTATTCATTGTTACTAGTGGAATTCACTACACCTGTGCATTAAGCTGATCTCTCCAAGCAAGTTCTGAAAGATTGCTACTTAGGCAACTAAAAATAAACACAGCACTCGTTTTAGAAAATGCTGGCACCTGAACGTTGATTTTTTTTTTCAGAAGTATCTTAGAAAACTAAAGACAGTCAACACTTCAGGTTTTGTACCTATAATTCCAATGCACTGCAAATCATAATAGATTTAAGTGTAGTCAGGATAGTTATTATGTTTTATACAGAACTGTACAGCTGAGAAGGAAAGTTACCTTAAGAGCTACAAGCAATGTGACTGTTTCAACTGAATAATAGCCTCTGTCAACATAGTCCCCCATAAACAAATAGTTCGTGTCTGGTGATTTGCCTCCAATTCTGAAAAGTTCCATGAGGTCGTGAAATTGTCCGTGGACATCTCCACAGACTGTGACTGGACATCGCACTTCTTGTACATTAGATTCTTTCGTCAAAATTTCTTTAGCCTATAAAACAAAAACCACATAAATTGTGAGTTTGTCTACAAACAGTCATTTTAGTCAAAGCATGCACTACCACTTCCAGTTCTCTTTTACCCACTCTTTTTATGAGCTCTTGTCCCTTCCTTGTCTGAAGCACCTGAGATAAGAGTTTATCTTTGCTTAAAATAAGATTTCACTTTATGCAACCCTGTATTCATAACAGAAATTTGGTTTGGTGGTCTTTTTCCCTCTTTGAGGAGACTATTTCAGAAATAATTTCCAGAATAAGAAAAACTTCACATTTTCTGTAAAAATGGTTTCACGAATCATAAAACAATGATCATCACTGCTGGAACTGAAGAAGTTTTTAAGTATTTGGAAAAAATAAATCTAAAACTAGCAAAAGCTCCCAGGGAGCTCTATACTTCCAACGTCTTGCTTCCGAAGACTGTTTGCCGCCCACCTATACCTACAGCTTTGAACACAAAAGCAGAGACTCCTACAAGAAGCAGAAGTGGGAACGTAACTAACACCCAGTGGTATCAGCAATTGTAGAGCAGGTGATTACCTGCACAAGCTTCCTGAACAAGTTTTGTGTTTAAGCAATAACACTGGGTTGTGTCTTTATAAACCAAAGTAGGGAAACATCTTTGTCATCACCATTTTTCCCACAAAATTGTGTACATAAAAGTTGCAGACAAAGGCAATTTGTATTAAGAAGTACAAGCTAAATATAGCATCCATCAGAAAGATAATGTAGAAATAACACAGGAATTCCTTAATCGGTACCATCATATTGCCAGTTGTTACATTTTGTTCTCAGAACAGTCACTAAACACATGCCACAATAATTTTCTAAATCAAGAGGGTATTAGAAATATAAATAGTAACAAGTTTACAAGTTACCATCTACAAAGATTTCCATGCCTTTCAACCGCCAATGTTCCTATTCAAAAAGGATCTCTCTTTTACCTCCTTACCAGAACAACAAGAGAACAGATAAAAACTATATTCTGTATTATAAACCCAAGACTTGCAGAAACAGCACCAAATCCCACCTATGGACGGGCCACACTGAATCCAAAATATTCTGAAGCTTACACCAGCATAAGAGATGGAAGAGCAACACCACTTTTCTTAACTTTCTCAACCCTAACCTGACAACTAAAGCAGTGCACTCATGGGTGGGGGTGCGCGGGGGTCTGCTAACAAAGAAGTATTTTGAGACACTAGGAAAAATTAATCATAATACAAAGAGCATTAGATTTTTAAAGGTTAGGAAAGAAACATTTGAAGTTATAATCTAAACAGTATACTAAATACTGGTTATTAACATGAGCCAAGCTATTAAGAAACATGCTGCTGTGTCCAAGTTTCCACTCTACTCATGGAACCATTAGGTGGACAGTGACTGACACCCCCAAAAGTGGTCTCACTGTTCCTGCACATTGTCCAGGCTCACCACTTCAAACAAGAAAAGTGCCAGCAACACATAGTTCAATGACGGATGTTTGTGAAATTCAAGATTTTATTCAACACCAGAAAGAAATGCAAAAATGCAATCACAGTTAAGCACCCTGCACAACACAGAGCTTTAGATATTACAGCACGAGCAGGGTTAAATCACTCTGCAGGCATATTTACATCAAAAGTCAACCTCATGTGACAGTTTCCACTCATGCCGTGCCCAGTACTAAAGATAGGTCATTGCTGGCTTGTGGTATATGCTAAAAGTGTAGATTTATTTTAAGATAGCCTGACTTAAGTTCATTTTAATGCAGTGACACTCACCGGATGTTTTGAAGGTATTTTAACAGTCTTAGCCTCTTCTAATACACTATTACACTGAGAAGCATTAGCCACCTTAATTCTTCTTTTGACAGAGAACGTTACAGATACTTATAGTGCTTCAGTATAAAAAAAAAACCTACTCTAATTAGAATGCTTTCTACCACCAAATTTTCTTAACACCCTAGAAGCATTGCAGAAAGAACGCAGCATTCATTTTTCATCAAAGGTATGCAACGTTTATGCTGACCGAGATTGAAATGGCATAGTTCTCAGCAACAGGGTTGTTGCTTCCCCAGTTTTTGAAATATTAAATCACTCAGATATGCATATGACCAAACACGTAGGTAAGTCAGACAGCTACTCTGATGAAAAAAGACTGTTCCAGGTCAACTTGCAAAACAGCAATCTCTATTTAAATCCTGCAGTGGAGGAATGCTGGTGCAGGGATTTCAGTATTTTCATGTTCTGAAACAAGTTTCATGAAATACTGAGTTATGAACTGCTTAATCCATTTACAGTCTTATCATGTCCCACAGCATTTAACAGTGGCCTCTACTGAAGCGCTTACGCAGTATACTTGCCTCTACAAAAGAGCTTCAGAAGAACTGAAAGTGGAGAAAAATAACACCCTGTAAACAAGCCATCAACAAGTGGTCTGTCAACTGTACCCCAAATTTCCACATTAAATTAATTCCTATAAAAGCGTAAAGCAAAAATTGTTTTAATATACCGTAACATAACAAAACCACAAACTAGTAATACAACAGTACATGTAATATTACAATTTCACAATTCAAGTTTCACCAAGGTAAGCTATCACTAATACTACTGAAGTATCTGTGACCCTGACTTTGTAGTGGACCACAGAGCGCCCTGTAAAACCTCATCTAGTTCCACTCCCTCTTTATCGATCCTTTCTCCGAGCCCCACGACGATGCTACTTTTCAGCCACACCCCCCAAGATCCCTCCCAGTCCATCCTTCCCCCTGCAAACTGGACTTCCCACCAGCAGCTCTCCCACACCTCCTCACTGAGAGGAAGCTGCAGAGCATTTCAGCAGCCTTCAGTACCAGATACTCCCTGGTCAAACCACCTGATGAGGGAGAACTAGGGAAGAGACACACACCTGATTCCTTGTACTTCAAAAACCCAGAGACTATTGCCAAGAAGGATAATAGTGCAATACCTTTGCAGTATTTTGACATCAACATTTTGAAACATCCAGGTTGCATTGCCTATCACTAGGACAAAGTTATGCAATTCTGAAACAGATTTCTCTTTAACACTTATTAGTGCTTTTATTTCTCAGCCTTTTTTCAGTTCTTAACAATTCTTAAGACAGCCCTGAACTTCTGTACGTCTTCAATCCTCCTAAGTAGCCCACACCACTGAAAGTTTATCTTGTGATGTTATTCTACAATTTAAAAAAAAAATTAATAAACTTAAGCAAAAACTTGGTGTCAACAGTCAACATTACAGTTACAGGCCCTACCTCCAAATCAGTTTAACTATTTTTTCACCTCAAATTTCAAATTCAAGTGCAAACCGATACAGATGAAGACTGAATAGAACCCATTACTTCAAATTGATAAATGCTAATTTTACAGCCAAGCACCAATGAAGTCTAATGCAGGAAAAATATGTAGCTATAAGACATAGTTGCACAAAAAGAACTAAGTAAAACGCTGTCATAAGCAACAACTGCTGAGATGGAAAGTCACGTATTTTACTTAGAGCAATCTCAAAGTTCAAACACTAAGCACATATCAAATACACTTCAGCTTAGTCATAGTGACTGGAATTTGTTCCTACTTGATACCTGAAATATTGGCTTATTCAGACATTTCGCTAGAAAGAGAACTCGTACAATCCCAAAACACCCAAAAGACAACAAGAATAAAACCAACATTGGTTTAAACACACAAGAAAACATCAAATTTTCACTTTATTGTAAAGCAAGTAGGACTGCATAAAAATACAGCCTAGTATTTTAGAATTAAAACCTTCCTGGACTGCTGCACATCTTCGAAATGGCCAGATGAACAGTAAAGCACTGTCTTGTTGCCTTTGTTTACAAAGCACTTCTATGCAAAATACTGTTCTTAAAATACAAAGATTAGCTTGATTGTTTTAAGACAATACAAGATCCAAGTGTAAACTCTGCATTTTATAATGAACAGTCAGGGATAAGAATTTAAAAAACGCTGTATGACCATTAAAGCTACTACCGTTTGATTTTCAGATCTTCACAATTTAATTTAATAAGATGCAGGGGTTGTATGTCTGCAAAGGTATCTACTTCCCCTCTTCCCTGAGTATATTTTTTATCCTAAATGCCACAGATTAAGGCTCAGAGTCAAGTGCCATAAAGGCTATAATCCACCCACTCCCTCTCTCTCTCTACTCTACACAGCAGACAAGTGAGTTTCCCTCATGAGCGGAGTATATCATGAACCTTGCGTCACAGAATTCATTTCAAACAGCACATTTCTGAAAAATCCTCTGAATTCATCTGTACCCAAACTCCTTTTTCTTTCCAGAACATACCAGTTATTTCTCAATTACTCCTACCCCTTCTCAGATCCCTGCATTCTAGCAGGAGGTCTGACAGCTCAAACCAAGTATCTACCCTGATAAACTCTGGGGCACGTCATAAAAAAAAAAATGCAGTAAACATTACTCTGCCTGTGTAGAATTTAGAACAATTCTTGAAACTGCTGCATAGCAGCAAACCAGTGCTATAAAGCACTTATCAAAAGATTACCACTAACTCAGTAAAGGAAATACAACCATTATTTTAATTAGACAACACAGCTCCAAAGTCATGGTTGCAGATGGTAACGTGTCATTCTTGGCAGACCAGAATTCACACCTGCAGCCCACCATGTTGTCTAGTAAAGTGTGTGTTGAGAAGCATCCACTGTAACCAAGAGAAAAAAAAAACAACAGGTATTTGTAGTTACCATAAAGATATTTTGATGAGATCGAAGACTTCAACCACACCCATAATTTCCTGTCGTCAAGATGCACAGGATGTGACTAAAGGCACAATGATCAGCTAATTGGGATGAATACTGGTTTTAGCTGGCCAAACACCGTGGCCTGGAAGAGATTCCAGCTGCAAGCAAAGTCATCCTTTACAGTCAGCAAGTCTTCTGCAGAGTCAATGCCTTTGTTTCCTTCAATTTAAAGGTCTTCCCCCACACCTTACTTGCAGAAGAAAGAGAGCATATTCAGATGGGCTCAGCATTTTTAGAGAAAAAGGTAATTTCATTCACTGTCTGACATTTTAAACAAAACTTAGAGAAAAGAGGTCTCCAATATCACCCTTCTGTGAAGAAGGTAGGACAGCAGTCAGATTACATATGATACAAATGGGAAACCAATTTATACTAAACTTCAGAATCCACTGAGGAGTGCCATATGAACGTATAAGCAGGAATAAAATTAAAACACAAAGCTCCCCATTGACATTTAACTATTTAGTATTCCAAAGTAAAAAGACAGTTTCCATCCACACAGAAGAAGCAACAGCAGCAAAATACTCTTTTCCCAGGACTGAAACAAAAGATAACCAATTTGCTTTCTCTTTGGCTCTATGACTAGCGCCTAGACCTGTTTCTAACCTCTTTCACTACCAGCAAGACTGAAGGGTTTAGAACTCAGCACAGCAAAACAAGACACGCCTGGTCAAAGAGTCACAGCTCCAGCTACACGTTTATAGCCCTTAATTTTCTTGGGATAGGGCAAATAGAACTAACAAATTAACTCAAAAGCTTTATTTTAATTCAGAATGCACACAATGAAAGTATAGTAGCTTATGTATCAATGACTATTTGTCAGTGAACAAGAACAAGCAATTAACCAAAAAAGCATACAATCCAATCAGCTCTGTATTTCACAACACACAGCAAAGTGCCCTTCTTCACTGCTCCACAACTCAGCAATAACTGCTCCCTTCCTCTTTCAGCAATTCCTGTTTGGTTAGAAGAAGAGTCCAGTTGAAGAGAGGATGTTAGCCAACCAAAAGATCAATCCTAACGCATGTAAGATTAAATGAGACAACCACTTTCCTTTTTCTCCTGCACATTCCAGAAGCTCTACAAGAAAGCATGCAGGCAGTAAATTTTTGGCAAATAATCCTCTACCCCCTCGTATTACAAAGCAATGCCTGACACCACTCACAGCCTTGATAGTCTCCTCAACTTCAATTTGGATAAATCATTAGCAGTCTCACATACTCAGCGTAACTGAAAGGAGTGATCTTTCCCTCAGAGGCAGATGTGGGAGAAGGAAAGGGGAACTGCTATTTAAGTACCAGTAGCTGACAAGACCAGATGGAAAATAAGGATAGGAAGAGGCTCCTCTGAAAGAACTCAGTGTCATTATTTTGCTTCATACAAAAGATCTTAGTGTCTCTACCTTTGCATTAAAAGAAAAACAAAGTCTAGAAAAATTTATTTTTTTTTTAAATATAGGAGGCCAAATAGCTCAGGAAATACAGATGCCTTCCTCTGTATGTGGGAGTTCCAAGAAACACAGCAACAGCATGAAGCTGACCACTTACACAGAGATGTTCTTCAGTCCCACCTGTAGGAACAAACTGAATTCATTTCATATCATTCACGTTGTTAAAAAAAGAAATAGGCTAAAGCTATTCCCAAACTAATTGTGCCGGATACCTGAAGCTGGACTTGCAGATAAACTCAAAAGGTTTTCAACTCTTTTGCTCAAACAACTCCAACCACAGGTAGGCACCGTGATGTACGGTGAGGTACAGTCAGGATACTTTCTGGAGGCTGGTCTAGGTACATGTCAAACTGAAGAAACGTACTTCAAAACCAACTAGGAAGCTTGTAACACCTATATTGGAAGGTATTTTTTATATACCAAGCAGAAATATTGGAGACCTGACTGCTGACTGTTTTTCCAGCTTCACATACTGCCTAAAGAAAAGGAACAGAGGGTAACAACTGTGTTACTGAATGTAGGTGTAGTGTTTAAGGGTCCCTAAGCGAGGACGGAAATTCAATCACTTTGATTCCTTTCACACAGCCTTTCATACAAGGCCTCCTTAACTCCTGCCAGACACAGCCAGACAGGTCAGGTTATTACACTGTTTAAGGCAACCCAGATGACTAACTGAAAATGGCCAGGGAGCAATCACAGAGCAGCACCGTCATCAGATCTGAGGAGGCAGCAGCCTCACCACGGGTAGATTTAGAAGAAGACATCAATCCACAGCCTCATCCATGTCCTGTGCCTTGAATTGGTAGAACTTGCTCTGACTTACATGTGCTTACTTCTGTTGTCTTAAGCTATGCCCAAATACCTAAAGCAACACAAAAATATCTTTCACTCCCATTTGATCACAACTAATGTTGTGATTAAAACACAAACAAAAAAAACCCCACGACAGCACAACTCAATCTTATAGAATTTCCCAGAATTGAAAAAAAAATTACAAAGCTGCTGATGCTACAAGAACTGGCATATACAAGACAATTCTCATATGCACATCAAAGTGTTGTAAGTATAATCAAGACTAGGTGAGAAGACTGGCAAGTCTGACACTTCAAATACCTTTTGTGTAAAGAGACAATTTCCATTTTATATTACCGACCATTAAAAAAAAAAAAAAAACACCACCACACAGAACACTGGGAATAAAAGGATCTTTTTTTGTGAAAGTGTTCCAGAATAATCTAAAACACAGTTATTAAAATGTCACAAAAAGCTTTTCACAATACACCTGTAATTCTTCAGAGATGGAAGGTATAACTATACGCACCCATCAATGGCTTGATCCCCTGGTATGTTCAACAAAGCAGCAGCAAATGAGTCCTAAACCATCTCCTGGTCTCCCACAGCCCCTGGAACCACTAAAGAGGGCCCTTCTGCCACTGGCAGGAGTTTAAAGGTTTCCTTGTTCATGAATCCAGAAGCCAATGCAGCAGCAAGGAGGAACCAAAATGCTGTGCCTTCCAGACCCATGTCCTTCTGCCAGGGGAAGGGGTGGAAGGACACAGAACTTGTCCAACACACAGCCCACCACAAGGGAACTCTCACTAGGCTGAGAATTCTACTGGGGCACAGTTTTCGATTGATTTACAGCAAGTTCAGATAGGAATATTCATTTTTACAATCATCTTAGTTGGAAGAATAGTTAAATGTGACCGTTACATGTAAAGATATGGAAACACAAAAGCTAGCTAATGGAAAGGCCCTTGAAAAAGCCCTGGGGACAGCTTAAAACATTCACTTCTGAGCAAAAATAATCAGCTAAGAAAGTTAACTCCCCAACAGCAAGGGGAGGCAGAAGGGACCGTGTGCCTACCTCTATCTGAAAAGGAAGCTGGGCAGACATCTCAGGCCAGTAATAGCTTAAAACCCAGGAGTAAAATTCACAAAACCTGCCAGTCCCATGCATCAGAGGAACTGAACTTTGATTGCAGAGGAGGGGGCTGAGCCCAAAGAAATCTTCATCAGCAACATACCGCCCTCCCAGAACTAAGGCACTTGACATAAGCTGAACGAGTCCAAGCAGCTCACACAGCTGCAGCGGGTACGCGCATGTTTGGTTAGTTCTCATCTGCAATCAGTCTCAGAAAAATCTAACTTGGAAGATCTGATGTTAAACAAAGGTGGAAGCTCTGCAACGGGAAAAAAATTAGAAAAATACACCATTATCGAGGTATATACCACAGAACAGTATGGCCCAGAAACATATTTGTACTATGAAAATCAGCACTGGTGACAAATCAAAAAGCTAATGTAACCAAGATCATTGTTACAGACCAAAAGCTGCAGGATGCAAGGCTCAACTTAAGGTTTCTTGAATGCCTTTACCACTATCAGCCCTTCACTTAGAATAAAAAATTTTGGATAGCAGCACTTTTTATTCAGACGTATTTTACTAGTATTCAAGTATACCGGAAGAGAACCTTGAACACTCTACACGGCACGTATGACCAAATTCTCTTCTTTTTCTAAAAACTGTATACTGTGTTCAAACCCACATAATTACTGATTAGTATTTCCAGAGGAGAGGCTCTTGATACCTTTCCTTCCATCCACACTAGATACCTTCTGAAATAAGCACTGGAGACTCCATCCACAAATTTAACCCATTCCTTTGGGCATTTTTACACTGTCATCCCACCTTCCTGAGCAACGTAACACACCTCCACCTCCTGTGATAAAGGGCATTTATACACAACAGCAAGGAGACAAAACCACTTCCCTCTACCCCTACAAATTATGGAACAGTACTCCAACACAGCATCCTTTCATTCAAAATGGTCGGTGGAAAAACCCTCACCTGGCAATAAAGGATTTCCTTTCTCCTCTGTTCACACACAACAGTCAAACAATTCAGTGTTAACAGGACAAACACTGCTGATACGTAACAGTGACTATATGGTGTACATTCTGACCACTTCTTCAAAACTTACTCTTATGAGATCCTTAAGCAAAGCACAGACAATTGGTCACACATTGATGTAATATAAAATACATAGCATATATTAAGCCTCGAATAACTTAACTGCCTTTCAGAGGTTCATATTTTTTTCAAATCATCAGTGAAAGTATTATGTATTATTCATGGTTACAAATTATTCCTAGACTTAGAAGACATTTCTGCCCAGTTACCACCACTGCCATTATCACCCAGGTAACCAGGCACAATGTAAGATGCACGAAGGAAGTAACTGGGATGCATCAATGGCCACATTTAATTATCATGTTTGTAAACAGCATGTTACGTTCTTTAGATATCAATACTGAAATACAGAGAGCCCTTAGGCTTACTCTTATTAGACAGGCACCAGTCTGCACACATGAAGTCCCAGCAGATCAAGAAATACCAGTCAGGAAGATCATCCAATCAAATAGTGTTATGAGAGAAAAGCTCTCACAAAGACTGTTTTTTATTTATTTGTTTATTTTAACTAGGCCTAGATACAATTCAATGTGGTGAAGAATGACAGTTTATACCTAGTACGGTCTTTATCTGTCCTGTGGAAAAGTAGCTATATTTGACACTGTCCTTAACACATTAAGCTATTTATGGAAAAACATAACCTTTGGGTTTGATTACATCCATGAAACTGCTTAAGACAATCAAAACACACAGCACAACTCAGCAAAGTTTCTGAGTGTTGGAAGCATGAAAACTCATTAAAGCAAATGCTGTCCCTCAGCAGGAGGGCACAGAATTCGACTAACACCATGCTTTCACGAACATGGCTTCCCACTCAAGGGGGCAGAGATGATTTTGATGGAAAACTCAGACTTCGGGGGCCAGCTTCTAATTCCTTGCATCAGCAACCACGTAGAAACTTGACTACTCTTAGCAGGAAGTCCCAGTAAATCCACCTGTAGTTATCAGCAACAAATCACCTCTCCTTAACATAAACAGCCATGTGGCTGTACTCTGCAAAGTGCTGACCACAAACCAGTCAGAGATAGGGAATTTCAGCTCAAGCACAGGATCACGCTACCCATAAAAATACTACCTTTTGTCCGGAGCTGGCTCATTCCCACCCAACGTGAGGCAACGGGAGGTTACTGATAAATGGTATTTTTCAAGCAGATTTCTCTCATACATTCTTGTGGTCTCTCATCTCAAAACACAACAGTTAGACACACAACTTTCCTTTTATCTACCATTATTTCTGACAATCATTACACGTTTATCCAGAAAAACATCTCATTTCCATTCTTCTTTGGGAAAAAATGAAAATGTCATCTTGCGCAACGATGACTGGAACCTACAGTACCTTCAGTAAGGAATTTCTAATGGTATGCCGACTCCTCACCTATACAAAACCCCCAGTAAACTGAATGCTTTTTTGTATATTCCTTGTGCTCCTGCAAGTTACCATACAACCTTACAAAACACACCTGCTCATGCGGTATTCAGGACCCTGTATCACTCTATAAATGATGACAAGTGGAATACTCGCCTCTCCAACAAAACAATACAAGGAAGAAGCTGGATCGCTGTCATTAGAGAGGGACGTGAAAAATAGCCAGGCAGGGACATTGCCACTTGCTTGCAACACAATTTAAAATACACAAACTGTATCAAATGGTAACAATTTCAAGTTGCTATACTACTAGTCAGCTCAAATTTGGGCTCAAGCAAGAACCCGTCTAGCCAAAAACACTGCAAGTTCCTTAATAAGTTCATAGTCCTCTGGAAACAATTTGCTTCCAAAACAACATGCTGTAGTATTCGAAGGCATGATGCCAAATTTAAAATATTTTAATTACTTCTCGTGGCAGGTATGCAGACTTCTTTAAAGTCCAGTACATCAGTAACTTCCCATATTCCTTACTTTCCAGTTCTCAAACAATCCACAAATATTGCTTCCTTCAGTCTAGAGATGTAGGAATACGTAAAGCCTTCAGTAACCAAAAAAACTGCTCGGCTATTAAGTTACATCCAGAATTAGGATGTAATTGGAAAATACAGCTGGATGCTACTAGAACAAGTTTTTCCTCGAATTTCAAAAGGCAATCTATCCTGGGCTGTTTTTAAGACCTTTCTCAATCAACACTGCACTCTAACATCCAGGTCTCAACGTTTTCAATCCGTCACCATAAAAATAAATGGCTGTACAGGAATCTCAATTGTCTATTCTGTGAATTTCACGAAAACCAGAATCCTATGCAGAGAAACCGAAGCCCCAAAGCTAATCTACCCTTCAACTAGTTATAAACGCGTCTGTGCTTATTTATATCATGAAAAAAAAAAAAAATCAAAGCTCTTACGTTCTAGCTCCTTACCCCGTGTAATTTACAACTGACCACCAAAAGCTTTTATTTTCGTTGTAATAACTTACGCTTTTGGGGCTGCTTTAAAATTTTGACCGTATCGTGACAGTATGTCGCCTCGATTCACTCCCGACCCTCCCTCCGCACACGACGGCCAGACGGGAACGGCTCCCCCCGCCCAGCCGAGGCCGCCCATGGGCGACGGTGCCGAGCGGAGCCCGAGAACGGCGAAGGGTGTCCCCCCCCACCACTCCCTCCCCCGGGATGGCGGCGGCGCTCGGGGGTCTCTCCCGAGAATCCCGGCCGCGGCGCCATTTTAGGAGGCGATGAAAAGGCGGGAGGCGGAGCCAGGCTCCCGGCGCTGCGGCCACAGGGGCCGCCGCTCGCCCGGCTCCCCAGCCCGCTACCCCTGCCGGCGGGTCGGGCTCCAGCCACCCCCAGCCGACGCTCCCGAGAGGCCCCACGCCGCGTCCCGCCGGCGGAGAGGCGCCTCCCCCGCCCGGCAGCTCCTTCCCGCCGAGCGGCCGCCCCGGCCCCGCGGGCTCCCCTCACCGGGCGCCGCCTCCCACAGCAACCCCGACCCCCCGCTACTTCTCCTCACCTTCTCGCAGAGGCTCTTCACCTGCCCCTCAGAGAGCTGCTTGCACTCGTTGAGCTGCTCCACCCACTGGTCGAGCTCCTTGGTGAAGACCTTCTCCTCCATCCCGCTCTCCCCCTCCTCACCGGCTGCTGCTGCTGCCGCCGCACACAACCCCGGAGGCCCCCTGCGATCCGCGCTCCCAACAGCGGCGGCAGATAGGGCGGCGGAGGCAGCGCGGAGCACTGAGAGTGTGGCGGCCGGCGCGGCGCTCCCCGCGGCTGCAGCTCTGCCGCCCGCTGCCTCGCACCAGACCGTGTAATGGCCGCCGCTCCTGACGTCACCGCCTCAGCTCCTACTACGGGGGAAGGGGGGAGGCGGGCGCCACGGCGGGACACAGCGCGTGCGCCGTCCCTGGGCGGAGCCGCGCCTGCGCGCTGGCCCGGGCTGAGCGGGACCGGCCCGACCGGCGGGACGGGCACGAGACGCGTCTGCGCCTGCGCGGCCGCGCGCGGCACAAAGCGGCGGGGGGGGCCGGCGGGTGAGGTGGCGGTGCATGCGCGGGAGGGGGCGGAGGGGAAGGGCCTTTCCCGCCTGTGTGGTGGGTGCGGCGCGGCCTCGCCTCACCGCCTTGGCGAGGGGTAGCCGGTCCCGTTTGTCTCGGCAGCCAGCTGAGTCTGTGGTGCGTGGGACCAGCGCCGCCGCAGAGGGCTGGCGCCATTCTCAGCGGGGCTGCGCTTCAGGGGGCGGCGCAGGCCTGAGGTGGGAGAGAAGGCCGCTGCTGCGAGGGGGCCGCTGTGGTCGGCCGGGCACGGCCCCTCCTGCCCGGGAGAATCAGGTGGCCTGTCCTCGTGCCGAGCACCGGCTCCTGAGGGGGCAAAGGCTGGTCAGGGCGCCCGGCCTGTCAGCTGTGGGGTCGAGGGACAGATGTTTGTGATTGCTTTGCCCGGTTTTGCAGTGTTTGTGCTTCTCCCTGTAGTCCTGAGCGTTATTACCGTGTGACTTCTGCTGGGAAAGGAAGCGGAGGGCACTTGCTCGGGTTAGGTACTTGGAAATAAATCTTTTCAGCTCAAGCATAAGTGTTAAATATTATCTCGGTTGTACCACCATGTAGTGCTTAGGTTAAAAAGGCAGTGTTGCATTTCTTTTCTTTAAGATGTAATGAAAAAATTCTTAGAAGACTCGGGTTTATTATGACCTTTTAAGAGAGAAGGAGTAAGTGAGGCACAGCGTAAGTTTTCAGCAAAATATGGGAAACTAGTGGTGTGCCTCGGCTAACTTAGTGTACTCAGACACTGGTGTCCTACCTCAAGGAAAAGATGTCAGTAAGATAGAGATGAATAAGATGCAATAAAAAGGAATGAAAGGAACCTGCATGTCTGATCTAATGGATTAGGTATTTGATTGCAAATTGCATCTTAAATCATAGAGGTATTAGTCAATACAAGATTTCCCTTAACTAACTTACAAAAGACATGAAATGATCAGAAAAAAAAAATTATTTGAACAAAACACACCCTGTTGAAATTACCAAATCAACAAGGTCTTTTCCTAGTTAATAGCTGTTAATTGTTTTGGTCAGGGGTGGGCCAATATTGAGTCTAAATTGTTAAATTCTTTGCCGACTGTTGAAGCAGATTAACAATTACTTAGTGAGCAAGGGGAAAAGAATGTTTGCTTTCGTAGGTCAGTCTCGGTTTCTTGGTGTCATACTCTGCTCATAGACACCAGTTTGTTTGAATGACCTAACTCAGGTGTCTTGTTTTTCTTCCAGAATGTTTTTGCACTTTTTACATAGATTTGTATCTTCAGGTGTTCTTAGCTTTGTACTTAAAGATATAAAAGTAAAAATGTTATTCATTGAAAGATGATAGCTTTCAAGAATTTACTTTGTAGCACATCTTCCTTAATGTTCCCAAAATAATCTTGAACAAATAAATGCAAAGAACATGAAGGAATAACATCATCTCTTGTGTAACTTGCCAAGCTAAAGTTTATTTTCTTTAATAACTGTTGACTTTCTGGCATAGTTAGATGTTTTAAGACCACATTTAGCTCTGTATTTTCCATACAGATAGGGAAATTATTGGTGAAACTCGAGTAGATTACATCTTTAAACTCCTCGTGGTGTCAGTCTTAGAGTTAATTATACTCCTGTCTAAAAAAAATAACAAATTGCTGTTATTTTTTATTTTTTTCCCTCAACATTCAGAAAAATCTGAACCTACAATTTTGCTACTCTGTACCTCGGCCTCAAGAGAAATGAGGGCTTCAGCACCTTGTTGGAGTCTTAACTGTGATCCAGAACAAGGTGTTCTCTGCTGTTGGCTGATGGTCACTTGAGGCTGATGGGAAGATGGCACTGGTGGCAGTTCCCTCTCAACATTATTCTCCCTCTGTTGCCAGTAAAAGCCGATGTTCAAAAAAAAAAACCAACAAACCTGCTCTACTTGAAAAAGTGTTATTTGCTGCATCTGCGCTCTTGCCCACTTCATGTGGGAAGGGATGCCTGGGGTGAGGATCGTAGAAGGGGCCAAGTTGGAAGAGAGTGGTGGGGACCATCTGGTTCAGCCTTCAGCTGAAGGCGAGCCTTGGTTTGGGTTATCGGCTGTAACTCCTGGGCTCTCTGTGGCAGACAGTTGATCCAGCTGAAAAAGAGTGTGTGCTGGGTACCAATCATAGTGCCCAAAACAGGGCAGGACTGCATTGCCTGCTGATGGCTGTGTTTCTGGAATAGGAAAGATGAGTGAGAGAGGAGAAATAAAACCTTTTCAGCAGCAGGAAGCTCTTAACCTGGCGTATTTCCTTATGAAACTACAACCAAAGTCCTGTGACGTTTTATCTGATAGGTGTGGGGAAAGCACAGCTACTGTGGATTAGGCAGGGCTCCTTAAAAGTTGCAATAATGATTGCTGCTGTCTTCAGAGCGAGTGTGATGGTTCCCAAACCCACTGTTGGTTCACAGGAGCATAGTGTTAAAGGGCTCACCTAAGAAAGGCGCCCTTTTTGTTTGAAAAGACTCAGTCATAGCTCTTAGCTGCCAGGACAAACGCCACTTCAGAAGGGATAGGTGATTCAGCACTCCCTGCTTGCAGCTGAAGCTGTGCCATTGACTAGGAGAGAATTCAGGACTTGGCACAGGAAAATCAGGATTCAGTTATCTGGACACTCACAGAGAAGGGGAAAACTTTGGTTTCCATCTCTATCCTAAGCATTAGGTCTGTATTTTATCCTCATGTTCTTTTGAATAGTCTATGTGTGGATCAGAAATCAGATCTCATTCCTCCCTCCTACTTGAGAGACATAATCAATAGTTTTAGAGAATCACGGTTGCTTTTCTCTTCTTTCTTAGATAGTTATCTGAGCCTTCAAAGGAGAATGTAATAATGAAAGAATACCTGCTGTGTTGCATAAGTTGGGGGTTTGTCAGTACTTCAGATGCACAGTAAGATGAAGGTGTGAGATGGCAGTAATAATACTTCATATTTAGCATGTGAATATATGCCAGGCGCTGTGTGTGTGTGGTGTGTAATGAAGGAGATCGCCTGGGTGTGGCTGCTATGGTGAGTCAAGGGCAGCCTGTGCTGCTGTACGCGATCCCAGCATCCCCATCAGTGACAAGTGCTTCGTACGCACAGCATTCCTTAACTATTTGAGCTGACTGCACTTCGTTTACAAACATCAAGTTGGTAGGTTATTCAGCTTTTTGCAGAACTACCTGTAGTGCCAACTACTTCTGTAGTGGTCTGAAATAAATCTCAGACTCACTGACGTGCGTTAGCAATTGCAATAATCTTACCAGTTACTGCAGTAACACCAACAGTTCCATTGTAGTATAAGAGACATCAGTCAGTGTTTAAACTGTGCAGCTCTATATTGCCGGGCATTGTAAAACTGTGTGAATGTAGTGTTGATTAAGCATTGTAGAGTAAGGAACACGTAAATTAGTTTTCTTATCTCTCTCTGAATATTTTACTGGTTCTAAATTATCTGTTAATGCATGTCTGAAATGTCTGTTGCTATGGTGTTTTAATACTAAATGCAGAATTAGAAGGCTATACAATATTGTAATGATGAGTTGCTGCCTTTTGATGTAGGCTTGCCTTCTTTAATACATTTTTTTGTAAGCAAAGAGTATAGACGCTGGTGCTTCATTGTAGAAGTCAGCTGCCTCTATGGACTTTTCCTAATCAGATGAAGTCAGAAGTATACATCGTGTAATCTCTCGCATATTCAGATACTGGCCACTTACTGAGACCACATATTGTATGTTTTGTGTCTTAATAGTCCCATTGTCAGATAAATCTTGTGATATTTAGTAGAATTACAAAAGATGAGAACTAGAAGAGAAGCTGTTTACGTCAGATATTTGTGTTACACCAGCGTGAACAAATATTATTTCTGTATATTTGACTCATTCCAGAGTCCAGATAGCGCGTGACAAAATCAGTGACGTCAGTAATACCACTATCAACAGAAGCCTGCTCACTTCAGAAGTTCAATTGAATGGTTTCTGTAAAGGGTGGAATCTCATTATTAATCACCTTATGTACCACAAAACATACTACGTGAAACTTGATAGTTCATAGTTCACACTGGTGTTGTAGAGAAAGCAGGAAGTGTACGGTCTTATTGAAAGAAGTTGTTACAAAGTAGCTGTGCAAATCATGTTTTCAGATCACTATGGGTACAGATAATTTCATAGTCAAGAATCTTAAAAAGGCTAGGAAAAGAGTGCTCATTCGCAAATATTAGGTTTTTAATATTTTGCAAATATTTTGTGCCCTGCTCTCTCCCCAGGAGCATGTCACTGAACGCCGCTCTGAGCTTGTGTATCCAGCCTGATGCTGTCTTCTGGCTGGCTGGGCAGGAGTGCTGGTGAAGGAGGTACGTCGCTGTGCATCTGAGCATGGGGCCGTGCTCTTCCTCATTGCGAAAATGCTATGTATGCTAACAGCTCTGATCTTTACAGCACTTGACAAACACTACCATGGTCAGGACAAATACTATCATTATCCTGGCCAGATGCACCAATACATGATTTCAGCCCTGTTGAGGAAACGGGTAGTAAAGTTAACTAACTTGCCAGACATGAGAGAAACATTTCGAATCAAGAGAGTAGAGGCCTCAGTTCAATAGATACTTGGGCACATGCTAAATTCTTTCCTTTTAAACAAATAGTATAAACGTGTGAAATGTCCTGGTAAGCTTGTGCTAGGAGGCTTTAGGCTTGCTGATAGCTGGAGATGTGCTCCGATCAGTGTAGCTCATGTTACAAGTACTTCCTTTGGAAAAGCTCTCCTATTGTTCAGTCTTTTCCATAAGCTACGTTTAAGCACACAACAAATTATTAATACATACAAGCAGTTGTCATGGAGATAATATGATCCAAGGTGTTGGGGTTTTTTTAATAAATGACACAAACTTGGCACATCCCACATTCCTTGTGCAGAAAATTCCTACAGAATGTTTCCTGTGTTAGGCATGGGATAGATATATATCTTTGGTTTTTGTGCCAGCACACTATGGAGAAATCACTGTTTCTGGCTTTCAGATGATTTACTTTAGGAATCTGAAAAATATAAGACTTGTAAGAGGTGGTGTTTTTTTTTTTTTCAAGTTGCAACATTTAGCAAGGGGCTGCACTGCTCACTTCTGTGAAATCTCAAACACAATGTGATGGCTGAATTATGGCTAAAACCCCTGCAGGATATGTTTTCTCTCCTAATCTTGGTTACACAGATTTATGGCGAAATGCAGTAACTAATCCAAAGGAAGGCAGCTGGCTAATGTAGCTGGGGAGGCTTCAGAGCCGTAATAAGGATCGTTTTCCTTGGAATGAGACTGCAATCCTATTAAATGCCTATAAATCCAGGAGAACCAAGTGCCGTATACCTGCAGACTTAAGGATATTAAGCCTGAGCTCTCTGAGACGTTTTGCTCTTGCTTGTCATAACATTTCTGCTCTTTAACTGTGCCCCCTTGCAAAGTGCTGAGACAATGCAGAAGTACACGGTGCAGTTTAACCAATAAATGGGACTCTCACCTTTATTCTGTGCCTATTTTCCTTGTCTTGTGCTGGCGATCATGTTACACTTAAGCCAGGCAACACCCAACTGACGTAGCCATTCTGTAGCCTATTTATTTGAGTAAATTAATTACATTTTCTGCATATTATAGCTATTGCTTTTTTTTCCAGGTATTTACTTTTCAGTTAATACAACATTACAGTTATTGTCATAATGACCTTCATCTGGGCCAAGCAGCTAGAGAGTTAAGCTATAGAAAGAATGCCAGAAAGGACTGCAGCAAGAAAATGTGAGGTATTTCTCCCTCGCTTTCCTGCCAGGTAAACGTATGTTTCTTTCATAGCACTGCCAGTATCTTGTAGTGAAGGAAGCATGAAGCCAGTTGGGGAGTACCCATGACTTCTAGAAGCGTGTTAATGATGCCTTGGCTAAACTGCTGCCTTGCCATCCTGCTCAGCAACAGCTCTCAAGCTCAGTTCCAAGCAGTGCGGTGTCCTGGCTGCTGCTTAAATGCTTCCTCTGAATAGAGAGACTGGGGAGGGAAAATTTCTTTTGAAATCTATTTGTGTATGTGCTAAAGGACAAAGGAGAACCATGATATATTCACTGCACAGGCACACTTATTCTTAGATCGTGATTTCATTTCACTGTGGTTAACAAGTATATTATTAGTAATAGCTAGTTACAAATAATAACCTGACCTTATTTTTAACCTAATACTGAATCAGATTTCATTGTAATAGGTGGATTCACTGCTGTGCTTTGCTCTTTGAATATTATCATTCAGAATTTCAGTGCCTTCCATCTTAGGTATTAAAAATAGGTGTCAAGTTGGATAATTATTATTGTTCCAAATCTCGTTTGCAGCCTTACATAACAGTGTTCTCACCAAAAGCCTTATTTTAAGGGTGGAGTGGAAGAACATGCTGTAGCAACCTGAAATTATTTGCACTACTGTAGCTGGGTTATACAGAGCCTATATAGAAGCGTCTCTTCTTTTTTTAAGGAAAGTTTGAGAGCCAGTTTAATATTCACGAAGATAAAAATGCATGGACTGACTCAAGTTCAGCATTATAAAGCCATGTGTTGTCAGCACACCTCAGTTCCAAGCATAAGCATCCTTGGTAATCCCTATATTGCCCAAGCAGAAACTACTAGTCATGACAACTCAATGACAGTCAAAACATTTGTGAGTGTAATAATAGTAAATATATAAACATGCAAAATGAAATAACAATGGTAAATTACTTGGAAAGAGAATATCCCCAGGTGGATGGAGCTACACTTGATAAACCTGAGCTTCCTTATTAGTAACAGTGTGTTCATAAGCAAAGTACTGTCTCTTCACTTTTACTAGCTAAGACTATTTGCCCTTCCAGCCCTGAGCTGGGTCACCTTTCCTCATCATATCCATCAAACTCATGTGACTTGGGAAGGATGAAAAATGGTTGGGAAGAGGCAGTGGTCAATCCTGAGAACATTAGATACCTCCCTTCGGCTGTAATAAACTCCTCAGCTCTGCCAGTGATCACAGTAAGAACAAACCCTCATCTCTTCTATTTGAATAATAAATGTTATTTTTTTCTTCTGTTTCATTGCGTGCTGTGACCTCCCTCCTTGATTGATGTCTTTTTTCCATCAAACCTAGCATCGTTCTTCTTGATTGCTGTTCTCTTCCTCTTTGCCTTTTCCTGTGCATGGCTTCTTTTCTTCCCCCTTTTCAGCCTCACTGAATTAGTTTTAGCCAAATCATCCAGACCACGTCATAAGCTCTGGAAGTGTCATTCTAAACTGAGAGGCTTTTCTCCCTGAAGTTGTGTATAAGATAAATATAATGAAAATAAAAGATACACTGTTATAAATTTGACTAATAAAACCTCACATTTGGAAAAAGAATGAGAAACAGCCATGAAAGGTGACCTGTTAATCTCACTGGTACATGGTAATGCCAAAACTGTTGGCATTTCAGCTGGAGCTGGGATCTTACTGACAGAGTGTCTAAACTCCTTTTTGGTGTAGATGGTAGCATTAATGGTAACTGCTGAGTGCGTTCACCAGCAAAGTAACACTCTTCTTGTGTTAGCCCCAGAATGCACATCCCCACTATTTTGTATTCCGTGTCTGTCATACAGATGTTACACGCACGCAGCTGTTGGAAGCCAAAGACAACAAATCCTAAATGTTTGCAGGCTTAAAAGCTGGGCTTGTGTGGGACTGCTCAAGTGTGTTGGCTGAATAACTAGCCGAATTTCACTCGGAAGCAGTAAGTGCATCCAGAAGCTGTCAGTCTGTATGTGTTCAAAGACAGGAGTGAGTACTAACCCTGCTTGCTGCTGTGGTACACAAAGATTTACTTTCAGGAGTTCATATCTAGCACAAGCATAATGTTAATTTGTACACTTCACCAGTGTGGTTTTCCTCCTCAGGTTACAAACTAAAAAGATCAATGAAATTATGACTTGTTTTCATTGGATGAGTAATTACTCCATAATTAAATAATGATATCAGGTATATTATCAGAGAGAAGAACTGGTTTCAGAAAACTGTCATTACCTTGAGCAATTAAAATTTTTCAATTCCATAATGAATGTATATTTATTACAGGACTGAATGAGTGGAGAGGCGATGCAAGGTCTATTACAACAGTGGCTGATCTCAGTCACGCAGAATGAGAAGGAGAAGCTTGCCGCCTTCACACGGAACCCCTGGCCCAGTGCTTTGGGACATTGCACAGCAAGTTTAATTTTGATTCATGTTTTACTATCAAAAATAATCTTGCAAAAACCTGGCTGAACTTCCTCAGAAGGATGTTTGTTTCAGGAACAGCACCTTCCAGGCACCAAAGCTATAATACAAATTAGTCTCAACTGTGTTAAGTGTTAAACCTACCGTTCTTGTGTTGCAGCTGTTCCTAGATAAGTCCCTCAATGTACCTTTTCATAATTCGCCCTCTCTGTCCTGACTATAGTTACGCTTCCCTTAAAAAATGGTATCTATTACAGCGGAAAAGCATTCATATTCATTCTTCTAGTAGTCCAAAAACTTAATTGATATAGCTACTACTGCTCTGATTTTTTTACCGCGTCCAACTGTAGACAGTCAGGCAAATGTACCAAAATATCTCAAGAATTACTCGTGTGTAGATAATACACCGAGTGAAAGAATTTCCACAATAAAGGTGTGTGCATTACAGTAGCCTTGAGATAGGACTGACTTCTTCCAAAACAAGTTCTTCAGGTTTTATGTGACTATTTAATACACTTCTGTGTTCAAGAAAATAACTCTTGCTCTTAGTCTGTACCATGAAACCAGTATAGCAGGAGGCACCATGGGCTGGTGAACAGATCAGGAGACAGAAGATGTCTCTTCTATCTGTTTAAAGATTTTTCAGGGCCATTTCAACTCCTACTTCCCCTTCTGCGAAGTGTTACAGCTACTATTAATTTTGCTAGTTATATGAGCAGATTTTTTTAAACTGAAAGTCACTTTCTTCAAAGTATAAGGTATCTTTAATAGAGAAGTCGTAAGTATTAGGTGAACAAACTCATTGTTTTCCATATGCCTGTGAATGAAAAAGCTTCTGGGCAGTGTCACTGAATGCAAATATTTGCATTTTGTTCATCTGTTTTAAATGTAAATGCTTTCTATATATCATCTGGAAGAAAAAAAAATATATATATATATTCCTTTTAGAGAGGATTGTCTTTCTAAAAAATACTGACAAAGGGTATCTATAACGTGGCTTTTCACTTACTGCATTTCTGTACCCTCTTCTGCCCCACAAGATTCTGCAGTGTTCAATGGCTTGCAGGCTCAAAGGTAATTTCACTTATCCTGAAAAGCAGCTCTATCTAAGGTGAAGTCAGAACCATAGCATTGGACAATAAGATTTCTAGGTGAGGGAGTGACTAACCATTTATCCACTTGAAACTACCAATACGTATTTTTAAAGTAGGGGTGCTACCAGCAGAGTACAACTTACTGTCAAGTGAAACCATGTGTGTAACAGATCCTGGCAGTCTGAGTATAATACATACCTCTGGATCCAAATCATTTCTAGTCGTCTTTTTGTGATGGGATTGTGAATTGCACTTTTTTGTTTTTGTAATTAAAGGGTGGAACAGATGGTGAGAACTTGAGGAGCTGCATCCATTAAACTAACGTAGAGAATGTCTCCACATTATAATTTAATATAATGGGATTTTACTTCAGTGAAATAAAACTATACAGTCTAGTGCTTGGGAATGTTTACTATATGAGAAGCTTCACTGTTAAAAGATTTCACTGAGTCATGCTATGACTGTCTGCCAAATACCAATCATATGACCAACCCAGTTAAAAAGGGGTGTTTCTTCGTGCCAATATATTTCACATGCCACCCTACAGTGAACCTTTTTTTGACTATACACCTGTGGATTTTATGTAACACCAAAGGAGGACAATGTAATCTGACTGCATATGTTTAAAAAAGAGTAGATATTAGGAAGCACAAGGTAGCCGGTCTGGTGTTACGAATGGTGTAACAAGAAGGGCTGGGTTTGACATGATTTAAGGCAGACAATCCAAACCAATCATTGGTACTGGTAAAAAAACAATGAATGTTTTGCCAGTTTCAGGAATCAAGATGCTACTTTTTGGATGACAATCAACTTCAGTAGTTCAGAGAACAAACTTTCTCATTTCTGTTGAGAGAGGGTTTCTAATTACTCTAGTTAAGACAGAAAAAGAAAATCCAAAAGTAGAGGCATGAATTTTATAAGCAGCAATGGACACTGCTAGGTTTTCCTAAATCTCAGAAAATATTTATACTTAACTGTAAATATTTGGGTGAAACTTGTCTAAGCTACATTTTGGGAATCCTGTATTTTATTACTGAAATGTTTTTTATCCATGGAAAGTTCCAGCAAATGTTTTGTACTAGTGATTCTTTACTCCAGCAAGCTCCAGCTGTAGATACATAATACTCGTCTCCCACGCAGCTCCACCACAGCTAGCAATCAATACATTGTCTTCTGCATACAAAGGCTATTCCTCTAATAATCAGACACTGGGATAGGGATGAAATCATTATGGAAAATAGTGCTAGAAAGAACACAAAGACTCACAATGGGCCCAAGTGTCTTTGCTGCAGCCCTCAATCCAACTAAAATACACTACAGATTAACTTGTCTCAGTGACTACTGAATAAGAAAGTTAAAGGGACGAGCACACATACCATAAAAAGTTTAAATTACACTTCCCTTCAGTGTAATCTGTGAAATCACTGTTACGCTGCGTGGGAATAACTGAGAGGTCACAGAGGATTATGTGGACATTTATATTTCATTCTGGCTTAAGTGTGTTCAAGTCCAGTGATATCAACAGAATTGTTTCCATCTTCAGTAATGCTGCATTTGCTTCTAGGACTATTCTTTCTAATGCAAGAATAATACATTTAGTAACTGCATGTATTTATCTCTCACTGAGATCTCAGTTTTTCAGATTTTCAGCATTCATCTACTGAAATGTCATTTTAGACATACTGAAGCTTCTCCACCTGGTGTATGGAAATGAAAAATAGGATGGTTAATAGTTTCAGAATATAACACATCCCACCTCTCAGAACAAAGCAGAACATTGCTTTAATGGCAGCTAGTTTTGCCCCAGAACCTGGTACTTAAGTCTTTGCCTACCGCTGCATGAGACGAGATGTATTACTCCCTTTTCCCTGCTTCCCTTCGTAAGGGAAGGAAAACTTTCACTATACTTCCTCTATAAGCTCTCAGTGGAGGAATGTCCCCTGCACTGGCTGTTTCCCTCTTCTCTAACTATTCACTTATCCTTCCTCCCCTTCAAAAGGTAGGGGCTTCTGCTTTGGAGAAACATTCATACAGTTGAAGCAAAGCACTCTGGTGTTAGTGAGCAGTTTCTCCTTTGGCATTGTGTGCTCTTCAAACTGCAGCAAAACGCATTCTATGAGATAATTATCAGCTGTATTCAGGTGACTCAAGGGAAGAGTCAAGTTCTGAATTTTGAGAGGATGTTTGTATATCTGATGTAATTTTGTCTCATCGCAGTCTGCGTAAGCTTTCTATGCAACAGAACAAAGGAAAGAATTAACCAATGGGTCCGAAATATTTACACTACGAAAATAACCATTTTGTTTCAACAGCTGGTGCAACTTTTTCTCAACTAAATCTAAAGAATGCCATTGAACAGAGGTTTAAAAAGTACAGCTTTTACTATCAGTAACACCGCACAAACAACAAGAAGGAAAATCAGTTTGAAACACTTCAAAATAATGCTTGATGTAAGTAAGGTACTCTGTCTAACGCAGTCTCTGAAAATCAGTCTTTTCACTTGGAAAATATGCTTCTGCAGTTGAACAACTGTGGCATATTTCTTAAATATTTATCCATATATGCAGTAAAATACTTAATAATTTTAATATTAATTCCTCTGCAGAAAATCATTAAAAACAAACAGATAGAAAGTGATGGCAAAGAGCGGAACTCTTGGAGCTGCAGGGTTGGTCTAACTGTGCTAGATCCTCTTGCGTAGCCCATGGCTGGTGATGCTGCAATCTGGATGTGCCTCCAGCTGCATCAGTAAGTGCAATAGATATTTCTGCATTGAGTAGTTATTTCCATATGACTCACAGAAGCACCTTTTTTTTTTTTCCATTTTTCTCCTAGCAAGGAGGTTCCCGCTTGTGTTATGATTTCCTCTTTCAGTAGTGTTATATTTGCTAACTCCGGAGAGTGGCGGGAGGCATACAGCATATAGACAAATAATTACTAATTTCCCAGGGGCAAAGCATTTAACAGCAGAGATTAGTTGATTATCTCACCTTTTCTGACCACCATTCTAAAACCTCGTAATTGTTGGTATCTGAACAAACTGAGCACATTTCTAAAAGAATTCAAATACTAGTCTTCTATGGGGAAAGCATCATATTTTAATACCGACTGTAGAATAGCATTTTCTGTCAGTAGCTCTGTAGTGGGCTTTGCAATGTCAATACCACTTCACAGATGAGGAATCTGACTGTTCAGCAATGAGATTATTTACCCCAAACCATCTCAGCCAGCATCACAGCAAGGAAGGAACATGACCCAGACATCTTCTAGGCTAGTGTCAGATCCAGTTGGCCACTTCAAATGGAAAATATTTTATTATTTATTCTTGGGGGATTTGCTAGGTCTGTCTCCCTTTCACACCATTTTTTTTGAAGCCTCATAGATACTGTTTTTCTTTCTGGGATCTTCAAGGAATGCTCTTCCATCTCCTCAGCTGGGATGCAGTGAATGAAATCTGCTTTTCTGAGCTCTACCTCTGACCCCTAGCCCTTGTAAGCTTTTTCTGGATTTGGTGACTTTAAGCCCCCAGTTCCCTACATACCCCGAGCCCTCAAAATAAATTTGTAGATAGGATTATATGGGAAAACTCATTAGGAGAGGAAGAGATTTTAAAAATAGCCTGGCATGTAAATCTCAATGTAATCTCTTCTAATTGTCCCAGTATTTGAGTGCAGGGCATGGAGCTGTACTAGCCTAGAGTTGGTAAGGACGAGCCATGCGTAGGATATACGCTTTGCAAACACTTACAAATTTATGAAGCATTCTGAAGTGTTGGTTACACCCGGGTGTTGTCATTAAAGATTTATCTACAGTAAATCTGCTCTCTCCAGAGGGCCAGTGCAGCTTCTTCACACCCACATGTGATAACCCATAAAAGCAGCTGTTACAGTTAGAATCGGTCAATCAAAGCTTCACTAATCCTGCCACAGCAGGGGCATTGCTCCTGCATAAATGGGCCAGCAGCAAAGCACAGGCCAGAGAGCAAAATCAGAAAGGATGCACTGTCCTGATGCTTAAGTTTAATAAACGATGCAAGGCTAAAGAGGAAGAAATTAGGATGTGCCCAAATTGTCCTAATTTTGATGGTGTGACTTTTTGTTGCCATGAAATGTTATCCAAAACTCTGTTTATATTTAAAGATTGTATATGGTAATTGCTAAATTTAAATAGTTACCATGCTATAAGGCTACAAAATAAATTAAATATTTATTTTAAACTTAAACATAACAATAGGGCTCTTTATTTTTAAACATTGTTTATTTTCTTTAACTTTCCAGGCTTTTCATAGCTTTCTGCCACATCCTCCTATCTAGCTTAGGACGTTTGTGCTTTTTTTTCCTAGCAACGTCAGTGACCACCTGGAAAATGCAACAGAGGAAAACTAATGAAAAATTTTAAATATGTCACAATAAATAGGAAAAGTTGTCGCAATAAGAATTGGAATTTGCTTCCTGATTCCTATGATAAATAGGCTTCTATACTTCACTGCGCGCGAACTCCTCCCGTTTCCTTGTTGTATTAGCCTTGCTGCTCAGCAAGATTCTTCAGATACTTTACAGACACCTCGCAATACCAGATAATGTAACGATCAAGCAGAAATTGCTTCTCCCCAAAAATACAAGAGAGCCCAACAACACTTTCCATTATAGCCCCAATAATACAGTTTCCATATAACACAAACTCCTACCAGTTTCAGTTAAACATGCGGAACAGCAGTTTAGCTCGCCTCCACTAGGTATTTTTCTAGTTCCAGCTTCTTTTACCGCCTCTGCAGGTAATTTATGCTCGGTTCACACCCAGCGAATACCAACAATTGAGGATACTGCCTGGTCTCTTGAATCCTGCTGTGGTTACTTGGCTGTTAATGAGTTAACTGTTCATCTTGCTGCAGAAGCATCATCAATCAGGGCTGATAACAGAAAACAGCACAAGAACTATAAAATACCTATCAATATTCTGTTAGGTTTTTTGTTTGTATTGTATGGTCTCTAAGTAGATCTTCCTCCAAGAAATGCATGTTTGCATGTTTTCCCTAATTTTACATTATTATGCAGATTCCTCATGTGTTATCTATGTATACTAATCCATGTAGCATGCCATTAATTCATTTAGCTAATTTAGACATGAATATTGGAGAAACATAATTAAAACACGACAACAGTATCATAGCTATGCAGTTACTTTTTTGTTTTATTTTTTCTTTAGATACCGAACAGGCCAAGGTCATTGTAGGGGGTCTCAGTTTGTAAAGTCGGGGCTGCAGTTTCATGTCCTGGGTCAAGCAGCCCCTCTTTTCCCTGTGGCCCTCTCGCTCTTTCCTTCTTAGGCTACTGTCTTGGTGGTGCCACCACATATTCTTGAGGCGAGCAGGAAAGGGATCCAAGTTCAAAATAACCATCTTTGGTCAGGTTATTTTTGTCTGGATCAAGTCCTTGACCGGGTTCACTGTGCAACCCCACATGCAATTACGCAGGCACAACTTAGGGAAAGATGTGGGACTGGAAACAAACAACATGACTTGGGCTGCATAACGCAGAGCTGCTGCCAAAAGAAACATTAATCAAGCTGTACTGAATATTTGTTTTGAAACAGTTTTGAAATAAAGTTTCAGAACACTTACAGATGAAAGGTGTTTAGTTGTTGGGATAAAAGGCTATAGCCAAAGCTAAATCTGGCTTCTAATTATACAGAATGAACAGATACAAAATTAGACTCTCTGAAGTCTAAATGGGTAATTTCACAGTGAATATTCAAATACTAGATATTTAACAATAAAAAATATTAAATAAATATTTTTAAATCCTTCATGCCTGTCATCCTGCTCACCAAGCTACAGTCCATAATCACTGTTCAGGAGTAAAGGGCTTTCCTGGGCAATGGGGACCACTAACTCTAGCATCTCACATCAAAAGTAGCTTTTGGCTAAAAATGTCCCTTCTCACTTTTTCACATTAAATTCATTTTTGTTAGTGACGCTGGGGCTGGAAAACTTAAGAAACAGAGGTAGGTGAGAAACCATACCCTGTAAAAACCTGTTGTTTAAAGTTTAGCACATAAGAAAATACCTTTTTGTTCAAACTGTACGTAATGTTTTTCATCTGGCAACTGTTTTTCCCTTTAAATGATAAAATGTTAAAACCTGAACTAAAAATAATCTTGTTGGCTGTTCCAGTTCAGGAAATTTCTATGAGGCAAATTTTGTTGTTTTTTTAACTGACTGTTATTCCAAGTGGAAGTCAGCTCAGCAATTGCTGACTCCACAATCATTAATGGTTTCGTACAATCTTCATTTACTTTCTTTTATTTTTGGAAATGATGACAAAACATCAGCTGGAACACTCAGTCCAGCATTTTCTTGACATACCTGGAATAAAGCAGCAGACTATCATCTGTGAGAGAAATATTCTGTAATAATGCACAGGATGTCTCGTATTCCCTAGCAGGAAGATCCTTTAACAAGTGAAGAAGTTTTTGATGCTGGTGTTTAAAACCACCTGTAAAATATTAGACAGGAAAAGTAGGAAATTATCCACATAAGAAGTCTTTGAGGTTGGATCCTGCACGCATTTCCCCCCCTGGACTTTCTCTATGGGTGTGTAGTCTCCAGTTCAGCAGCGGGGTTAAACCTCCAATTATCCTGCTGTAAAAGCGGGTAAGTGTGTGCTTGAACCCAGTGCACTTGTAGCTGAACATGTGCTCAATTGTTTTGTTAAATACAAATGAACTACTGAACTGAGGTCCAATCTAAAATATCAAAATACAAGACAGCAGATGAAAAATCTCCTAACTTTGTTCTATTGAATTTTGGAAATACTTCTCCCTCAAAATCAACGTTCAGTTTTCCACCACAACGATACTGTTTTGATTCAACCCCATGAAGACACACAGCTAATCCAGCACCACCGTTTTGTAATTACAGTAACAGTTTTATGCAGCAATAAATATTTTAAGAAAAGTGGTTCTCACCTGACCAAATCCTGGGCCATTCTGACAGGCATTAAAAAGAGCACTTTTCATCTCATCTTTTAGTAGTTCTACATCTTTGTTATTCCCTCTGTGCTTCAGGAAATAGTTTGTTGCTTGGCTGTCAGCTCTGGTAAGAATCTGACGGCAAAAAGCGAATTGATCTTTTAAGTTATATTAAAGAATATTTTCTCTTAAAATTATATGCCAGCATCTAAAATAATTCTGTTATTTTACAACTCAGAGAGCCAAATACCTCATGAGTAGTTCCAAGGATAATGCCGATTGTATACATTGAAAACGGAGCTTGTCAGCAAAGTAGACAACTGATAGTTTCAGGTCCTTTGCAGCCAAAAATACCGACACTACATCTCTATAAAAGACACTGGTACATACAGCACTCGTGTTTACAGTCACCCTGGGATTTCTGAGGGTGAGGGCAAACACGCAGCCTTATACACCCCTGTTAGGAGTGGGTACAGTGATGCCATCTCTCCGCAGCCTCTGGAGTGATGGAAGAAATCCTTGGATTTCAAAAGGCTCCACAGCCACACCTGCTGGCTGGCGGGCTCGGCGCACACCGGCGCGTTCAGGCAAAGCGCATAGGGATTTTTAAAGAAATCACTCCAAAACAGTGCTTAATGCTATATCACACCATGATGCCCTCTGTATATCCTAAAGAAAAATGTTAAGCAGTGTTAAAAGTATTATATAAAGTATTGTAGGGAGGTTCTTGTAAAAAACTCTTTGTTCAACAAGTTAAAAACTAGAAATCACATTTCCTAAGCAACCGTAACCTGTTGTCCTTTGTTTATCCATTAAAAGGTGATTGCATGGTATATGCTATTTTGGCAATGGAGTTTGCTTTACTCAGCCTCCATCTTGGTGGCAGCAAACTGTTTTTTTTCTGCTGTTCACTGTGTGATTTCTCCTCACTCTGCAAAGGGTCAGATCTGGTGCTTTTCCACGATAAAATTTATGCCTCTTGAGGAGCAGGCTCAGCACAGTGAAGACCTGGCCAGTGTCTCTGCATCCACCCTTGTTTGTGTAGGAAAACATATAATTAACGTTTTGTGAGAGATCTTAGGGAAATAGAGGCTTTTGGGGACTTTTGGGGACATATTCAGGCTCCTCTGAGTATCTCCACTGCACACATGCAAACTGAGGACAGTTTGCAGTCTACAGGGCTGACTAGTTTACCAGTGTACATATAGTTATGAATTTATATCTGTTCATTTCATTAGATTATTCATAAATTCGTATCATTAGGTTATTGAGGATCTTTTCATCTAGCCCTCTACTTAAATTCTCTCTTTTTTTTTTTGTCATTGCACCTACTTCAGTAACATCTAGGATGTCTGGATCTTGTTCTATTGCTGTGTAACCTAGTTCACAGTTTTTGGCTCATCTTCCTGAATTGGTGCAGCGGGTGGGTGGAAGGTGAGTTATTATTTTAGCTCCCAGTTCTAGGGTAGGTAAGGGCCCCAGAGTTTTATCTAAATTATACTGGAGAAAATATTCCCTTTAGGAGCACTCTGCTGGCTGAGGACTGTCCCAAAATACTCCTCTAATTTGCTAGATAGGGGTTATGAATGGACTATCAGTGTAGCTGTGGCAACTATACATCAACTCAAGGCTTTTTCACCTCCCATGCTGCCCCTTTCTCTCTACAGCCAACGATCTGTCCCTATATCTTTATTTCCAAATTGCATTTATGTGTGCTGCTCTACCCTTAGTGCTTCTGTGGATGTGACTCGTGCACAAACAGAGCCTGAAGTTCTTACAGTTGTGCAGTTTTTGAGCATGGAATAGGAAACAAGAGACAGGTACCATAAGATCATCAACTTAGATCTTCTGGCCAGCCAGGAAAACGTAGCATCTCTGACTACATGTTCTTCCTCCAACACATAACATCTTCTCTGAGCATATCAGAAGATCCAAGGGTTTTGCAGCCCAGCTCGTGTGGGTCCAGGCTCCCTGCCAGCAGTGTTTCCAGAGCTGATTTTACCTTATCTCACATTCATACCTTCTTCTTCTGCATACCTGGAGGATATCACCTAAATTTAAGACTGCCTGCCTAGAGCTTCTTAAATTAAAGGGCCCACCTGAGAAAGGCAGGATCCCTCTCCCAATAAACAGCGACATTCTTCCATAAGCAGTTTAGAACATCTGATTGAAGAGTTTAATTATTGCCTAATTGGGGTGATGTGAAGCATTGTCTGAGAATCCTTCTCTTCATTGGCTGTTGGTATGAAAACAGATGCTTCTAACCTAAACAAATAAATCAGATGTCTGAAATAGATGGGCTGATACCCCTCTAAATGCATGGGAAGAGACCAGCTTCCTGTATCACATCCTAATTCTGAAAGAAAATCCTCTGCCCCTCCATTTCCAATTTGTTTCCAGCCGCCACAGCTGGATGATGGCAGCCACTTCCCAAGTGGGTCATTTCATAATGTCCCTTTAGGCTGTCTCTGTGTGGTGCCTTTTAAACCTGGGACACCTAAAGAAACCTGAATAAACATACTAGACAAAACAAAACAAATCTTCCTGGAAGCTCTCAAAATGATTGTGAAAGGACTCTGAAGGGTTACAAAGACTTTTGACGACTCAAAGTAGCCGAATGGATAAACTGCCTTCCCTTTCTTCTCTCATACACTTCGAAGCTCCATTTCATTTTAAGAATTAAATGTAGTTGTCATCACTTAACACTTCCTGGAAATATATCTTTAACACAAAGGCAACCCATCATCAACAAAATCAGTGACTCTGGAGATGTACACACACTTCCCACAACAACTATCAGAGATTTGGAAGGACATAACAGGACCAGAGAGGGATGGAGCAAACCCTCCCCAGCACTGTAATTCAGCCATGGGGGGAGAGCTTGGCCGCCGGGCTTTCCTTTTCCCCGTCCCCCACGAATGAATGAGATCCTTCATTTCTCTGAAGCAACTGCATTTTCTATTGCCAGAGAAAGGATGAGTCAGAAAAGCCTGCTGCTGGTGAAAGCTTCGCTGGTCTTTACTCAACAGAGCGCTTCATCATTTTTTGTTTGAGTTTTCGTGGTGTTTAATAGGTTATTAGAAATGCCTGGTATCACCAACAGCATTCTGGATTTGTAAAAGAGCTTTTTGCTTGCCGTTTATTTTAAGACATAATGAACAAGCTCTCCTTTTGGAAGAAGACATTTTAGGTATGCTCTTAAAAATGAAATAGAGCAAGCTAGTAAAAAAGAAAATGTGTCTCAATTAGATTATTCTTCCTCCATCTGCTCTCTCAGATCTTTTTATGGCAGGAAATTGCCTATTGGATTTTTGATTTTGCTTAATGGAAATGGCAAAACCTAAATCCATTCCCGTTCCCACTGACATCAGGGGAGACAAGATTCAATGTCTGAACAGAACACATTTTTTTTTAAAACCATTAGTGTCTGCAACTGCATCTCAGTGAATATAGTAATTATAACATCAGTGAATTTAAATTAACTTAAATACTTATGAAACTGTGGACTGGCGCTTAGGCTTCTGAAAATCCCAACTTCTCTAATTAGCAATTTCTGATGTGCCATGTTCTTCATGTGTGGACATCCCAATTAAATTCACTGAACTCCTCATGGAAGTTTGGGTCACAGACTGTAACTGAATGGAGATTCTAATAGGAAATGGGGTTTCTAATAGGAAATAGCATCTCCAGTAAGGCAGTGAGCTGGGGAAACCTTTTTCTTGCATTTTTAGGATGCTGGAATTCAAAAAGTACCACTGCTGAAAATCCCAGGCTCTTTATAAAATACTCTGAAGAAGAGGTGCCCAACTTCTTGACAAAAAGGACGTTATGAACAGATAATAAATCAGCTGGTTAAAACAGATATAATGATTGTGTATCATATTCTTATTCTGGTATCCCCATGGAGATGGCTAAAATACATTAAAAATCTCACCTTAAAAAGCCTGCTATCTTCAGCACTGAAATGAATCCAACTACGCAACACTGCTGTATTCCTCTCTGTGCTCCCTCTCAGAGAAGAAGGATATGTCAAAGCAGATCCTTCCCGCTGACTCATTCTGCTCTATAAACTATATTTGAGCTTTGAGAATAAAGGAATTATCCTGGCTTGTTAAAAAGCTATTTACCTCCATGTTTACAGTTCAGCACCGCCAGAATAACTACTGCAATGTACTGTTATTATTGTTACTAAGAATAATAGTAATCAATATCTAACAGCATGAATGAGAACATACAGACAGGAATTATGACTCCTCTCCGCAATTCCAAACCTCCTCTACAGAATTTCATAATTGTAGGTGGACAATAACAGAATTTTATAAAATACAGAATAAAATCTTTAGTGGGAATTAATTACACACTTGGAAAACCCCTAACGCTTCCAAGTTACCATGTTGTTAACCACATCTCTGAAAGTTCTTCATCTTTCTTTCCTCATTTTACAGCCTCTTCCCTTGCAGTGCTCCTTAGGGCTCTTCAGACAACCCGTGTCACTGATCATCACAGGGGCTCAGCGCTGGCACTGCTGGACATCTTTGATATGGATAAAATGGAAAATAATCTGCAGGGCAAATGGACACAAATTAACTGGGAATAACATAGATTACCATCTTCTAGGGGGAAAAAAACCCAACCTAATTATCTGTTTGGTTTAAATACAGTGCTGTATTTAAAGATAAACCTTGCACGGCTTTTACTGAATCTGGAATCAGAGTGTAACAATATCTTTGACCTTATATGTAGGCACATTATATGTCACCATTTTCATTTAGCTTGTATATTTTTATTTTCCTTTTGCTAGTGTTGTATGCAGAAGTTCATGTGCAGGAGACTGCATCTCCTATACCAGCTGAATTACAGATGTACCCCGGAAAAACAAAAAAAACCCCACATATATTCCATACGTGGGGTCTTTTAAAACCAATTTGGGAGCCCTGTACCATCATGTAACCACATAATCTGTATAAACAGCATATGGGGTAGCTAATTCTTAAGTAAAACCAAAATCACAAAGTTTAGTAATTCCACTTTATGTTAATAAAATACTCGCAGGTTTGAGATCGTGGTGTATAACAAAGGAAAGAAAAAAAGAAAGAAGAAAAAGAAAAAGAAAAAACACACACACACACCCCCAAACAGTTTAATAAGAAGCAGGTTGTTTGACTTAAAAGTTCTCAAGGCATGGAACCACGGACTGAAAAAAACCCTCCCCCTACTTCAGAATTGACTCTGTGAGGCACAGAGTGCCCTCATTTCCCAAAGTCATCAATGTCCTGATACTACTACAATTAGCAACTGCTTAATGTAGGTGATGAGCGAAAGGGAGCCGGATCTCTGCAGGGTTCCCCACCCACCACGGCGGGACAAGCCCGAAGTGATTAGAAGAGATGAGACAGCACAAAGGCGGAGGACAAGATGACAGTAGGGAAGGACAAGGAAGCTACTGCGACAGCAGGGAAGGCAGCTGCTAAGGTAGTTGCTTCACACAGTGGGGTGGATAAAGTACTAAATATTTTTAGCTTTTCAGCATTTCAGAGGTGGGTCCAAATACTCTGCAGTAATGCTACTGCTACCCAAATGCTCCTCCAGCCATCTAGTCTGATGTTGCTTTCTGGTTCCAATTCTGCAGCTCATTTCAAGCCACTTGGAAGTTTTAAACTATTATTATGAAACCAAACCTTTCTCACAATAAAGAATTAACACTTTCAATGTCTGTATGACAGAACAATACAAAAAAAGAGAAGGTGTGATATGAAAGTGATAACATTTTATTTATGTTCAGTCTTTCAGGTGAGTGTTTACATCATTGCTGTGAAGGTACTCGATTACTTGGAGAAACTGGAAAAAGGTATTTTTAAGCCTTTTGTTATCCAGTCTATAGCAATAATGCTGGAGCTCATCTAGAATTGTATGATCGATAAAGTCAAACACCAAGTCTCTTTTTTTTCTGCCTAAATACACGAATCAGGTTGACAATATTCTCATGATGAAATTGCTATTTGTAAAAGAAGAAAAACACTTTCTAGCATGGCTATCTATTTCCATTCATATAGACTTCCTCTTTAAAAGGTTGATAACAGGAACTATTGTTTGCTTAATTAAAGATTGACATTGTCTTGAAAATATGCTAAAAGTCTTTGTTTCTGCTCTGCCAGCCTTCCTCCAGTAGACAAACATATTTACTAAGTTATTTTTCACAATACATCTACAGGCTCTGAACTAATACTGCTGAGACAGGAATACAGCAAAGAAATGAGGTCTTCTTATACTAATAAATCATAGATAAGAAGCCACATATTAAGAGATGCACATTAAAAACATGTCCCATTCCACATTGAGGTCCATTTACCATTTAATTTTTACATTACTATCTGTTGTCGTTTTGAAGCAGCTTTAGGTTAAACCCAAAGCTAGTTTTAACACAGTATAAAAGTATTTGTCCTTTTAATTACCATAATTTTTTGGGTTTTTTTTACATTGAGGGCGCAGTCTGTGGTACCACATCTCCTTAAGGCCACAGAGACCCAGGCCATCAGTCTGCATTTAGAGGTAAGGCTTCCGCATACACTAACTTCGAGAGAAGTTGAGGGACCCATATGGCAAAATGTGCCATTATGCCTAATTAAAAATTGATAAGAACTAAATTTTTAAAACATCTGGTTACTGCAAAGAGTGGTAGTGGGCTGAATACAGAATCCCAGGATCAGAATGGTTCGGGTTGGAAGGGACCTTAAAGCTCATCCAGTGCCACCCCCTGCCCCGGCAGGGACACCTCCCACCACACCAGGTTGCTCCAAGCCCCGTCCAACCTGGCCTTGAACCCCTCCAGGGATGGGGCAGCCACAGCTTCTCTGGGCAACCTGGGCCCATCCTGTGTAGTTTTAGCAGAGTTTCCAAGAGGATCTGCTCCATGATCTTGCTGGGCACGGAGGTGAGACTGACTGGTGTGTAGTTCCCCAGGTCTTCCTTTTTTCCCTTTTTAAAAATGGGGGTTATGTTTCCACTTTTCCAGGTGTCAGGGACTTCAGCAGAATTTACAGGATAAAAGTAAGAATCCAAATTTATAACCTTGTAGTTTGACTACGAGTTATTGTTCCAATCCTTTGCAGAAGTTCAATTAAATCAGAGTAAGCTGATGTTAGAGCTGGTATCTCTGGCTAGGAGAAAATCCAACACGACCTGTGTCCAGACTAAAATTCTTGCAACACCTTCATAGACATAGCTCTAAACTCAAATGTTACCACCGAGCTTTTAGGGGAGATCTCCCCACTGCACGACAAAGCTGGAATATTTTTGTGAGGAGATATTTGTAGATAATCCCTCTTCTGTTTCGGGATGGCACAGAACTGGTGTAACAAATACACCACCCCTTTTGCTGCCAGTGTGCAGGGAGGATCCCGGGAAGAGAGCCAAAGCGAAGTGATGTAACGTGCAGCTGACAGAAATGGCCACCTGTGGAGGCCGGGCAGGACGCGGTGGGAGCCACAGGCTGGTCTCTGAAGCACAGAAGCAGGAGGAAAAGGGTCCCGCCAGCGCTGCTGCCCCTCGCCGGGCCGAGCGAGCCCGGCCAAGCTCGGGACTGACGCACCCACAGCAACGACCCCTGGGCAGGGTAATTAATAACTCACCAGGACCCACACGCATTCTTCTGCACCTTGGTTTGAACAGGGACTATTGCTTTTGTCAACATCATTTCCAAGCTTTGTCTGCAAATTTTAAATTTACTTTAGATGCTCATTCTAATTTGGCAGTGAAGCATTTTAGAAACAATTTGCTTTCAGGCTGTTTTGTGCACAAAGCAGCCTACAAGGCACCACATACCCTGTCAAGGTCTGATTTTCAAGCCATCTCCCTCTTGTTTTACACATTTGAAGCTGCTAACCTGTAGAAACTTCTTGCATTGTGGTTTTGTGAACTGATTTTTCTGATTTCTCATACAATATTTTAATGCTGCTGTCTGTGCCGTACCCTCATGCTTGCACTTCACTGCTGTTCCTTAACATCCCCTCCCACTTCGGCAAGGATCTCGTACATCCTCATCTGGTTTTATTTCTTCAGAAAAGGAAAAAGTTCTCACTAATTTGAGGCACGTACAGTTCTTTAAACATATAGGCGATGTTCCAAGAGGAGTAATACCTGCAGACAGCAGCACTCGCACTATCCTAAGTGTTTCTGCAAGCCCTTGAGGCGCCGGGGCCGGGGGCTAGATACCGCGTACGGGGGCCAGTACGGGTTACCGGGGCCGGCTCCCGTGGCCGGCTGCCCTATGCAGGGGGCGGGTACAAGGGCCGGGTGCCGGGGCCGCCCTCCGCCCCACCAGGCCTCGCTGCCATGGCAACGGGCGTGGCGGCGCCGCGGTGACGTCAGGGGCGGGGCTGGGCCTCGCGCTGCTTCATAACGGCTGTTCCCGCCGTCGCGTGCGGTCATGGCGTTGGTTGGTGTCTTTTCGGTCGGGGCCGGCCGTTAAATGTCTCTTGCTCGGGCCGACGCGGCCGGTTTTGCTTCGGCGGGTCGTGGCGTCAGGTAATGGAGGGGCGTTCAGCGGCGCCGGGCTGGTGAAAGGGGTGGCTGCTGCCCCCAGAGGCAGAGCTGCCATCTCCCTGCGCCGGCCTTTGCAAACATAAACGAACGCATACATAAGTTTGAGGGAGTTCCTGTAGGTTCTTAGAAAGTCCTGAAGCAGGTGGCCGCGTTGGGCCTAGTGGAGAAGTGGAACCGCTTAGAACAAGTGTTAAATATTGTCTGGTTGGCCGGTTATGTGGAGAGAGGGAGGTAGGTGGGGTGGGTCTGGGGTTTTGTCATGCTCATAGTTCCTGTAGGTAGCTTACCCTGAAGTAAATAAGAGCATGCCTCATTGAAATGCAGTCAAAGAATAATCATCAGTAGCTTTCTGTCAAAACACAACGGTAGGTTGAGTAGGTCTGCACAGAGATTATTTTTTTTTTTATCAGTCTGGTATTTTTCTTGAAAATGTGAGGTGGGATTGGAGGCAGTAACAGACACAGAGGATGCTCAGGGACCCTCCAAGATGGGCCGGGAATCAGGATACATTGAAGTAACACCCATAAATCGATAATCTATGGGCTTCAGAGCTACTTCTAGCTCTGCTGCTGTGAGGATTAAATAAACCCCTTAACTCTCTTTACTGTGGCTCCACTTACTTGCTTCTATATTGGAGCTAAGGGTGAGCAAATTAGTCCTTTCTTTGCCATGCAAGTTGATGAATTATTGTTGTTCCCAAGTGCTTTGGGAAGAAGAATAGTCCCGAATAACAGCATGGCCTAGCACCTGGCGTGGCAGAGTCTGCCTGTGTTGCTCCTCAGTGGCTGCTGCAATGAATGAGAACAAAATCAGTTTCTAACAGGTGATTTGGCTTGTTTATTTCCCTCATTTTGGGGTTTTGGGCTTGGCTGATGTTAATATAAATAACTCTTCCCACAGGGACACTGTAGCATGAGAGAGTGATCTGGGGGAAAAAAAAAATCAAGTTACTAGAAGGATGGATTGTTTTAACAAACAGAGAAGCAAGTAGTTTTCTTTCACTGTTGCTTGTCAACTTCTCATCTTATGATGGGACAAAGTTACTTTAGAAATGTACTTTTGTGAAGTGCTACACAAACATGTAGTGTTTACTCAAGATTAATATAGAATGACTATGCTGCAAAATGCTACCTTTTTATTTAATGTCATCCCTTATCAAACACCATTTTCTGGGGAAAAATAGAGATAAAACCAGAACTTGAAACAACTTTCTGATCAGGAAGTTGTTATATCCATTTCAGTACTATTCAAGAAGTTTGTAGAAGGAAAACATTCATTCATGTTCTAGACTGCGTGCTGGGTAAGGATTTTTTCCAAGTTCTGAAGCACTGTTAGAGTGGATATTCCTAACAGTTTCACAGAAAAAAACCACGCTTTGAGACACCACATTAAAAAGTTTGTTCTGAAATTGCTGTTTCCACCTGCTCTGGAAGTTGGTGAGTTACAAGCATATGGTAAATTGAAAATGTTTAAACTAAAATGCATATAGTGAAATCAAATAGTAATGGCAGTGAGGCATTTGAATTCATTAAGCAAGGGGGTGCTGAAAATAATTATCAGCATATATAAATCTAAAGCAATTATTTAGTGCAAATTTAATTTTGGGACATATTGAACCACCTTAGTGAGGGCAGAGCCTCTCTCTTATGGCAGTTGGGACTGATTTTTTGAAACTAGCTTAGGATATAGTTAACTTCATCTTAAAACCTACATGGGCTGTACAATCAACAGAGCAGAAATTGCAGCTGGTTCTTCAGAGGGAAAAAAAAGGTTTAAATTTATTAATAAGAGTACCAGCTACACCTGTGGAGCTGCCAGATAGGATTAAAAAGAAAATGTTCTGTTAGAGGATGGCAACATGCTGTTTCCCAGTGGTGTCAGAGGAGAAGAAATACTGTGGATGTTGAGATGTTGTTGAAGAAGTTCCAGGTGGAAACAATGTAGGATTTCAGATTTAACTGTTTTGGTGCCTGATGTTTGTGTCTTCTTGTTTCTCTCTGTGCAGGCCATGACTGCAGCCATGAGGGGTTCCCTGAGCTCCCGCGGCAGAGCAGTGTCCCACTGCCCTGTCTGGGCCACTGCAGTGAAGTGCCGCAATGGTGAGTGTTCCTAAACCCATGTTAATGATTTATACAGGCCTGAGCTTGAATTTGTTGGTTGTTTTTTTTTTTACAGTCTGCCTTCTCCCTTACGAATTAGCCAGAGCTAAATATAAACTGTGTAAAGCTGGAGGAGCAGCAACGGAATGTCAGATCAAACCGTGTGTCTGATGGGAGGAGGAGGAAAATCGGGAGGAGAGGACTGCGTGGCAGGATCTATTTCTCACAGTGCCTCATGCTGTGGTGGCCGGGGAATGACAGTTTTTTATCACTGAGCCTCTTTAAAAAGCTCGCCCCCCTGCAGCACCAGGCTTTACGCGAATGCCTATTTTTATATCCCGCTTTTAGGGTCTGAGTGAGGCTCCTGCAGCGCGGGCTCTGCCCCAACCGTGGCAGAACGCGGTGACGGGCTTTGTGCGGTGTTAATTAAACGCAGGACCGGCGCTCTCCCAGCGCACGGGTGGCCGGAGGCGGTACAAACCTCCCGGGTCCTCCCCCGGCGCGGCCGGCCCAGCGGCGCGGCCCGCCCCCCGCGGAGGAAGACGCCATTGCGGGTTGTTTGTGCAAGCGGCGGAGGGAGGCGGCGGCGCTTCGGCCGCGGACTCTTTTCCTTGCGGCCATCATGTCCACCCCGGCGAGGCGCAGGCTGATGCGCGACTTCAAGAGGTGAGCGGGGACCCCAACATCCCACGTCCCCTCCGCGAGGAGCGGACGCCCCGCACCGGGGGGGCACGGGGTCGGCCTGGCAGCGCGGGCAGCGCCGCCGGGTCTGCGGCGCCTGACCCCGCCGTTTGCGGGTTCGGGGCTCGGGCTCGCCCCGGACAGGGGAGGGGGCCAGCCCCGTGGGCAAGCGGCACGGCGAGGAGCCGGAGCGGGAGTGGCGTGTCCCGGGCCGTCCCTCCGGCCCCCCTCCTTTGTGCTGGGGGACGGGAGCTGGCGCGGAGCCCCCCGGTCCTCCCCCGGTGAGGACGGCGGGGCAGGGGTCCACTCCGAGCCGGCGGCTTCGCCCGTTCCCCCCCCGCCTCGGGGAACCCTCCGTGGGTGAGCGGGGGGGGTCCCGCCGGGCTTTGTTTGTGCTGCCCGCTTCGCCCGTGTGCCGACGGCTGGGGGCGTCTGAGGATAAAAGTTGAAGCAGTGTCTTCAAAACAAGGGCAGCAGCGGGAAGGGCCAGGGTCGGTGGAGCCTCCCCGGGCGGGCAGTGGGGGCGGTGAGGTGGGGAATAGCTCGGTGGGCTGTCGGGTTGAGATGTGAGCCCCTTGCCCTCGAAGGGCGCGGCGGCGCGGAGCTGAATGTTCTGCCGTACTTCCCGCACCCCCCACTCCTCACACAAGCTTTTGAATACCGAAGGTGTTTGGCCCAGATTTTTGAACAGACCAGGCAGAATTTAGATGTGTGTGAGGCTTGTCGGACTGACGGTCTCTCTGAAAACAAGTATTTGGGATGGACATCTAAAAACGGAGCACAAAGAATTAACAAACACTTCATGTGTCTGTATGTAATAAAAAGCAAAATGCCCTTTAATGTTTTTATGCACATGCTATTCTGTCTAAGGTTTTCAATCATGAGGAATCTTTTATATAATATATACAAACTGCTAAAGAGGTAGTTATTAGTTGCATTCTTTTAAATGTTAATGACCGAACCACAGACTCTAGAATAATTTATTTCCAGTCTGACATGTAAACACACTTATAATAGAGAGTGTGGAAAAAGGTGGGGGTTCCTTTTGTAAGCTTTACACTATGTCGTGTGATTTCTCTGGACTGGAGTCCTTGATAAGTTGTTGGGAGTGAGTCAGCGTTGATAGTGTCTCTTTTTTTAGTGTAGCTATGTTATACCAGTACCTGAAAATATATTAGTAAACAGTTGATGCATATTGTAATTGATTTACGTGGCTGTGTATAAAGCTACAGTAATAAAGGCCTGGCCTCTGAATCTAAAAAAGTTAAAGGTTTTGGAGATGTAGAGCCTGCCTCCTCTCTTGTATTTGGGTGTTGCTGTTTGCCAAGCGGGTGTTGCTTGATTCCTGTTCAAATCAAAACAGGATATTCAGTTGTTTGGGTTTTTTTATTTTATTAGGTTACATAGATGATATGAACCAGTGATTTTTCAGGGTGAGGAACTAAGTAATTTCTCAGGATTGCAATCGGACATGGTTTTTATGATTTTGTAATCTCAGAAAGACTGGTTTAAAAAGTTTGAAATTTAAGGTAGAGAGAAGACTTTAAAGCTGTGGAAAAGTATAACACCATGAACACAAAGTAAATCAAACATATTTATCAAGTATGTGACAACTTTAATACCCCAAAACTTAGGCAACTTTTTTAATGTCAGTGTGTTTTTACTTTTCTCTTTCCTACCATAACTTCTGTTTAGCCTTATATTACTTTACCTCGTGGTGAAAAAGCAGACTGTGTGCTGTGAACTCTGATTCACTTTGTTAAATATAAACTCCTTTTGCATACTGTGATTGTCAAGAGCAGTGAAGAGAGAACAGATTTTGCATCTCATCTGTTTGACTAAACCAACAGAAAAATAAGTTAATTTTTTTTTATTTTTGCTGTTGGGAAAGGGGCTACAAATACTACATTCCCCCTAGCTGTTAAAGATTTCTAGGTCCTGTTTATATCAGTCTAATTTCCAGTCCTTGCCACAACCTTTCTGTAGTTAGACCCTTTGACAGCAGGGTGCACATGAGCCTTTAAATTGATCTAAAAACCAAAGCCATCCTTCAGATGCATTTGTCAGGCTGAATGCTCAGGCATTATTGTTGGCGTGCAGCCTGGCTGTCATCTAGAAGTCCCGTTCCTGCTCTCCCTGACCAAAATAGTAGGTGGTTTATGGTGTTGATATTAAGCTGTCTGAACTGTGTGTGCTTGGAGAGCAAGGACGTAAACACAGAGTTCAGAGGAGATGGGAGCTACAAACGGAGTGAGCCCTGCTTCTGGGCTGGCTCTGTAGGGCTCTGAGTCTTTGCTCAGCATCCACATACATGCACAGTTTTTTCACAGACTTGGGCAGTGGAAGTGCAGGAGACTGTACTGGCTGTATATCAGTGTCAGCTCTGAATAAATCTGTTTACACACCCACATTTAGTTAGAATTTGTCCCTTGGTCTGCAGGCTTTTGGTGGCGACTGTCTCATTACAGTGAACTGTGATGTGGTCAAACCTCATGGTAATGCTAAAGAATTGCTTTTGAAGCAAGAGCAGTCAGTTCGTTTTCTTCATTCTTGCATAACTCAAGAGGCTGAATAGGCGGGGTGGGTAGGAGCTGTCACTGAAGGGGTTTGATCAGGCAAATTGCACATTGGGTGATTAAGGCTTGCTGGTTACATTGTTTAGGGTCTTAGGTGATTCTTAAGCAGAAACATTGGTACACAGAAGGATAGGCAGGAGAGTATCTCCATCCTGTTCTTTGGTTGTGAGGTATATATTCTGTATAGTCCAGGTTTATGAGCTTTCAGTGAGCAAGGTGTTTTTCCCTAGTCCAAGGATTAAGGAACTAAAAAGAATTTAAAATGCTTCCACAGTTACTTTAGAGATAAACACATTCGTTGAACTAGTAAGAGGAAGCAGTACACCAGTTTTCCTCTTGCTCCCTTTTGAAGCAATCGGCTTGCCAGTCAAAATAGGCTTATACCAAATTTAGCCACACAGAGTGCCCGGATCTGGGAATGCAGGAAAAGCTGCACTTAGTCCCTGTAAGTGTGCTGTGTGTCACTGGCTGGTTTTCAGCTCCTGTTTGTAATCTCTTCATTGTGGCAGCCAGCAGCAATTGCGCTTTCATAGTTCACTAGGACTGTAAATCCCAGCTGTATGTGATGCTTTAAATTATTCTTAAGAGTTAATGCTTTGCTCCCTGCACACTTAATCTTGGGGCTGACCTAGTCTGTTGGTGTAATACTTGAGAAAATTGATATGTGTTGTCTTGTAGGTTTGTCTTACAGAGTGTTGTTAGTCTGGATGTAATGCTTTTTGTATTCTCTGGTTTGGAATGAGAAAATATTAATGAAATCTGGATATTACTGTTAAATTTTACTTGCAGGTGGAAGTATTTATATAAGGTTTGTCATTCTGTATTTGTAATTCTTAGATTGCAAGAAGACCCTCCTGTGGGTGTCAGTGGTGCACCATCTGAGAATAACATAATGCAATGGAATGCAGTTATCTTTGGGTAAGTGTTTTTGATCATTGTAAAATTCTGTATCAAAGGGCTAAGTATAATAAAACCTGGTTTTTGTCTTTACAATGATTCTGTTCTTTTATATATGTAAAGTCAGGAAACTTAAAAAAATTACCAAGTGTGCGCTTGGCAGTAAAAACCTGCTTTGAGGGGTAATACAGAATGCATAAGAAAGAAAAATTGAAAATTCATTCATCTTTTTTGTTGAATAAAGCTTGCATATGCCTTAATAAATAGGTTAGACTGTGTAGGAGTTGGGTTATGAAAAAGCAGGCTTGCTCTTTAAAGTACATAAAAGCTGCATGTTCTTTGCCATTAAATCCAGATGTGTTAGCAGTGATTGGATGGATTCCCAGTAGAAGGAGGTACAGGTTCTGTCTAGGAGGTTACATTATATATCCTACAGAACAGGAACTGCCTTAGTATCCTTTCATAAAACTGAAGTATGCTTGCTAGTAATTGGCTCATTAATTCCAATCTAGTCACATAATGGCATATGTATTGTTTGGGATGATGATAAAGGTGATAACTCAACTAGCAGATTGACCATGGGAAGGTGTCTTAGATATGACGAAGCTCACAGAGGTTGCCTCTGGATACTTCTCTAAATATTTAAATTATTGCCTCTGCCTGTGTCTTGGGGAGGATGTGGAAGAAGATATGCATTTATTGTGTATGTTTAGGAGGAGGTAATGATTGTTTTTTTAACTGGAGTTTATTTTTAAAACTTTTCAGGCCAGAAGGGACACCTTTTGAAGATGGTAAGCCACTAACTTTTATATCCTCTGTCATTCTTACAAATATTGCCAGTATTAACATTGTTCTGTGCTGAAGAAATAACAGATGTTATCTGTATATAATTTACAACAAACAAAGTGAGCAAGTGAAGTAGTAAGGTCTTGTTGACTATAAAAATACTGTATTTTGATGTAAGCAGTGTCTTGTCGTAGTGGCTGATGGTTAGTTAGAATGCTATGAAGCAATGCTTATATCAGAGTTGTTTATACATCAAACGCAAGAGCTTTTAAGGGGAAGTTGGTCTAATGCTGCCAGATGTGTTTTTACATCTCCATAGCTATGCTCAACAAGGCAATGTGCTTTTCTGGTTTCATCTTTGTGGCATGTTTGATTCATCTGTGTTCGTCTAATGAAGAACAGGTGAAAAATCTTGAATTGTTCTGAATATAGAACTCAGTGAGGGGGAGGGAATACCAAATTTGTACATAAACATGAAAGTTGGTGTGTAGTGAACCACCCTTAGGCATATGAGAAATAATGAGTTTAATAATTATAGTATTATTGCAGTAATCGTCAGCAGATGGGTTTCTTTCTGTGTTGGGTTGGAGGAGTTACAGTAAATTATTCACTGATCCATAGTAAAGGTTTTCAGTGAATCAGTCATGAGTTCCAAAGACTGAGATTGCTGATTATGAAATTCCAGTGTTTGCTGGCACCACAGTGCCTTCTTAATGAAATGCCTTAAAGTCACTGCAGTCTGTGAAGGCAGCATGTTGGGTCACAGAAAAAGGGGAGGGCAGTGGGATAATTGATGTTGGGTCTGTCTGCCTTTTCCATGTATGCAGTGAGTCCTCAAGCTTCTACCTAGCTGCTGCTGCTGGTTTTGTTACTGTCACTTAAGTACAGTAGTTCCATAGTTCCATTGTCACTAGAAATATACTAAAAGAAACCAAACTTAGTGTTGTTTTTTTGTATAATGGTGTGAAGAAATATTGATCATGGAGCACATAAGTTAACTTCTTTTGTTTGTGTTCTTGGAGGTGTTCTTTTATTGTTAGTTATCTGATTGTATTTATGTTTGTTTGGACAGGTACTTTTAAACTAGTAATAGAATTTTCAGAAGAATATCCAAATAAGCCTCCAACTGTTAGGTTTTTATCAAAAATGTTCCATCCAAATGGTGAGTAAATCATTTTTATTCAGCCATAATACCCATTAAATATTATCGTGTGGTCATTCATTCTGCAAAGCTCCAGAATGCTTAGCAGCTCTCCATCTCTCTTCATTGCCACCTCCTAAGTAGATGTCTGAGACAGCAACTGCTTGATGAAAAATGAAGAATTACGATGCTGTTAAGAAGCAGCTATCTGTCTCTTTCTAATCAATATATAGCCTCAGTAGCAAAGCATGTGAGTGTTTTTGGCAGCAGCTGCACTTAGGTTGGCTTAAGGAGGCAATTCTGGTTGCAGATTCCTGCCCTCTTCCATTTAACAGCAGTCCTGTACATGCAGCCACGTTGTGAATTGGAGTAGGGAACTGCTCAAGCCAAATGTTACTTATTTCTGTCAGGCAAGATTTCAGCCAAGCCCACGCCTCTGTTTGGTTCATTGTACCCAGCAGTACTAGCCCAAGGAAGAAGGTGAGGATGCGCAGTCGTAGGGGAGCGCAGAGGAGGAGGCTGGCCCAAACTCAGTGATGTGGGCAGCATTGTGAGAGAGTGCAATGGTTCCTGCTCCAGCACTTGATAGGTTTTATCCGCTTACTCTTGCACACAGAAGATGCAACCTGTGCCTTTTACTTTTCCAAGCCCCTCTGTAGCAAAGGGGGGTATAGATTCAATTTGAGGGCGGAAGCGTAAGCCTGTTACAGCATTTCTTGTAGCTTGAGGCTGACCTTGGCTTCAGCTCTGTGATGTTTTAGACAGTGCTGGCTAACCATTCAACTGCCATGTAATGCGCAGGCCAATATGCTTCTGACAGGGTTTTTGTAATTTGTTGCTTTTCATTGGCATGAAGACTAGGGTGTAGGAGTTTGGCCAGTCTTAGTTTCATACAGACTCTTACATTAAGACTACTGATGGATACCCAGACAGAAGTAGGATTTCAGGCACACTTTCCAAAACTTTCTATTGTCTGCCTTGGTGTATCTCATAATGAGTGTAGAGTATGTGAAAATGGGGCAAGAAACTTCAGTGTGTGAGTCTGTTCACACTGGGATCCTCAGCTGGTTCCTCTCCTGCAGTAATTGGGATCCTCAGCTGGTGCAGTGGATCCCACTCCTCCAGCAAATGTCTTGCTGCTTTCTGGGAGGCCACACTTCTGTGTGAATATGGGCCAGTCACACAAGAGGAGCAGGAAACCAAGTCTACCAGTTCCTGTGCTAATGCCATAATCTTTAGACCTTCCTTCTTCTCCCCATAATTGGTTCTGTTCCAGTAATGTATCTGCTTCAAAATACAAGATGTCAAACTACAGAGGATTGTGAGGCATAACTGCTGTCCTCTTTCCTAAAGCATTAATTTAAGCACAGACTGAATTGGAACAGTAGCTCTGCCTTGAGCAGCATGTAATGAACAAACTACAAAATAAATCTGATCATTTCTAAATGATTCTGTTTTGTATTTACAGTTTATGCAGATGGTAGCATATGTTTAGATATTCTTCAGAATCGCTGGAGTCCAACATACGATGTTTCATCTATTTTAACTTCAATTCAGGTAACTTTGCATCTACTTTAGCAAATAATTATGTTGCTGGTAGTCTCTATTCCAGAATACACAGCTCAGTGATGGTGCTAGCAGGTATCTATAGCAAGGAGGACTTCAAATACTTGTGAGCTAAGCGGTAGCTTTTTAGATGAAATAAAGGCTGAGGTGCTGACCTATGTAATTACTGATTTTAAGCTACAAAACTGCCATTAGATTTTTTTTTTTCAGGAAAACAGGTACTGATTTGGATTCCTTTTTAACTGTTTTTAGTCAAGATAGGCCATCAGATGTAGAAATTTGCCTAGTGTTTGAAACACTGTAACCTTTATCATGAGGCTTTGCCCTTTGTGGTCCCCAAGGAGCCAATACTGCTGAAACCTACTTTACTTGCAATAAGTAAAAATGTCCTGGCACAGAAAAAATTTGCATTTTCTCCTGTATGATTGTTTTTACTTTTTCTACAGTGAAGTTTTGTAGGAGGCATCTTAAACCCCAAATGACAGCAGTAGCATAATTACCAAATAATCAATTAGCATTATACTGGTAACAGGCACAAATGGCTGTGTGTCTGTTAGGTTTGTGAACCTAGAAGTGTATGCAGTGCTAATGCTTATGCAGTGTGTAATTTGAGGTTCAGTAGTGCAATTATGGGTGCCTCACCATGAGTTTAACTGTGGGTTTTTTTTCAATTGGGCTCTCCTGAGTCATGTCTGCCTCCTGGAACACAAGTGATTTGAAAGCTGTAAGTTGATTTTTCCTTGATTTAAAACGTGCTGGTTTGTCTCACACTTTGTTTTCGCCTTTTTACAGTCTCTGCTTGATGAACCCAACCCCAACAGCCCAGCTAACAGTCAGGCGGCACAACTCTATCAGGAGAACAAACGTGAATATGAGAAAAGAGTTTCAGCTATTGTTGAACAAAGTTGGAATGATTCGTAACAGCTGCTTTGTTACTCTCCATCCTCATAATCATTATGTACAATTTAACTCTCAATAGAAAGGCTACCAGAAATTTCAAGTGCCACAGTTCTAAGAATTTGCATAAAAACTCATTTGCAACCGAAATTAAGCCCTCCAGTTTAGGAAACCTAAAAGCTTGTGTATCTTAATTAACGTACTTTTTATTGCATGGTATGAACTAAGTTATTGCTACATAAATTTGTAATATATCCTGTTTGTATTTTTTTTCCAAGTGTATAATGTTGGTGTGGAGTTTTCATGACAGAATATACACATTTTGTAAATCTGTACTTTTTCAAATATTGAATGCCTTATTTTTGAATTCTTTAGATTTTTAAATTGGAGAAAAGCACTTAACAAAGTTTTTATATATAAATATTTCATGTAAAACTGTTAAATACATAACCTTAGTGCAAGACATTCTGCTCTCACGCTGTATCTCTTTCAAAGGGCTCGTTCTTAGTCCGTTCTTCCTTTTGGTACGTGCTGATTATACCACGTGCTTTACGAACAGATAAATGAATCCATGATGTAACTGTCTTCACTGGATGTCGCTGCTTCTGCACCAGAGCTTAACATGACTCTGGGCGTCCTCAGTTGTATGGGGAAGAGAAGTATTGTAGCTGCCAATGTACAAATGGGGAAACAGATGTAACTATTTTGCTAAAAGTCCCGCTTTAAACCAGTGTCTGAGTTGCAAACAGGACCTGGGTGACCAGGCTGGATGAGAATGTATTCTAGTAACTTCTGTTTTTCAGGGAGACTGTGTTGTACCAAGCTGTAAGATGTTGTCATCTAAATCTGTCCTATATTCACATACTGACACTGTAATATAGTTCTGAGTATCTTCTAATAATTAAAGAGACGTCCCGTTAGTTTCCCTTGGAGGTAGGGAAAAAACTAATCCCCAACAGGAGAAAACATGCCGGCAGATTTCATGGTGTTACTCTTTGAAATGTGGCTGTGTACCATGTGGATGGGTCTCCTGTCTGTATCCCAGAGGTTCCATGTATTCTTAAATGGCTAGTTTTAAAGAAGGATGAATTTGTTTATGTAGATGTTGATGTGGTAATTTCTTACTGCATTCTGTAATTCAGGCTGAATGGCTACACTAAAGAATTTGGCCTTTTTTTTCCCCTCCCAGCTGCAAAGTTGTAATCCCTTTGTCATAATTCCAGCCAGCATTGCATGTATATTAAACCCCAAATCCCATACCAAAATACAGCTCAGTGTTGTCTGAAAAGTTGTGGAGGTTTATTTCAGCTGGAAGAGAAAATGTTTATTTGCAATAGTCGTTACTAAAAGTTAGTCTTTTTAAATGCAGTAAAACAGGGATATCAATTTACGCCTCATACCTGCTCCTGGAGTCATTTTGTAGTTGATAGGAGCAGCACTATTAAGTTTAGAATCCACAGTGCTAGTCAAAATGTCCTGTGTTAGCAGCTCCTGGAGCAAAACTACTGTACCTTGAGTGGGAACTGTTAGAGAATTTGTTAGTGTGCAAGGGCTCAGAGGCGTCAGCGCTAGGTAAATCTGAAATAGTGTCTTGGTGAGCCACTTTGCTTTCCTCGAGTCAGTGAATTGGTGTTTAGACATTCTCCAATCTATGTCTAATTATTAACAGAAACCCCAGATTTTGACTGGGGAGGTTACGGTAGGGCTGGTAGAGTGGTGTTACCTGGCTCGGGGCAGTGGCCGTGCAAAGGGTTTGTAAGGGAAAGCCTCCTCTTTCTACGAATTAGTCTGAATGTTGAAGTTACATATATATATATAGTTTTTTTTTAATTTTGCCACCTGTTTCACTATTTATTTTTGTAGATGATTGTTGAGACTAGCTGTTCGTGAGCACCCAGGTTAATTTGGCGATTCCCCACTGGCCGCTTTGGCCTGGTCACAGACGGATGGGGCTGGGGAAGCTTTGTGTGTCTGTGTCGGGAGCGGAGGAGGTCTCGTTAGTGCTCAGCGCGCCGGGGCAGGCACCGCCGTGTACACACAGCACATATAAACAATCACACGATATATATCTCTCTACTGTTTAACTCCGGCGAGGGTCGGCCCGCACCGGAAGGCCTACTCCTGCCGGGCCGCTCTGCCCCGCGCCTCGTCTGCTCCGGGGGAGCGGCGCGGGGCCGCGCAGGCGCACTCGGCCCGAGGGGAGCGGCCGCGCCCGGGGCCTCCTCGCACCGCTCAGGGCCGGCGGGGCCGCGGTGCGGATGCTGCGGGGCTCCGGGGGGTGCCTTACCCCGCCGCGGGGCTCCGGGGGAGCCCTGCCTCGTCCCGGGCCTGTCAGCCGGGCCGGCAGCGGTGGGCTCAGCCCTGCTGCGGTGACCGGGCCCGGCCGGCGGAGCTGGGCTGGTCCTGCCGAAAGCGCCTGTGGAGGCTTCGCTTAGAAACGGGCCCGGGGCGGCGCGGGCTGGGTGTCACCGGCGCTGGTGGCGCTTTGTCACCCGGCGTTGCCACTATCCCACCCCTCCCTCAGGAGGGGCTGCCCTCAGCGTACACAGGGCCGCTTGGCGTCCTGAGAACTTGGCAAAACCAGGGGGTAATGAGCGTGGCTAATGGACGGCATCAGAGCACATGTTGCTGTTTTCCTCATCGTGTTACAAAGAACAGGAGTCCGATGAAATTTAAAGACAGAAAAATTCAAGTATACCGACTCAGAAGAGCACAGTACAGTCACAATAAACTTTGTGGTACAGTTAATGTCTTAAATTGTGTATGGGGATGCCTGAGTTTTTAATTCATTAATTGGGAAATGTAATACACTAAGCTTGCTGTGACAGTGGGATTAATTAAGGAAGTTACACAGACTTTGGTTTCATACCTTCTCCTGGGGCTTTGGTTCATTGATATTAAACAGTTCATAGTCCCGTCTTTTCCATGGGATTCCGTGTAAAGATCTAAAATCACTTCGGAGATATTTTAAAATTACTCATCCCAGTGCTTTTGTGCTATATATACACGTCGTTCACCTGATTTTACAGCTGAACAGGCGGAGGCATCCACATCTGCAGCAGTTTTGCGCGGGTCGAGAGGAAGGCGGCTGCAGGGCTGCAGGTGTGACCTGTTCACGGTGGTTCCAAGTACGAGAACACCTTCCCCGTCAGGTTTGTTGTGCTAATTGTTCATAAGAAGCATCAAACTCTGCGCTGCTGGTGCTCCTTTCTTCAGATCTGGGGTCCCTGAAAAGGTCTCATCCAAACACAGTCCCAAGCCAAAACTACGAAACTGGGATCTTCACAAATGTGATTAACTTCACTAGTGTGAGCAGTCCCCTTGGGATTCTTCACCATTGTACAGACAAATGTGTGTAATTGCAGAATCAAGGCCTTAGGCTGTGAGAAGTGAAGAAATCACAGCTGGAGGTGGTATATCTGTAGCTTCTTTGTGGGAGGTTTTGTATTAATAGTCAATTAATTCAATGTGTCAAACAAATAAAGCTTTAAATATTTAGAGATTAGGAGGTGCTTAATAAAAAATTTACAGGGAAAAAGGAAGATTCCCTGATCGCTACAGTGGCATTCGGTTATTCAAAATAAAGTAGGTAGGATAACATAGACAGATCATTAAATACTTTGTGTTTACCATGTCAAGACTCTGTGAGAACAGCCATTGATGTATACCAAATACAGAGGAGAGGAAGAGCCTTATCATCTGGCCAGACTTCCCTACCTAGTGTTTTTATTCGAGCATTTTACTGTTTATGGAAGCTGTCCCAGGCACAGACTATGCCTTATTTTTTGGAAGGGGAAAGATGTCATCAGCCGACAATCTGCTGTGATGTGGGAGTTGGCAAGGTGGCGTCCTCCACCTCTCCTTTTGATGGGGCTCCTCAGTGCAGGAAAGAATGAGAATCTGGTTGGACTGCAGGTGGGAAACAAGTGACCAGAGACCCCTGACATTTGTGAGCAGCCCCAGCCCCAGTGCTCTGTTTGATTTGTTAAGTCCCTGGATAAAACAATTATCTGGCCTTCTCTCCCTGATTTCATTAATCTTTCTAATGGAAGAGCTTCAACAGAGTGTCCCCCCTGTAGCATTGGAGTATTCTGGAGAGGAAGAGCTGTGGGTTCAAAATTTGGGGTGCCTGACATCTTTAGAAGGTGTAAACTCAGCTGTTGCGCTAGTCACTGTTATAAACCCTTGCTTGGATCCAGCCCTTGGGCCATACGAACACTGTGTAGGCAGTGGCAAGTTAGGAGGCATTCTTTTTATTTCATAAAAGCTTTTGGGATAAAACCAGTCGAAAACTAGGAGATCAAAGAAGAACCGTGTGTTATTGTACACGTGTGGACAGTTTTGTTGAACATGAGTCTCCACAGTTAATCTCCAGAAAACTCTTCATATTGAAATATGGTCTGAGAGGCAAAGGAAAAAAGAGCTACATATAAACAAAAATAAAAGTATGTAAGAATAAAAGGTGAGAACCCATTAAAAACCCTGTGCTGCTCTGCTTTTGCTGTGCACTCAAAGTTGTCGTTTTGGAAAAGGATGTGCCTTGGATTATGTGTGTGCGTGTGCATAGGAGAGGAGAGGGCTTTTTGAGTTGATTATTATAGAAGCTGTAAGTAATTAGGTAGTAGTATTGAAAATAAACAGGGTTTAGGGTCTGGGTTGTTTTTTTTTGCTTGGCGTTGTTACTGCACCGTGAGTTTGTCTCATCCTGCAGCTCCCATCAGCAGAGAACAAAAAATAGGCAGAACTTTTTAGACTCTTTGATAATGACTGTAATTAGCATCACAAGCTATGGAAATTGCAGTATTCCCTAAAGGTTTCTTGTCATTCTCCCATGTTTCTGCGCTTGAAAACAAAGATTTTTAAGACAAGGTATCTTCTGTATTTGGTACTGTCCCACTCATGGTGATGTTCCAGCCCCCATGGCTGCGGGAATCCGTTCTTAATGCTTGTGTCAGAGTCGTATTTCTGAGCTGGTCTGTGTGAAAGCTGTTTCCTGCCAGAAAGTAAACACGCTACTTTAAAACAGTGTATGTTGTTCAGCATCCAAAATGAAGCCTTTTTCTTTATGATGTGGTCATAGCACGTAGCGTGGGATTTTCGGAGCTAGTGAAAATGTTAGTAAGAGAAAGTGCGTTTTAAAATCCCAGTATGTGAATGTTTTAATCAGGAATTCGATGATGTCATAAAATAAATTATTTTTGCCCTTAAAACATGTGCCAGGGCTGGGTCAAACTACAGCATAAAGGCAGTATTATGGTATGATGGCGCTGACTGATTTATTAGAGCCCTTGCCGTAGAGGCCGTTAGCATCGGAGGTGGGTAGATTTCTCCTGCCCGAGCCTCCACCTGTAGCACGGGGTGATCAGTCCTCAACTCGCCCGAACTGAAAAGATCTTGTGTTTCTTTCCTTGTTTTTCAATTTGGGTCATTAACTGCCGTGTCTGATTCATTTCGAAGCTGAATAATTCTGACAGCTGACAATTTGGTACACATACCAGAGGCTGAGCTGCGGAGCCGCAAAGCTGGCGAGGCTCCTGCGGCCCCAGCAGAGGCTCTACCTGCTGCATCCCGGCAGCTCCGGCACAAAGGGGATGCCGGACACGTATTCCCTGGGGAACTAATTGGTCAAAGTAAGGTCATCCCAAGCATCTGCAACCCACCTTCGTGTTTATCCTGGATAAACCTTTGGTTACAAACCAGCAAATGCATCCACGTTCTTTTCAAAGCTCGGAGTTGAACCGCTCAGTCGCAGCATCAGATTATTAATAGCACTCTTCGTTATCCTCACCGTTTGTTTATTATTTATATTTCTGTTCATTTTGAAGTTTGTTTGGGTGTGAAGAGAAGATCATGGGTTCACGGGTTTGTCCAGAATTCTGCCACACAAGTACAATGTTCAATAATGGTAAATATTGTTATTTTTATTACTTCATGTTATTGCTGTCATGATGGGAATAGAAGGATTTAGCTCTAGAAATACGGTACTTCACGCAGACTGAGAGGCAAATTGTCTTCAATGACTGACCAAAACCGGGAAGAAGGCAGAAATGCCATCTCTTTTGAATTAATTATGAACCACACAGCTCTTGCTATTATCTGTTTACACATTATTGGCCTTGTGATGTGCTGGTGAGAGATTTCCTTTCACTGTCTGGTCCAAACGTACGTTAAGTCCAATTTCATTAAAAAGGCTGCTCGCTTTCCCTGTTGAAAGGGTCATTGTGTTAGTTATTACAGTGTTTTCTTTGTGCTCGCTTTCCCCAAATTCCAGTAACTATTTTGTAGAAAAGTTTCAAAGTGAACTTTTGATGCCTGTGAAAGCTGCTCCATTGACTTTATTGACTCCAGAGCCTGAAGTTCTTTATCCGCAGAGATCTTTAAAAGGACACTAAAAAGTTTCAGCCAAAGCTTATAGAATTTGGTACTTATGGTTAAGTGTTATAGCCCCAACGCTGTTCCCATGGAGACCTACAGGAATTTTTCCATTGAATTAAGTGGTAGCAAAGCATACCCTTTATTAAGTGGGGAAAGAAGTAGACTGGATAACTCAATTTGTTGTTCCCGGTTTTGTTTGCGTGCTTGCTCTTCTCTATAAAGAAATAAAGGAGAAGTTATAGGTATTTGCATTGCCATCCATCTGCCTCAAGCTTCCTGTGTTTATAGATAAGGGACAGGGGTGGTTACAGTGTGATAACCCGCGAGGCAAAGGCAGAGCTCTCCTTCTTTCACTCCTTGATGGTGTCTTTCCTGGGAAACTGGGATGTGAGGAGGGCGTTTCAGTACCCCCCGTCTCCTGCTCCGGAGGGGTCAGCAGTGGCACAGCTGAGGACTTATTAGTGTTAGCAGTAAAATTCCCATTATTTACTAATACACAAAGAAATCCCAAGTATACTCACACTTCAAAAGAGTTTTTCCATTCTGGAAATTTGGGATATTGCTCAAGGGGCTGTTGGAAGCCCTTGGTGAGCCCTGCTCCAGCCACGGCTTCGAGTGGGGGCTCTACGATAGGCGTATGGCTGGATTCTGCAGCTCTGGTGTCTGAAGATCCTTAGCAATTTACAGAAAAAGAGAAAATCAAGCCCTCAAATCGTACAATATGGTGCTGAAAATTGTTTTTGGTTGAAGCTGTGTCAGGAAATCCTTGGCTACTGAAGTCAACAGACTTATGAGTGATTTAAATGGAGTGAGGGTTTTGGCTATAATGAAGTCCTTTCATTTTGGCTCACTGAGATTTCTCTTGTTCTTTCTTAGTGCCTTATGACACATTCACTCCATCCCTGCTGCAAACAACGAGAAATTATACTATCATGGTCTCCCTTTAAATATTTTCTATTTGAGGGCCTAGTGAAAAGACTCCAGAGGCAAATTCTTGGTTTAGAAGTTGCTATTTATGTCTAGACACATCTGAATGTCGTTATGCTTTGAATGTTCTGGATTGCTTGCCATTTTCTTTGTAAAGATGTATGAGTCTAGAGAGAGAGTGCATTATTTTAAAGTAACTTGAAATAAGCTTTAACCAGCTCCGGGGTCTCTACTTGTTGCAGCTGGCTCCCTTGATAAAAATACATAACAAAATAAGCAACGCTACAAGCAAAAGTCTTATTTATTGGTGTTTTAAAGCAGCGTGGAAATGTGTTCTCAATGTATGACGTTGGATTCTGTTGGCATATTAGCGTTTGAATTAGTGTTTGAATTTGTTGGCAGTTAGTATTAGAATTTGAATTATTATAGTGTCTCAGACTCCTGGTTGTGGCCGGGATCCTACGGGCTGTCCACAAACAAAACCACTGTGTTGCCTTTATTCCGAAGGGCTTTCAGCCCACGTGTAAGGCAGGTGATGACAGGGAACACAGTTGGACACAGAAGGAAAGAAAATAACAAAATGCTAATCAGTGCCAAGAAAGCTAGCGGTCTCACTATTGCTAATCAACTATCAAGCATTGTAGTAAATAAATAGATAACTTTAGCAATTTACACATTTCTTAAAAAAATATGATTACAGAGTTATGCACGCCTGGAATAAGCCAAGTTGTCCTCAATGTGCATTTCAGCTCCAAAAGCAGGTTACACAATATGGTTTTCATAGACCGGGTGATCTGTCTTCCACCTCTATTTTTCTGCAGTTCTGTATTCCTAAAAGGATTCTTCAAGGTATTCTAAAATACTACAACTTAAATTGCTGCTTGGTTTTGTTCTTTGCCGCAAACTGTGTTTGCTTAACAGAGTTACAGAGGGTCAACACGAAGAGCAGCCTGGATCTCTGGCTCTACCGATGCTCACCCACTTGAAGAATGGCCTCACAGCTCTTGTAATTATGCCTTCTTTGCTGTTTTGTAGATATTAATGTCACAGCATTCCTGTACGGGTTAAATTAACAAATACAGAATTTTCTAGCATTTTTCTTTTATGAGAAACGGATCCTCCGGGTCAATCACGAGACTTCTTGTTTCTGGATTGAGCGCGGGCAGGGCAGGACTGATGGTGATGGTAGTCGATGAAATGGGCACACGCGTGGGTATGAATCTCCAAATCTGCCCTGGATCTCCAGGGTGGGACCACAGATGTTGAGTGTACGGCATACGCCAGCTAGCTACGGCATCAAGACTGGCTGTGAACACTCAGGGACATTTCATCCCTAAACCTGGCAAAACGGAGGTCAGGTGGATGCAGGAGAAGAGCGAGACGCTTCGGTTTCACATCACTTTAAAGAATACAAAATGTCATTAAATCTCTGTGTATCAACTTATCCAACTTAATTGTCTTACTGCTGGCTGCATGCTGGTTTACATTCCTTTTTAAAGGACGAAGAAAATTTTTCAAACGAACGATCAAAAGAATATTTTACTCTTTTCACTTTCAGAGTATGGGGCCTATGAAACATTTATTCAGGAAATGAAATATTAGGGCCTGACAGGTATCTCTAGCGTCACTGAGTAAGCAGGTTATCTGGAGATTTCTAGTGCAAACAACCCCGTGCTTTGATGAGTACGTGAGTAATACCATTACAGGAGTTTGAAAGCTAGATTAGATTGGGGTGGAAGTCAGAGTCATTTCAGCAATTATAATAAAGTCTGAAAATTAACAGCCTATTACAATGAGAAACATCTTTCTTCATCAGTCTGTTCCTTAAGCAAAGAGTAACAGAGCATTTTGGTTTACCGTCTAAATAATAAGATTTTTGTTGAGCAGGGGGGCTGCATGTAATGGAAGGAGATTGGTGCCTCGTAGCTTAGATTGTAGGGAATTTTGCAAGAGGATCAGTGAAATGTTGCAGTCCTACGTGGTCGTAGCTTTATGTTTGTTATTGTTTTTCTGTATGACATCTGTCTGCGATTTTGACGCTTTATATTCACGCAAGGTTGTCGTCAAAACCATGCACACCCTTCCTGTTAACTTGAGTGGTTTGGAGCTCTGAGGCCTTAAATTGTAATTACATCCCTTCAAATGTCAGGTTCTCCAACAGCATATCACTTCTGGCAATAGAAACCTAAGCAGCTTAGGTGATATACACCTAAGTACCTTAATAGCTTCCCCATGGTATATAACGTCCGGGGAATCTCCCCGCGCCGGGAACCTGATCGGGGGGATCTGAGTCACAGTGACAGCTTCGGCAGACGGGCGGGCGGCGACGTACGGGAGCGTGTGATGGGCTCGGAGGCGGCGAGTTGATGATTTGCTATTTATAGACGCACGGAGAGGCTCCGAGGCAGGAACTCCATGCAGGGCCACTCCTGCATTCGCTGGGGAAACGACTCCTGGGCAGAGCTGGGAGCGAAGCACCGTTTGTAGCTGGCGTAGTCTCAGAGCGCCCTGATTGTAGGAACACGTGGACGTGCCACAGAAGCAGCTTTTGATGAGAGGCTGAAATACTGCACATTTCAGCAATGCACACACTGCTGAATTTTACCTTTCTGTTCCTTGGTGAGTGTGTTTTGTTTTCACAGAGAAAGAATGAAATGACGCTGTGTACCCTTTACATCAAGAGCAGTCTCCTCTCGTTATTATAGGGTATAACTCAGGAATTAATTTGGTCCAGTTTATTTACTGGATGATCCTCTCTCTTGTCAACCAATTCTGGAAACTAGAGATATAGGACTTACATACATTACCTGGTCTAGTGGGAGGTGTCCCTGCCCGTGGCAGGGGGTTGCAACTACATGATCTTTAAGGTCCCTTCCAACCCAAACCATTCTGTGATTCTATGAATATCCTTCTCTTCGTAGGAGACATTGATGATTACAGCATCCAGTTGCATCTAACTCATCACCATCAGCTGGAATCGAAACCAGAGATTGTTTTTGTTTCAGTTATTTAGTAAAAGAGTGTCGTGTTTTAGCTATCTCCTAAAAAAAGGGGGACTCCAGAGCTCAGACTGCCAGTTAGAAACTTGGAGACCTCCACAGAATGAGCCTATGGGCTGTAGCTGGGAGATGGCTGTATGATAAACCTGCCTGCTGCAGCTGGCGTGAAACCGGCCCTCCGGATGGAAATCTGAATATAGGGCTCAATGATGACACTAACAGTTGAAAATGTGCCATGTGTGCATCCGAAAAGCTGCCTGTCCAAGGCGATGTGGGGCTGAGGTGGTCAGTGGTGGGAGGACGCTGCTGGGAAGGTGCTAGCTCATTCAGGGGACTCATCCCATGCAGTTTGCCCGCAGCCGTACCAGCACAGGGAGCGGTGCCATCTCCTGTGCTTCCCTCCATAGTCCCTAGCGTGGTTTCAGATGGGGTCAGCACTTTCCCAGACCGTTCCTGTCCTAGACAGGGCTTAAGACTTGGGCCATTTTCAGTATGGGGTTTGGACATGCCACTCTGCTCCAGAGATGGGAAGACTTTAATAATAAGGATGATTATAGTCATCCTGTGCTAGCTGACCCCGGTGCCAGGGAAGGTCCAGCATGTTGAGTTCAGTTGGAGAACATGCCCCCTGTTTTCCTGACAGAAGGGAAAAAATCCAATTGCAAGAAGCTATAAAACAACAGACATCATAATCCTACAAGTAGGCTGGAAGTTTTGTCATAAAACATTTTCTCAAGAAGGTGTTTCCTGCCTTTCTGCTGCAAGAAAAAACACATTTCTCTCCCTAAGGGACTGAATGGAGCTGTGCCTCTGGCTTAGACCCATGTGTCCATCAAAGTCAAGGATCAATGTCATGCTTGTTTCATGGATGCTGAATTGAGTGCTTAGGGGCCAGCTCTGAGAGTCTGCACACTCTTAAATCCTGATGAGCTCAATGAGCGCGGAAGGAGCTCATCACCTCGGCGGATCAGGCAGATATTGGAGCCAGCGAAGCCTCGCTGAAGCCCATGTCACATGCTTAAAAAGGTCAGTCACGTATTTACAAAAGCCCGGCAGAGCTGAATTGCGCCCTGATTGAGATTATACTGGAAGCAAGACATGTGATTGCGCTGATGTTTACATTATTTCCCAAGAAGGTAGAATTCAGGCATTTATGTTTGATGGGTTTGCACCGTGCAGAGCTCGCAGCCTGATTTGTATTCAGCTGCTGCGTATTGAGGCCGGTCATCGGTCTTGTAAATGGTAGATAGGAGGAATCGCTACAGCAGAGAAATATTTCCTCTGTTTTAGGATAGATTTTAACCGTAGCCTTCTGACTCCTGATAACCGAAGCAAGAGTTATGTGTCTGGCGGTCTCTGCCCTACACTCCTGGTTATTTATTCCGCGATGTGCAGGAAGGAAGGAGACGTGCGCAATCTCCATTCTTGTTACCAGGAATTGTGCACCTAATTCTCTGTGCATTGTACTGAAAATGAACTAGTAAGATGTGTTCTGCATCAGCAAAAAGGCTCCCTTATTCAGCTGGAATGAGAACAGGCACGCTATAACTTGGGAGTAAAGAAAATCGCTGTAAACGATTTCTTTAAACAGAGTCTGTTGGGTTTTTCCGTAAATTTTTGCTGAGGGTGAAGATTCTGCAGGGGTTTTTTTCCTCCTTTTTCCTACCCAATTGCTAACCTTTCTGTTGCATGTGTTTCTGCTGCTTCTAGCACTTTTCATTCTGATGGCAGTTTTTCATCTCTTCACTAGCTTATGGCTAAAACAGTCCTTGTAACAGGAATTTCGGTTCCTTACTCTCCAGAATAATTATTTCCATTTGTTCCCACTCCGGTCCTGGGGGAAAGGGCTTCCTCCTGTCTCGCCGCGATGGATCCGTCCTCCCCATTCCTCTACTTTGGGCAAATGTCTTGTCTGCAGGTGTCAACCCTGAGTGACAGCACCTTTCTGAGCTGTACTTTCAAGTCATTCTTAGCTAATACATTGCCTAAACGTATTAGGACTTATTATTAGGACTGAAATTTTCCTGGTTGACTACCCAACTAATCAAAATGCATCGGCGTACACATGCATAATTATGGTAATGCCTATAATTCGGTGACTTACTCTGTCTGAAAACTTTGCAGAGCGCTTCTCCGAAGTGCCGTGAAGTGCTGTTAATCACAGCGCAGAGACTGGAAATGCGCGGGGAACGGAGCGGGTTCTTCTCGTGCTGTGGCTCAACAGGTCGCTAAAAGACCCAGGGAAAGGCGTTCAAATTGGGATCTCCTCACCCACCGTTCTGTGTGTTAGCCGCTGCCGAGAGCCTAGATCTTTTTTCTGCCGCCAAAAGATCTAACGCAGAATCACAACTCAGAGTTTTTGCTGAAGCAAAGTCATTTGTGTGCTATGTGATTTTATAAAAGCATAGACTTTCGGCTTTTTACAGCATTTTGAACTTTTAAAATTAGTTTTAGCTATGAATTTGAAGGATTTTGAATCTGATAGATGTTAATTAATGAAAAAAATCACCAAAATTAGAGAAAGAGTAGGTACTTACCTGCTCTGTCCATGCAACAGCCAGACATCATCCTGTACATTCTGTTTTCCTGCTGTCCTCACCGACACATGGCAGAGATCATCTACAGGAGAAAGCCACCTCGCTACAACTAATCTCTATATTTCAATCAATGCAAGTAATATCCATTTTTCCTGGTTTGGCTGGGAACACATTTGCCTAACCCATAATAAGCTACTTTATATGGAAATCAGTGCCCGTGCAGTCCTCGCTCCAGTCGAAGTATATTGGTTTATGGATTCGCGTTAAGTTCTGCAGCAGCACAACTTTCTTCTGCAGCAAAGCCCTTGGAGAGTCATCAGCCTCCTACGGCATCACGGCATGGAAATAAAAAGTGAAGGTTTAGGACATTTCAAATGTATCAAAGTTATGAATTCTGCCTGAATTCATGAAGCTGTTGTATTATTTAATGCCTCGCTGTATAAAGACTCAGAGGTTTGTTTCAATATTTATGTTGCCTGCTTCAGGCCTGAGCTTAAAAGAGTTGTGAGAGGAGCAACCCGGTGTCATTTCTTGTAACAATCTGCTGGAAGGAGGCGAGGGTGCTGACCTGGGCGAAAGGCAGAGGAAATCTGGTCTCGCCAAGTGACTGATGGCAGTGGAAAACCCCCAGCAGAAAGGAGCAAAGGCAAATGTGTATTTAAGTGCTGCAAAGAGGGGACGTATCTGGCGATGGGAGGGGTGGTACAGACACGTTGCGGGCAGGAATCGTTAATGTAACCTGTGACCAGGGAGCCCAGAAGGCGTACAACAAAATTGAAGCAGAAGCCGAGTGATGATGTGGGTTCTGAAGGGCTTGGAATTGCCTGGAGGTATTTAAAACACCACTTAAATCTGTGTGTACGCTCAGCCTGCGGGTGAGTAAATGCCTTGTGATCCTTTCAGCCGCTCCTCCGAGAGCCCTGCGCACAGCGCGCCGGTGCAGGCATTATTCCTCAAGGGTTAAACTATAAACTGAAGTACCCTCAAGTGCGCAGCTCAAGTGAGGGTGGTTTTTGAGTATCCAACAATCTTATGGCAGCTGGAATGCGGAGGCTCATTCCCGAGCTGTAATGCCAGAGCCCGTGCACAGAAACCGTGGCCGGTGTCTGCAGGGACCCGTTCACAGCAGCTCCTTGGTTTTATGGAGGTCGTGAGCCATCCAGTATTGATTGGAGGGGTTTCGAGGGTACTAACCTGCGTAAAAGTGGTCCTTAAATACTAAATAAAAAAGCCACTTAGAGTGTCACCACTAGGAGGATTTTCCGCTTGCCGGGAGCAGCGTCTCAGCGCTCGTGGGCTGCAGAGCTGCTCCAGGAACGAACCATGATGTGACGCGCAGTTCTTGTGTTTCTTCCTGTGCATGAGCACACACAAACAAAATACTGACCCCAGTTCAGAGCTTCTAAATTCTACCAAAATCCCTTCGCCTGGTGTTTCGCACTGGCCAGGCATTGCTGGTCCTAGGCACAGGGACCAGAGTAGATAGAAGTAACTGTGCGAAGCCAGGAGGAGAATGTCCTGGGAGCAGATGCCTCCTTTGGCTCCTTTGGCCATTTCCAACTGATGAACATTGTATAAGACTTAGCAACCGTCAGCAGGGAGTGGGTGCAACCCCTTCCTCCTTGCAGGCTCCTTGTGTGCTCTGCCACAGCTGGTTGGGAACTGAAGCCCCATCAGTGAGTTCATCCGACAGCGGAGGCATCTCGTGTGGGAGATCTTTCTGGGATGCAGGAGCCGGGACGCTGACCTCTGCACATCATCCATCAGGAGCCGGGGCCATCCCACGTCTGCAGAGATTGCCCCGTCTAACACAAACTCCTTACACGAAGAAGGCAAGTGACCGTGGCTCCACGATTCTCAGGAGGTTTTGTGACTAACTGCTTGCTTCCGCATGATGAAGGACAAGCTGCCTTCTTCTTCTCTCTGGGGATTAGTCCCAGACAAGGCTTTTTGTGAATATTATGAAGGCACTTTATCAGCAGCATTGGGTCTCCCACGCAACAGCAAAGTGACCTTGAGTAAAGCCGTGGTGGGAGACGGAGACAGCTCTTCCATACAGCTCTGCCTCCATCTCCTCTGGGCATGAATTAAACACCAACTCAACCTTTTTCTTCCGCATGCAGGGGCCAGGGAAGCAAAGCGCGGCTGTGCTGATGGTTATGTCAGGCCCGTCACACATCAATAAGATATCAACACAGAATTATCTCTAAAAGCTGGCTTTCAGTTTATATTTGGTGAAAGGATGGTTTTCCTTTGCCCTCCGGGGTTTCCAGTGAGGATTTACACACCTTGGCTGGGAATGGCTGGTTGTGTGACCCTGCTCACCAGTGCATCCATGCACGCGGACCAGTTTTCTTTACTTTTGGCTGCCTTGTGGGTTTTTTTGTCCTTGGTCTGGTGATTCTGTCCTGTAAAGGAAGTGTATTTAGGGAGGTGCCTGTATTCTTGCAGCCTTTTCATCATGTTTACTTTCCCTTGTACAGGATATTTAACCGCTGCGGCTGGGGTGGTTCTACAGTGGCTGTTCACTGCTAATTATTAAACATCCAATACAAATAAAGTACTCTCTTCTTTGCAACCGCGGGGATAAATGTTGGAGTGTTAGATTTATTTTATTCTTTCAAAACCAGTGTAAAGTTAAACTTCCTGTGTTGCCCCTGGGTTTTCATAGTGCAGAATTGGTCAGTCAAGCATGCAAAAATCTGGTGAAATAAACCCTAGAGACCAGGTTTGAAATGTGCCTTTCACCGTCCAGAATTCTCTTGTGCTCAAAGCGGTTGCCCAAACTCAGCACGCAAGGCTTAATAATAATTAATTACTCTAAGCCAGATAATGAAAAAAGTGGTATGGAGAGACTCCATGTAAGCATACCATTTAAAAGCATTAAATTTATTTTCTTGTGGTGCAAACCATCAGTAATCAAATTTCCATTACCCAGTGGTGGGTGTGAACAGACAAGAAAAATACTGAGTCAACGGAATACCTATTAGAGATCTGCACGAGTATCTTGCTTTAAATACGGCCAAGGAAGGAGCTATTTTCCCGAGAGGCTGGTCTTCTACTGAGTAAGCATGACTCTAAGTCCTTTACATTATTTTTTTTTCCCTCTTGAGAAACACCCTCTACTTCTGGGAGTGCCAGGAGACACGCCGAAGGAAAGGGATCTGTTCACAGCCTGCAGCAAGTATTTGGCAGGGATGAAAATAGTGAAACAAACTTTTCTGAAGTGTCCTCTGAAGATAGACAATTAGTCTAGTCCATCTTGCTCTGGAATTGCTCTAGAAAAAAACATGGAGAACCTTAAAAGTATGATGGGACTGTCTACCTGACGTGATTCTTCTTGCTGGATTTATGGCACGAGGCTGTTTTCCTCTGTTTCTTCTGGTTTGGAGACACTGCTCAGCTTCAGGTGGTTGTTGGTGCCGGGTGACGGATGCTCTGAGAGGCTCTGGAGCTGTAACTATTCCTTGGGAACACCTAGGCAGCAGCAGCCGTCCCAGCTGCTGGGGAGGAGGCAGGTTTGGGTTTGGTCCCGAAGACGAGGGAATCGGGAGGGACGAGTACTTCTTCTGACTTCCTTACAGTCTTCGTGCCTTTCCCAACCCTGTAACTTTTCTGGGTTTTGCCTGGAAACTCTATGTCTTAGCTGCATCACACATGAGTCGTGAGATTTAATTAATATTAATAAAGCCAATTATGTAAAATTAGCCACGGACAGGAGATTCTTTAAAAGGTGAAATCATAATAGTCATGATCAGAGTGTCTGCGTTGCTTGGAAACTGAGAGCTGTCCTGGTCTGCTCCTTAATATTTGCCTTTCATTACAGTTATTTCCCCGCTACTTGTGGAAAAGGAGTTTTAAAAGAGAGAAACGAACCCATTGACAGCGATGATTACAAAGAAAAATCTTTTTCTGAGCTTTATTTCTTTTTTTGCCGTTGGGTCTCGCCTCTGGCAGGCGAAGGCCACGCGGAGGTTCGTTAGCGATGGTGCCCCGCCAGAGCCAGCACAGGCGGGTGCAGGGCACGGTGCTTGTTTGTTTGCTTGTTTGTTTTGGGAGGATCTTTCAGGCGATCCTCATTACTCATTTTTCCAGTCTGTCTTCAGAAATTTTAGGACTGGTTCCCAACCAGACGAGGTGTCTGCCAACCCCTCCGTTTCTCAGCACAGCCTTTTTGCTGGGTTAATCTGCCAAGGCGGGCTCCAGCCATTTCGATGTCCGTAGATGTGCCACCGGCTTTTAGGTATGGCCTTCAAATAAAGCAAGTGTATACTCTTGAAAAACCTGCAGCAAAAGGTACATAAGCTTAAAAATAATCAATGACATGAGTGGCGTACTCAGCTAATCAGGAGTTCCGATTGTCTCGGCATTTCTGCGCACAAATCAGTTGCATTTAGGGGACTAAAGTAGGTAGTCACCACTGGAGCCTGATTACATATTTTAAAAGTGCTGCCTGATTAGATTAAACCTGGTGCTGTTTATGGCTGATTTGGAGTAAAAGGGAAAAAAAATCAGGGATGGGATCCAGACACGTAAGCTGATCCAGACTTCAAGAATGAAAAATTCAGGACTCAAACCCAGACCTAGGTTGAAGCTTTATACTGTACGTCTTCAGAGTGGACGGATTCAAAATCCTGCAAAGAAAAGCTCTGTGTTATTCCCCTGTAGGAATCTTGTATTTGCTTTGAAATAACTGACAATTCTTAAAGGCTTGCGACCTCGGTACCAAGTTCACTTTAAACAAAGATAAAGTGCTAAAACACCGAGTGGTTTACTTACACGCAGAACTATGCATCACAAGATATTTCCTCAGTTCCTATAGTTTGCGATCCAACATCTTTGCAGGTTAGCACATGTATTCTGTTTCAGGCTTTTGATTAATTACATAGTACCCAAACCATACATATTTATAGCTCGCAGAATTAGATAAATTCTCCAGATGTGGCTTCCTTTTAGTTAAGTCGAGATGAATGGAGATCAAAGCCTTTGATCTTTAGCCTGACTGAAACCTGCTGCTGACATCAGCCTCTAGAAGATGATGCAGCGAGGGGAAGCGGCCACTCTCAACTTCGATACAGGAGCATCTCAGCCAAAACCTACGGGAAGAAAATTTGTGGAGGATATATCTATACACGCCATTGAGTCTCTACTCCTGAAAGTAGAAGGCAGTTTTCAATGAACCTTTTAGTCTTAAACAACATGTTTAAATAGATTGATTTTATGTTCCGGCTCAGAAATGATTTAAGGCTTTTCAGTGCATGGGTATCCTCTGCGATACACAGAGCTGGCAGAAAATGTCATCATGAGCTAGTTTATAGCCTCAATTAAGGCTATTTCCATTGCTCCAGATGTGTAAAGCAGACTTATAGCTGAGTTCCTGGTATAGCAAAATCCCTGGTGCATCCTAGGATCAGCACTGCCAGCTCAACGACGTCTTCTTCATGACCCTTGGAAAAAATGATGAATAGCCAGGGAGCTGCAAATTCAGACTGAATTCTGGCAGCACGAACACTTTATACAAGTCCTAGCCAGTTAGGCAGATAGCAGAGTCTGGAAACTCTTATCTTGTCCCACAGGCTGTTCTAGCAGCCACAGCTGCAAAGCAGTACAAAGTGCTGCGTGGCCACTTCTGCCTATCTCTGTAGGTTCGTAAGCCCCACGGCATGGCCATAAGCCCGCACGGCTGCTTGGGTGATATTGCCAAGAGAGTTCTGACTCCCACAGCCAAGACTGTTTCATGAGCTGGTTTCTATATCTATAAGCTGATATTACAAAAAAAAAAAAAATAAAAAAACCAAGCCCAAACCAACCAACCAACAACAACAACAAAACCCCAAAAAACCTTTAGATTCAGACTTGCCAACATCAGAAGAAAAAAACCCAACTTAATGAAGGACACTAGAGTATAGATGACCCACAGCAACCTGGAGAAGGGCTGAGAAACTAGGGGGAAAAGGGTTATTAATAATGAAGTGAAGTAACAAGGAGAATGGGCTGGTCAGGTACAGTCAGGAGGGTCAGATGGTTGATGCCTTTTGTCAGCGATAAAGGAATCATCCAAAGACCAAAGCAATGGTCAGAGGAGGTAGATGCCACCAGAGGTTAAAGGATGCCACCGACTCTTCCAAGAACATCCTCCAAGACTTTTAGACAATTTTTGGACATGGAAGATGAGTAAAAGAATGAGAGGGGAGGCTCTTGGACATCTTATCCTTTCAGGAGCTGGAAACATGAATGTAGAAGACAGGTTGGTGGCGCTGCCAATGAGACAGTAGCATTCATGGTCCTTGGAAAGGGAGATTGGCCATCAAAATGCCTCTTTTCAGTAAACTCAGAGAACTGTCACATTTTCATTGGAGAGAAAAGGCAGAAATGCACTATCCCAGTGCAGAGAAGGACAGGAAATACAATTGATTTACTAAATCATAAATTCTTTATCAATATCAGAGGAAAGAACTATAATTTGTAACATTACTGAAGACGATCGTAAAGGAATAGCTCAAATACGTAAGGGAAAAGTCAAAGTGGAAAAGATAGAAAACCAAATGCAGCTAGCAAGAAATAACCAGAAATAATTCTTACGCCCATTAATAACGGGAGGAAGAACAAATGAAAGATTTGTCCATTACTTTGTAGAGAGGAAAAGCTCCCAATCAATGAAAATAAGAATTAATGTCTTTTTTTCACCAGTCTTCCATAAAAAGTAAAATGTGAATAAGCATTTACCACAATTAACACTAACAAAAAGAAATATTTCAGCATAGATTAGGGGGAAACCAGGTTAAGGAATACTTAGATAAATTAGAGGTTTTCATATTGGCTGGGGCTGACTTAATCCTGCCGTACTTGAAGAACTGGCTTTAGTAATCTCAGAACTATGAGTGGTATCTCTGAATTCATGGACGGGCTGGGGTGATACCAGAAGACTGATGTATGGCTTATCTTTAAAAGGTGGGAGAGGTGAGAGGAAAAGGAGCAGGAGAACTGTACAACAGCCAGCTTGCCCTCAAAATCCAGAAAATTGCTGGAGCAAATAATCACACACCTGGAAAATAAGAAGGTGAGCAACAGCCAATAAAGATTTGTCAAGAACAAGCCATGTCAAAGTACTCTAATTTCATTTTAAAGACTAGCAGGCCATGTGGATAGAAGAAAAATAGTAGATGTCAAATATATTGACTTCAGTAAGGCTTTTGACAATGATGATATCTTGCTTTCTGTCCCTTGTAGCATTTCCCTTTCCTTTATAATTTCTGTTAAAAATAATCTAGAGGAAAATGAAAACCTGATATTAACCAATTTAAAAGATCCTTTTAAGCTTAATGATCTTTTGCTCTCAAGCTGGGTGTCTCCCACAGCTGGGCTGGGCTCTCTTCCCCTCCAGCGGCTGTTGGCCAACGAGCACCTGGACAGGTGATGATGAGGAAGATGAATCCCCTAAGGGAATATGTGGAAATTCAGCTTATCTGTTCTAGTGAGATGGTCGCTGAGGATTTAGGGTAGCTGGCTTGGCTGAAGATAAGGCATACGTCAGAAGAGGCAGCTGGCCCGTGCTTTCCTGGCTCAGCTGAGGTCAGGATGTTAAAAATGAGTTAATTTCTTCACGAGGCTGGTAACATAATATTAATTGATGGGGATAATGCATTCAATTTAAAACCCTGCATACGGAGCCACATTCATGTCTTCTCTTTCTAATATACTGCAAGCAATTATCCAAATTTTGGCAATTTGAATACTGGATTTTAAACATAGGCGGTTTGTAATATATGGCCCTTTTCTTTTTTGAAAGGGTCAGGTTTATTTGTCTCAGTTATGAAACATTGTCCTGTTGCCCAAATGATGTAGACGATAGGATGATCTATTACCAAAGTATGCCATTAACTATACTTGCACCTTGTACTTCTTCAAATATTTACATTACAGCCTTTCGTATGTCTAATTTCTTTGTTGAATGTCCCGGAGTGGCGGTTTCAGTGTAACACACGATCGAGACATTCGCTGTAACTCAGGTGAGGCTGGTGGAGCTGTTGGGTTTAACGGGCAGATCTCGACTGCGCTCATTGGAAGGGCAGTGGAAAGAATTAACGCAAAATGCAAAATGCAGCAGAAGACTGCAACTTAGAGATCATTTTTATTTGCCTCTGTAGCTCCTTAAGCAGCCAAAGGTGTAATATTTTGACCAAAACCCTCCAGTACATAAAGGCGCCTACAGGAGACATGGTGAGGGACTCTTGGTCAGGGAAGGGAGCCATAGGATAAAGGGGGATGGTTTTAAACTCAGAGAGGGGAGATTTAGATGAGATCTCGGGAAGAAATTCTTTGCTGTGAGGGTGGTGAGCCCCTGGCCCAGGTTGCCCAGAGAAGCTGTGGCTGCCCCATCCCTGGAGGGGTTCAAGGCCAGGTTGGACGGGGCTTGGAGCAACCTGGGCTGGTGGGAGGTGTCCCTGCCCAGGGCAGGGGGTGGCACTGGATGGCCTTTAAGGTCCCTTCCAACCCAAACCATTCTGTGATTCTATGTAAAGTGTTGCCTTTGTATTTGGGTATGATGTAAGTGCAGTTGTACTTACGAGAACAAAGATGTCGGACTGTTGGATTACGCCCTTTTACACTTCCCAGAGAGCTGTGAAAAGTCTCACTCCTGCTTCATGACCTATGCATGTCAGCAGGGCTCTAACACTCATCAGGGACATTTCTTTCCTTAACGGCAAACTTGTGGTCATGCTTAATTACAGCAATCACTTTTTCTTCTGCTTTATGATGATTTGATATAATAAAATTTCTCTACAGTTAGTAGAGAGGTAGTTTCTGGGTGAAATATGAATGTTATTTTACGGTGCAGAAAGATTATGTGCTTTTATTCTAGATAGAATGAAAGCTACAAAATTGGATCTCCCTCTGCCTCTTCAAGAAGCTTCTTGGTGCTGATAGTTTTATTCTATGGAGCATCAATGTTTGGTTTGTGATAAGCAACATTCCCCCTTAAAACCTTCTTTTTCACTTTCCCTTACGTTGTGTTACCACTCCATTGAATGCTGCCAGATTAATTTTCATTTTTCTCTTTTTTGGCAGCCTGTAGTTCTTGACTGCTCTGTTACAAACCTACGTAATGAAGACCACTGGAAATACGGAATGGAAACCGAGTGGGACTGTGGAGAATGGATGATCATCTTGTTTTTGAAATAAGCTTGATGTGATAGTGTAGGGGAGCAAAGATGGGCATGGCAGAAAAAATGAGAGGTGGCAGAGAGAGGTATGACCAATACACAGCTTATAAATCAAAGTATGGCCTCTGGAGTTGTACAGGCTGACTAATGGGCATTGTACCAGACATAACGTGTGGTCTGAGACCTCTAACCTGCCTGGGCAGCTCAGCTGAACTAAAGCCAAGAGTGAGATCAGTTTGTTGTCTTCTGTAGAGTTCAGGTATTACCCTCAGTCTGTTGCGCAGCCAACATGCCCCTCAGTGGGGCAAATTTTACCCTTCAGCCCTTATGTGATGCCCAGGAAGCTGCTGTCACATCAGACCCAGCAACACGTAATCACCTTTTGCAATTTTATCTCCCTATATATTCTCACAGCATCACCCCCCGTCTGACTCCACGTGCCTATCTTCAGACCTCCTGGCCTGCAGCTCTGGAGCACGCAGCTGCGTCATCATTACATTTACCTGTAATGAAAAAAAGTTTACAGTCGCAAAAAGCCCCAAACCCACATGGTTTGACATCTGATTTGTTTCAAGTCACTTAAGTCACAAGCTGAAAAACCCTCCCTTTCACATGTGCTTAGGAGTTGGCGTCTGGGTTTCCTCCAGAAAAAGTCTCCTGTCTGCCTTTGAAGGAAGCAGCTTCGCCTTTGATGTAGCCATAAGGGAGGAGGTGGCCTCATCTCACGGTCTGTTTCCTCCATAGGTACTTTAACTGTTGGACATTATTTACAGTTCATATAGAAAACTAGAAGCAGAGTCCTACAATACATTGCTAATCCTGACCAGGCTGGATTTAGGATAAACTGAAGCATGGTATAGATACAGGTATAGTGCTGCTAAGGAAAGTGAGTCCTTTTGCTGCCGTAGGCTCCAGTGTCAGGTGAGAGCAATAAGAGGCATTAATGACCTTGAGCAGCCTCAGCTGGGGGGACTCACCCCCACCCTCTGCCCAGGAGCCCATTTAAGCTCAACCCGGGACCCTAAGCCCCCCCCCAAGCAGTGTTAGAGGTGCTGGTCTGCAGTCCAGCCACAGCCGTGCCTCTGCTGGCCAAGGATCCCACCAATCTAAGCTTAGACCGTGGACTTTGCTGCCTTGGTAGCAGCCCTGACGCCGTGATGGAACTGCCTGGGAATTGTGGCTGGCGTCTGACCTGGCTTACCCTCACTGGATCTGACCTGGACCTGTGGGCTGACGCTGGGGTTTGTTCTCAGACCTGCTTTGTCACCAGGAACTTGCCTGAGGATGTGGGCTCTTGGGTGAACCTGGCTGTGACCTGTGGCACTGCTCTCCTCACCTTGCTCAGGTACCGAGGGCTTTGCTGGGTGTGTTACCAGGCTGGGCTCCTGTCTCCCTCTCCCTGTAAAGACTGTTAAACCTCAAATCTGCTTGTTTTAAATTAAGTTTGGTAAGATGACTCATGGCAGGGATTGAAGAATTCGGTAAAATAGGAACCTTTCCCAGGACTGGGAGTTTGTGCTGGGGCTGTGGTGTTGTCTAGGGCTGCCTTCTAGCTGATGAATGAAACGCCTGTGTTTGGGGGGGCAGATAGATTAGGTCTGCTAATGCAGTGTGGGGTGTGACACGCAGCTTATTTGGGTGTGGGAGGGCAATGGGCTGTTCAAGTGGGATGTGGGGGGTTCGGATGAGCCTACAGACTCCAGCTGACACAGGGCCACTGTGTGACCCTGGAGCTCTGGGGTCCTGAGGGAATTATTAATTCCCTAGGAAAAAAAAGGATTACAATCGTAAGTGATAATCCGGACATACAGTGTCTATGCTTTTAACCATTCATATCAAGGTGGAAAATATCGCCTGACCCACTGGCACCTGAATCGAGATTGAAACCCAGGGATGTTGGTGTTACTTGGAAGTGAGGAGGCATTAGAGATGTCCAGGCGGCCAAGAGGGCCAATGGCATCCTGGCTTGTATTAGGAATAGTGTGACCAGCAGAAGCAGGGAGGGGATTGTCCCCCTGTACTCAGCACTGGTGAGGCCACACCTTGAGTATTGTGTCCAGTTCTGGGCACCTCAATACGAGAGAGATCTCGAGGTGCTGGAGCGAGTGCAGAGGAGGGCAACGAAGCTGGTGAAGGGCCTGGAGAATAAATCTTATGAGGAGCGATTGAAGGAGCTGGGGCTGTTTAGTTTGAGGAAGAGGAGGCTGAGGGGAGACCTCATCGCTCTCTACAACTACTTGAAAGGACATTGTGGAGAGGTTGGTGCTAGTCTCCTCTCACAGGTAATTAGCGATAGAACAAGAGGGAATGGGTTCAAGCTGCAGCAGGGGAGGTTTAGGCTGGACATTAGGAAAAAATTCTTCCCAGAAAGAGTGGTCAGACACTGGAATAGGCTGCCCAGGGAGGTGGTGGAGTCACCATCCCTGCATGTGTTTGAGAGTCATTTAGATGTGGTGTTAGGGGATATGGTGTAGGGGAGAACTTTGTAGAGTGGGGCTGATGGTTGGACTCGATGATCCCAAGGGTCTTTTCCAACCTAAATGATTCTATGATTCTGTGTCTGCAAAGATTATATTTTCTTAAAGGGGGCTATAAGTGTTAGTCAGATCTAGGCTGTACAGAGCAGGGGAAGGGGCAGGTGCCTGTTTTGGGCCATTCCCCCCTCTGAAAAGAAGGGGAGCAAAGCACTCTGTATAGAGTTGTATGTATGGAGAGTGCTGAACCAGCTCTCCCTGCGTGCATGGGGGAGGAGGAGGAGGAGATCTCTTGCTGAGAAATGTGCTGGGACTTCCCAGACACGTGGGTGTTCCTTGGACAGGGATGTCCTCCTGCAGTGAGAGCCAGCTCCCGGGGGGGACAGGAACGAGGTGGTCCCAACAGGATATGTCGACTTGTGCTGGAAATGATATGGTTTTATTCTGGTGTGTGACTGAAGCGACGAATCCAAGTAACAGAGGTTTTATCACAAACTGGAACTTCAGGCTAAATTTCAGTAGCCACTGTTGTCCACCACTTGCTTTTATATTTTCAACCATTTCTGCTGCCTTAATGAGCAGAGCAGCCCTGCACTGTTGTCTCATGGCTAGACAGGGCATTGCTCCCCGTCTTCCACTATCAAGTGCAAATCCAGTATTTTATCTGGGGTTAATCACTGGCTGTAAGTAACAGTTTTCTGCATCCTAACATTGGCACTGAGCTTTGTCGGGGGGGGAACCCCTCTTTTCTGGTTATTAACTTGTCTATCCGAAGTTGAAGAGTGTGTTGCAGCTGAAATGCTGATAAAAGCACTAAATGCGGAGCTACTAATACAAAGCTATAGCAGCAATTTAGCTTGCTATTGTGCAGTAAATAAGACTTACCTGCTATTCTTTGATCAGCCTTTTTTTCCTGTTATGAACTGCATGTGTTGACAAATCATGTCACCGAAAAGAAATTCAAGTCTTTGATGAAATAAGAGGAAACATGCACGTGCTAGAAGTTTAAGTATGCACTTAAATAGTCTGCTGTGGGATTTTGTGTAGCTGGAGCATTGAGGTGGATGAGAAAGGGCAGGGTTGGAGGTGGGGTGGTTTGGGGCCAGTGTCCTGCTGCTGGCCAGGAGCAGCTGTGGTGCCCCCAAAGCCCCCCTGAGCTCGACGTGGGCTCTGAGAAGTGTTTTAACCAGAACACCGGAGCTGTAGCCAGATGTGGCTCATTCTGCTTTGGGTTTGTAAGAATAAGCTGGCGGTTTCTGTAAATGGGTAGAAACGGATGTGTCTTTACAGGGGAGGCACCTCAGAGTGTCTGGCCACAGGTGAGGTTTGGATCCATGGCTTTAAGATAAGAACTGTGTGAAACTTTATTATTAGAATGCTAACAGTGGTGCTTGAAGAGTCCACTGGAGCTTAGACATGAGTCTCGGTCAAATTCCAGGTTTCTGAACCGTTTCCCAGAATGTTAGAACCGAAAACAGTATGTTTCCACGTCTGCTTCTTGAAAAACACAACAGGAGTCCCAAGTGAAACGAGATACCACAAACAAAGGGTAAACCGTACAGTTGGAAAGTGCAGATTCGGACCTGAACTTCCCCAGAGTCTGGAGGCTTTTAGGTCCAAACACTTCATTTGCTCCATTGCAGAGTGTGAGGCTGCCCCTTGTGTCCTCCCTGCTCTGAATTCTTCCCAAGCGCAGGACGGAGCGAAGCTGGGACTCTTACTGAGGCCATTCTTTAGTTCTGATGTAACTAAATACCTCTGCAGTCAAGGTCTCTGAAAGCTTGGTCGCCACTTACTGTAGGCGTGTGGCTGAGATTGGCTTTTGTCAAGTATCTAAGGTCTCGGCGTGCACCACGCTGTGGTCCAGCTGGCTCCCTACCCCGTCTCCAGCAGTGGCCATCTCCAGACGCTGCAGAGAAGGATGCAAGAGATGCAGTGGCAGGCACGTGCACAAAACTCTGTTCCCCTTGATTATTTTTTTTCCCCAAAAAGATGTTATACTAATACTTAGGGACTGCTTAAACCTTGATCCTTGCTGAGGCTGTGGCGCTGGTTACACTTATCCCTGTAGCACTCTGGTCTCTCCCTGACTGTCGCTGATTTATGAGCATCCATGACCTCTTCTAGCAAATCTAACAGCATGACTTTTCTACTTTGCCTTAACGAATGCTAATTGACCATTAATTAACCAATATTACAGTTAAATTATCTTTTATATAGTAATATATTCAAATTAATAAGAATTAAGTGCAGAGGAACAACATAGAAATCTTTACCATATCTTTCCACTGGCTCCAGCACACAGTGCCTCTGAAAAAAATGCAGTGCAGGTGTGATGACAAAACCAAAGTTACTGTGCACAAGGTGGGTCTGTTTTGCCTAAATGTCCCGTCTCCCGTTGTCACAATCTGGGACAAACAGCAGGTGGAAAAGGGCAGAGTATGTTCCCAGAAAGGCAGAGGCCGTGGCCAAATAAGAGGCTTGGAATATGTGCCAGGATGGATATTGCTGTGGTTCCAGGTAAAATGCCAGGTGTGAAATGTTACAGGTGGGGAACCTGAGTGTGTCACTTCACTGGGGAGGCTGAGGCACTTATAGAAAGCATATTAGGATGGCTTCAATGTCCAAGAAACTTTTAAAAAACTTTCTAAATACTTTTTAGTAAGTACAAACTGTACAGTCACCATTAGTATTTATTTCTCTTGCCTATAAATAACTGAAACACAGAAGACCAATCAAATAATTTTGAGATTTAACTAAGGGGGGGTGGGACGCTCAAAGTGTAAGAACATGGTCACAACAAACCTGCGAGCCTCACTTAGAGGCCGTTGCTGGAGCGTGTAGCTTTAGCATTCTAATGCAGTAGAGGTCAGAAATTCTCCTGGCCGTGTATATGTGAATATGTTACTGAGGATGAGAATTCAATTCATCGCTTTCCCTGGAAGTTAATTGTTGGCAGCTGTAATTTAGAGGTTCCCCTGGTTTTTAGGTGCATTATGGTATATACTGTTTTCATTCTTTGAGGCACCTTCACCAGCCTCAGCCAGCTCTGCCTGATGATCTGAGTTCTCATCCCCTTCCGCTGAACGTTTCCCATGGGAATGGGAGCTGGGCAGCAGCTCTGCCCGGATACTGCTGCAAACTGACGTCGTCCAGCACATTTTAACCACGGCTGCTCTATTTGAGTATATTCATTTCTGCAGCCCCCCTGCCTGGCACATGCAGAAGCCCACGCTGGCCAGTCGGGCAGACTCCGCAATTAATAGGTAAAGACTTAAAATTCATCTTAATCTCCCTCACACGTATGGCTCAATAAATACATTTGATGGCAGCTTTGATAAAGCTGCTACAGCTCCAGAGGACTCATGAAATTGGTCTGTTTGGTCAGTTTTTAACCTGCAGAAGCACCCAGCGAAAGGCGTAGATCCATTTGTTGAGAAAACAGCTGAATCGGAGAAATGAGACATCTCACCAGGAGCAAATATTGTTTGACAAGGTCGGGGATAGGAAAATACTTTTCATGGTATTTTTCTGCCTGAGGCACCTCCCTTTTGCTGCCAACATAATATACAGGACAGATGATGGTAATGGCGCTGAGATGGGATTATTGACAGCTTTCCCCACTTCTTTATTCCTTGCCTCTCATCACAGCCACCAGCACAGCACGGGGAGAAAATCCACACTATGTGAAGTTCCTTTGCTGCTGCCTTGCTAAATTAACCTACACAGGGATGGTGATTGCCCTGGAGGAGAAAGGGGATTAGCCCTTCAAAATCCTTTTGATCCTCAGATCTACAGGAGTCTTGAGACTCCTCCAGAGAAATTTTTTCACTTGTGGTAAGTGGAGAAGGTGTCCATGGGCTCCTTCCAAGGGCCTGGGAAAAGAAAGGAAAGCGAAGCTCCTGCGGCCCCTTAGGGGAAATCTTGGGGGTTCGTGAAGCTGGAGAGGCTGAGGACCACTCCTTTGGGGGTGGAGGTACAACAGGAGGAGCTCTGCTGCTGCCTGACTCTGCTCCTTCCTGCTGTGCTGCAGAGACTTGCCAGCTGCAGCTGCCCACAGAAACAGACTCCGTAACCTAAAGGGAGGTTCTTGATTCCAGACAAGCTTTGCTGCACCACCTGTGCAGGGGCAGGTCTTTCTCCTCCCCTCTCCTTAAGATTCACGCATTTGTTTTGTCTACATCTGCATCTGCTGGATCTTGCAGGAGAGCCTCTGTGAGTCCAAGGAATAGGAGGCCAGGGCTATGCAGGAACTGAGCACCTTTCTGCTGTTGAGCTGGCGTGGGAAGCCTGGGACGAGTTTCTTCTAAAGCCTTTTTGCACCATTCAGGTGATGTGAAGGAGACTTGACGTAGCCTGATTTCAGGAGAAAGCCAAGAGACCAGGCCAAGAGCGGTAAAATGGTCTGTGGTCTCTGCAAACCTGGCCTAATTTGAACTTGAAAGCGAGCTCTAAAGCCCTGCCGCTTCCTTTTGAAACTATAACCTTCTCCCTGTGAAAGGGAAGTTCGACCAGTCGCCAGCTTGAAGACTCTCAGATCCCCATCGCTGTAAAGAGCAAATTCTGCCTTCCCACCGCATCAACGTGCCCCGGTCTGCGGGGGAACATCAGTGGCTGTGGACGAAGGTCTGGGAGGAGTTTTTCAGCTTCCTGTAGTTATCTCAGGCCTTCATCTCTAAAATGCAAAGGCTTTTGTTGAGTTTGTATTCTATTAGCGTAACACTGAATGCCCTCGTTCTTCAGGTATTTATAGCAACTTCTGCAGCTCCCGTAATAACTCTTAGTGGCTCAGCACCTCGCAACATGATGTCTTGTTATCCCCATTTCACAGATGTGGAAATAGGGCACACAGAGATTAAGTGATTTCTGCGGGATTTCCTACAACCCACTGCGATGCCTTGACTCTGACACCACCTTCATATAAGTTTATAGCTCAGGGAGTGTATTGTGGAGTGCTGCTATTCTCTTAGCTTAAGATTGTGTATTATTAAGAGACGTAAACATTGATTCAAGAATAGTGGCCTGATTTTTCAGCAGTTCTGAGGATCCTCAGACTCAATGCAGACACCCTCTGAAATTTCGGCTGGATTTTAGGTGCTTACAAGATGGTGGTGTACTGACTGGCAGAGCAGGGGATTAACAGGAGGTGGACTTGATGAATCTCACAGCTACCCTTGGTCTCCATCAGCAGCTGAGCTGTGTAAGAGCCAGGCTGCTGTGAACTCAGGGTGGCAGTGGGATGCAGGGCACCCACGGGAGCGTGAGATGGACCAGCATGGCCCTTCCCACCAGCCTGGAGAGGCTGCAGGATCTCCCAGCTACCGAACACAGTGCTCTCCGTCCATGCCTCAGTTTCCCCATCCGCAAATCATGCGTGGTAATAGTTAACCACCACACCAAAGTGACATCAAGCTGGATTATTTTCCAGTAAAATTGTTTCTTGCGCCTGGGACTCGATGTGCCCCTGAACGTTACCCTGCTGTTGCTGGATACGATGCTGATGCAAAGCTGAGGCATGCAAAACCTGAGGCTGTGTGACGAAAATGGTTCCTCCTGGGTGCAAATGGTCCCGGGCTCCGCAGAGCTCAGTAGTATCATCAGAACCACTAAGTCTTACTTTCAAACTTAACCCTTTTCATCCTGGCTTGCTATTACTTGCTCTAATGTACGATCCTCTTGCTGACCTCCCCAGTAAACGCCAGTTTGAGTTCCAGGCCCTTGACTATGTGATGGGTTATTTGCTGTAGGGGCTGGGCTATTTGGATGCTTGGTCAGCACGATGTTGCTGTGCCAGGTAATATGGTGGTGACATGTTATGCTGCGATGTGTGGATTAAGTTCTTTGTTATTATTCCCTAGTGATGAAACAGCTTTGGTGTATGTAAGTGGTAGGGGATGAGAGTTGGGCAAGGGAGTGGTGTTGACGCAGGAATCCTTCCCTGAGCTGATGGATGTACTGCTGCTGTGGGATGTGTTTATGCATCTGGAGATATTGCCCTCCCTTTGTTTGTGCGCAGCAGGCTATCACTAAGCTTGGGCATCGCCAAAGCGCCTGCTTTTTTGTGCCATCAGGAACAACGTTGGCTAACGTGACCAACCCTGGATCGGTCACGTGTTTGGCCCTGGTCCCCATCCTCCCTGACCAACATCCAGAGCTGATCCTTCAGCTTTGTCGAGAAGGAGAGCTTCCTTGTCCTGAACCGTGCTGCACTTGAGATTGGGTTGAAAACTCCAGGAAAATGGCTTCTCCCCATAAAACTAAAGCGGTGGCAATACGGAGATGACATTTCATAAGGTTTTCATTAATCTTGCTCTATTACTTCCAGCCACGGTGTCTGGTACTGCTCGGTACTGAACATACGTGTAACAAACTGTTCCTGCCCCAAAAAAAGCCGCCCGTGCAGGGCTGTGCCTGCTCTGGAGACGTTTGCTTCAGCATGTGGACATCAAAGGTCTGCAAAGCCTTCGGTGCCGATGTGTTACACAGATGTAATCTTGGAAAATTGGTAGGTACGAACACAGGACGTTTTAAGAAGGATTACATTTAGTGCAGTACAATAGTCCTTTATAGCCAGGGCCTTAATGTGCTGTGGTTCGTGCTGGTAATTAGTTGGATTAAGTTGTACCAATATAAACAAGGTAATAATGAGACAGTTACAGTAAATGGAATAAGCAGGGCTCATCCTGTGCCAGCCGTAGAGGCACTGTCGGGCATTTCGGATGCGTTGTGCAAAAAGCCTTGGGTGTTGATGGTACTGGGGAGGACGTCCTCACCCGTAAGCTGCTGTTTCACAGCCACCCCATGGACATCCAGCCGCTGTGGTGGCCTCGGCCGGTCAACGGAGCGGGAGCCCTGCTGATGCCTCGGCAGGCAAACCAGTACCAAACCCCAAATAGGCCATGGCAAGGACTTTTAAGATGGGAGAGACCAAGGGCTCAGAGGAAAAGGTGAAGCAGCAAGGCTAGAAGTAGAAAATAAGATCAGATTACAGCTTTGCTGGGTTTTAATTGCATTGTTTAATTCCAGTTTCTAATGCTCTAAGAGTAGACATCAAATAGAGCGTTAAAATTATTCGAAACCAAGCTACAAGTCTCAACATCAGAATGCTTATTACACTTATCTGTGACCTTCTTAACATTAAAACCGCCATATTATTATTATTTTACGTCTTCAGATTATTATTAGGCTTCTGAACTCTGCTGCAGCTTGATTTATAGAAACTGCTTAGTCACTGGCAGCGGTGCGGTGCTGGGAGGGAGAGATGAGATGCTCGCTGGTGTTTCAGCAGAGCCTCCTGCCAAGAAGCAGCCGCTGCCCTTGACAGATCATTGAAAGCTGGTCCGTGTTTCCCTCTCACGCCTAACTTCAGGAGGAGCTGCGAACCAACCCAACCTCCTTCCCCATGGAAAGCTAGGGGTGGAAAAATTCACAGCTCAATTAATGCATCCCCTCCAGTCGGCTGGGGCAGATTTTTGTGTTTTGCATGAAAAGCCATCTTCTGGGTTTGCTGTGAACTCTGCTGGGAGCGCTGCCCTAGATTTTTGGGGGAGGTTTTGCTGCTGGGAGGTTGGGGTTGAGGCTGCAGTAGCAGCTCGAAGGGGCAGAAGTGGTGGGCGATGCGGGCAGGAGCCACCTTGGGATGGGAGGCAGGAGGGGGCTTGGCGTGATCCGGGCCCCGGGGCACTGACGAGCACTTTCAAAATTAAATACAGGGGGAGGGCGACTGCTGCTTAATCACATTAACGATCGGGATGGTTTCTGTGACCCCACTCGGCGGAGCAAACGCTCTGAGCAGAAGCTGCAGGACAGGCTCTTACAAGACGGGTGTTTTCTCCTGGGTTGTACGTGCACCAGGGCAGAGTAAATGCTAATAACGTACAACTGTCTGAACAAACCAATTACAAACCTGTTTCTTTTGGTTATTTGCTGAGTAATGACTATGCTAAGTTCTTTGTAAAGCACATACAAATTCACAAAGCTATGCCCTGTGCAACGGGCAGGCAGCGATGCCTTGTCCACCACTTCTTCGGTCAAACGCCATCATTCCCGGTGCTGGCGCTGCAGGGCTTGTGCTCCAGACAGCCCCGCGTTTGGTCCAGAGCCCTTTGAAGCCTGCAACGTAGAAAGCTTTTAAAAAAAAAAAAAAGGTATCGAACACTTCCATCCCGATTTCTTTTGTGCATAGATTTAAGAATCAGCTAACGAAGTGTGCCTGTTTGCAATGTGCTGGTATCCTGGAGATTTAAGTGGGATAGCTCAAAGAACACACATCAGTTAAGTAGCTTAGTCTTTAATTTTATTCACACTGGAGTATGCCATTGTCAGGTATTTTCAGGGAGCTAACAGAAGAAAAACAACGGCTCCGTTTGGCAGAGTCCAGTAAATGAAAAGTATCGAAGGTATAAAGTCCTAAACTGCGGCAAATAGTTGAAAATAACAGATTAGTTCTTCTCTCCTAACTCAATGCCTTTATTCTTTTTGACATTATTTTTTTTATTACTTTTGCTCCTATAACACGTCGTGGTGGCTCAGTGTGAAAGGTCTGTAATAACGTTTCATTGATGTGAAGTCACCAAATAACCACTATTCATCCTCTGGTCTCACGTGGTTACAAATGTCTAGAATATAGCCAGAAATGGGCTGGCATTGATAGAATAGAGTAAAATAAGTGACGGGGAAAAAGCATTAAAAAGCATGTACTGAGGAATTATACACCCAGAAAACCATGTTTTATGTATCTATTGGAAATCAGAAATGGCATGTGATAATCCAGTGATGTAGGGAGCTATTTTATGGGATAGCTGGTGGCCGCAGCAGCACGCTTCTGCCCTTCTCCTGTCCAAATAATTGTACTTCCTCACGGATACAATCCTGAGTCAATATTTTCAGGAACTTTGCTGCTTACTTAGCGTGAGACCAATTCTGATGCTTCTTGGTCGTTTAAATAGCAGAGCTCGAAATAGCGGGGCCACAAGCACGCTGCAGTAGCAGATCCGAGGTGGGATGAGGCTCTGGAGATGGGACCCACCACCCGGTTTAGCTCAGGTTTTGGTGTCGGAGGAGGCTGGAGGAGGGAGGCGCCACCTCCACTAAAGCCTCTCTGCCCAGTTTGGAGTTTGCCAGCTCATCCTAATGCCTGAGACTTGACTTGGTCTCCTCTCTCAGCAGGGGCATCTGAGGACCGTATTCTAAGTAGAGACATTAAGGCTTGGCATGATAAACCTATTGATATAGGGCATTTGGGGGCATAAATTCAATAAATTTGTTTCACTGAGCATGGTGTTGGCTGTGTCCCTTCAGAAGCAACTGGGGCCCTAAATGCAGCAAAACCAGAATGTATTTAAAAAAAAAAAAGAGTGCTGGCTTGACAACATCTCCCAGTCCCGTCCCAGTCTGTATCTAGTTCTCAGCTATTGTCTGCCTTCAGTCCAATAGTAAAGTCATATTTATTTACTTGGCTCCGCTGTGTTAATGAAAAAGCCACTTAACAAAACAAATAGAAGGAAGGACATTTGCAACCAATTATGGTATTGCTGATCAGTCAAATTGCGCTGGAAATTACATGTTGAAGTTCAGCCCAGGCAGCTGATCAATTACCTGGTAGCTTGGCACGGGTGCGTGCTATCGACTTAATAAATCAATGTAATTTCAGTCGCTATGCCAGAATTTATATGTGTAGTCAATATGACATCAATATTACATAAAGATGGTTAAAACTAATTGGCCAAACGCCGTGCTCTCTTATCTGCCGTGCAACCCCGATGGTGCTCCGGCAGGCAGGGTGGAATTTGGCTGGCTCTTCTTTAAATACGCCCCTGGGCATCCTTTAAAAAAAAAAAAAAAAAAAAAAACGTGTTTTTAAAGCCTTTCTTTTTTGCAACCACAAGGGAAGTTAGCACTCCAGCATATAATTCAGGGTTGACCAAATTGCCAGCGAGGCTATCTGCTTCTCGGGGAAGACTTGCTGTGCGCCGGCTCCTGGAGAGGCTTGTGGAAAACAGGGGCTTTCTCTTGGGTGGCAGATGCCCATCTTGGCTGGTTTACGCACAGCTTCCTCTTCTTAATTAGCTCTGACATTTTAGTGATTGTAATATGGGTTTGGTGTAGAAGTGGAGGCTCAAAGCACTGGGGTTTTTTTGCTGAAAACAAAGTTTGCTTTAAGTATAGGGGAAAAATGGGATGGTTCTACCTCTCTGGAAGCTTTGTGATGGGGCACAGAAATACGGGAGCTTTTGGAATTGTTGGTGGTGACTTGCTCCCACACCTGATACCGACAGTCTCGGTGCTCTCAGATTTCACTCTTGTCCAATTAGTCTGGTCTCTCTTTGCCCTCCTGTTCTGTGCCGGTGACACCAGTTCACCGGTGGTTCCCAGCTCCGCCGTACCTCTCCTCCAGGAAATGCACTCTTATCGGCACGTCTATATTTTGGGAGCACATATAGGGAATTGAGCCATGGTTGTGCTAGCTGCTTTGCAAAAGGAGGGGGGGAAAAACAAGAAAAAAACCCAAACCAAAAACAATCCCTGCCCTGAAGGTCTTATGTTCTGCAGGCACTTAGAACCATGGGGATGGGGATACAACATACCAAAAAAAAAAAAAACACATATATGTAAGGCAAAGAGCCTTCTCTGGTAGTGTAATTTGGTTTGGCTAATGCTTAGCTGAGAGCAGAGGTAGGGAGCGAGGAAAAGAGGAAGGAAAATCCTAGTTCATCACTTGCCCAGCCATCGCCAAGGCTGCGTTTGGTAAGGTTTTTTTTGGCAGAAGTGACTCGTAAGGATAGTTTTGAAGGAGGAGAAAGGAGTGGCTGTTGAGATTTTTATCGGGAAGGTTTTCCCAGGCTTAAAAGAAAGCTGGGGAGGAAGCGAGTCTGCGCCGAGGGAAGAAGCTGACGGAGGGATTAGGGAGGCTGGCGGGGCAGAGGTTAGGGGCTGGCCGTACGGTAGGTAGGTTATTGGTTCAGCGAGGTAAGAGGAGATGGGGAGAGGTAACAGGAATAAAGAGGAGAAGGCAAGAAGCTTGTAAATTATGTAAACGAAGAACTGGTATGATTGTGGGGTGAATTGATGTGGTCTTGAGGGCAGCTGTTAAAACTGAAGATTACAATAACTGATGTAAGAGGAGGGAGGCTTGGAGGAGAATTCTTTTTTTAAAAAAAAAAAAGGGTTTTAGAGATGTTAAAAAGAAAAAGAGCAGGCTTGAGATGTGATTCCAAAGAAATCCATCCAGTCAGTGCATATGGTGGATGAGACTGGGCTGGAGTGGGAGGAGAGGGGTATCACCTGAGTGAGAGGGAAAGGGGGAAAAGAGGGAGGACTGGAGCAAACAGCCTTCACCTGGTGTACTGGGAGGGGTGGAAAGCAGCAGTCTCAGCTGTTGCAGCTTTTTTGAGTTATCTGAGTATTTTTCCAATTTATTTTTTTGATGAACAGGTCTTTATTTTTATATCGTTACCGATTCTGGTAACTTACCCAGCGTCACAAAATGTGACTGCGGGTAGTATCCTGGCTATTCAGCCAGTCTAATTCATCATCTGACACCAACTTCATGCAAACAAGGTTTCCTTTGCTATTTCCAACAGCAGAAAAACACTCTGAGAAAACTTTTTGTAGTGTTTTATCCTTTCTAACTCTGGCCATCTCTCAAATAAAAAACGTCAGTGGTCTGTGGAAAAAAGAATAATAATTAAAAAAAATAGATACTTGCTTGTATTTTTCTGAACCACCAGATCAGTTTACCCATTCCTGAGAAAAGACGCAATCAAATAATGTTTTCCTGATTGTCAGAATGCAGAATAATGCCTAGATGACTCTTTCAAAGAAGATACTTTCATATTTGTCCTATCCAATGCAGAAGATAATCAGCTATTTCTTTCTCCCACCCCAAGTATTTACATCTCGAAAAGTTTAGTAGATTTGTTTTCCTTCCTTTTTGCTTGGTTAGAAAAAAAAAATTATTTTTACATTGATTTTTTTTTTTTGTTTGCTTGTTCGTGTTGGAGTACAGAGACAGAATGTGGAACAGCTGAATATGGGTGGGGGGTTTATATCTGTATGTACAACCAGTGAGGCTTGGAGAGCATCATATCCCAGTATGGTATGATGGAAAGAAGGTGTGAAATCCTGGATGCAGAGACATCAGTTGCAATACTTCCTTTAGTTTTAATTTCCTTTATTAGATGTAAATAGTAGAGTAATTCATACTCTTTGAGGACTTGGACAGTGGGATTGAGTGCACCCTCAGCAATCTGTGTGGTGTGTCTGACACACCTGAGGGATGGGATGTCACCCAGAGGGACCTGGACAAGCTTGAGAGGTAAGCCCATATGAACCTCATAAGGTTCAACAAGGGCAAGTGCAGGGTCCTGCACCTGGGTCAGGGCAACCCCAAGCTCAAACCCAGGCTAGGCAGAGAATGGCTGGAGAGCAGCCCTGAGGAGAAGGACTTGGGGGTGTTGGAGGATGAGAAGCTCAACACAAGCCGGCAACATGCGCTGGCAGCCCAGAAACCCCCCGCAGCCTGGGCTGCATCCCCAGCAGCGTGGGCAGCAGGGTGAGGGGGGGATTCTGCCCCACTGCTCCGCTCTGGGGAGACCCCCCTGCAGTGCTGCCTCCAGCGCTGGGGCACCAACAGCAGAAGGACACGGAGCTGTTGGAGCGGGGCCAGAGGAGGCCCCGGAGATGCTGGGAGGGCTGGAGCCCCTCTGCTGTGAGGACAGGCTGAGAGAGTTGGGGGGGTTCAGCCTGGAGAAGAGAAGGCTCCGGGGAGACCTTGGAGCCCCTTCCAGTCCCTCAAGGGGCTCCAGGAAAGCTGGGGAGGGACTCTGGAGCAGGGAGGGGAGCCATAGGACAAGGGGGAATGGTTTTACACTGGAAGAGGGGAGATTTAGATGAGATATGAGGAAGGAATTCTTTGCTGTGAGGGTGGTGAGCCCCTGGCCCAGGTTGCCCAGAGAAGCTGTGGCTGCCCCATCCCTGGAGGGGTTCAAGGCCAGGTTGGACGGGGCTTGGAGCAACCTGGTGTGGTGGGAGGTGTCCCTGCTCATGGCAGGAGGCTTGGACTAAGTGGCCTTTAAAGGTCCCTTCCAACCCAAACCATTCTATGATTCCTCCAAAATAAGTCACTTTTTGATCCTCTTCAGATTGGAATCCATCTGACCCTATTTTAACTCTCAACCGCACCAGCAACTATTGCATTTCCATCTGTGGACAATCCTTCATCACAACTTTGGCTCTGAGTTCTCTTGTGTTTCCTTGAGGAGTTCCCAAACGGCGGATGGGGCGGGATAGGGAGGTGCAATGCTGCTAGCGTCACTCTGCTGGGGAGGATCTCCGGGAGGTGACACTCTGGATCATGTCTGGGCTCATGTGGCCCAGCCGGTGCCTGCTGGGGTGGGAGCGGGTCTGTGTACTCCAGGCGTCTCCTCCTGACAGCTCTCTCCAAGGCAGCTGTACAGCCAGGAGCTTTGTGAAAGTCTCTGTGTACATACACCGATGTGCTGTGACGGCGTTATTTCCACTCGACAGATGGCTGGAGGTGGAGTGATGATGGTGAAGGTGAAGTGATGCAGCCTCAGGCGCTGGTACCCACCAACTCCTGATGCTGTAAGTCAACCCTGAGATCTGCAGGAAGACTCTGCTGAGAAATACGGCCCCAAATAATGTGGCTGGTCTTTAGTTTGGACTTGGAGATGACACTCATGGATGGGGGGCATCTCCAGCAGCCCTCGATTCCCGGACTCCTCACCCGGCTCTCCCAGTGATGGTAACGCATTTGCATAAGAAGCAACTGGGTGAGTAATACCAGCCTCTGCAGACATCAAATGCAGCAAGTATTTTGCGGTAAACCTGTTGCTGCTCTGGGCAGGGAGGATGCACTTTACTCCGAAAGCGCGGGATGAAAGCCTTTGTGGCAAGGGCTGTGCTTTGAAAGCAACTGAGCCCAATCGTCTGCTCAAGCAACTGTTTTATTATCAGAATAACTGATCTCCCAAAGCACTTAACACCGCTGCCTGCACCAAACGGAGCCCGCGCGCGCTGCAGCCTCGCAGCCTTTTGCTAGTGCTGCCCAGTAGCTGAATCTCACTCCATCAATATATCGTGGTTAATTGCAATAAAATAGGGGATTTAAGGGATTCACCTGTTTAGGTTGCTTGTTCAAGTGGGCTCAGGGTGGTACACAGTGAAAATAACCACCATCAGATGCCTAGCCTGTATCTACATGACCCGAAATGGCTGTATTTGCCCAATTCCTAAGCTGCAGTGACACAGCCCCGTGGTTGTCATCGCAGAACCGAGTCTAAGAATAAACTAGATTTGCACCTTTGTAGATAAGATCATTACTTCAGAGCCAGGCGGCGGCTGTAGCTGATGGACGGGCTGCGATCCTGGGCGCTGGGTTATTCCTGACTTTGGCCTTGGCCACGTGTATCACTGCAGCAAAATTTTGTGTGCTCCTGCTTTCTTACGTGGAGATAAGGATACCGGTCCCCGGATTAAAAGTGTTATTAAGGAGCCACATTATGACTGCAGTTATTATTTTACAGGCTGAGCAGTGTGCAGGAGCTGGCGGTGCTGCTGCTGAGCTTCCTCGAGGAGTGTGTGCATTTGCAAAAGGGAGGAAGAAAACCGTGCAGGAGGATTTTCTCATATATAAGCTGAGGAAACAGATAATCTCTGAAACAGCCAACAGTTTTTATTTACTGTGAAAATTTGAATCTTGCTCTCAATTTCCCATCAAGATAAAACGCAGGCATTTGGTTAAAATGGTAACTTAATGCTCCAGAGGTTTAATTACCACCACTTTATAATCAGAATCAACACGGAGTGCAGTCTCCAGCTCCCAACTTCAACAAGACATGCAGACCCCCACAGAGCAGTCAATAAAAGGCAGATACATCGCATGCACTCAGATTTTTGTGGTCCTTCCCATAGCTGAACTTGCAAATCTGCTATTGCTGATAGTTTGCTTTCAAACCTCAGGTTCTTCCTTAGCTATTATCAAACTATTATCAAAGCTCCTTATTACTATAAGTTGCTCTGTGTATAATTTTTTTATAGGTGTGCATGGTACTGAATTAAGGGAGTTTACAGTGCCGGAAACTAAACTTCCAAATATTTTTATGTATCAACAGAAAGCACTGGTCTGAACTAGTCTCGATAGTGGTGATTATTGAAACTTTAAGGGCCTTGGTTGGAAAAAACGTCAAGGTGGCAGGTATGTTTTCTGGACTGCGGCTGATGTGATCTCTGGCATGAGCCTCCGCTCCGTAGGATGAATGATCGGTGCTCCTCTGTTGCAGTTCCTGCTGCATTTCTCTAAAGATTTCAGGACTTACAGATCAGGCGTAGGGCCAGCCTGGGTCTCACTTGGTACGGTTTTCCCTCTGCAAATTAAGATTTCTCTTCTCCGGTCTGTTCTTCCAGTGCGTTTTCTGAACGAGGTCGTCTGGCTGTGCCAGCTGTTGTCGATGCCTATGAAAATCACACATACTCTATATTTTCACTCATTATTTTCCAAGTTGGTGTTTTAGTGAGTAAAACCTTTATCTGTATTACGGCCAGGGTCCTGCCTGACACTGAAGTAGCTATATCCAAGCAAATCTGGCCAGCACAGGTATTTCTAGCCATGGAATCTGCAATCCTCTGCCTTCTGCCGGGGGTCGAGCATCACGGGATGCTCCTGAGCTGTTTCTTTGCTACAGTTTCTGCTCTAAGTGAGGTTTAATTTTTTCTCACCATCGCCAGCCCCCTCTAAAAAGCAGCACGTTCTGTATCCTGCCCCGACTGACTCGTGGAAATAAGAGATACCCTATTAACAACCTTTGTGCAAACAAAGCCTTGGTCTGGTTAGTGCCAGCACTTTCCATCCAGCATGAGTATTTGTTTTTCCATGCTCTTAATCTTATAAATTGAATCGAGTCTGATAAAAGCGACTTCCTGAATATTGCATAACGGTTTGTGTCTGTCAGGATGGAAGACAAACAAACCTGACCTTGAACTCGGAAAGTTTCCTCCCAGCAGGTAGGAGCTTCCAAAAGCCTGTGCTGATCTGGGAAATGCCAGAGGGGGCTCCTGGTCTCCTCGCTGCCCTGGGACAGCAGCGAGCCTTCCCTGGCAGCTACCCTTTCCCCCCTCAAAAAAAGCCCAAAAGCTTTGGATCCTCCTCTGGGGACTACAGAATCCTCAGAAAGAGCTGCAGCAGGAAGACAACAGCATGTTCTTGCTCCAAAAAGGAGGCAGAGGAGAAATCCTGTCCATATCTGGCATAGTTTAGCCTCCAGGGATTAATTAAAGGCTTTTTCAGTTTTTCTTTCAAACCTCACAACATTCGTCTCTGCCTCACTGAATAGGGAAAAGGGAGAGGCATTTTCTCTGGTCAATCACCAGCCTGTTTCAATTTTCAGTTTTACATTGCAGTAATATTTTTTTCCTAAGGGAATACCACAGGAAGGGCAAACTTTGGCTTCTCCCCGTTGGAGCATTACGTCATTAATAGAGCTGGAAATCTGAGTGGCGGGCGAAATGAATATTCCCTAAACTCAGCAATCCCCCCCCCCACCTCTGCTTGGTGCTCCTGTCCCCTCTCCCCTCCCATGGCTAAGGCAGGTGAAGGTGTCGGCGGAGCCAGCGTGGGGTGGGGGACGGGGGGACCAGGAGCCTGTGCACGGTGATGCTGCCGGAGCAGGAGGGTGTTCTGCATTAGGTTGCCCTGAAAACTTGGGGCTGCCCCATCCCTGGAGGTGTTCAAGGCCAGGTTGGACAGGGCTTGGAGCAACCTGGGCTGGTGGGAGGTGTCCCTGCCCAGGGCAGGGGGTGGCACTGCATGGCCTTTAAGGTCCCTTCCAACCCAAACCATTCTAGGATCCCCTGCGCTGCTGGCAGTGCTGGGACTGGAGCCCTGGAGGCTAATGGAGCTCTGGGGCAGAAAAATCATTTCTTCTACAACTCAGGCTTGTGGTGATGGATGCAGTGGGGGGAAGGAGCCACCCAGCTCTCTGGGGGGGGTCTCTGGCTGTGGTATGCGATGTTTTCCCCCACTGCCCTTTCTGAGAGAAAAACCCTATGACACGTGGGAACTTTCACGCGGGTTTCCCAGTGCCAGAAAAGCAGGTGACTTTGGAGACTCCGGTTTTTGGGGAGCATCCCAAAGAAGCACCACAGCTCCTGGCTGAGCCTGCCCCGAGTGCATGCGTGGTACCCTGTCCCTCGGGCTCCACGGACCCTCTGGCCGCAGCCCTTGTTTTCTGACCCCATTACCTATTCCAGTTTGGATTTCAGCTGCTCAGACTTGATTATTTTAAACCCCCCTCTATCTGATTATCAGCAGCCCAGCCAGGCTGCATCTGAAGCTTCCTGGGGGGACCCCCATCAGCATCGTAGAAGGATAATTCATCTCTTATTTAAGCTCCTGGAAGGGGCTGGTCTGGGGGTGTGTGTGTGTGTGTGTGTTACGGGGACAGCGGGAGTCTGGAGGAAGGTGTCCCCCTCTGCGCCCCCTGGGCTGCAGCCTCATGAAATGGAGAGTCTTTTCCACCTTGCTGTGTGAACACCTTTGCTGCTTCGAATGTGCAGGGAGATGCAGGTGCCCCCTGCTCCCAGGAGGTATCAGTGACGGGTACCACGGCACACGCTAACCCGCGTTGGGGTGGGAGGATGCTCCTGGAAGCAGAGCAGCCCGGTGATGGCTGAGAGTGACACACCAGCGTGGCAGGGTGCAGCAGATCGGTACCAAAGCCTGGCAGCCCTCCGCAACCTTCCCAGAGCTGCCTTGCTCTTGCTTTTAGGTTTTTTCTATTGTTATCCTAAAGCTGTCCTCCTCCTCCTCCTCCCCCCAGCAGGATGAAGAAGCCTCCAGCTGGCCTAGGAGGCTTATCAGCTCTGTCTGGCTGGGTGTTAACAGTCTATTTGCATAAGTACCTGTCCCCTCATATGCCGTTTATTTTTCCTCCCGGCAGCCAGGCTTGCTGCATGCAGCTCCCCGAGGTATGCCAGGGCAGATGCCACCACCCCCGGGCACCTCCAGCCAGGGCACACACCCTCCCTGGCTCACCTGCTCCTTCTGCCCTGCAGAGGTTGGAAATTAAACGTGTAACTCGCTGGGTCCTGTTTTCTCCTGGCTGTCAAGATAAAATTAAACCGAACCCCCCCTCTTTTTCACACCTCGGCAGCTGTCCCTGGCTGGGGGACAGCAAGGACTACAGTCCCAGCTTGTGTGGCAGGGAAGGGTGATGCGTCTGGGTCGAGGATGGCTGCCTGATGGGTAACACGCTGCCTCCTCCCTGCTGTTGGCTGGGCATGAGTGGAGGTCCTTGAAGCTCTCTCTGAGCTCAGGTCTCAGCCCCAAAGGCGCAGGCAGCGCGTAGCCTGCCCGACCTGCTACAGCTCTGCTCCAAGGGCTGGTCGTGACCGTGGAGTCACCTCCTCAGGTAGGAGCGAAGCAGTCTTGTTTCTGCTCGTTAGCTCTGAAAGGTTTTTCCATCCATAATAAGAAAGTCATTAATGTTAAACTTCCGCTGCCAGGTACGATTGATTTGAAGATTATAACCACTATAAAGGGGGGGTACGCGTTGCACATACAGCGTGTCCAAGTCCTGGCATGCAGGAATTGTTGCTTCCGTGGTTGTCTGTCATCCATGGAGCTCACCAGAAAAGGGCTCAGATGGATGTGGGGCTGCTCAGTACTAGTTGAGAGTGGCCCATTTTCAAAGGGCAAAGGTAAATTCGAATAAATAGCTGGTACGTCCCCTGCCGAGGGGCTGTAATCCTGTCCTAGGAGATGATGGACTTAATGATTTAACAACTCTTCATGCTCTCGTTACTGTGATATTTTATGAATATGGTGCACAATCTCGAGGTCCTGCGTGCTTGCCGGAGGGCAATGCTCAGTGTGGGACCCCCTCTGCAAGGAGCTACCAGTACTGAAGTATTTTCTTCTGAATGTGGCCCAGAAACTTGTCCTGCTGATGTGTTATTTCCCCTCCATGGCTGATGAGCCAGTGAATCAGCTGTCCAGCCAGCCAGCCACTTCTTGTATGTAAAACTTATTTGAGATTAGTAAAAGTTATTTGCGAAGGCAGATTCAGTGGCTGCTCTCGGAGGCGTTTGAGGGTGACAAACCCACTCAGGCTTCCACAGTTAACCAGAAGTGTGTCTGATTTGTGACTAAAATTCAGATGCCCTCATTTTCCCACCCCAGCACTGATGGCTGCATGCCCATGGACTGCAGGGTGGCCATTCCGACTTTATAGACAAGATGAAATAAACGTTATGGCTGCAGCTTTCTTGAATTCACAGGCAGACTTTGCTCCTGACTATGCAGCTTAAAAATGATTTGAAAATTACAAATCCAATAAAATGTGGGTTATCTGGCTGTGTCAAACCCAGAATAACTGGAATTAAATTAGCAGGATTACTCCAGAGGTGTTTAGTGCTCCTCGTCTGCTCCTCCCGTGTCGCGAGGAGCATCGCACCTCCAGCGATGGTGCTTCAGCAGCAAGAGAGCGGTGGATCAGGTGGCAGGTCCTGGTCATATCGGAGCAGCATTTTCCAGCCTTGGCAATGCCAGCAAATGGACCTGTGGTGCAAAAAGCACATGGGATGGGTGCCACGACACCTACGTGGCATGCAGCTTGCTCAGCAAGGAGACAAAAAGATTAGACTTCAAATTTCAGAGGAGCAGAAGCTGGAGATCCTGGATCCCAAATCTTATTTACCATCCCTTCCTCATAGCCCTTTGGACCTTATGCTAATAAATAGTGCTGCACATGCACAACTTGATCCAGACCCTGAAGAAATCAATAGGAACTGCCAGGTGCTCCACCTGCTGAAAATCAGATCATGCGTTTATGTGACTTACCGTGGCTTTCGGAGCCAGCTTTCAGGCACCCTTTGCAAGAGCTGGTATTTGAGCGTGTTGTATCGGCTCCTGGCTATAATCGGACCCGATGAATTACCTTGAAATAAATATTGTGTGAAGTATCTCAAGAAGTCTTTCACTTTCCATCTTTATCTCTTTTCCTCAAATGCTTTAGCAGCTGATTTGTCCTTCTGGCTACTCTTAGGTCCTTCTGAACCGCCGTCGCCAGTCCCAGGTCCCACGTGCCTCCCTCTCTGCTGGCTGCGTCCAGGCGAAGTTTGCTGCTTGGGAATATCGCTCAGGCCACGGAGCGTGCGTGTCAGTCCCCCCTACGGTTAAAACCAACCCCGTAAGCAAGCCCTCATCACTTTATTTATGACCTTTGGATGAGATAATGGTTTTCCACTTTGAAAAGAAAGCTCTCTACTTCAACATTTATTTTCTATAAATGCCTTGGCATTTATATTGCAACAGGAGACTATTCAGTGACATTATCTGATAAATATCATGTTATACAGCTGCAATTTACAATGCATATATTTTTAACAGTGCTTCTAAGCTAAATTAAACGCTTCTAAACTATGGTACTTATGGAAAACAAATGTCTGTTCTAGCAATTTTGTTTTTCAGGGTACACCATTTTTTTTAAAACCAGATACCATCTTTATCCTGTCAGGCAGTAAATTATGCACTTGCACTTTCATAAACTCTCCCCTTGGGAACTTAGTCGATGAAATGGAAATGTCTTTTTCACACCCTTCAACTCCAGAGAAATACAGGGAAATAGCCAACTCGGTTATAAACTGAATGTCTAGGGGGAATCCGTATAAAGTGTGGATTAACGCAGTCTCGATGCATGTATTGTTTAGCATATGTACCGTTCACTCAAATGGCGCATTGAATTGTGACTCGGATCTTTAATGTCTTTTTTTTGTTGTTTTTAATTGGGAGAGTAAGTGCATGTTCTATGATGTGGTGGGATCCGCAGGTCAGAAGACTCTCACTGGCACCTGGCTGATAACGTCCTGCCACGGTGGGGCAGCTGCAGGAGGAGGAGAACTCTGTTGGCCTCCTCAGGGGCGTAAAACACAACTGCTTTTACACCGAGGTGGATCCTTCCCCAGGTTGCGGGGTGGGAATGGGCAGGATGAGGGTTTGCCGTGGCATGTCCTGCCGTTGGGCTAGTCCTTCATGAGGGAGAGAAGAGGTACTTGGGCAGTGGGACCAGATGGTCCTTGCAGGTCCCTTCCAACTGAACTATTCTAAATGTACTTCTATTTTTTATCGCCCATCATTCAGACCTATGAGGTTTGCCCACAGCGGTGAAACGTCTTCACGCTGAAACTCCAAGCGGTCCAAGGAGCCGCATTATCCCATCACCGCTGGGTGAATGGGATTTTTGTTGGTATTTGTTGAAATACCAACAAAAAGGGAGCAAAGGAATGAAAGTGGGGCAGGGGATTCTGCTGGGATGCTCAAGGATCAGTCCAAAGCAGGAGGAGCTTCAGCAGGTCGTGTGCTGTAGGAGCTGATGTTGATGGTCCTTATTTCCCCAAATCTACCCTCAAGGGCCCTTTGGAACCTCCAGTTCTTCCAGTCTGAGGACTGGATGGGAGGTGTGCTGGATTAGATGGGCTTTGTGATGGAAGCGAGCTTACAGAAAACAGAGAAACCAACAACAAAAAAAGGACTTTTGAAATTTGGCAGAAAAAAAATCAGTGCACAAAGCCCCCAAGAATGTGAGTGTTTTTTCACAAAACCACTTACGGATGCATTCCGTAAAGGTAATCCCTTCAGACAGAGAGACGCTGCCATTTCTTTGAAAAACATTAAAGCAGCTGTTGCTAGAACATGGAGAATTTTTGCGCTATCCATCAAGGGATGGACACTTGTAATGCTATGTCTACTTTTTCTGTTTGTTTGTTTACAGTTTATTTTGATACCAAATTTCTAGCTACCGAAGGTAATTGAGACTGCAAACAAAATCTCGCTATCCGCTGATCTGCCAAATCAAATTTTCTTCTCCTGTAAGTATAGTATTTTTCCTTAGCTTCAGAGAGGAAAAGAATTACGCGGAATGAATGAGAAAGAAAAGGGATTAGTTTATATAATGACCATAACAGCCATCTCTCCCTTGATCTTTCTGTAGTAGTTCATTCTCGAAGATGGGAACGATTATTATTGTAATTTAGAACAGAGCTTGTTCTTTTTCCTTCTACTGCAACTGCTTACTACTTTTCAAATTAACACATATTTTAATAAAAAGTAAATATCCTGATTATAGCTGGGATATTGGATGGCCCTACCGGGGATACGGATGCAGCAAGGTTCTCATCATCTCTGAGTTCCCCTCCTGGAATGGCCGTGTACTGCTCTGGTCCTTGATATAAATTAAAGGTTATTTTGGTGACTTCTGGCTACTGGAGGCCTTAGAAGAGGGTATCTAAGGTGGTAAATTAGCAGTCGTGCATCTCCTGCATTGTTTTTGAGTTGCATGGTGCTTTCTGAGGATCTCCATGAGGTCTCTGTCATCAGAGCATCTCCCTGCCCTGTGGTGGTCCTCCAGCGCCCAGCTTTGGGCCGGGTGGGCATCACTGGAGGAACAGGCACGCTGCGGTCTGGGAGCGGAGCCTTCCTCCCAGTTTCTCACTAGCTAACATTACAAAATAGATTGTTTCTAAGGGTCTTCAAAGTGACATGGGATAGGAGAACAGGAAATAGCCTTAAGTTGCGCCAGGGGAGGTTTAGGATGGGCATTAGGAAAGATTTCTTCACTAAAAGGGTTGTAAAACATTGGAACAGGCTGCCCAGGGCAGCGGTGGAATCGCCATCCCTGGAGGTATTTAAAGGACAGGTAAACGTGGTGCTGAGGGACATGGTTTGTTGGTGGTTTTGGCAGTGTTAGGTTGATGGTTGGACTCAATGATCTTAAAGGCCCCTTCCAACCCAGACAATTCTATGACATTGACTTCTTATTGTATTTGGGGACCACTCGCACTCCCTTGGACATGTTCTGGCCATGTGTCTGGTGCAAACGTTCTACAGCAATTGCATTTAATGCCAACACGGCCACTGGGTTTTCCTCTCCCATGAGATCTGTCTGCACGGAGATCTTCACTGGTCTCAAGTTGTGTTGAGAAGTTTTATTAAACCGAAGTGTTGGGAGATGGAACTATTTTGTGTGCTTGTTCTCCTGAGGTTGCTTTAACACTTTGGTAATCATAGCTCTAGGGTGAGCCAATTCACCCCTAAAACCAATGTATTCACCCATAAAATCAACCTGTTCACACCTAGGGGTGCCAGCACCGTGTTCCCCCAAAGCCCTGAGGCACAGGCAGTGGCAGCAGGAGTCCCCCAAGTGGTACTTTGGGGGACTCGTGGTCAATGATGGGGTTTAACTCTGCAGAAGCTCGTAAAGACTCTGTCCTTCACTTAAAGCCATCTATTAATTCTACCTACCTGCTCATCATCGAAAGGTTGCCCGTGTTTTTCTTGTAGGCATGCAAAAATAAGCACCGGTGAATGAAGATGAAAGGCAGACGTTGCTGGTTTCTTCCCTGGAGATTATATTTCTTACTTGTTGCATAACTGCTTATTTTAGCATCAATCAGCCGAGCCTTTGTTGTGTAGACAATTCCGTCCTTTTAGAGGATTTGTGCAGTATTATTTCTTCCAAAATGCTTCTTTTTTTTGTTTTTATTATTAGATTTATTTCTTCTCTTAGCAAATGCCAGCTGGCAACACCCTGTCACAGCTCTTCATAAATGTTACATAAATGTCATACTATGTAAACCGAGTACCGTATATATCATATACATGACCTTTCTCTAGATCCATCCGTCAAGCCTTAGCTCTGTATATTTTATATGTGTGTGTTACATATATTTGTACGCAAGTTTTGTATAAGGGCGCATATATGGTAGCCAAAAATCTGTTAAGCGTGTGGTCGCTACTGCCCGGGAAAGCAGTCAAAATGCAGAAATGTTCGACTTCTTGTTGCCAGTGCAACTTTTGTGGAAGCAGACCAAGTTTTCAATTGCGTGATCGGATGGTATTTTTCTTCTGTGTCTCTAGTGCGTGAGATGGTCAGCGAGGGGCTCAGCAAGGCTGGCGTGTTCCTATTGTCCCGCACGCAATCCTCGGCCTTGGCTCAGCACATTATTCACGCGTCTGACCCCTTTCGGACCTCATAGCAGTAGAAAATGCGGCTCCATATATTCCCGTGCCCGGTTTTCAAAGCGGAACGAGGCGCTCCTCTTCTGGATAGCAAAAAAAAAAAAATTAAAAAAATGCCTTGAGGTTGTGCTTAGGGATGCTGCAGACCTGATGTGCACCGAGGAACTGATGTGCGTACCTGGATTTGGACACGTTGTGACCTCCTTTAAGGTTATGGTCCAGAAATGCCGGAGAAATGGCCAGAAAGGCTGTAGTGCTGTACAGGACCAACATGGGGACGTTGGCAGGTTCCTCCGAAGACAGAATTATTAATTTCCTCGTGGCTTCTTCTACGGTACTTTCCACTACGCTGCATCAGTGCTTCAGCACCTTCATTAATCCTCCCCAAACACCCGTTATGAAGATGGGTCAGGGTGACACATGGATGGATTAAGGTCAGTTTTGACTAATTCCGGGTACTCCATCTGAGAAGCGTAATGCCTGCTTTTTCAGAGCATTTAACATGATGCAGCACTTCGTACATGCAAGCGCAGCACCCACGGCTTCCAGCTGTACGAAGATGGATGTCAGCAATTCGGGCTAAAGGTATCAAGATACACACACGCGCAGCGTGGGCAATTCGGCCGTCAGCACCCAAAAGTTTGGTTTAATGACTTTGTTAGCAATGGGAAGAAAGCCTGGGGTAAGAGCAAGGAGAGAATCCTCTTCTTTGGGAGAGTTTTATCCTCTGCCGCTGTCGGGCTGTGCCTGCAGCCCTTGCATTGCTCCGTGGGCAGCTTTCAATTCTGCAGATCAGATGAGGACCTGGTCAAAATTTGTTTGTTTTCTGACTTACGGAGCAGGTCCGTGGCATGTAGGTGTCATATAGAAAACGGATTGTGGCAATGTAATGAAGAACTGCATTAAAACGTGCGTGAAGGAGAAAGTCTTCATAAATTGGTATGGAATGCCTCACTTCGGGCGTTTCTGATGCTCTGCCCAGGTAACGCAGTGATCTTCAAAACATGCCCTAGTGCAGCCTGAGCACATGGATGGGGTGGGATCCGTAGGGGAAGTCCTGGCAGCGAATGCCACTGGGTGCTGGAGCAATGGGGCAAGCACCCACCGAGGTACCCTGGGGCTGGCGGTGGCCGTGCTCATGCGTCCCACTGCTCACGTACGACCAGGAAAGGCTTTTTTAACTGGGGGGTGAAGTTTCCCATTCTCTAGGGGTGCTGCTGGGCAGGCTTGGAGCAACTGGGGCAGCTGCTGCCCCAAGAGCAGCATCTTGAGGGACGTCAGCAGGCAGATTTGGGCAGGGTTTTGCTGTGTGTTGTGAGCTGCTCTTGCTCAAAGCCCAAAAACATGACTAATTTGGGTGGCTTTATCTAAAGGGCTGCCTCATGCCAAATTTCAGGACCCTATTTCCAGAGTTACAGTCCTCAAAAAAGTTACCAAGCCCAAGAATGACCACAGCAATGCTCCTCTCCTCCTCTGCTTTCATCCTTGGAGGAGCCAAAGGACTTGGAGCATTTGGAAAACGTCCAAGGCAGAAAGTTGCAGCCTAATTCATTCAAGTTTGGCGAATTATAAGGAGCCAGAAGGGGGATGTACAGTGGGGAGCATCTGCCTTAGTTGTGGTGATTCCAGCTGCGGTCCCAATGGTGTTTAACGACCAGTCACTCAGTTTTAGAGCTGACCAGCTTAACGAATTTAAGGGAGGATAGCAGATTGTGATTGAAAGACCATCTTTAACCTGAATTTTAATTTTCTGCAGCGATGTTTTAAAACAGTGGAAGGCAACTTCTGCAATTTCTTTTACTGTAGGGCCTCTGAGAGTTTGGAAAGATGTGCAGCGGATAGACTGTTCATCCAAATATTATTATTTTAAGAAAGTGGGTTTGTTTTTTTTTTATCTCCATAGCCGCTCTGTTGCTGGTTTTAACCCTGGGCCAACAGCTTGCTATAGGCAGCCCCGGGCCACAGGGACCCTACAGCTCCCATTAGGGGAGCGCCCGGCGGGGTCACCCCGGGGGGGGGGGCCGCCGCTCCGCGGGAACTCCAAATTCTGCCAAGTTTGGGTTGTTGTTTTTTTTTTTTTTGGGGGGGGGGGGGGGCGGGGGGCGGACACACGACACCCCCCTTGTGTGTGTGGGGGGGTGTTTGCTGCTGCAGCCGCATCTGCTGGCGGCGGCCGCGTGTGCCGGCGGGGCCCGCGGAGCCTCCGCGCCAATTCCCACGCCGCCGGCCCGCCCCGCGGCCGCGGAAGTTCGCTACGCGGAGGGGGGGGTGTGTGTGTGTGTATGTGTGTGTGTGTATGGGGGGGGGGGGGGGGGGGCGGACACACACGACACGACTCCGCACCTCACCCCCCCCACCCGCCCCGCGATGGGCAAGAACCGTCTTTTTGACGCAGGAGAAATGGCAAATTTTAAGTACGTCATTAATATGGCGCCAAAAGGCTTTTTTTTTTTTTTAAGTATAAGCTTTTTTTTTTTTTTTTTTTTTTTTAAGGTTGCAGCAGCCTGTACGCCTGTGCGCAGCGCGGAGGGAAGGAAAGGGGGGGGGGAAGAGGAGGGAAAGAGTGTGTGTGGTGGTGGGGGGTGTGCGTTGGGGAGGGGGTGGGGGGAGAAGGACCGGCGGGACGCCGGCGGGGCGAGCGGCCGGGGCGAGCGGCGCTGGGGCTCCGGGCAGCGCCATGGGGCCCCGGCGACCGGCGGGGGGGTGAGGAGCGGCAGCGGGATGGGAGCGGGGCCGGCGGCACCTGGCCCCGCCGCTGCGCCCGGGGAAGGGAGAAAGCGCCGGAGGGGGAAAAATTGAAGATATTTTTTGGGGGGGGGGGTTGTTTTTTTTTTGGGAGGGGGGTGTGGGGGGGGGTGGGGTGGGTGGGTTTTTTGGGGGGGGGGGGCTGGGAAACGCCGCCACCATTATCCGTCCCCGCTCCGAAAGTCGGTTCCCCGCCTCCCTGCCGGAGCCGGGGCGGGCGGCGGGGCGAGGGGAGGCTGAGGAAGTGCGGGGTGGTGAAAAAGAAAGAGAAAACAGGCGGGCACAGGGCTCGCCCGGCCGCCGCCGAGCGGCCATCGCGGCTGGGAAGCGGGGCGGGGGGGGGGGGGGGAACGGAGACACACACACACACACACCCCGCATCCATGGAGTTACCGGGCGGGAGCTCCTAAGGAGGGCCCGGCAATGACACCGGATTGAGGGGGGCTCTCCCCGGCCCCGGGGAGGGGGGGGGGATTGCGGGAGCATCCCCCCGCCCTCCTCCCCGCCCGTCACCCCAGAGACAGCCTCAACTCTTGGAGGACGCTCCGCTGGCAAAGGTAAAGGCTGGCGGGCGGGAATGGGCTTATTTCGGCAGCGGATGGTTATTTTGCAGCTCCCCCTGCTTTGCTTATATTTATTTAATTTTTTTTTTTTTAATCTCCCCCCTCCGCCCCCCCCCCTCCCTCCGGCAGCGAGGCGGGGGATGTGCAGCATTTCCAGGGGGTGGATTGCGCATGTTGGTCACTCTTGTTTTAAAGTCTCCGAGGGAGGCGAGCGGGGATGTAAACAAGAACTTTTAAAAGGGTTTGGCTCTGCACCTCCTTCCCCCCCCCCCTTTATTTTTAATTTTAAATTTTTTAAAAATATATAATTTTTTTTTTTTTTAATTTCCCAAATTAATGACTGCGGCAGTGCCCCGCGCCCTGCCCACCGCGGCTCCTCCTCGGGGGGCGATGTGTGTGCGGTTACCGAGGATGGGGGGGTGTGTGTGTGTGCGCAAAGGAGGGGGGGAGTGCGGAACGATTCCGCGGGCGCGGAGCCGGGATGGCGGTACCCGGGGGCGTGGTGGTTGCTGGTTCGGTTCCCGCTTGCCCCATCCCTGCTGGTCCCCGGGCTACCGGGCCCGGGCGATGCCCGGGGGGGGGGGGGGGGGGGGGCGGCGGCCTCCCCCCCCACCCCGCATCGCCCGGGCCCAAAAACATTCCCCCCCCGCACCCACTCCTGCCCTTTTCCCACCTACAACTGCGTTGGTTTTAGGATGCGGGGCTGGGAACCCCTTACCTGCCGCCCCCCACCCTCCCCCCCACCCCGTGCTTGCCCTCTCCGCTCCTGGGGATGGAGGAGGCAGCGAGCTGGAAGTTGGGAAGCGGTGCGAAGGCAGAAGGAAGGGGGGGGGATGCTGGATTGTCAAGCTGGGATGCAGTTAGAGGAGGGAAAAAAAAAATATCTCTCTCTCTCCATACCTGTACATCCTGAGCGGTTTTTGAGTGGGAAGGATGGCGTTCAGAGGGAAAATTCCCAGCTCCTTCTGTCGGCACCCACAGTGAAAATTGTTGGCTTACAGGTTTCCTACCGCTGGGACATTTCTAAGAGGGGCTTTTGCTTGGGGAAAAAAAAATATTAAAAAAAAATAATAATTCAGTGATCTCAGGCTTTCTCCCAGGGGTGAGGAGCCCGGCTCTTAGGAATGGTGTTTGACCTTTAAGCATTTATTGGCTACTGAGGTTAAAATAAGCTTGAGATAGACGTAAAAATAGCTTGCAGAAAGGTTAAATCAAAGGTTAAATTTGTTTTTCCTAGGAAAATTGAGGCTGATGTCCAGAAATGAAGGCTTGGAGCAAAGGGTGGGAGGGTACACGTGAGGTCTGTGGGCAGGGAGATGCAGTTCATTTAAAGTAGTGGTGGCTGCTGAGAGCGTTTGACACCAAGTTCTGAAAGTTGGTGGATGGGTGGTCCTCAAACCAAGGTATTTTAAATGAGGTCTGGTCTTTGCCTTTCTCTGGGTGTTTGGTACAAAGTTTGGAGCGCCCAGAGCTCCTGTCGATTTTCCTCTTGAGTTGGGGATGCTCAGGGACCTGCAGGATGGGGCAGCCGGCTGCGGGTGAGGAGCCTGTGTCCCTGTTGTGTCCCTGTTGTCCCTGTGTCCCTGCCTGCTCCCTCCTGCCCAAAGGCTGGGGTGGCCCCGAGTGCCCGCAGTAACCTTTCTGGTTACCTGTGCTTTGTCTGGGCTTGCTGAATAAGGAAAAAAAAAAAAAGGATAATTAGAGGGTAACAAGTCAGAAGAGGCAAGCAAAGTTATATATGTGAGTAGCAAAGAGAAAAAATCCCCTTGTAGATGTGGAAAAAGGCAAAGCACAGGAAGTAAACGAGGGCTTGTTTTGTTTTAAATTCAAATGAGATTAAATTTTGCCCCAGGGAGCCAAGACAGCGAGCGGAGTTGCTGTGGAAGAGAGGAGGAATGGCTCTCCCTTCACCTGGGCAGTTGGGTTGTTGCTGGAGAGGTGGGAGCTGATGGCAGCCCGTGGAGGAGGCGGAGGGACAGGCAAGCCCCGGCTGGCGGGGACAGGCTCCCGCTGCCCAGAAAATGGGGTTTTCCTGGGGACCAGGATTATGCCTTCCTGGATTTACACCTCGCAGGGTCACCAGGGAGGTTAAGGGAAGAGCAGGGCGGCTTCCCCTGGGATGTTAAGGGCTGTGCACCAGGATTTGCTGGCGGTCTGGTGGCACAGCTGATGCGCATCCTTCGGTCAAAAAGTTTGTTCTTCTCCTATTGTGAAATTGGGGCTGTGCCTGCGTCGGGGGATGCTGCCGCTCTCTAGGAGCCTCCTAGAGCAGCGCTTGGTTCCAAAATTGTTAATGAGAAAAGCCAACCCGACGAGGACAACCCTCCTACAGTGTAAAGGCTGGGACCTTCAAGCCCTCCACCCTCCTTGTTAGACTTTCTAACAACCTGCTGGTAATTCCTAGACAGAGCGAAGAAATAGTTAAACGCAGAGGGGAAGGTTGGATGAGCTGCCCCTGGACTCCGCATCACCCACCCGGGCGATGGGACGGGGTCCCTGGGAGCCATGGGGTCCCTGGGAGCCATGGGGTCGCTGGGAGCCATGGGATGGGGTCCCTGGGAGCGATGGGCTGGGGTCGCTGGGAGCGGGGGGTCCCTGGGAGCGGGGGTCCGGGCTGGCCGGAGCGGTGTGCGTGCCGCTGGGGGCACTATGTTCTGTTTGTGTTCCTATTTCTGCGCTGGAAGAACAAACAGGGAAGTGGTTTTCTGCAGTCTCATTGCAGCTCGCAAACAGAGCACATAATTCAGCCGGTGTTGCTCAACTGTCACCGCGTCAGAGGTGACGGCGCAGGGGGACCGAGCGCGCCGCATCCCTTACCGTGCGGATGAGCGCTGGGAAGAGGTGATGAGGAAAGACTTTTTTTTTTCTTTTTTTTTTTTTTTCCTCTTTTTACTGCAACTTCTGCAGGTTTCTGTGCCTGTCCCCTGTGTGCACAGGCATGCATGGGTTTAGTTTGCTTGCCGCAACCCAGAATGGTTCGTTCTTGCAGACGCGGTGCTGGGATGCCACCAGGAGCTCCGAATCCCACGTGGACTTGATGGAGCTGGGAAACGTCAGCGGATTCCCCAGCCAGCGCGGAAGGATGCTGGAGGGGTTCGCGGAGGGCGAGGAGTTGGGCAGAAGCAGTTGGTTGTTGGTGGAAAGGCTGGATGAGGCATTTCGGTTTAGCATCCAGGGAGGGGTCCCCAGGAGGGACAGGAGCTCAGGACCTGGGCACAGGCAGCTTTTTGGGTGCTGAAGGGTGCTGCTGCCTTCCCTTCGCCCAGGTTACGTGGGCTGGGCAAAATCGCATCTCCAAAAGCTCTTCTTCAACCCTCCCCTGCTGCGAGGCAGGAGCAGGCAGCCTCAGGCCATCACCTCAATTTTACTGCCAATCCTGTGGCTAATTTGTCCAAGGCTCTAGTGATTTACATTTGTTTAGGCTGATGGAGGGCCATCATCTTCCTTGGTTTAGCATTTATCTGCCTTTCTCAGCTCGAACAAAGGCAGTGCTGAACATGTGGTAGTTTGCGAGCAATTCCGTTTTTTCGGGTTTCCAGGCATTAGCGCAGGGCTGCGCCTGTGGATTTGAGTTGCAGACACTTCAGGGGGATGTTCATTTGTTTATAAAAGAAACCCACATCTGTTTCTGTTTGAATTTTTTAAGCAAGCATACATAGAAACCTTTCTCTTGGTTCCTGGCTCCATAAAAGTTAGATTTTGGGCCAAGTTTGACCTAACGTTGACCTTTTTCAAAGTATTACAAATTTTTTTGGTATTTGTTTATGACTGTAATAATGATGCCATGCGTGGAATGGGTCAGTTAAAGGTGAAATTAGCCTCTAATGTAAACAAAGGATTAATTTTGGAGCGGAGACTCCGTATTTTGTGGAGACTTGGAATTGCTCAGTAGTACCGCAACTGAATGGCTCCTGAGCGCTTGCTCTGTGGGAGGGATGTGGGTCCCCCTGCGCTGGGTGCCGGAGGGGTGTCAGGAGCCCATGGGTCTCCCAGCCACCATCAGACTTTATAACCCAGCTGGGGAAATGGCCCAATTACCCTTCTTCTACAGTAAATTCCTCCGTTAAATGCCATGGTTTACTACTGTTTGGCTGCTCCAGAAGATGAGTCCCTCAGAAACCAGCATCTTCTTAGCACCGCCTGGAAGTTAACCCTTTTATGAAAAGATCTGGTTGAAGTCTGTGGTTTTGGCCCCAAATTTTGCTCCCTTTAGCACCGTGTGGGCTGTTGTGTGCCGTCCCCTACCTGGGTGGTGGCTCTGTGCTCAGAGATATCCATACTTTGGTCAAGCAGGAATTTAATTCAGAGCAATTTAATGCCGTTTGGGTGAGAGGATGCTGTCTCGGAGCCTGCCGAACAGTGGCAAAATGCTTTACTGAAGGACTATTTTACCTGCAATGTGAACCACTTCTGTGTGTGAATATAAGTCCGTACTCTTACATAGTGAGCGCGTATAGGTGCGTTGTGTGGGGAGGTGTAGGACAGGAGCAGGATGCAGGGACTGAGTTCCATTAAAGGGATGATCAGTGCATCTTCTCCATATGTATCCGAGCCAAAACCAGTCCCAGCATCCTGACATCTGTGCTCTGCATTAATGATATACATTTTCCCCTCTCTCAGAGGGAGGGGGATGTCAGCGACTGTCTTGCTTTAAAGGCAAAGATGGGAAACGCTGGAAATCCCACTGGGTACCAGTAGCATTCCTTTGCTTCAGCTCAGGTGTTTCTGTTCCCCGTTGGCTTTGGCTTATTTAATCGCTGTGACTAGAGACTCCGGAATCAATAAAAGCAAAGCTCCAGCTTTGTGCTCCAAAAGCCCCTTTGCCACTTCAAACCAGTAGGAACCAGTTTTAAATGTCCAGGTAGAATTTCCACTAAAAGTAAGTAAACTGCCGTTAGAGCTGCCTTCAGTCTCATTTTCCCCAAGCAAAATCTAATGGCTATCGGGAACAAGGCTGGTTTAATAACATCTGTTTCCCCTTGAACCACTGAGGGAAAGTATTGATATTGCCATATTCTCAAGGAACGTTTTATATCATGTTTTGAGAGGGCAGTGCCTTACCTGATACACTGATAGTTAAATGTTTACGATGCTTTTTAGTATTATCTCTTATAATGGTGGGATAAAACATAGCACATATATTGTAAAATACAGGCATTGCAAGGGTTTTATGTGCGTCTGCGGAACTTTTCCTGTTGTTTGGGGGCAAATCGGCATGCTCGAGCCTGCTCTCCAGTCTGTGTGCTGCTAGTACCTGCTGCCACCCAACCACACAAATCCAGGGGTTTATTATCATTCCCGCTTATCATTTGCAGAAGCGTTAGTGTCTGTGCCACGTTAACACCTTCAGATTCTTACAAAATATCTCAGAAAGTACTAGGAAGATTTCCACGAGGTTAACGTTGTTTCTTGTGGGCCTGTTTTAGCTCACAGCCTGTCGGGTGGTTGTCCGCTCCATGGGTAGCGCTTTCCATCCAGAGCTCCCAAAGCCCTGTATTGGGGACCACTTTGATCAGCCACCAGCCTAAACTGGGCTCTTCAGATGTTAAAAAAAACTTTTTTCCTTTCCTTTTTTTTTTCCTTTCCTTTTTTTTCCTTTCCTTTTTTTTCCTTTCCTTTTTTTTCCTTTCCTTTTTTTTCCTTTCCTTTTTTTCCTTTCCTTTTTTCCTTTCCTTTTTTTCCTTTCCTTTTTTCCTTTCCTTTTTTCCTTTCCTTTTTTCCTTTCCTTTTTTCCTTTCCTTTTTTCCTTTCCTTTTTTCCTTTCCTTTTTTCCTTTCCTTTTTTCCTTTCCTTTTTTCCTTTCCTTTTTTTTCCTTTCCTTTTTTTTCCTTTCCTTTTTTTTCCTTTCCTTTTTTTTCCTTTCCTTTTTTCCTTTCCTTTTTTCCTTTCCTTTTTTTCCTTTCCTTTTTTTTCCTTTCCTTTTTTTCCTTTCCTTTTTTCCTTTCCTTTTTTCCTTTCCTTTTTTCCTTTCCTTTTTTCCTTTCCTTTTTTCCTTTCCTTTTTTCCTTTCCTTTTTTCCTTTCCTTTTTTCCTTTCCTTTTTTCCTTTCCTTTTTTTTCCTTTCCTTTTTTTTCCTTTCCTTTTTTTTCCTTTCCTTTTTTCCTTTCCTTTTTTTCCTTTCCTTTTTTCCCTTTCCTTTTTTCCCTTTCCTTTTTTCCTTTCCTTTTTCCCTTTCCTTTTTTCCCTTTCCTTTTTTCCCTTTCCTTTTTTCCCTTTCCTTTTTTCCCTTTCCTTTTTTCCCTTTCCTTTTTTCCCTTTCCTTTTTTCCCTTTCCTTTTTTCCCTTTCCTTTTTTCCCTTTCCTTTTTTCCCTTTCCTTTTTTCCCTTTCCTTTTTTCCCTTTCCTTTTTTCCCTTTCCTTTTTTCCCTTTCCTTTTTTCCCTTTCCTTTTTTCCCTTTCCTTTTTCCTCCTTTCCTTTCCTTTTTCCTCCTTTCCTTTCCTTTTTCCTCCTTTCCTTTCCTTTTTCCTCCTTTCCTTTCCTTTTTCCTCCTTTCCTTTCCTTTTTTCTTGCCTTTTTAAAGCATCTACTGTGACAGGTACTTGACTCTGAGCTCCCAAGTGCTCGGTTCCTGAGGGGCGAGTTCAGAAGAACCTGCTGATTTCAAGCCTTTCTGTGCCTTGTTCAAAGTCACAAAGGGAATCAGCAGCCGAGCTTGAAACGGGCTCTTCTGTCCTCCTAATCGCTGTGGTGGTACCTGCTGCCGTGGGTTTGGCTCCGAGAGGATGGAGAAGTCCCCGCAGCCGTGGGGAAGCTGCTTGCTCCCCCCTGGGATCTGCGGTGCCGGGGGAGCTGCGCGGCTGTGCCGGAGCAGGCAGAGCAGCTCGGGGTGATGGGAAGCACGCTGCAGGCTTGGCTAGCACGCTGGCTGTGTGACGGATACACCAGAACTCTTAAAAGAAGTAGATACCGCCTGAGTGGGAAGATGAGTCAGAGGGTAAAACCCTGGTCTCATCGTGTGCAGGGGTCCTCTTCGGTGCCGGGATGCTCGGACTTCCCCCTGCAGACATACCGAGAGGGCACATAGTTTCCATTCTTCTAGCTCTGCATTTCTCAGATTTGCAGCCCAGACGGGTTCTTGTCTTTTGTCCCATCCAACAGCCCCATGGTCCGTGGTGGGGCATCCTCCGGTCCGTGGTGGGGCATCCTGCGGTGGGGATGCTCTCGCAGAGGGCGGGAGGGCCGTTTGGTTGTGAATCCTGCGTAGGCAAATTGCCATGCAAAGCTGAGCGATCAAAGCGTACTCGTTCCGCCTCCTGAGAGCGGGGAGAGCTGGTAGAGAAACACTGACACCCTCAAAACTTTACAAAAAGCCCTATGAGGGCTGTTCTCTTCCTTTTCTTTAAGCCCCTGGGTGGCTGTCTGTCGTGAGGGTAAGTACTGGCTGGTGCAGGGATAAGGCGATGCGCAGATACGCAGAGATAACAGCGATTTGGTGATGAGATGAGTTTCCTGGGCACTAAGTGTAATGTTCAATTTCTTTTGTTACAGATGGAAGAAAAACGACGCAAGTACTCGATCAGCAGTGATAACTCAGACACCACTGACAGTAAGACCTTTAATTCAAGGCTTTGAATGAGATAACTAAGCGATTCACCTCCAGCAGGGAAAACGCTTGAATAATTACTTTGCAAAGAGCGGAGGAAGCTGCATTTACTGGGAAGTCTCCGCGCAATGAATTGGGCGCCGGGCTGGGTTTGTCAGAAATGCAGCAACAAGCTGATATCAATTTAAACGCCCGGCTGTGGCGGCTCTTAACTGATGAGAGTCTCTCCCTCGTGTGAGGAGTCTGGGCCAGGGAGAGCCGCTGATTGCAAATCTGCTAACGAAGCAAACACCCTTTGTAGACGGGTTGTCATTCCCTGTGAGCTGCAGCCCGAGACCAGTTCGCTCTTGACTGAGTCGTACTGGGGGAAAGGGAAGTTTTTCCTGGAGTCGGGGTAGAACCGGAGCCGCCTTGTTCCCTTCTCGCAAGCTGAAGAGTGATGTGGGAAAAGGGATGAGGCTCAAGCCAGCAAAGCCTGCAAGCCCACGCTTGCTTTTCAACATCTACCTCGCATCATCCTCATTCAGGGAAGCACAGAAGCATGTGCTCAACAATAAACATGTGCAAATGTGCTGAATTTTGGCTATAAATAGAGCGCTCTCCCACTTCTTCCAGGGTTTCACCCACTGCAGACATACCGCAGTGCCTCAGTGCTCGCTCCCCTCCAGGCACTAGTCTAATCCCTTGTCTGGGCTCCGAAGTTTCCTACGAATTTCAGTAATTTAGCTCTTGGTTCCTTACGGATGTCCCGGTAATTTCATCCAGGCCGTGCTGGGAATTTGCTCTCCACACTTTATGGGATCTGGCTGCTGGATATCTGAGAACGAAAGGGACTTTGTTAAAGACACTTAAAACTTCTGGGCTTTTTTTTTTTTTTTTTTCCTAACAGGATGATGGGGAGATTACAGGGGGTTATGGAAAGGCTGATCTTGCTGGGTTTGGCTGCCGTTCCCACAGCTTTAGCCAAAAAAATTGTCAGCGTGAGCGGGGTTTGCGCTGCTACTGCCGACGGGAACCTGCTGTTCGGCTGCCGGAGGGGACCCCCGTCCTGCCGGAGCCCCAGGGGGGGTCTGGGGGTCTGAGCCCAGCGTGCAGAAAGCCTTTCAAGCTCTGTCAACACCGCTGGCTTCTCGTAAATTAAAACATCTCTATCTCAGAAAGGGGTTTGTTTTGGAAGCCCGTGCTCCAAACTTCCCATCTCCTAATCCCCAGATGCTCAAGGGTTTACGGAGCCCAGCCACGCTCGCCGGCTCCTCTGCCTTTTGGCAGGGGGAGTGGGGGGAAGGCATCTTTAACCACGGCATTAAACAAGGTGGCCTTATCTCTGTTGGGCTTGGATATTTATGCTGCAGGTGATATCTAAGCTGTTGACAAATGCTCTCCTGCAGGATAATTGTAAACAGAGCGATGACCTTCTTTTTGGTGCCTCCGCCGGGAAGGGGTGGTAGTGGCACGTTATCTAAGTCTGCGGAGTTGTAGCGGCGGGTTGGAGGTGGAGAAGAGGGGACGAGGTGGAAATTAGTGACTCGATCTCGCGGTGCGAGCCGTGGAGCTGCTGCTGCGGTGATTGGAGCAAGGCGGCGAGGGAAGCGGGGTGTCCCGGCGGCTGCAGCACAGCGACTGCTGAGGGCTTTGCATACTGGAATGATTAAAAAAAAAAAAGGCATTTAATGACATCAAGCCCGACACCACAGTCAGAAAAACAGTTGTCCTTCAGGAACTGATGCCATCTAATCAAGTCTTCGTTTTACGAAATACAAGACAGTGGTTTTATCAAGTGAACAGGGCGAGGTGAAGCAGTGCCCCTTCCCCTGCGAGCAAGAATTGGCATGTGAGGTTGGTTTGTCTGGGCTCCTGGGGCACTCGGCTGCCCAGGGACATTTCCCACTGCGCTGGGGACAGCCCTGGTCCCTCACGCCCGGCCTGGAGCCCTTCTGAGGTCCTGGCATGCACCGGTCTGTTGTGCTTGGCACGGGCTTATGTTGTTTTTTCCTATTCGGCCATCCAAGGATAAAATCAGTGTTAAATAGGCCTTTTGATAATTAATTTGTTGCACCCCCAGCAAAACATTTGCGTATAGTGGAACGTGAAGTGATCCTGCTATACAGAAGACCCAACCATTATCATTATTATAAAAAGATTCTGGTAATTAATTATTATTACCAAATACATTCAGCTTTTATTTTCTTCTTCTTCTTTTTTTTTTTTTTTTTTAAACTGGTGGTAGCAGTAGTGATAATAGCACCTATGGGTTGGAAATAAAGGTGACGAGCAATAACGATCCCAGCACATTTCAGGCTTGGACTGCCCTTGCCTCGTGGAGGTGGCAGCGGTGGTGATGGTAATGCTGCAGTCAGGACGATGAGAGTCCATTCATAACGCTCCCAGAGTAAAGTAATCCCAAATCCCAAAACAAATACTCTTTTACTACTGAAAACTATAAAGTGCTTTCGCTTGGTGTGTCCTGTTGTGTGGTTCCCACTGGATGCTGAACCACACACAGGCATGGAAGTTATTCGTCCTGGCATGGGCAGATAAGTTTTGCCCAATTTGGTCAATATTTTTGACCATGGAGTCTGAGGCCCTCGAGCAATTCAGATGCTTGTCTTTAAGCATTCTTGTTAGAAAATTTTCAGTTGTATCTCCTTAATTCCTGATTGCAATAAATTCCTGATTCCAGGAGTGCTAGCCCTGGGTCCTTCCCTCTCAGAAGCCGTTCTTACTCATGACTTTGGGTTTGCAACTCTGATGTCTGCATTTGACAACAGTTTTTTTAGATTTCAGAGGTCTCTGTTTCATCATCCTTATCAGCAGGAAAGTGATCTTAATCTAGTTTGGTGAAGTACCCTGAGATGTGCGTAAAAGTAACGCCATCTCAAGGTATTGTCACCTCTTGGTGTTGACCCAAAGTGTTGGTTGAGGCTGTAGTAGCGGCGGTGGGGCTGGTGACAAAGGTGTTGACAAAACTTTGTCTCTCTGCTTGGTAATCTCTCTCTGTTGCCTCGTTGCAGGTCATACCACGTCCGCCTCCAGATGCTCCAAAATTCCGAATACCAAATCCACCTGGTCACGGCAGAAGGAGAAGAAGCCCTCTGAGGTATGTGAGCTTTTAGGCTTTTACCAAAGGAAGAGTTTTCCTTCGGGGACATACTTGCCCAGATGTGGTGGCAACCAGCTTGCCCCCATTTGCCTGTGTGTGCCGGGATAGGGCATCCTCCAAGATGCCAGAGCCCACGTTGCAGAGCCACAGGTCCTGGGGTGCCAGCCTTGGCCTCCTGCTCAGCCCTGCTGGGAGGGAGCTGGTGGAGGTACCTGGTGGGCACCTTGGATGAAGGGTGGGGATGTCCTTGTGCCCATTCCATTGGGGTCCTTGTGCCCACTCCATCACTGTTGATGCAAAGGGGAAGAGGTTGAGTTTGGTGGGACTGGGAGGTCCTACAGTATTGAGATAGATAGCTACGTGCTGAGGTTCCTCAATTTGGGTGCCCACCCAGTTGCCCCTTGAGTAATGGCACTGATGCCAGGGGAGGGTGGCTCCGTGGCACGGAGGCTCCTCCTGGTGAACAAGTGGGAGGTGCAGAGAGCTGTGAAACGAGAGACAGCACAGCTGAGTTGGAGATTACGTGGTGTTGGTTTCCTCCTGTCACGGGGCTCAAGGGCATTAAGGCGAGGCCGTTGGTGTCCGACCCTGTTAAGGGTTTTCCCTCACTCCTTGCTGGCGCGGGCAGCACTGCCCACCCGGGGGCAATGCCTGGCTGGTCCCTGCCCGCTCTGCGATGGGCCGGGGGCGGGAGGAGTGGCGTTTGCCCAGGACTGTGCTGGAAGGGACGATGCCGTGCCCTGTTTTCCCTTGTGTGCCTCGGATACATTTCCAGTGGACGTGGAAACTATATGAGGCATGAGCTGCTGTTGTAGCAACTGCAGTGTTTAGCCGTGGTCATCTTCGTTTCAAGAGCAGCGTGAGCAAAGCCAGAGGGACGTTGTTCCCGCATTCCCTTTCCTCTGGACCAGGGTCCGGAGTCAAACAGAGCTAAGTTTAGAAGCAGGTGAAGCTGGCATGGTTGATGCTCTCTCACAGGCTGTAAACTCCTTCCCGAGCCCTCACCTTTATGCTTCTGTGAGGCTGTGGCCCGGTAAGCACAAACCTCTCTAACATCCTCCCTTTGCATCAAGCTGAGAAGAGATTTTGAGGTTTTCCTGTGGTCACTGCTTGAATTACAGCTGCACTGGGTTCTTATGGCTGTGACAGATTTACAGTGCTACATCTACTGTGCTGGCAGTGGACAGAGGCTTACAAAGTCCGAGTTGCTTGTGCCTCGGGTAAAGAGAGGGGCTGAAAAGCTGTTTTTTACCAGCTGAGGTGATTGGAAACACTCCAGAGAGCAAAGAACCAGAGGTACAGATGTCACTGGCTGCTGACAAGGCTGTCGGGAAGTTGTGCGTTAGGGCTGGTAATGTCATTTTTTGGTTATAGCTTTCTCTCTCGGTATGGGTGAGGGGGTGTATTTTATGAGCTGAATCCCCCATTGAGAAAGTGAAGCATTTAGGGCATCTCCTCCTCCTGGGACACCATTGCCCCATCTCCGACATACCTTCCCGTCCCTGTGCCCGATGTGTCTGCAAAGCCGTCAGACTGGCCATGTAGGAGCCTTCAGGAGTCCTGCGGAGATGCCTGGCGTCACACCTGGTTAGATGTGCCAGGATGTGACTCATGGGTCACTGGCGGTGCCCCACGTGCCACCCTGCTGCCACCCCGTAAGACCCCCCTCCAAAAGAGCCTGCGTCAGGAGATCTCTTTCTGCATCACTGGTACAGACACTCTCTTAATATAAATTAGCTTTATCAGCCAGCTAGGAGTTTACCTGGCTGCTAATGAAGTTTCTGGATCCAAGTCCGATCCAAGACTCCAAGTGAAAATGCTTCTGCGCTTCATGTGAAGGACGTGCAGACCCAGATGCCAGTGTTGCTGCTCGACAACAGCTGGAGTGAAAGCTGGATCTTAGTCCGTGGCACCCGGGGAGACGTCAGATGTGGGACCGCGGAGGCCAGGCTTGTCCCTCTGCTTCATGCTCTGTTAGGCCCAGAGGATGGTTCTCAGGGAAATGTAGCTCTGGAACAAATAAAGTGGAGCAAAAGCTTAACAGTGCCCAGCTTAGCAACAGTTGGGACAGAAAGTGAACCCCGGTGGCATATCTGAACTGAAACTCCAGGGGAATTCGGGGAGGCTGTGTGTAATTACTCAAGCTGGAGTTCAGCCAGGATGCTCAAGCTGACAAACTATCTTTTACAAAAGCCTGGTGGGAACTGGAGCAGATGGGACCGGTCCAGATCTCAGCTTTGCTCCCCTTGCCGTGCATCTCCCCTGCGGCTGCTGGCATCCGGGTCTGCTTGAATCCAGCTCCAGGTGAAACCCAGGGGTCAGGAGAGTGTGGATTGTCCCTGGGGTTGGACACAGGATTGTCCCGCACAGCAGGTCTGAGACCCATAGCGGTGCACGGTGATGGTTTGGAGCTCGCTCTGGTGAGCACTGGTTTATGGATTTCTTCTACAACAGCATCTTGCATTCCTTTTCACAAGTGATCCAGCTTCTGTTTTTACTGCGAGCACCCGTGAACCCGTCTGGTCCATGCCCTGGATCCACTGCCCATCGTCTGTGAAATGCTGCAGGGCTTGGCATGTCCCGGAGGATTTCTTGCAGGAGCCTGGAAGATTTCAGGCATGGACTGGGATGGACATCGTGTTCTGCTGGAGCGAGTACTGAGAAGTGTAAAACATAAACCACACCACTGTCAAACCTATGTCACATGAAATACTGAAGTACTTTCCTCTTTGCAGTCCCTTTCCATCTCATTGAGGATGGAAACCATGGGAGGATGACATGGAGAATGCGATGAATCCCATCCCTGGAGGTGTTCAAGGCCAGGTTGGACGGGGCTTGGAGCAACCTGGTCTAGTGGGAGGTGTCCCTGCCCAGGGCAGGGGGTGGCACTGGATAGTCTTTAACGTCCCTTCCAACCTGAACCGTTCTAGGATTCTGTGAATGTATTATCAGATGTTGAACTCCATAAATAGACACTTTGGGGCTGGGCAAGCCTTTTCAAACAGTAACGCAAACTCCAGGTTGACATGTGGCTCGTAGGTTTGTCGAGAGCTGAGCCTCCGTCGGTGTGGAGAGGGTCCGGGCAGGTCCCAAGGGGCGGCGATGCCAGAGGACGGGCCGGGGGGAGCGGGGGGTTTGCGTGGGGGGAACCGCCGCGCTCTGCGCTCTCCTGCCCCTCTCGGAGCCGTGTCCACGTTTCTGTGCGAGCTGCTGTCTGCATTCCCCCTGCCAACCCGAGCAGGGGATAAAAAAATCAAAAGCATTAGTGTTACGTACTTGTTAGCTGGGTCAGGGGGTGATGTTTATTATGAAAGACTCTGTGAGAAGGGATTAACCATACACATTAAAAACCACCCGATACAAGGCATCTGGAAAAACAAGCTTCTTAACATGGAAAAGTACTGAGCTGTTTGTAAACATCCGCGAAGGGGGCCATTGCCAGGGAGGGCGATTATATTTATCTGTGCCTGTCACGGGGCTCTGCCCGGGCTCTCTCCTGATGTGTCCCAGGCGCCAGGCCTCCCTCTCCGCTGCCTCCCTTGCCGAGGTGACAGTCGTCCCCCCCTGCCCCGTGCCTGGGCAGCGGAGACCTCAGGGCAGAGCCCCGCTGCGATGCCGGCAGTGCCCCGGGCACAGGCATGGCTCTGCTGCCCTGCCTTTGCCCGCAGGCAGGGGACGGATGCGGGCAGCTGCCAGCAGCTTCTTGCATCTGCAGTGATAGCAGTCTACCGATCTGGTCATTTGAATTAATCTCATTAGAGCTCGTTTGCCTCTGAACCCGGTCTCAAACAGAGGGTGGTGGCCGGTACCCATCCCTGGGTGCTGCCGGCCAAGGAGATGCTGGTCATGGTCACAGCCCCGGGAGCTGGAGGGGAGGGGGATGCTCGCCTGGGTCCGCCCTGTTTTGGATGCTGAATGCGCAGCGGGGAAGGAGCATGTGCCCGAAGTGTGGATTTCTGCTTCTTTTAGTGGTGCGTTAGTGCAGTCCTGCCCCCGGCTATCGGGCGGCTGGGGCTGTGAGCGCCAGCCTCGCCGGTTAGACCGCAGTCATCAAGCCCTCTCTCCTGTTTCTGACAGGGAGCAGTTGCCAGTGTCTGAGGAGAGAATCTAAGAACAAGGCAAGTGTGTAATGATAGTCGCCGGTTCTATCTGCCAGCTCCCAGCCGTCAGCGGCCTGGGGACTCCCTTGGCTGCTCCCTCTGAGTCACTGCCTTCCCCGCTCCCTTAGTCATTAGCTCCCGAACTGCTTGGGATCCAAAGCCTTTCCCTGCCATGAGTTGCGCCGCTAGGATATATTGTGTGGGGGAGAAAAAAACCCATTTTTTTTTGTGCAAACTACCTGCCTGACAGCCCCAAACCCATCCCTTTCCTAAGCTGAAGAGCCCTGCGCGGTCTCGGCTCTCCTCGGAGGATGCTCCTCATCTCCCCATCCATCCCCATCGCCCTCCTCCTTCGGCCCGGACCCTCTGGGGACGAGGGGACCGCAGCTGCAGGCAGGGCTCAAGATGAAGGGGAAACCACAAATTTATACAATTTACATTATTTTCTGCTTGCCTTGTTTAGATATCACTTCCGTGCTTTGAAAGATGTCTTTTTATATCTCTCTACAAGGATTTAACCCTATTAACAGACATCCTCGTTGTTGCCCTTCTAAAAAGTAATTCTTCGCACGTTAGATCATGGGTTTTTTTCCCTGCGATAGGTATATAAAGGCCCAGTGCAATGTGAATTTAGTCCCTGGGCTCTCCATGCTTGAAGAAGGGCTTTTATGAGTATGGCCAAGCAGGACTGGACACGCTTTTACTGGGCTGGATGAGGAGAAAAATCCGTCTCTGTTGAAAGGTTTGACTGCAGTGGCTTTGTCACTTTTCCCAAGCCGGCGTGGGGAAAACGGATTAATACCATTGTCTTCTGAATGCTGCGAAGGGCCAGACAAAAATGCTTCTTGTTCCTATTTTAAATTCTGTTGTTCATTGAATCTTTAACATTCAGCATTTCGAGAGGAAGCAAGACTAGATGAAGAGATAGCAGGCTGGCTCCCAAATGAACATCAGAGTAAGTATTTTTTTTTCCCCCACAGGCAGATAATATCGCGGCTTACAAACACACACCAGGCATTGCCACGTTTCGGAGCCTCGCTACCGAATATCGCCGCTTGTCTCCTTATGGAAAAGGCTGGAAAAACGTGATCTATAACGGCAGGGAAATAGAGCTGGGGGGCAGGAGGGGCAGCCAAGGGCTGCACCTGCCGAGGTGCCGGCTCAAGCCGACGCGAAGACAGTTTGTACAACCAAAAACTATTCCCAGGGCTCCCATTGTTCCCGTTGTTTTCTCTTTCTCTAAAAATCCTTGTGACTCATGAGCTACAACAAACAATTTTATGCTTGAGAGAGCGAAGGGCTAATAGCACTGGCTGGAAACGAGCAGGGAGCCCGGCAAAGGAGGGAGCTGGAGACACCCCTGCTCCCGGTGTAGGTGGAGGAAGGGGGTTATGGCCGAGGGGGTGTATGCAGGACACGGCTGCCAGGACTGTAAAAAAAAAAAAAAAAAAAAAAAAAAGAGTGTTGAGCCAAAAACTAAAGAAAACCTTTTGTCTCGGTGTGAAAAAACACTGGAGACGTCCTCCCTGCCAGATCCCACGTGGCTGCGGTGGGTGCGAGGGCGTCGGGGGAGGATCGGAGATTTCATAGAATGGTAGAGCGGTTTGGGTTAGAAGGGACCTTAAAGATCATCTAGTTCTAACCCCCTGCCCTGGGCAGGGACACCGCCCACTAAAAAGTTTTGCTGGGTTATAGGAGGGAGCAGATTCCCATGGGAGATTCTGGAGGCAGGCTGTGGCCAGCCCCTTCCCACCTCTCCCGCCTGCCCTCCCTGTGGAGAACGTTGCGCTTTCCCGCATGCACCTGATTTTGAACAATGGGCTTCATTTTTCTGACATTTCGTACCAGTGCTTTGCCGCGTGGAGTGCTTTGGGAAGATTTATTTTTGCTAAAACGTTGAAGATACAAACGGGGATTTGTGTGTATAGACAAAATCTGCATCCCATCCCAGTGCTGGGAGCAGGGATGGACCTTGTCCCTCTGCCCCAAGGTCTAAAAGCCCCAAGGTGAGCTGGATGCGGATGCAGTGGAAAATGGGTAAGACAATTCCTGCTGGCTCGGGAAGCCTCGTGTGCGGGGAGAGCTGGTTGCATTGGCTGAGCCTCCTGGTCCCTTCGGAGCTGGTTTTCACCCGGGCTGGTTTTTAGCCGGCACCTGAAGCCAGCAGCCCCGGCTGGGTACCTGTGTCGGGAGATGCTGGGGCTGTGCCACCTCAGTGGGTACCACCATCCGCGCCGGCTCCTGCACGGCGCTGCCTGGACTGGCTGCAGTTTTAAAAGCTAATTAAACCCAGTGCTAGACGAGTTTTCTTTTCGTTTCGATTTAAAGCCCAAAACATATACAGCTTTTTGGCTGTCGCCCAGGAACTGGTTTCGTATGAGCGGAAAGTCGTTACTGGGAGATCTAAATTCGATGTTTTTCAGGTCAGTATTTGGGGCTGAGGGGATAATTGGCAGGCTCAGACCTGCTGTGCGGGCACTTGAAGAGCCGAGTCCTTGACAGAGCCTGGAAAGCGGGAGCTGGATGGCGGTGAGATTGCCGGGCCACTTTATTAGAGGGGTTTGTAAGTGAGTCAAAGAATCTGGAAATCGATAGCGAGGATTGCACAGAAAGGCGGTGGAGAGGCTCGGAGAGGGGCTGGTCAGCCACGGAGGGAGGAGGAGGAGGAAGAGGAATGCTGCTGCAAAGCGGGGCAGCCTGAGAGTCCTTTACTGAGGGTTCCCGATCCATCACAGTGTGCCCATCGCAGCGAAACACTGTGTGCCACGGCATCTTCTTCCATGGGGAGCCATTTCTAACCAATAAATTGATGCTGGTCCATGCAAGGGCTCCTGGAGGTGCCCAGCAGCTGTCTCGGGGTGTGTGGAAAGGCTGCACGGCAGCAGATCCCCCGTCCCCTGTGAGATGGAGTCCCCTGTGAGATGGAGCGGCTGGTGTAGGAGGTGTTCGCAGTTCATGGAGCAGCTGAATCCACCCCCTGCCTTGCCATGGTCCCTGCCATAACCCCAGGAGCATCCTTCCCATCCCGGGCTGGAGTAGTGGGGTGAAGCGTTAGGATGTGAAAATGTGAAGATATGTTCTATTTAATTAACTTGGAGGATTTTAAAATATGGTTTTAGAGAGGAAAAGCCCATACAGCTTTTGCTTCACAATTGCAATAACAAAAAATGTTGGTGTATCATTGGGGAATGTGACGGATTTGGTGTCCCAGTGACTTCTCATGTTCCTGGACCACTGAGACTGGCCGTTCTGGGGAGGCAGTCAGTCCAACACCACAAACCAGTGGGCTGAAAGGGTGGAGGCTGGTGATGCAGGCTTGTCCTGCCTGGGAGAAGTGAGTGCCAAGGGTAACTTAGAGGCTTGTAGACCTTGGAAACGGAGCAGGCCCACAGTGGCTGGATCTCCAGGACCAGGCTGTGGCTGGCAGTGGTGGTGCTGGGACAGGAGGGGTGAGCTTGAGTCTGAGACTGCCCAGTAGTTCTTTGGTCCAGGAATGAAAAATTAGCTAGAAGCTGTTGTCTACCCAAAAAGATTTGAACGGGACTGTGTGTGCCGTCAGACAGTTTCTCCACACGGCTGGTGGGACACCTGGAGCAGCAGGACCTCCCTGCTGGTGGCCTGAGCTGCTGTGGGGAGGTTGGTGTCTTCCGTGGGCTGCGGTGGTAGGGCCTGGTCCATGCTGTGAGGTTAGTGTGATCGCACGGGGAGTTAACCTGCCACTTCTTGTGCGAGCAACATGGATGTGAGCAGGGAGAGCCATCTGGGAAGCCAAGATGGGAGACCGATGGGGTGCTTGGGGCATGGCAGTGGCAGAGGAGGTGGTGGAGCTGCTGCATTCATTGCTTGATGGTTTGCCTCTACTGTCTCATTGGGTGTTGTCGTGTCGAGGAATGATATTTTCAGGAGTATATTTATCAATTCTTACTCTTCATTCATCACCATAATATCCACAGACATCTGCATTTTGCATGCCATAATCCGTTGCTCTGTAGACAGCGTGGGAAGGTGGTGGTGGGTGCAGCAGGACCTGTGATGGGTGCAGGGATGGTCCTGCCACAGGTGCCTGGGTGATGGTGGGTGCAGCAGGACCTGTGGTGGATGCAGGGATGGTCCTGCCGTGGGTGCCTGGGGCTGACAATGGGGAATGAAAGGTGCAGCCACTGTCAGGAGCTGCCAGATTCGCCTCCCTGCTGCAGCTCCCATGGGAATGTTGGGCATCTCACTTCTTTTTGCCTTTTCCTCGCCGTGCCCTGCCGTGAAACACTCTTCTTTGCTCACTCGTGTGGCTGTGGGATCGGCAGGGATCGATTGGGAGGTTTTCTGTCTCTTGCTTGGGCTCTGAGGCTGCACGAGCATGCCGACCCCGACTCCTGGTCCCTCTCGCTTGGACAACAAAGGCCAAAAATATCTCGGGATATTGCAATTTCATGTTCTTTTTCCCCATCTTCAAAGCAGGCACTAGGCAAAGGGCGAGGCTGGCCCCTGGGCATCAGTGCGATGCGTCTCTGAGCATCGCTGAAACCTGCCTGAGGCTCCTGAGCATGCAGAGGTAATAAAGTGAACATCTCGGTTTGGCTTTCCCCGTCGCCGGTGGATCGATAGGCAATAAACTGGATCCTGGTGCCGGGCTGGAAGGGGAGGACGGAGCCTGTCCAGGGCTGAGGGGGGAGCAGGGACCGCAGCATCCTGGCCTTGGAGACAATTTGTCAGCTCCTGCGGCCGGGGAGAAACAGTAAACACTCCTATTGAGGGAAAATTGCTTGTTTTCTGGTACCCAACTTTCTCCTCGCCGCCAGGTCCTCAGTTCATCAGTGCCCAATTTATCCTTTATTTGGTTTTCATAAATAATTCAGAAGAGTTTGAGTAGAATAATTGAGTCTTTTCCCAACCCTAATCCCAGACAATTCAAAACAAAAAGACATTTAGATTACAATTTGAGCGTATTAGCTGTTGGGAGATTTCCAGACAACTGATCTGCTTTCCTTTACAATTTCTGTGCCGTTCTATCATTTCTAAAGTGTTCTGCTTTGATAGTTAATAATTTGAGCATTTCCAGTTCTTCATGAAAAGACAGAGGCATCGCTGTGATAAAGTGCGGGCGTGTGCGCTGCCTTTGGATGGGCGAGCTTATCTGTTTTCCAAGAAGGACTAAATAAATGAAGTAGTGAGATTGCAAATCCAGCCTGCGATGCGCCTTATCATCTTCAGGGAAATAGATACAATCGTGCTTATTTGGCTTAAAATTAAAACTAAGCTGCTATGCTGATGTGAGCTGAAAAGCCAGAAGGGATGAATTTGGGGAAGACTTAATGCAGGAAAACACGAGCCTGGGGTCCACACCATGCAGAGGGGAGAAATTATACCAAGGGCTGATCCCATTGCTGGGTTTTCCAACGCTGTGAGGTATGCGCGGCGGTTTGCCAGAGGGTTTTGCATCTGCTGACGATGTTGTGGAGCATCGGTGAGGCTGGTCTTGCTGGTCAGAGCAGCGGTGAGCGGCGTGGGATGCATGGCCAGCTGCCCGGGGGGTGCTGCTGGGACACCTGCACCGCTGAAGCCACAACTCCAGCAAACAGCCTGGTGCTGCCTTTGCGCAAGGAGATGCTGGGAGGGCTGGAGCCCCTCTGCTGTGAGGACAGGCTGAGAGAGGTGGGGGGGTTCAGCCTGGAGAAGAGAAGGCTCCAGGGAGACCTTGGAGCCCCTTCCAGTCCCTCAAGGGGCTCCAGGAAAGCTGGGGAGGGACTCTGGATCAGGGAGGGGAGCCATAGGATGAGGGGGAACGATTTTACACTGAAAGAGGGAGGTTTAGGCTAGAAATTAGGAAGAAACTCTTTGCTGTGAGGGTGGTGAGCCCCTGGCCCAGGTTGCCCAGAGAAGCTGTGGCTGCCCCATCCGTGGAGGTGTTCAAGGCCAGGTTGGACGGGGCTTGGAGCAACCTGGTGTGGTGGGAGGTGTCCCTGCCCAGGGCAGGGGGGTGGCACTGGATGATCTTTAAGGTCCCTTCCAACCTAAATTATTCAATGATTCTAAAGTGGGATCTTTGTTTAGGGTAAGGCTCTGTAAAGGGTGCTGCTGCAGTGGGTGCTGGCACCCTGGGGTGGAGGCAGAGCGCTCAGGGCAGGTTAACAAACACAGCTGCCGAAACTAACACCGATTTCATGGCGTGTTTAGATTTGCATGCCATGAAACGGTGATGCCGTGCTCCTGATCACATGTCCAGCCACGGTGTTCAAGTTGGTGTCCTCGGGAGGCAACTTGAGTTGGTGGAGAGGGAGGTGGAGGGCACTTAGATTTCAGTGGTGTCCAGTTGGGGGAATTTTGAAACCCTGTTGGGTGCCCACCACCTTTGGAAACCATTTCTACCTGGCTTTGCCCACAAATCCACAGGATGAGTGTCTCCAAAACAGCGTTTTCTGTAACAATTTTGCAAATGGAGCCATGTGGAAGTGCTGTGACACTCCTGCCCCGGTGCTGGTGGCCAGAGCGGGGAGGTGGCACTGGCCCCGGATGCTGCCCTCGACCACACGTGGGCCAGGAGCATCTCGTCCACCAAAGCAGAGCAGTCCGAGGGGGGGAGGCTGGCTCGGGTTTGTGTTATTCTTGTTGCAGGTGGGCACCAAAACTGGGTAATGGAGATGCCATTTGCCCAAGTTACGACCGTGGCAATGCAGGGGTGTCAAGAACGGGATATATTCCTACACTGTATTTTAGAAATCAAGCTACAGCGAGGTTACTTTGCTTCTGCTGATATGCAGACACGGTGGTATGGTAAGGACTATGACATCTTGTATGCCTTCTTGTGTTTGATTACCATTTATCTTAATTTTTTCTTTTTTTTTTTTTAATTTCTTGCCCTGGCAGCACAGTAAAAGTTTACTGCAACATCCATAACTGTGCATTTGTAGCACATGGAGACGTAAAGGAACCTGATCTTTCTCAAACTGAGCCTAATTCTGACTTTAATATGTAGGCTGTTAATTATGTTTATTGAAGGATGCGCTGAGACTGTGTCTGGCCGACTCAAATCAGGTTTATATAGAGGGAGTCAAAAATGTCTCCAAGCAGATGCGTCGGGAGGAAGGTACCAGTGCAATTCAGAGAGGTCCCAACATAGAAAAGGTTGTTTATGTATTGTATTTAACTCTAATTGGGTTAGCAGCTGAGACTCTGAGGATTAAACAAACTGACCTAAATACTGGTCTCAGTGGTCTTAGTTAATGTCTAGTTTCCTGCCTCTCAGCCCATTTGGTTTCCCAAATAACTCTCCAAAGTGCGTTATCTTTGTATCGAAAGTGCAAAACCATATTGTGTCATTTCTGGTGGTTCTGACAAAGCAGTACTCATTTGGAGAATAGACTCTGCCACCAGATGAAACGGCGTCTGAAGAGAACACCTGATCCATCCCGGCCCCGCAGAAGGCGACGCAGAAGTGGCAGGGATGGAGTGGATGGAGGGAGCTGGTGTCTGGGCATGACTGCTGGCACCGCTGGTTATTGTCACAGCTAAAATAGCAGATGGTAGAGAGGAGAAATCATCCATTTTCATTTACAATTTATTTTTATGCTGCAAGAGGCAGGATTGCTCGAGTCATTGCTGTCAGGCAACCCTCTGGAAGGAAAACCTTATTTACTGTGAGGGATTTTTTTTTTTTTTTTTGGAATGTGTTTCTTTCATCGTAGTATATTGGGGGAAGGCTCTGCAGGGCCAGAGCAAGCCCATTCACTGTCCGAGGGGCTGGGGGATTTTCACCGGAGAGGCGTCCGGTGTCAGTCTCACAGCAGGTCTGTTGGGTCAGGAAAAATCCCGTGTGTTTGGCTGTGGATGTGTAAGCAGGCACCGACATCGACATTTAGTCAGATATTTTCCGTCTCTAGCATAACCCAGCTTGGCTTTGTTTTGCCTTGTGCTTCTTGGTGTGCAATTGCCGCTGGAGCAACCGAGCCCCGATGGGGGACCTTCAGCTTTTGGCTGGCCCCGCTCCGGGCAGTGGGGTGGCACGATGAAGGGGACATGAAGGTGCTTGGGGTGATGAAGTGATGTGATGGTGGGGACGTGAAGGTGCTCTGAGCAATGAGGGATGTGATGATGGGGATGTGAAGGTGCTCGGGGCGATGAGGTGACATGGTGGGGACGTGAAGGTGCTCTGAGCAATGAGGGATGTGATGATGGGGATGTGAAGGTGCTTGGGGCGATGAGGTGACATGATGGGGATGTGAAGGTGCTTGGGGCGATGAGGTGACATGATGGGGACGTGAAGGTGCTCGGGGCGATGAGGTGGCTCTGTGTTCCCCAGAGCTTCATTCATGCCAAGAACATCATTTCACCCCAGTAAGGCTGAACGTGCAGAAGCCCAGTTGCTGTACATCCCTTGGCGCCAGGAGTAGGTACTTGTGTGGCTATGTAGAAAACATTGATCCCCTGAGAGAAACCAGCCTGTTGTTTCTTTAGCTTAATAGGAATTTTCGGTCCGTGCCTGGGCCGAGCTTGCAGCCTGCGGTTGGATTTCACGTCTGCCAGGGGTAGGGCAGCTCAGAGGGGTTGCAGCTGTGGGGACTTGGGCATTTGGTGCTGCTTGGCCAAGCAGGGGATTCCCTGCCCGTGCACCATGTTGTCCTGCCTGAACCTCACCCTGGAGGTGACAGAAAGTGACACCCTGAAGCCATACTGTTGAGGACGCAGACACCTGCCGCGCAGTCCCTTGGGGACTGACTCCCCACAGCACCTTCGCACCCAGCCTCTGCCAGACCCTGCATGTTGGATGGTTGTTTTTTTTCTCCGATGCAGGTTTTCCGTACGGATCTGATAACGGCCATGAAGATCCCCGACTCGTTCCAGCTGAGCCCCGATGAGTACTACGTCCTGGCCGATCCCTGGAGGCAGGAGTGGGAGAAGGGCGTCCAGGTGCCGGCGAGTGCTGAGGCCATCCCCGAGCCCGTGGTCAGGTAAGCGAGTGGGGTCCCCTCTGTGGGTCACCTGTGCCTGGTCCCCTCCGTGGGGTCCCCTCTGCCTTGGTGGGGTGCACACCGTCTCGGAGAGCACGTAAAGGGGATGAACGGGGACCTCCTGCGGCGGGACAGTTGCGTTCTGAGAGTCCCTCTCGTGTGTTCCCGGCTTTTCTTGGGCAGCAGTGAGGAGCCGTGCCGGGCAGGCCAGCCCTGGATGGGGAAATTTTGAAAAAGAGCTGATAAAATCAAAGGGGAGGATAAAAAAAATACCATCAGAAAACCACGTCAGCCTCTGCCTGGCTGGTTGATGCATCTCCGTCTAGAAACACGTGGCTGTGCCGCTGGTATTTCACGGCAGGGGTGCAGGAGTTGGCCCTTAAATTAAAAATTTCCCTCTTCACCGTGTAAACTGTTTGTGCGTATTGGGAACGTGATGGGCATGCGGAGATTCGGGGCTTGGGAAAAGGAGCCCAGCGAACAGACGAGCGTCTCCTGGACCTCATAGAGACGAAGTCTCTCGGCCTAGATCGGTGTCTCATTAGCTATTTTAAAATAGGGAACTGAGTTTTAAAATAGACACTTCAACAGCTGCTCGGGCAGAAAAAAAACGTGGGGGAGCTGCTCCTCCTTCGCTGGATTGTCCCGGCACGGTGGATGAAACCGGGGGTGGGGGGGGAAAGGCTGGCGCTGCTGGTGGGGGGAACTGGGCAGGTTGGGGAGAGACCCGAAACTTGCAGGGTCGGACCCCAAAACTTACAGGCGGCGGCGGGAGGCCGCGTTTTGCCGGGGGATTTGGGCAAGGAGCGGAGGCTCCTTTTGTCCCACAGCACGAGCAGCTGGTGCTGCAGCTGCCGGCCCCGCTTCTGAAGTAAACTTTTGTGTACGTTCCCCTTCCTCCCCCGGGGAAAACAGAGAAAGAAATGAAACTTTAATGAGTCTGAACACATCAAAAGGGAAGTTGTAAAGGGGGCTGTTGAGTTGATTTAATCCTTGGGAAAAAAAAAAAAAGAAGAAAACAAAACCCCAAAAAAAAAAAAAAGAAAGGGGAAAAAAAAAAAAGACCCCTGTGTGTGGAATATCTTTTTTTAGTTGTCTTTGATAGCTAACCACAGTCTGGACTCGCAAGCGCTCTGCTGCCCAGCTGAGGGCTCGCGCCGGTGCTATTTCCAGCCCAGAAGCGATAGCTCAGCGCTGGCTGGGCCGGCGGAGCCCGTGTAAAGCCATAAAGTCAGACCAAAGAGTGGGCTGACGCGGGCGCTGCTTCCCGGCGTTCCGTCGGCTGGGGTTTTGCATCCCAGAGATCTGAGCCGGGAGCTGCCAGGGCCCTGCCCCCCCTTTTCTCCAGGCCCTTGTTTTTGGCGGTCCTGGGGCAGCTCTGCTGGTGCTGCCTCTTCCCGCACAGGGATGCTCCTAAAGCAGAGCATCCCTCCCAGGTCCCCATCCCGCTCTGTCCCGCTCTGGCACCAGCCCTTTCCCAGTATCTTTCACATTTTTGGGGGCCGCTGTCGTGTCTCCTCTCGGTCCTCTCTCATCTAGACTAAGCAGATCCATTTATTTTAAGCTTGCATCAAAAGTTGTGTTTTCTGGAGTTGTGAACATTTTTGCCGCCGTCTTCCAGGCTTCCGCTGCATTCACCCGTGTCACCGTGGGGACGTGCCCGTGGGCTTCAGAGGGGACATCAAACACTCCACCACAGCCTGGTGCTGCCCACTCACCTTCAGCTTGGGTTTCACTCCAACCACCACATCCTCTCTGAAGAATTTCCGAATTCTTGGGGGTTCTTTTTTGCTCATTTGATTATTCTCAAGCTCAGCGCTGTGCCATAATCCTTGATGAATTGCCTCTTGCAATATTTCCAGCTCTTTCTTCAGTTCCTCAATGCCGTTTTGTTCCCAAGCCTTGCTCTCCAAAGAGTTTGTGGCTTCCCCTTCATCGGGGTTAAACTCGGCAGATTGAGCGAGCCCCGTGTCCGCGTGAGGAAGCCTGGCCTCGCAGAGGTCTCGGCACGGCCCACGGACACCAGTGAGCATCTCCTGATAGGTAGCATTGAAGCCTTGCTCTAAGTCAAGATAGGTCCCATCTGGTCCTCTCCTCTCCACCCACCGCAGAGGTCCCAGCCCATGCTGGATGGTTCTTATCCTGTGTTATTTTCTGCTTGTGTTCACGCAGGCTGCTTTTTTGTGCGTTTCAGTGGTTTCCCATGAGTTCTCTTTTTAAAGGCAGATACTGTATGTCGTCTTCTGAAATCTGACCCGTACTCTGTGACCTCTCAAAGATACTCGTTAGTGGCTCCATCACTCTCACCTAATCCCAGGTGGATTTCTGCAGCCTCCCCGGGTTACCACATGCCCTGCTCATCCCAGGCTGCTCCTCCTGGGCTGGGATCGTGCTGCTCACCCACAGCCTTAGCTTCCTTGGAGGTCTGTCTGTCCACCCTGCATCGCGTCTCATCTGCCCGAACCATCTCTCTTTGCTGGCAAGACAGCGAGCACGGCTTGAAGGGCTTTGTCCTCGGACTGAAGCCTGTTCAGGATATTTCGCCTTCGCTAGTGCGATGTGAGTGGAATGAAGAGCTCATTTTACAGCAGCGTTAATGGTTGCACCTGGTTTGTGGCCATGATGCGCGTCCCAGGGGGACAAGCGGTGACACTGCCAGATTTTTTTTAATCAGGACGGCATCTCTTGGCATGCACACCAGAAGGCACGACGGAGACGGGCGTGCTCCTCCCGAGCAGTTCTCCCTCCGATAGCATCCCTGCCCTCAATGTTTTCCCACTTGGGTCACTGATGTGAGTCAGGGATGGAGAGAGCAGCCAAGGACAGATGAAGACTGCCGTCCCTTTCGCATCTCCAGTGTCAGACAACTCCCTCTTGCAGCTTGCCCTCCTTTGGAGAAATGTCAAGTATTTTTTCACAAGAGATGACTATATTCCATCTGCCTAAAGAGAGCAGCCTTAAAAGGCCTTACAACTCCATTTACCTCCCTAGTTTAATGGCTTTAATTTGCCCCTGTCTCCATCCTGGGTACCTTGCTGGTCCCACCAGAGCTGCTGCTTTTGCTGCCGCCCTGCAGCTGCCGCGCCGTGGGCTCTGCACCCCTTTTCCCCTTTCTTCCCAAACTTTCCTTTTTCCCCTATTCAAACAAAAAAATTCAGCGGATCCAGCGGATCCTCCTTGTGGGGCAATCCAAATTCTTTTCTGTGCTGAAAAAAAAAATCCTAGCACTGATTTTTGTCCCTAGACTGGGAAATCTGGAGCCCAGCAGCTGCTGCTCTTCCTTGCTGTCGGGGCGGCATTTTGCTTTTCCCCTGTCTCGAAGGTGTGACAGAGCATCCTGCCCTTGGGTTTGCAGCAGCAGGGGATGGATGCCCATGGTAATCCAGTCCTGTTGTCACTCCTGACAGCCGTTTCCATGTGAAATTCCTAGAGGGAGGCAGGGAGAAGCCACTGGAGCGCCGGGAGCTGGAGAACAGGCAAGTGCTGCCGGCAAAATAATACTCAGCCCATCATCCTGTGACCCCTCCCAGGGTCCAGTTCCCGGGCTGAGCAAGCAGCAGCCAGCAGATTTTTGCCGCGGAGGGTGCGAGAGTCTCTTCCCTCACCAGAGACGGATCTCGCCCTCCGAAAGGTGCCTTGTACGCAGCTGCCGCTGCTCTTCTCATCTCCCGCCTGGGCGCTTGGAAACCAGCTCTCCCTACCCTAGGTTTTGTGCCTCCAAAGCTGAAAATTAGAGATTTTTTTTTTTTTTTGGAAACATTTTATTTTTCTGGAGCTCTAAAATGTCAAAAGCTGGGGGTGAGGCAGAAGGAAAGAGCTGTGTTTTAAGGAATGCTTTCCCCAGAAAGCCGCCGTCTCGAAATGCCTCCGCTAAGAGCCACCTTAAAGCCGAGGGTCTTTTCTAGGTTAGCACAAATCGCAGTGTGGTTGGGAGGAAAGTGGTGGGGGATGAGGTGCAGCATCCCTTGGCTCGGTATCCCGGGAGGCACGGATGCTGCCGATGGCCACCCGCACGCCCGGGTTATCAGGCAGCGCGGGAGATCAGCTGTTTGCTCTCCGCAGTCGTTTCTGGCTCCTCGCTGCTGAAAAGGTTTTTATTTTGAATGGTGACACGCCTGAGAATTGCCCAAAGCGTGAAGGGCTCCAGTGCAGTGAGAAAAGCCACTTGTGGCAGGATGCAAGTGTGGGAATTTGGCATCTTCTGCCCACGTGTCTCCAGGTCACCCGCCCTGGGATGTGGGTGGTGGTGACACCGCATCCCAGGGGTGACAGTACATCCTGCCCCTGCTAGAGCCCGTAGCCACTGGACCACCACTGGCTCTCCAGAACCAGAGACGAGACTTACAGCCCCCCCCCGTGTGAGCTCCGCGGTTATTTTGCAGTTGGGTAAACTGAGGCACGGAGGTTTCCACCATGAATCGGTGGTACAAGGTCCCAGTCTGGTGTGGGGGGCAGAGTTGGGTGCTGGATGCGATGCTGGACCGTCTCAGCACGGCTTGAGTTTAAGGATTACGCAAAATAAAGTAGCAGGAAGAGTTATTGCAACAGGAGCGTCAGGGCTCAGGGTACTGCTCCTCTGGGAAAGGGAAAGTGAAGCTTTAGATGAGCTTTGTCTTCACACCGTGATGCACCCAAGAGGAAGGTGGGCCCTGCTGGGTTGCCATGGGTGCTCGCGGGAGGCTGTGAAGCCCCTGTTGACGAGCGGGTGTGCAGGGACCTGACCCAGGCTCATCCCTACCCGCTGGTGGCAATGCCAGTGTCGAGCACGGCGGGCAGGTTGAGCTCGCTCGGCAGAGAGCATCACTCCGTAAACCAGTGGCAGCACCTACGTGGGATTTTATGCACCTGTACGGGCTTTAATTCCTCCTTTATTTCATGATTGAAGGTTTTTGGCATGCGGCTCCTTCCCCAGGCTGGCGGGGCTGCGGGCAGGATCTAGAGGTGGCTCTTGGATCTCGCATTAAGCCACATTAGTATGTGCTGTAGATTCTGTTTCCTGTGAATGTGCACGCCGCGGGAGGACGAGCAGGAAGACTGCTCCTCGCTGGCAGCCTTCCCAGATATTCTTGGCGCTGCAGATCTATACTTGCATCGTCGGCTGTGGCCCTGTTTTAACAGAAAACAGAAAGTGCTGTGGCAACAGGAAGGCACAACCTCTGCGAGGACCGGCTTGGCCATGGCGGCGGCACGGGCGCAAAACGCCGTCTGCCACGTAAGCACGGTGTTGGTGTCCCCGTTCCTGTCCTCCTCCACCAGGTCCCCTCTGGTCCTTGTCCTCTTGACAGCCACACAGGCAGTAAAGCAGCTCCTTGCTGGGCATCCATGGAGGGGCTGGCTGTGCCCGGATGGCGGTGTGGAGGTGCCCGGCGTGGGTCGCCTTCCAGCGCTGTTGCTCTTTAGTGGACGCCAGTCCCATGAGGGGTTGCCCCAACATCTCCGGGAGGTGCAGCGGTTCTTTGAGAGGGTGCAGGGGTGTTCGTGTCGTGGTTTTGCATCATGGCGAAAGGGAGCAAGAGGAGGGATGCGGAGCGGGTCTGCTCATGGGGAGCGGTGTCGGGTATGAAGGTACTGGGGCAGGGACAAGAATTACTGGTGCACCAGTAATGGGTGTAGGATTAGGGCATGTCCCTGCCCTTCTTCGCTCTGCTCCCGGTGAGTGGACACCCATCAGCAGAGCTGGATGCCGCATCCACGACACCCAGTGCAGGGAGGGAGCGATGCCAGGGAAGGGAGAAAACAACGCTGGGAGCCATCTCTACAGCGTGCTGGTGCTGAGGAGCTGCGGCCAGCCTGGCCCGGCAGCGTGCGGGTATCCCAGGGGTGCCGGGACCTCACCTCTCCCCCTTCCCTGTGGGCAGCGGGAGCCCTGGGTGACGGCCAGGCTGCGTCCGTGTGGCTGCCGGCGCGGGGAGGGCTTCCCGAGGCCTCCTGGTTCTCAGCGTGTACTCTACGAACCAGCACACTTTGTTCTCCAGTGCTGAGATTGGACTTCCTTTCCTCGGTCGGCGACGCAGGCTGGCTGTTGACTCATCAGCAGCTTCCCTTGGGCTTTGCTGCAGAAGGGGCAGGCAGGATTCTGCAGCACTTTGTGTATCTTTTGGAGCAGAGCTTTTTTTTTTTTTTTAACACGATCCTTTTTTTTTTCTGTCCTTTTCTTTTCCCCTTTTTCCCTTTTTTTCCCCCTTTTTTCCTTTTTTTTCCTTTTCCTTTTTTCCCTTTTCTTTCCTTCTTTTTTTCCTTCTTTATTTCCTTTTTTTTTCTTTCTCCCCTCCAGCTCATCACGAAAACCCTGTGAGTTTGGGACTTGCAGATGGCACGCTGGCCATTTCACAAAGGGCTATTCCTTGGGTCAGTTACCCCCATTCTGTGGCTGCCTGTCCTTAAATATGCCTGGGTTCTGCTGTGCTGCGGAAATACATGTAGGCTTCCCTTTCAAGATCTGAGACTCTGCTCTGATCAAAAGAAATAAAAATCCCAGCCGCCCCAGGCCGAAATGTTTAGATGGCTGGGACACGGGAGCGCGGGGAGACGAGAGCTGGCTGCCTGCGCGCTCCCGGGGACCCCCAGGGTGACGCCTGGCCGCGGCGAGGACGGGCTGGCCGGTGGCACCCATCAAGGGCAGCAAAAACACCCTGGCGATGGAACATGAGTGAGTTCCCTCTGCAGCCCTGCCGCTGCGAAAGGGAGGTTTCCCAGTCGGATCTGCTCCAGCATCCCTTGTCCCTGCCAGCGGCGGGGGGGGAAACGTTGTTTGCAGGGCGGTCTGTCCTACCAGCGTTTAAATACCTGATTGAGGGTGGGGTGAGTCCCGACAGCAGCGGGTCGGTGGTTCAGAGGGTCTGGGCTGCGCAGATGGTGGTATCGGCGCTGGAGAGGGTGGGTAGTTCGTGCCCCGTGCCTGGGAGTGCTTTGCAAAGGAATAAGCCTGATTTACTCTGTCCGTTACTTGCAATCATTTCTGTTTTACAATCTGCTTGACAAGTTCTCGTGTGGGCTTTCAGCAGGTCCTCACCTTTATTAGTTTGCTACGGGAAACGTGTTAATCCAGCCTGTTCTTACCTAGTTCCCAGCCACTCGGACTTTTATTTTAAATGTTTGCTAATCCTCCCAGTGGATGCCTGTGGTTTATACTGGATCAGGCGCACAGAAGGTCAAGTGTATTTCAGCAGTAAATGTATAGAACGAGCAGGCTGGTTTCCCGCTGCTCCGTACCGAGGTTTACAGCTCCCGGGACGGACTCCGGTTTGGTACAGCCTGGGGAGCCCCCGCATCCCGCTCCATCACCTCCGCTCTCCATCCAGAACCGGGAATTTAGCGCAGGGCCGGGCAAACCCTAGCAGATGGGATTGCTGCTGCCTGCAACCGCAGCGGTAATTAAATCCCCTCTCAGTGATTTAGTGCACCTCGTGTCCCCATTGAACAATACAAGAAACTATTACTCTTAAGTGCTCTTCAGAGCGATGGGAGGAGCAGGACAGCCCGGCCGCCGGAATAGCTGCTCGGTTCTTGCCGCTGCGGATAATCCTGTTGAACTGCGGCGAAGGCTGCATTGCTGGAAAGCGAGTGGAGTCCGTAGAGGCTCTGTGTTCCTGGTGCGGTGGTGAGCTGGGTTTTTTCGGTGCATTTGGGGAAGATTTGGCAGCGTAGCTCTCTCGCAGCCCGCGGCCGGGCGCAGACGGATCCCTCCCGGCTCTGTGGGATGGGCCGTGTGCTGCTTCAACTGACTCAGCCTCAAAGCTGTTCCCATGCCTTTCAGGGTTCAGCGATAGTGCAGTGACTCAAAACCCATTAAAAAAAAAAAAAAAGAAGGCTGGATGCTGCCTTTCCAAATGCCTCAAAGCTTGGCTTTCCTTGGGTTGGTTTTGTGTAAGGAGACCCGTTGCGATGGCTGATCACGGGAATAGCCATCTTTGTGCCCTGGTCTGTGTTTGGAGCTCTGGGATGCTCAGCTCGGCCAGCAGCGGGGTCGGGGGGATTTGGCCGGTTCCCGAGCTGCTGTGGCTCATCCTCACGGCCCCTGCTCAGACCACGGCAGGTGCTGTCGCTCGCAGCCTCTGCCTCTGCTCCCCGGTAGTAGGTGGATGCAAGTATGAGTGGAGCTGTTAGTGTTACTGAAATAATTGTGGAAACATTATCTGGCTGAGATAATTAATTCCAGATGCTTTAACGTTAGTAGCTTGGCTTAAGTTACATGGAGAAGCAACATTTTTCGTCTTTTTATATCCAGAAAACATACGCTCAAGTGTCCCTGGCTTCCTGAGTAGCAATTCTGAGATATGTATTGCTTAAATGGAAATGAACGGAACGGTGGCAGCCTTCTGTCTGGGTTTGGAGGAGGTTGGCACACAGCAGAGGTCCCTGAGGGGCCACCAGGTAGGTGAGTGGTGCTCTGGGAGAAGGAGGAGAGCAGCACCCATGGGTGCTGGAGCTGGTCCTGGCTCTGCCCTGCATACCTGTGGGGAGAGATGCTGCCTGAGCATCCTCTGCAGCTGCCCCGGGGTCAGGGACCGCCGTGTTTTGCTGGGTTTCGGAGGCAGAAGAGCAGCGCAGGTTGTGCCCCCTCCCTCTGCCTTCGGTGCCGCTGTTAAGGCTGAATGGCACAGAGAGAAACGGGGGAAAGGAAGACAGAGAAGTTCCTTGCACGGCATCAAAAATAATGTATTTTGCTCTCGGCCCAGACGCTGTGTTTGTCTAGTCAACCAGAAAAACATCTGCGTTTTGTTGTTCCAGCCAGCCCACCAGCAAACGGCTGCCCGGCCATCGGTTTTCCTCTGCACAGAAGTTGCGCAGATGGACCCCGCTGGGAGACGGTGCCCGTCCTCTCCTCCACCGGCGCTTCCCAGCCCCGCACCTGGGCGCTTGTTTACCAGGTCCCTCCTCCGGTTTACAGCGAAATAATTTTCTGGACACTGAGTCGGAGTTGGGACTTAAATAATTAATTTGTGGAGCTTAAATCTCGGTGAGATTTAGGCTGGAATATAAACGTGAGAAAGACGGGGACGTCAGCGCTCCGGTCTTCGTCTAGTCTGCAGAGTATCAGGCTTTTTATATGGTGATAAACAGCTCAGAAACGAAATTGGAAAAGCTGTCTGGGTTTAACAAGATGGCTGTTTAGTGCCTCCTGTTCACTTGTTTTCCTCTTTTTATCACATCAAAGAAGAGTGAATCACTTTCTCCTTAGAGGATTACATTATTCCAGAGGCCTGGAAGGACCCACTCTGGTTACAGGCTGTTACTGGAGGAAATTTTAGATGGAGAGGGGGAAAATGGAGCTTTTTTTCTTATCGCACCTGTTATTTGCAATTTGGAGCTTCAGCTGCATTTCTGTAAAACTTCCAGAACCTGCCTGTATAAATCCAACCGCCAGCAGCAAGTGAGGGGTCCCCCGACCCCATCCTTGACATTTTGCACAGAAATAGGTTCTCAGAGGGGGATTTCCAAACCCAGACAGCGAGACCCTGGATGGTCCCGGGACCAGAAGGGGTTTCCCAGCTGAGATCTGGGCACGGTGTCAGTGTCGGTGTTGGCAGCCGCGGCCGGTGAGGCTGTGCCGGGGCTGTGCCCTGCAGACCGGCGGGATGCTAGTGGCTCTGCTCTCCAGATTGAAAAGCCGATAGTGATAATTTTCTAATATTCAGTGCTTGGGAAGTGCTGAGCATCTGGGGTTCAGCTGGAAAAACAACAGCTAAAGGGATGGTGGGTGTAGCTGAGCCGCGCTGTTCTGGGCTGGTCCCTGCCTGGCATGGGATGCCAGAGTCCCTGACGTATCCCAGGGTCCCTGATGCATCTCAGGGTCCCTGACGTATCCTGGAGTCCCTGATGCATCTTGGGGTCCCTGATGCATGCCGGCGTCCCTGACGTATCCCGAGGTCCCTGACACATCTCCTGCGCCGGAGGGATGGGGTGTGCATCCTGGGATGGGGTGTGCAGCCTGCGCAGCCACCCAGGAGGGATGGGGTGTGCAGCCTGCGCAGCCACCCAGCATTACGTCACCCGGAGCCACACTCACTGGCTGCTGGTACCCGGAGGGCAGGACACTGCTGCAAGCAGCATTAACCCCTTCCTGAGCATCCCGAGTGCCACTTGGGTAGACAAAGGGACCTTCACGGGGCTGAGCATTGGCCACCGCTGTTTGGGCAGTCGAGGGGTGCTTTCTGGGGATGGATGCTGCTGTTACAGGAGTTTGGTGGATCCTCCTGGGGCCAAATCCAGCTGCTTTGTGCTCCCAAAACAGCAGCAAGAAGCCGAACGAGAGCTTCAGAGCTGAACCAAGTGTTTACCACCTGCGTAGGCTTTGGGGACAAGTGGTTTACAGAAGGTTTCGGTTATGCCAGGGAATAGCGCCAGCCCAGCCATCCATCACACCAGTTAGCAGCGGTGGTGGTGAACCCCGCGGTTACACCGGGCTGCTTGCTTGAGCACGGCTGTCCAAGGGAAGGGTTGCTGTTATGTTACCTCCATCAACTATTTTTGCTAGAAATGTGCTTGTTACAGCCCCTGACATGAGGATAGCCTACGAACGGCACAAAACAGGGTGGCAGACCAGGCCATCGGCCCGGACAGCCCCTGCAGGTTCCCCCTCCCGGACCCAGCTCTGACCCTCGGGCTGAGCCCTGCGCCCGCAGCCACGCTGTTATGGACATAGGAATTCTTGTGGATTTGCAAAGGCTGTTGCCAAATCTCGAGGGGTTTTGGCTCCAACAGCCAATAAGGAAATACCGCAAATTCTTACTTTTCTGCACGAAGTGGTCCCAGCAGTGCCAGCTGAAAAACAGGCCTTTAATTCCGTTGAGGTTCTTGTTTGTTTTCGAGTAAAAGGATTTGGTGCCAGGGGCCTGCCCAGACACACGGTGTCACCGCTCTCCTCCCCGGGACCTCCAGCCCTTTCTGTGCTCCATCACGCAGGAGGACGCCGTGATGCTGGGTACCAGTGGTCGGTCCCTCCCGTGGCGTCCCGGCTCTCTGGTTTTGGGTCTCCTGCCAGTGGCTTGTGCCAGGGGTGACAGCAGGGTGCCCACAGGGCTGTGAGCTCTTGAGCTGGGAACCGGGACGTCCCCGATGTCACCTGGAGCATCTTCAGTCCAGGAGGGGAGTGGTCAAACACACAGGCACCCGTTAGCACCAAGACCTGCATCCTAAAGAGGCTTTTAGGCTTGTCCAGCCAGCTTACGTGCTGGTCTAAACATCAGGCCAGTTAATTTAAAACCGAACCCATTTAAGATCTTCTTGGTGTTCCCTTTCTTCTTTGAAGCCAGCTTTGGGAGTATAGTTTTTGGCTCATGGGTTTACAGATAATCTAGAAGCCATAGAAGTGGAATGAGTAGGCATAACACGGTCAGTAAATCTTGGCCTGGGTACGCTGACGGTCACAAAATCTTATTTGTGGGTTGCAGCTCATGACCGTGACCATCCGCCACCGTCTGCAACCCCCTCCTTCGCCTTGATGCCACGAGGCTCTTTTTCTAACCTCTTATATTCCTCTCCGCTATTGAGAAGCAATAGCGCCTATAAAATCTATTAGCTTAAGTTCATAAGAAGATTGGGCATCTGGTCCGAATGGCTTGCTAGATACTATTTTAATAAACAGAAAATGAAAATCATCCCTTTAAATTGCCTTTTTAAAGTCGTCGTGTGCCACAGGAGAATTCCCCTGCGAGCGGAGCTGGCGGTAAGAACAGTATCAGCATCCGCGGAGGGTTGCTGGCAGAGTTATCTTTCCACTGACTTTCCTAAGCTGATTTATTTATGGACGCTGGACAAGGCTAATTTAGACTAGAACGTAGGTAAAGAAAAGGCGACTGACTGAAGCCTTCCTTGTAATAAAATTAAGTATTTTCAGAAGAGAAACACTGTGCGGGATTAATTATTTCTATCTAGTATGTGGAAAGGGAGCATATAGAAAAAAAATGCCTTTTCCCTTCAGCCAAGTGAAGCGTTCAGTTTACAGAGATGAGATTAACCATGGGAATTTGCTGAGTATATTTTATTGCCGCATAATCTTCTCCAGGGATAGATGTGATCCTCAAGAGTGTTGGGGTCCACTTACTCTTTTTCCTCAAGTGCCCTTGAGACCCACTTCCAGACTAATGGCCTCAGGTTTGTTGTGCTTTTCAGCCTGATCCCCGTTTTCAGCCCTTCTCTTAAATAAGCCCTTGATTGATACAGGTTTGGGTTTTTTTTCTTCTAAATGCCGTGTCTCTGGCTGGCTGGATAAAATAAAGGAGTAAATGCTCCTCCAGAGTAATCGAGCTCCTGCAAATGGTTCGGCACTCGGCAGAGGCTTTGCCGTGGTGGTGCTGGGACAGCCGCGGCATCTGGGTGGTGGAGCATCCCCAGCAAACACCAGTACCAGTAGCTGCGATGGGAACGCCTGTGGTCCCAGCGTGGGAGCCCTGTTTGAAAAATGAATCATCTCGGCAGTGAGAGCGTGCATTGCCCATGTCCCGGGTCGTTGGAGTGGGGGAAGCTGCTTTGCCGGAGTGCTCTGGCTATAAGGAGGGCAACCAAACTCTCTCTGGATCAGCGAGAAGTGACTTATGGCTGTGAGTCTGCTGCGTTTGGGTGCTCCGTGACGGTGCTGAGATGCAGGTAAAGCCAGTGTGGCACCGTGGAGCTGGGCAGCTGCATCCCTTCCCAGCACAGCGTCCTCCGCCGCAGGGGCTGGGGGGACGGGCAGGGCTTTGGGGGTCACTCCGGGGGGGTGGTGGGGATGGTGTTGAAGAGCTCTCGCAGGGCGGAGGGCCAGGCAAACAGCTCCCTGAGCTGCTTGGTGGCACCCCAAGAAGCTGTTGCCCAAGACCACAGTTTTTTCCCCAAGAACAGCATGGTTTGGGGAGCGTGATGCTTGCTGTGCTCTTCAGCAGCACAGCGTTTCTTTTTTACTTTCGGTAAAAGCAGGTTTTTTACCGGAGTAAAACTTCAGGGTCCAGCGAAGAGGTTTCTGCTTGATTATTTTTTAAGGTGTTCTTGAGATGAAGAAAATCCTTGTGTAGGGTAATGCTTCCCTGTAATGCACCGACGTTGTACTAATGAACTTTCAGGCCGTGCCGTTTGCTTCTGTAATTCTTTCATTTCCCGCTTTGGCATTACTTACCCTCTGCCACCTGCCCATTCTGGTGCATTTGAGACATTCCCTGTTGGAATATGAGCCACCCCAGCCTCGCGACCATTTCCGTCCCCAGATGAGGGTCACGTGCGGTGCTTCCCCTTCTCTCGACACCCCCTGCACATCACAGAGCCGCGGAAGCTTGGGATCTTGCCTCATCCATGTGCTTCATAGCACGCTGCTTGCTACCCAAGACTCTTTTGCTCTAGTTTAGGTTGAGAGATGTGGTTTGGGGCTTTTTGGAGCGTATTCTTGCCTTTCACGCAGACCCAGTCCGGGTGGGTTGGTTGGACATGCCCTGGAACGATCCCTGGCTGCAGGCATGCTCGTGTGTCACCGTCACCATTTACTTGGAACATGCCAGAGCTGGTACAGCCTGGGGCTGAACAAGTCTTGCCTTTTTGAACAAAGGCTAGGGATGAATGACTAAAGCATCAAAACTCTGGGGGAAGGGGGAAAAACCCTCGGAAGATGCATGAAATTCCTCCTGTGCTGTGGAGATGTGCTCGTGCAGGAGGTGGCCCTGATGGAGACAGCAGGTCAGCGCAGACCAGCTGGACCGTGAGCTCTCGGCCTCACAAACACGCCGGCAGTGAATTTCTGCTTTTTAAAAAGGAGAAAAATTTCTAAACAAGCCAACAGAAGCCCTTCAATACGGATAAAGCAGAACGTGAAAGCTGGTAATTGAGGTAATTAAGAGTTTGACTCTTGCTTTCTCTCCGAGAAAAGAAAAATCAATGGAGCACCTGGGCGGCCGCCTCCGTGCCTGTCGCAGGAGGGGGCGCGGGCGCTCTCAGAGCCGAGGCAGATGCCAGGGCACAGCGCGGCGGCACTGGTGGCTCTCACCAAGGGTGAGGAATGGGTATTTTTACCAATATTTAGAAAAACCTCTCCTCGAGCACGTACCTGTGTATTGCCAGAGTCCTCCAGGCACCTAACGCCCGCCACCGCCCCGGTGACGGCCGTGGACATCCCTCATCTCCTGCGTCCCACACCACGGGCAGTGCCTTGCCATCCTGAAGCAGGTAAGAAGTTCCTGCCTCTTCCCCACCGCGCCTGAGCCTGGAATAGGAGAGGAAACTTAGAAAGCAAGATGAGAAGTAAGAAGGAAGGGTTGGTTCCTATGGGATCGCTGATGCCTGAACTCGGGACGGGAAGAATTATTAGCGCATCATGCAAAATTCACCACAAAAATTGAATCGGTGGCCCACGTGCAGACATCCTCATCGCCCAGCCTCGTTTTTGTTTTTTTTTTCCTTTTCCACTGAGGAGCTGTTGGGAAACATGGCTGTTTCCGAAGGGATTGAGCCCCGTTCCTGCAGGAAAGCGAAGCCCTGATGTTGTCCCTGCGGCCCCAGCCCTCGGAGCCTGGCGGGATGTGGGCAGGAGATGCTGGCGAGGGCGGCCTCGGTGCTTTCTTCCCTTTTTCTGCACTGCAGTGTTCCTGAGCAGCACAAAGCTTACAGCATTCCGGGCCCCAATTTTGTTGATGTTACAGTACCTGAGGAGCGGTGCACAGCATGGGCTGTTTTCTGTATTGCTGTAAATCAGGGCCTGGGTTTTTCCAAAGGATTGCTCTCTTGTATTCAATTGTACGATCTCTTCCTTCCACCATTTCTTCTAGCCCAAGGCAACTGTCTCTGCAGTCCTTGATCTTCATATCTGAACACCGAGAAGCTCTTTGCAGTTGTATTAGCATGTGTCAGGGAGGTGTGAGTTGCTTTTTAGCAACATGATTTTCCCCACTGAAGCAAATCCAGGAACCGATGGGAGGCTGTGCATCTCTGGGCATCGCGTCCTGCGTGGGCTTCCCAGAAGCTTTGGGGTGTCCTGTGCGAGCGCCCGGCATCCGGCAGCCTCCTGGCACCCCTCGGGGCAGGAGGGACACTCACAGGAGCAGGATGGTTTGCTGGATCATTTGCGAGCCATAAAGACCTCACGTTTAACCAAGTGCTGTGGACGAGTCAGGGGTTTGACCTGGACCAGGCTTCCTGCAGGTCTTTTTAAGGTTATACAAGCTGCTCGCTCTAAAAAAAATAGTTTTGCAGTTATTTCATAGGATCATAGAATGGTTTGGGTTGGAAGGGGCCTTAAAGCCCATCCAGTGCCACCCCCTGCCCTGGGCTGGGACATCTCCCACTAGACCACGTTGCTCCAAGCCCCGTCCAACCTGGTCTTTCTGAGGTGCCATCAGGCAGGAGGTATTGGCACCGCTCGAGTCACAGCTCAGAGCCTCCCGACTGGCCAGAGTGTCCCTTGAGAGGTACAGACCTGGCTCGGGAGCCCCGTCTCCCACCGGTGCAAACCAGCTGTTGTTACGCTAAACTCATAACATTCATGTGAGTAGCAAATTGGTGTAAGAGGAGCCAGATCCAAACCTGTGGTTTCTGCTTTCCGATTAGGTGTCCTCTGTCAGGTTTCGGCCTCGCTGAGCCTGGCCATTGCTGGGGCCATGTAAGCTTTCGAGGGCAGTGAAGGTTTTGATGGGACTGCGGGACACAGCATCCCCCCAGTGTGGGCATCCCCTGGGGAGGCTGCATCTGATGCGCTTTCCCCCCCTGTGGCTGCATCACCCTCAGAGCTTTCATGCCAAGGGGCTGGGTGGGCTGCAGACCATTTGGGATGTCTTTCTTTTTTCACCTCTTCCCTTGGTTACAGACAACAGGTTTTGGGGTTAGAAGTTCTCCTCCAGGTGCCTTCTTTGTGCAGTTTCTGACCTCCTCCGTTTACTGGTGTTTGAAATGGCGAGAATACGGCATGAATGTGTCCCAGAAACCCTGAGTCCCAGTTAACTCCGGGGGATGCCAGCCCATGGTGGGCACAGGGTCCTGCCCACAAAGAAGAAACTCCGGAAGTAAAGTTTAACAGTTCTCTTAAGAAGATACTTTCATATTCATGCTTATTCCTTGCAGACTAACAATAATTAGTAACAGAAGCAAACATCGGTGAGACAGGAGCCCTGCAGGCAGCATGGAGCTGCGGTAGCCGAGTGCTGCAGCATTTGATCAGCCCTCCCCGAAACGCGTGTTTCCAGGCGGGGGGAGGCACCTGCCGTCGCCACCTTGGCACGTTTCAAACCTTTTAACTGAGCGCCAGCGAGCATGTGGAGCTCCCAGTTAGATCTTTGTATCTTAATTAACCTGGTTGTCACCATCAGTGATGTGGTGAGAAGCGGAGAGTCGCTCCCTAAATTCCCGTTCCCGTGAAAACTCCGTTTTAATGGTGCAGCGTTAGGAAAAGCTGAACGTGGAGCTTTCGTGCCGGCGCTGCTGCCACCCTCCGTGTTCCCGGGATGCTCCCTGTGGTCTCTGCATCACTGGGTCTGGGAGTTTAAACACGCATCCAGGTTTTGGGGAGTTTGGTAGCGTTCGTCAGGCAGCTGCGTGAGCAGGGAGAGTCGCTTGCCTCCCATCTCTGAGCATCAGGTTCATCAAAAGTCCTTTCCCAGGAGATCCCTGGGCTGAGAAGGCAGAGCTGGCAGACACGCATCAGGGCTGACTTGCCCGGGCACCGGGAGCGCGGTGGCTGGGCTCTCCCAGGCGGTATCGCATGTTCCACATTACAAATAACCCAGTGAGATTTCTCCAGTCAGCATCCTTATCAGACCGAGTGCGTTTCAGTAGCTGTCAATACAGTAAATGACCTGTTCGGGCCGCCCCTTTGATATGTACACAGAGCATTAATCTTTCCACTTTTCTGCCAGGCTAAAAATAGCGGCTGCTTTCTCCCGAGCATCCCCGGCTGGCCCGGCGTCGGGCTGTCACCTGCTGCAGCCGGCTGTGGGGCGAGCAGCTTGTGTAACTCGGCTTAACAAAGGCTTACGGCGCCGTCCCCTGCCTGCTCAGGCGGCTCTTTCCAACGGGAACATTCATCCCAGTTGGAGGAGGTGGTTTTTTTCTCGACATCTCTGAGCTTTCTCCTGTAAGACCACTGTGCCCAGCCTGCTGCTGAGCCACCGAGGGACCCGGGCTCATGGGAATCATAGAATCCTAGAATGGTTTGGGTTGGAAGGGACCCTAAAGATCACCCAGTGCCACCCCCTGCCCTGGGCAGGGACACCTCCCACCACACCAGGTTGCTCCAAGCCCCGTCCAACCTGGCCTTGAACCCCTCCAGGGATGGGGCAGCCACAGCTTCTCTGGGCAGCCTGGGCCAGGGGCTCACCACCCTCACAGCAGAGAATTTCTTCCTGAGATCTCATCTAAATCTCCCCTCTTCCAGTGTAAAACCATTCCCCCTCCTCCTATGGCTCCCCTCCCTAATCCAGAGTCCCTCCCCATCTCTCCTGTAGACCTCCAGGGAAGGAGATGTTCGGTCCTTCTTGGACCAACGCACGTTGCACCAGTGACTCCTGGATATTTTAGAGGGTTGAGAGCTCCTTAGATGAGAGTCCTGAAGCCTGATTGGAGCAGGCCTAGTTTCAGAGTTATTACCACTGTCTGCATTAAATACAGACGTTACTGAATCCCCAGGCCCTGGTCTAGATTACAGTGAGCTCATTTTAAAATCTGGGGACGGAGAACTGTCTTTTCCTGCAGTTATTTTCAGATCCTGAACTGAAATTTGGAAATGTCCTCAGAGCATTGGGGCACATCTTTATTTTCAGTTTACTGCTGGGGAAAGTGAGGCAAAAGAGGGGAAAAAACCCCTTTCTTGATGTTTCCCTCTCTGAGCAGTCAAATTATTGCTTCTCCCACTGATGGCTCTGGAAGTGCCTCCAATGGTCGTGATGGCAGAGGACAGCAGTTAAACTATGTGTCTGGGTCCGGAGAAACTTCAGGTTTGTTGTCCTGCCCTGGGGCAGATTTCCTTCCCGGCCTTGGGCAGGACAGGTAGGGTCCCATTCCCGAGGGCAGCTGTGCATTAATTTCTTCCAGTACCTTGGAGCGTCTGGTACCACGGTTTGGCTGGTTACATGATGGACACGATGGCTTTGCCCCAGACCCGTCAGAGAGCGCTCGATGCTCCGACATTGACTCACATCTCGGCACAGAAGGCAGATAAAGGTCTCGCAGGGGCTTCCCAGCTGGTGCTGGTGCAAGAGGGCTGGATCCTCAGGCCTTGCACGGCGGAGAAGCTGCTTGGACGGGGATAACGGGTTGCTGTTTGCTTGTTTGTTGCTTTGCAGCGTCTTTCTGTGTTGACGCTTGTGCCGGGAGGTGGTATTTGGGGGAGGAAACGTGAGCTGTGCAAATACCGCAGCGAGCTCCAGCTCCCGACTTCGCGGAGCTCTGTCAGCCGGCACCGCGGGCTGCTTTTCATTTCCAGCTCGTCCCCTGCTTGCATGTCATTAGGCGCGACACTGTTGACGTGTGCATGGCGAGTGTCATGCATGTTGCTGCAGAGTTGCCAAGAAAAGGCAGAAAGAGCTGACAGCCAGCGCCTGTTTGCTTTCTGTGCGGGGAGTTTGCAGCAGATGAGCCGGCTCCTCTCCCCGTTCCGCTGGTTGCGATTAGAGAGGGCTCAGAGCGAATCTCGCAGACCACCGTGGGGTGTTCTCCATTGCCGAGCCTGCTGAAGTGGTGTCCGGCACGCTGGAGGTGTCCCATGGTGGTGGGCAGCCTGCCTGCAACGTGGGGCTCGGCTGGAGGGGGTTTTAAATCAGGGGTCGCTTTGCCTGCAAAGGGTGCTCCGGGGAGCGGGTACCTGCACAGGGTGGCTTGGGCACCTCATCCCAGGAGCCCAGGACCAGGGTCTGGTCTCTGTTGTGCCCCGGGAAATTAGCAGTGATGGCTTGTGAGGAGTTAATGGCTGGAGGAGTCACTGTTGCTATCAGTATTTGGACCGTTGTATCCATTGGACCTCATTTTTCTCATGTGAAGAGTTAATTTCCGTAGATGAATGGGAAAACTATTGCTGTAGGTAAAGGAGAGTTGCTGTGCTGGGACCGGCTGTCAGTATGAGCCCATCGGTCAGCTTTGGTGCGGCGGGGCTGGAAGCGGAGAGCCCGGCCGGGACTGCGGGCATCGTCAGGGAGAGGGCAGCAAGAAAAGCTGGGTGACTTCTGGTGGCCAACCTGTAACTCATTTTTCCTGCAGTCAGGTCCCAGGCCAGGCGAGAGGGGAAGCACTGGCAGAGCTGGGGCTTCCTCCAGCCCTCGGAGGCCTCTGGAGAGACTGGACGGACGCCTCTGCTCCCGCTGGGCACTCGGGGCAGGGCACAGCAGGGAGAAGGCGTTGGCTGCCGCTGGCTGAGCTCATGTTTCCCACTGTAACTAGGACAGAGCACTGCGCTTAAATTTATCTGCTGGGCAAAGAGTGTCGTGTTCACAGGGCACAGAGCACGTGGTGGTGCCAAGGCCAGTGCCTGGGTGCCACCGTCCTGCCCGCAGCGGGGAAGGAGCTGGGTCAGCAGTGTGGCTGAGACAACCGTGGTGAGCAGAAGCCCTTGCCGTAGTCGCGTCTCCGTGTTTATCCCATGGCTTGGGGACATCCTGCCTTTCGGGTGTGTGGGATGCCCTTTCCCGGCCACAGAGCAGGGATGGGTTGGTGTCACGGTCCCGCCTCGCTGGCAGGACCACTGGCTCCGGGCAGGAGCATCACTATTCATACCAGCCCTGATCCTGTGTTTGCATGTTCTTTCCACATCAGTTTTCCTGGTTTCACAGGACAGGTTATTTCTCCCAAATGGGCTATTTCTGCCCTGACTGGCTATTCCTGCATGACCCCCCGATGGGGAAAAACAACCTTCTAACGTCAAGGGGAGCAACGTGAGGTTGATGCCGGCAGCTGTAGCCGTAGGTTGAGTTATTTGACTCAGGAATCTAAACACATAGGAGGCTGCTGCCACCAGGCTGGTGGTAATGCAAGGCGGGGAGGAAGAAAGGAGCCACGCAAAGTGGAAAAATGGCTTAGTTCCTCATGGCATGAGGGGGAATTACAGAGCTGTTGAAGAGCAGGCGTGTTCCTGCGGAGATCCTGGCGGCTGCTCTGCAGCGTGGAGCCCTGCGGGGCACGGGGCTGGTTCATACCGAAAAGCATCGGTGGGGGTTTTAGGAAGAATGAGATGCGGTGGTGAAGCCTGCGTGCAGCACTCGCTGGTACCAGTTCTATTTCTGAAGGGATTGGTGTCATGCCGCCAATCTGCAGGGAAGAACACACCGAGGCAGATGGAGACACAGGCCAAAAACCAAACTCCTGATTCCCAGACCGCTCCTGATCGCAGCGTGAGGTTGGTGGCCATGGCCAGTCCAGTGGTAGCTGGAGCCGCACCATGGCGGGATGCGGGCTGGCCCTTGGCGATGGGTGTGATGCCAGAGCCATGCCGCCGTGCTGCTGCTTTTCTCTGGAACACTGGGAAAAGCACGAACTCCGGGTTTGAGGTCCCGGGAGGGGGAGTTGGCAGCTCAGCATTTTCTAAAAATCATCTTGTTTTGACGCATCCCAACTCAAACAGTCACATAAGGTGCACGGACCAGCAGTCTCTGGGAAAGTGCTTGTGTCCAAGTTGTGGTCCCCAGAGCATCTGAGGCACAGGAGACATCACTGAGCACACAAAACCCCTTTGATTTTGCTGGGCTTGCTTTCCTTCTTCAAGTCAGGTTTGTAGATGGCTTGGTTGCACCCTCCTTGGCAAGAAAGGGGACATTTTTGCAAGTCGTAGCTCTTTCTCAGCCTCTCCTACTTTTCTTCCAGGATCATACCCCAACTGGAGAACTCGCCGTCCCAGGTTTCACCGAGTAGCCTGCCTGGCTCCGAGATTTCGGAAGCTACAAGGACTTACTTGCAAGGAGTGAGCCGCTATGACCTGGATGAGCTCGATGCTTGCTGGTTGGAACTCGTTAATATGGAGCTCAAGGAGATGGGTGAGTATTGCTGTTGGTTTTCTCCTTGCCTGGGCATCCCAGAGTTGGGCAATCAAGTCTTTTTAAGTAATCATATGGAACACAAGGCCTTGAAGAAGAAAATTTTTCTTCAGGCTCTCCAAAAGAGGTGATGCGAATTGCTGCAGCGCAGGCTCTTGAGTGCATTTCAGTGCCTCTCACTTCACGTAGGGGTTTTGGCACGTGGTGCAAGAACGGGGCAAACCAGATGATGGCTGGAACAGTGCTGCATGCTCTGGGGGGCAGGGCTCTGGTTGGCAAAAGAACCGATAGATCCAGATCGCTCAGGACCGTGCTCTGGTTGTATGACCATCGTCACCTCCCGTACTCATCCCTGCGGCATCCGAACTGCAGGAGGAGGTGTGGGTCAGGATGGGTGTGCTGACCCCGACTCCTCTTCCTTTGACTGGCCATGTCTGAAAGCTTTTCTCCAACATTTCTCCATCCGTAGCCAACTGGGCAGATGGAGTCAGAGGAAAGAAAATTTCCTAGTCAAAATGTGCTGTTCTCAGAAGTGCTGGTCCTGGGTTGTCTCTCCTTTCCCAGGTGTCTCTAAATACCACAGCACGATGTTGCCCACATCACTGCTGTTATATCACTGCACATTCTTAAAATCCATTAGTGCATTTCGGTTGAGTGCAAGTACCTGGACTTGGAATTTGACCGCTGGCACTGGTGTTTAGCATGGTCTGCTGGGCAGATTTGTTGGCACAGACCCGTGGGTGTGTAGTCCTGCCCTACTACAGGGGGATTTTCCAGTCCTTGTTAGATAAGGGTTGCTGTGGTGCGGCTGCTGCTGCGCAGGTAAGAATAACAACACGATAAACCATTCACCTTGCGAGGTCAGTGAAAGCTGAAGCGTGCCTACAGGAAGCATTACTCCCCATGGCAAAGGTCTTTCAAGGGTGAGACAAAGCATGTGAGCAAGTGCTTGAGCAGACGGGATCGTGCGCTGCTGGACAGGAAGGTCATGCTGAGTCTCACAGCCTGCTGGCGAAGCCCTGCGGCGAGACGCAGTAAGGTTGCAGTAAGATTTGGTTCTGTAGGCTTGTGTGGAGCATGAACGGGCTCAGAACTTGTCCACCACATTGCCTGATCATGGTTGCAGAAGATATCCGTTCTTGGTTGCAGAACACATCCGTTCTTCAGCTGGACTAATGATTTACAAGCAAATTTTGTTAACCATCATCTCCGGGACCTTGAGAAAGTTGTAGAGACTGTTTTTAGAGTTTGGCCAATTATCTGTTACACGTGTCTTGTATATTGGCTTTCCCATAATCTTGGTGTTATGGAGCCCGTAGTATCGCTAGCAAATCACAGTCAGTTTTGCCCTCATTAACTGGTTCTGTATCAGCAGCTCTGTCATTAGCACAGCCAGGTTTTGAGACACTGCCAGCTACAGCTAAGTCCTTGGGCAGAGCAGAGGGTGCTCCTGGGAAAAGCCAAGTGGCTTGGTCCCACTTGGGTGCCTTGCAGAGGACCTGCACTTCCTAACGCTACACAGCTGCCATTCTGCATCGAGAAACCAGCTTGTACCACCCTGGACGTCCTTCTGACTCCACTGTGCTTTCACCCTGTCTCCTGCGGCATTTCCCTCGCCGTCTCCACAGCTGGGTGGCCATCAGAGGTGTCTCTGGGCTCCGGAGAAGGCTTGTCTGTATTTCCACTTTCCTGTAGTACGTATTTCCTCAGTCTCTAGAAAGGCAGTGGGCAGAGATTTGGCTTCTCCAGCTCAGTTGGGTTAAATTTGGCTCACTTTATTGTTTCGTCAGAGTATTAGGTTACAAATGCAATGTCCTAAATGGCTTTCAGATGTGGAGCTCCCACGCTATGGATAACTGGAAGGGGTGAGATGAGATGGGTGCCGTCGCGGCGCGGGTTTGGGAGGGGAGGTTGAGCATCGTCGCAGCCGTGTGCCCCTGGTAGCCGCGCTCCTCGCGGGCGCGTTGGCTGGGCTGGCATTGCGGCATCCCGGTGTCAGGACACAGGCGGTGCTTCGCTGCTGACGCTCTGTGCGATTTTGAGCAAGCTGCATTTTCCTTCCTCCAGCTCCTTGTCATGTAGCAGCTTTTCAAAGGATGGCCCTTAGGAGGTGTTTGCACAGCGCCGGGCTGGATGGGACCACGGTCTCTGACGAAGCCCCTGAGCCTTCCTGCAATAACCAGCTATCGATGGTAATAACGAACCCAGGGGATTTCAGCAGAGCGCCTCACTGCCCATCAGCTGATTCTCCAGCCCATTTCTGTTGCTGAAAAAGCGCTGTAGTTACTGGCTGAGCCTTAAATATGCTGGGGAGAGAGGAGCTTTGAAAACCGGCGTTTGGCGTGTGAAATCCGCTGCGGATATGGCTTCAGCCCGAAGGATTCTGGTATCTCGCTCCATCCCCCAGCCCTCCTGACTTCTCTAGCAGAGTGAGGGCTAGTGCGTTTTTTCCAGTGACTTGAAAGGGAAAGCATGTGGCATTGATTAATAACCCATCCCCGGCGCCGCGGGGAGCCGGGGCTCTGGCAGGTAGGGAGCGGGACGGGTGATGGTGCTCTGGGGCCATGGTCGCATCACCCCATGATGGCCATCGTGGGGCTGGACCACGGAGGATGCGGGGCTGGACCACGGATGCTGCAGGGCTGGACCACGGATGCTGCAGGGCTGGACCACGGATGCTGCGGGGCTGGACCACGGATGCTGTGGGGCTGGACCACGGATTCTGCAGGGCATCAGGGCTGCGTGGGCAGCCAGCTTCTTTGGGAATGCGTTTTCCTGCCTGTGGAAGTGATGGGGTTTGGGTGCACATAGACAAAAGCTGTTACTATCACCGCTCACCTCCTGGGCTATGCCGGAGCGGAGGCTCGGCTCCCTCTGCTTCCCGGGTGGGAGAAGCCATGCAGCGGGGATGGGAGTTGGGTGCCCTTCAGCACCCAACGCAGAAGATTGCCGCCTGCCCAGGTCGCTCTGAAGGCAGTCCATAAATAGCGCTTTCTCCCGGAAGCCCTCGACATTAATGACATACTGAGATTTCCAGACCAGCTCCGCTAATCTCTGAGATCATTAACATGACTTAACTGGAGAATTGCAGCCTCTCCTCCTATTCAGAGAAGTCAGGAGTTATCTCCCAGCGTCAAGAGATATGCAGAAGTTTAAATTCCTCCTGGGTGTTTAGCTGAGCTGTTGCCACTGGGCAGTCCAGGGGCACAATGTGTCATTGCCAAAATATTTAACGACAAAGAAGGAGCCTGATCTCTGAGTGGCTCCGGAGGAGCGGCGGGGAGGAGAGCTGGAAAACACCTATGAGATCATCCATCTCGCTTTGCCGTTAGCGCGGTGCTGATCCACGTAGCGCATAGCACATGCCTTTTCCAGTCCTTTTTAGGTCACCCCAAGGGATGGAATTTTATCACCGAGATCAGATAAACCTCCAGATAGCTCCAGCTCTCTGCACTCTGCTGGCTCCTCTCCCAATTAGGTGGAATTGCTCCGAAAAGCAAAAGTTTTACACATAAAAGAGCTTTAAATAGTTTTAAACCCCCCAGTAAGATGCCTCAGTAGCTGTTACTGTACTTGGTAGAAAGGAACTTCTGTGCGCTAGAGATGAAATCAATATTTAAGCATGCCTAAATGTTTTATTTGTTGCTGCTGCAATATGAGATAGTAAAAAAAAAGTGGGTCTGAAGGAGTCTGAATGAAACCCTGAACCAGATTTATGCAGACGCCACTCCAGGCAGCACAGGCCTTTCCTTTTAGAGGAGAGTCTTCGTTTTAATATTAACATTTTATGCTGCATTTTGTGATCTCCACTAAATCCAGAGCTATTGTAAGAGCGGGGCTAGAGAGACTTCAAAGACCCGGGCTGAAAGATGCCTTTGCGGTGATCGGCACTTCATAAACACACGGAAAATCCACAAGAAATTGCTAAAAAACATTGCCGGAATCAATTTTGCTGAAGGCAGAGTCGAAGTTTCTAAGTATTCCCTTGACTTAATCCATATGGTGTATGCTGCTCACATATGCCCACCACAACTTCTATCTTGGGAGCTGGAGGTGTTCCTGGTATTTTATGGCAGGAACATGCAAAGGTCACATGTATTGCTTTTGAAGCTGCGGGGGGAATTCATCACCGCGTGCCTGAGATACGGCTGTGCGCTAATGAGCCGATGCCTCCCTCGGCGGAGGGGAGGTTGGTCGAGTAGACGTGGAATCAGCCGAGGTCGGTGGAGTAACCCTCAGGGAAGATGCGCTCAACGGAGCAGGGGCTGCCCTGAAGTGTGTACGCCTCAGGGAGCAGCTGCTTGCCACCCAGCAGTGCCAGGAGCCCTTGCCCGAGGCTACCACCACCCCACCGCCTCCTTTGGGGATTCGGGGAACCCCTTTCTTCCCCCAGGGCAACACGTTGGCACTCACCGGGCAGAGCCAGTCCCCACGCAACTCCCACCCACCCACGGGTGCCCATCACCATGGCCAGGCTCCATCCGCTGCACAGAGCCACTCCCAATATCTGCCATTTGAAGCTTTTCCGTTATTTTAATGGCTTTGGGCACAATTCCCCACCGTGCTGTGATGGCAGAGGCCACCCCATTCCCCGGACCGCTGTCCCCCAATGCGGGTGATCCTGGGGGTGCCGTCCCCCCCACAGGGATGCTCCCCAGTCCCGGGATGTGCAGAGGTCTGTCCTTCTTGTACTGGGATCCATTCCCTTCAACCACCAGCCCGGCTTCCCCCCTTCAAGTGTCTTCCCCCCAGCTCACAGCCATAAGGGGCCGCTCGGGCGATGCAGCCCCATCATCGCTTGAGAGAACTTAGTCCATTAATAATTCAAGGTTTGTTTGTTTGGATTTTTTCTTGTTTGGTTTGGTTTGGTTTTGTTTTGAAGAAATCCTGCCAGTTTGGAGCTGTTTTCTAACATGTCTGTGCTGCAGCCCACAACAAACAGCCGCGCGGAGCTTGAAATCATCGTTCGCCGCCGAGATCGTAAACTCGTCGCACAAGGCATCGTTTCGGTGGCGGCAGAGCAGTCGGGTGCCCGGGTAGATGAACCAGCAAATACTCCACGACTTGGTGGGATATTACAGGCAAGAGATGTGTTTAATTGAGGTGCCGACGTGCAGCGTAGAAGTACCCTGGGAACAGATTTAGGGCTGGAAGCTGTTCTCAACGACAGCGACGTTGATCTGGATGAACGCCGTGGGTACCGACGGGAGGAGAAGCTGCCCAGAGGCAGGTGCCATGCTCGCTGCCGAGCTGTTGCTCCTAATGTAGGTGTCAATACCCCGATTTAATAAGCTGAGCGTATTTAACTCCTTATATAAACAGATATTGCAGGGAGGATGTGTTAATGCGTGGATTAGCAGGGTTGGAAATCAGCGGGAGAAGCTTTAGACGTTTTGCCTCCACGTTTTTCAGCACGATCAGGTTTTATGTCAAAGTCGTTGTTTTGCTATTTCCATAAATTCCTCGGGGTGATTGCGGTAGTTTCCAGCAATATTGGGAGTTTTGCTGCTGGATGGAGCGAGGAGGCTTTCATCAGAAGTGCTCCGGGACAGCTCTGTCAGTGCCGAGCCGCGCTGGAGAGAGACAGCAGCTTATAAAGTGGCTTCTAAACCATTTTGTCATCATCTTAAATTTGAGCAATAATTGATGTCGGTGGGTGGCAGAAGGGGTGATAATTGGTTCCTGTAAATCTTTTTAAGTGCATTAAGCAGGCTGTGTTCGTAACAAAATATCCAGAAGTTTCACTGCGGATGCTCAGCTCGCGTGTCGCTGTTTGTTTTCTTGGTCACGCTTTACGTTCAGGGCGTCTTTATAAATACCGTTGATAAAAGATGAAGGTACGATTGTACGTCTCCCAGGCAGCGCGTGCCTGCAGGTGATGGGGTGGAGGTGGCTGGGGGAGCCCCAGGTGGTCTGGGCTGGTGGCCGGGTGGTTGTCCATCATCCCCTGACCTTTGCCAAGGGGGTTTGGGACAGGACTCAGGATGCCCAGGGGAGCACCCGGCCCGGGACAGGGGTGGCTGGTGTCCCCATGGGTGTCTTGAGTGTGTGGGTGCTCAGCTCCCGGCTTTACGCAGAGGCAAATTGTGCTTCTCCCAAAGTGTCCTGCACGGCGGTGCGTAAACTCACTTTTAGCATCTCGCTGGTGCTTTTTATCTTCGCCCTGCTTTTATTCTCCCAGGCTCTGAGGCAGGAAGGATCCTTAGCACAGCTTTGTCAAGGCAGGAGCCGAAGCAGGCGGGTTTGGAGCGACTGGCCCAGGGCGAGCTGGAGGGACAGGGAGCTGGAAGGAGGTCCCAGGAGCCCGTGGTCCCTGTGCCGTGTGTGGACAGCCCTGTCCCATCAGGGAGCTGGTGTCCTATCACTCTCAGTTTTTCAAAGACACTAAGAGACAAGCCTACATCATCTCACTTTCCTTTTTTTTTTTATAAGAAAAACAGTAATTTTGCTTGTTTATATATATTTTTACTGAAAAGTAGACTCCGAGATTTGTAGCTTGTGAATCAGCTAATGGCCCAGCCTGCAGTCCTGATGGCTGTTTGTTCGTGAGCTGGTTTATCTCCAGGTATCCTCCGCAGGGTAAAAGGATTTATTGTTTCAGTAAATTGATTTTAGTGGAGCGCAGTTTAGTCAGAAATTGGTCTCCGTTTTGTGAAAGGTGCCTCTCCACCTCTTTTTTTTCTCCCCGCGCAGCGAGTCGGCTCACACCACGGCAAGGAATAGCTGAGAATTCATTTAGCAGAAGAATATTGCTCCTTCATGCCACATAAATTACGATATTACAGAAACAATTATAACGGAGAGCGGCATTGTGCAAAGGAATGTGCCGGGTGGTTTTCCCAGACCCAGTGCTGTGGCTTCCGAGGCATCCCAGCTCCTTTGGGTTAAAATATTTAAATCCTGTGTTTCAGCCGTGGTATGGGTAGTTGCTCCAAAGTTTGGGGGAGCTGAGGTGCATGGGGTTGTGGCAGGCACCTCGGGAGCGCCCCCGGGGGTAACAGGGATGTGGGGTGGCTGTGGAGCTGCGGGGATCATGGCAGACCCTGACGGCAGAGGTACAGGGAAGAGTTTTCTGCTGGGAGCAAAGTTCAAAAGAAAGGCCGGGTTCCTACACGTTCTCCCTTCCTGAATCAGATCTGGAGACCTCCTGTAGCGCGTCATCATCTGGCACCTCTTCTCCTCCTCTATTTCCAAAGCAGAGTGCCCCTTCTCCTCCAGGGGATGCTTCCTTTGGCTGGTTACCTGCTGCCCACCAGCACCCTGCTCTGGGATGGGAGAGGATAGTACTTCTCCGGCTGGGATGGGGTGGGAGGCAGTGCTCCATGGGGTTTGAGTTGCACGTTATGGGAATGATTATAGCAGGAGCCCCTTTTTGCTAGCCAGGATAGGAGCAAGGGGAGTTCACTGCAGTGTGAAACCCTATAACCTGGCCCAAAGGGACCAGGGCTGGAGATTGTAATGGATATACCTTTAAATTATTGTAACCCATGAGTTGGGTTGCATGTTAAAGGAATTACTGTAGCAGGAACCAATGGAGGACAAACCTTACAAGAAGCAGCGCAAATGCAGCAGTGACCTGACCTGAGCTGGGGTTGGTGCCCAGTAACTCCACACAACGCACCACCTCTCCTGTCCCGAGCGACCACCGTAACAGATGGAGCCCAAAGTCATGGACTAAATTAACTCAGTGGACGTTTGTGGACATTTACGACCACTTTACAGACATTCCACAGGGGTGGTCCATAGCCTAAGGGAATGAGACCTGTGTATTATATCAAAGGATGGGAAGGTGGCGGAGGGGGGTTAATGGATAGTGTGGGACCTAAGCATGGTGGAAGTGGTATGGTTACGGGGTGGAGAATTGTCATGGTTTCAGCTGGGATAGAGTTGACTTTCTTGCTAGCAGCTGGTGTGGGGCTGTGTTTTGGATTTGGGATGAGAATGGCGTTGATGGCACACTGATGGTTTTGGTTGTTGCTGAGCAGTCAAGGCCTTTTCTGCTCCTCACACCACCCCACCAGCGAGCAGGCTGGGGGGCACACAAGAAGTTGGGAGGTGACACAGTGGCGACAGCTGACCCCAACTGACCAAGGGGATGGATAGAGTCTACAGTCCCGGTGATGGTCTCAAGTGTGAATTACTCACTGGGTGTCACTGGATTTCTTCATTGTAGCCAAGATCAGTATCTGGGCCTTTGCTCTTCCTTCCCTGGGGACAATAATGGTGTCACTTGTGCATGTACACCAGGAGTGTTTTGGTGGCATATTTTTGGTTTTGCTATTGAGCTGGCCATGATCAATACAGATAGCTTTTTCGCAGCCAAAAAGATGACAATTTTATGAATGGAGTTTAATAGCACAAACTTTCTATGATGCAGAAGGAGATAAATGGAGCACAAATGGAAAAAGCACTTCACCCCCAGGCCCCATTGTTTAGCGTTTCATAAGCGATTAATCGCTTCATCCCCATCAAGTGCAATTGTCAATTCAATAAGCTCCGAGGTATTCTGAATGGCGCTTGGCAAACAAATTCCTAATGTAATTACATCTAAATGGAGTGTGAGAGCGCGCGTGTGTGTGTGTGCGCAGGAGGGAGGGAGAGATCTATATTTTTCGATGTAGCGGTGTAACAGGCACGTGGCACGTAGGATGATAAGGAAACCCCATGAAAGGGCTGCTCTTGCTCCGGCGTGAGAATTTGGGGATCGGAGGGGACTTTCTCCCCAGAGTTCAGCTGGTGATGTCGGGGCTTCGCTGCGGGTGGGAAGTGCAGGAGGTGGGATGGGAGCCGGTTCTTTCCACTCAAGGTGAAAGGGGAACGATGGTGATGCCAGCGCGATCCCGACACTGCGGGCAGGTCAGGGTCATGATTCCTGTGGAAACCCCCCTCCCTTTCCTTCCTGGTGCTGCCTGCAGCTGCCGGCTCTGCCTGCACGCTCCCCTCCGCATGGGGCGGCTCTAGAAAGTGCGTGGGAAAAGCACTGGGAACACTTAAATGATCATTTTCATAAAATCATAGAATCCTAGAATGGATTGGGTTGGAAGGGACCTTAAAGGCCATCCAGTGCCACCCCCTGCCCTGGGCAGGGACACCTCCCACCACACCAGGTTGCTCCAAGCCCCATCCAACCTGGCCTTGAACCCCTCCAGGGATGGGGCAGCCACAGCTTCTCTGGGCAACCTGGGCCAGGGGCTCACCGCCCTCACAGCAAATAATTCCTTCCTCATATCTCATCGAAATCTCCCCTCTTTCAGTTTAAAACCATTCCCCCTCATCCCATGGCTCCCCTCCCTGATCCAGAGTCCCTCCCCAGCTCTCCTGGAGCCCCTTGAGGGACTGGAAGGGGCTCCAAGGTCTCCCCGGAGCCTTCTCTTCTCCAGGCTGAACCCCCCCAACTCTCTCAGCCTGTCCTCACAGCAGAGGGGCTCCAGCCCTCCCAGCATCTCCGTGGCTTCTTGGCTTTTGCTTTCCAGAAGAGTAGAGAGAGCAGAGCCTGAAAGTGTTGGGAGACAGGGAGTAACTCCAGGCTGACACTCGGGTGCCCAGGATCACGGTCACGGATGCAGACTTGAAACACTGACCAAGAGCAAAATATTCTTTTGGGCTTGTTTGATGCTCGCATGAAGTCATGGCTTGCGGCTCTCCGTGGAGCAAGCACAACTTGGGTGGTGTGTTTGTAAAGGGACACCATTAAGGCAAAAATGTGGCTCTGACTTTGCCTGTAACCCATTCCCTGCCATGTTGCATCCGACCAGCACGATGCCAAGAGCAAGCCGTGGGCTCCGTCCCGGCTCCGGGGCTCGCTGTGCCAGCGTGGGATGCTTCACATCGCTCAGCCCCGGGCAGCCTGTGCCAGCCTGGGGCTCTGCAGGGATCCTGCGCCCGTTGCTGGGGCTGCTCCACGATAAAAACAGGTATTGTCAGGTTCCTCGGCATGTTGCGGCACAGCAGCCCGAGCGCTTGAAAGGGCTGCGATAGGGAACAGTGTTGTCTGTCTTAGATGGTATCTCAGACTCGACACAGACATGTAAAATGCCAGGCTGGATGTTTGCAGAGACTTGTCAAGCCAAGGGAAACCATGCCAATGTGAAACATCGGGGAAGAGCTTAAAAAGGCAGACAATGGTATGTTTGCTTGCCGAGCTCGCCTACGGGTTGCTTTCCCCCTTGACAGAGTTTTTCAGCCGGTCCGTGGCGGTCAGGGGGAAGGTGCAACCTCTGCTGCCATCATCCAGCTGTAGGGGCTGGGAATGCTGCCCAGGACCCCCATGTCCCGTCCCTCCCCAGTTCCGGGGGCCTGGGACAGGGATGTCACACTGTGGCTTGAGAGATGCCCAGGGTGGCAAATTTAGCACTGAATATTTAAAGAATAACTGCGTCATATTAGTACTTCTTCAAGCCTTTTTTTCCCCTTCTCTGCTCATAAATGAGATATTTTTTTTCTCTCATTGCCTTGCAACAAGGAAGGTGGACAGCAGCACGGGGCAGGCTCCTCTGCTCTCTGGTGCTTTCAGGAGCATCCTGGCCGTCATCACGGATAATACACACAAGTGAAATGCAAAGGTTAAGTGTTTCATATTGCGTCCTGCTGGTATCTCCGCCCCCATCTCTGTGCCTTCCCCAGTGATGAAATAGAGCCCATGGGGAGACGGGGTGCGGTGGGGGCTTAACTCTGCCTCTCACCCCTCACGGACAGCTTCAGTCCAGCTGCTGACAGATCGTTTTCCTTCTTTTTTTCCTTACCTGGGGTGACCTCACGTTGCGTTTGTGACACCGGGATCTTCGTGTGTGGTTAAGAGGCAGCTTTGGCAGCAGCATCCCCCTTGTTGCGGTGGCTGAGTATCCCGCTGCTGGGGGTTGCTGCTCTGAAAAAGCCTTTTTCTGGTTATTGGACTCATATTCCTGGTTGTCAATCTGGAGAAACCTCTGTTAAATCACGTCTGCCACTTCTTTCCACTAAAGATCCTGGTACGGGAGGGAATAAAGCACGACACAGCAGTGTCTGACCTTCTGATTCCACTAAACCCAACCGGGGGAAAAAAAAAAACTTTATTTGTCCTCAATTTCAGCATTTGGCTTCACTTTTACAGTTCCGTTTAATTGCCTTTAAAAGGGTCAATTTTCAGTCTTAACAATTAAAGCATTGACTTTGTGTTGCCAAAGCTTGTCTGAGCCCTCGCTGCAGAAAGCGTCTTTGCAAAACTTGTCTCCTTGAACATTTAAACTGTCAGACCTAATTATCCGCATTGCTTCAGCTGAATGGGTTGCTTTCCTCTCAGCCAGCAGCAATATTTTGTTACTGTCTATGAAACATAAACTGCATCCCGAGTTGGAAGCAGCCGTTTTCTCAATCGCCGCTCGTACCGTCACCGTCGATTTGCCTCTCGAGTTGCCATGTAAAATGCTCAGCCCTTTGCAAAACTTTGCCTGAAGGTGGATGGGCTCCCACGCCAGAGCCTCATCAGTGTCGTCTTCTGCCTTGCAGAAAAGCCTGAGCTGGATGAGATCACCCTGGAGCGAGTCCTGGAGGAGCTGGAGACCATGTGCTACGAGAACATGAACATCGCCATCGAAACGGAGGAGGGCTTGGGCATCGAGTACGATGAGGACGTGGTGTGCGATGTCTGCCGCTCGCCGGAGGGGGAGGACGGCAACGAGATGGTCTTCTGTGACAAGTGCAACGTCTGCGTGCACCAGGTGAGCCCTGGGGGAGAGCGGCAGGTTTGGGCTGGCTGCGTGTCACGCTGTGGTACCCTCCTCTGGGTTCCTTCCATCCCCACCGCCCCCATCCCCTGAGCAGCTGTAGACCCCCGGTAAGCTTTCCTGGTGGATTCCCAACGCATCTCCAGCGGAGCGAGGATAGCAAATGGGGTCTTGGATAGCTGGAGACAGCAAAGTTCCTTTTCTTACTTTCTTAGCCCCAGCCCTTCATCAGTGCCCACAGAAATACACAACCAGAGGTTGAAAACTGCTTCCTGTGAGCTTGCTTTGCCCCTTCCTCCTTATTCTCCAGTCTTGCTGATATTTTATTTTATGCCTCCTCTTCCATTAATGTGCTTATTCTTCTTTCTTTACCCCATTTTTCTTTATTAAACTGCAACCATGGGACCTTTAGCACCCAGGGGTGACCAGCTGGTGTGTGGCGCTGGCTGATGGGCTGGGAGGGACGCGGGTCTGTGGCCCTGCACTTGCCGGAGGGGTGGGCAAGGACCTCCAGTGTCCTCCACAGCCTTATACTGGGGGCAGCAGGACCTTCCAGCTCCACTGGCCCTGCCTCACATCGCAGGGTGTCTGTCCCAGCTTCCCTGCTGTACGCCTGTAGGATTTCATTTTATTTTGCTGCCTGGAGGAAAATAATTTTATTTTTAGAAGTGAATGCAAATGCTTCAAGCCCTTGCTGGGGTGTGGGGGGTGCCTGTGGGCTCCTGCGCTTGGGAAAACCTTGACAAGGAGAAGGCAGGGGTGTGAGGGTCTCCCCAGGTCCCGTGGGGATCCGGGGAGGTTTTTGCTCATTGTGTTTCGAGGGGAAGCGCCGTGTGGTGCTGGGATGGTGGCGGCGGCTCCTGGGCTTCACCCCCTGCGTGAAGAGTTTGGGTTTTTGTTTGGTGGTTTTTTTGTTTTTTTTTCCTCCGAAGAGAGCCATTTGCTCATCTTTTGGGCAGCTTTTCCATCAGCGCTTCCTGGAGGTGGGAGAGCATTGGCGATATCTATAGTTGCGGGAGGTGGGTGTTTTGAATGGTTTCCATCAGTGAATCAGATTCAGGGTTGGGGTTGGGGTTTTTTTCGCGTGTGCTGGGTTTTGTTTGTTTTTTTTTTTTTCCCAACAAGCCCAAGTGGCGCTGTCAGGCTGTGAGCTGACACGTGCCGGTGGGCAGGGGCTCGGGGGGAGGCAGGCAGCATTGGGGGCTGCTGTGGGGACGTACGGACCCCGTCCATGGACCATGGCGTCCCATGGGCTCCGCTTTCAGCAGCGTCCCCGGTGCTGGCAGCAGAGCGGTGCTGCAGAAGGGTATGTGGCAGGCTGGATTTCAAGGCTTTTGAAAGAAAAAGCAGATTTTTCCGTTGTTCTCAGGGAGCAGAGTCCAGCCCTAAGCCCAATGCCAGCCCGTAAGCTGCCTGTGATTTAATCTCTGCCCTGATTTACGCCCTAAGCCACAAAGTCCAGAGCCACAGCGCAGGGTGTTACGTGGCATCATGTTTCTTACCTACCCTGCCCCATGCCTTTACCAGCCCCACATCCGAAACTTGTTGGGGATGATGCTTTCCTGCGGGCATCTGGGTGCTGATGCCACGGACTTCGTGTGGAAAGGAGCTGGGGTGCCGCGGGACACGGCCGGAGCGATGCCTCATCCTCCTGCATCCCAGGGTTGTGCTGAGACACACGTTGGTGGCTGATGGTGCTGGAAGGGTTCATTGTAATCATCTCTTCTGCATAACACCAAGCCATGAGGCTTGCTATTAATTAATTCCGATGAAGCGTAGCTTTTGGAAAACACATGCAATCTTCGTTTTAAAATTTTCAGCGAGGAGGAATCTTCTCGTGGTATTAACGTTGCACTTCTCTTTAGCACGGGGATGATCCATCTCCAGCTTCCAGCCACTGCCCCGTGGTCCTGTCATTACCGCATCCCTGGCGTGGGGACACGGCCGAGCCCTCCCACTGTTCCATGGACCACACCAGGCTTTTCTGTGGCTCAGCATCCTCCCCGCATTTTTTTTGGCAGCCCCTTCTCGGTGATGTTGCACCCGTGACAGGCGCAGCGATAAAAATAGCTGCTCTGCTCCTACTCAGCATTGCTTTGGCTCCGTGTTCCTGGAGCACCTTCTGGCTGGTGCTGGACTGGGAAAGCGTGTGTAGCTGATAACCCCCCTTGTTTCCAGAGCTGCCCCTTGTCTGGGACAGAAGCCCTGTAGTATTTGCTCCTCGGAGCAGAATTGCACCTTCAGCTGCTCTAAAACCTCTAGGAATAAATAACTCGGAGCCAAGACTCTGCTAGAGATGCACACCTGGTCATAATTCCTGTTCTCCCCTGGATTTTGAGATCAGTCTGCCAGTTTATTCTCCTGGTAGTACGTACCAGGCTGGTTTTTGTCTGGTACTAAATCAGATGTTTTATAAAACTCTGTTACAGAAATGATTTATCTGTCAGATTTGGAGGCGCGTGAAACACACAGTTAAGCCTCTCTGAACCGTGTAGACTCGCAGCAATGATATTACCTCCCTTAGTTCCTTATTATCCCAATAATCTGTTCATGAAGTGCCTTTTTCCCCTTGGAAATCACTATCGGAGTCAATTTGTGCTTTGGGGCAACCTAAAGCCGTGTTATTGAGTCTGTTCTTGGCCAGGAAAGACAGAGGAAATGCTTTTCCCACGCTGGCGCATCTCCTCCTGCCCCCTCTGCCCCATCCCCACCTGCAGCACTGTCACTCGCCGTGATGGTGACCTGCAGCAGCAGGGTGAAAAGCTCCACTTTTTGGGGGGTAAACTTCAAAAAGTGGAGTTAACAAATGCCTGGGCTCAGTTTACAGCCCTGGGGGTCCTTATCGGCACTGCCCGCCCGCCTTCTGGAGGGACGTCGGAGCAGCCAGATCTAGAATTAATTACATCGCCTCGCTTAAAATAGTGACACAGCCTTGCGTCAGTGCCCAAGGCGGTTGTCTGCCACTCTCTGAAAAGCCTTTAAGTGTGAGTTATCGGGACCTGACGATTAAAAACTGTCTAGTTTTAGTAGGAGCTGTTTAATACAGTCATAAGTTACAGCCAAAGTGGAAAGTATTTTATCATCATCATTATGTGATACGGCTTATCATTTGGCTCTTCCCCAAGTACAGAAGAGAAATATTTATGAAACACTTTGGCTTCTCTGCATCCTGTGCAGTCGCAGCAGGTTGGGGAGCTCCGTGGGTGACCCGAGTCCTTTATTTCTCACTCTCTTGGCTCTAGACTTGTCCTTAGGATCACAGAATCATAGGGATCATAGAATCATAGTTTGGGTTGGAAGGGACCTTTAAAGGCCATCTAGTCCAACCTCCCTGCAATGACCAGGGACATCTTCAACTCGATCGGGTTGCCAAAAGCCCCATCCAACCTGACCTTGAATGTTTCCAGGGCTGGGGCGTGTGCAACCTCTCTGGGCAACCGGGGCCGGGGGCTCACCACCCTCACAGCAAAGAATTTCTTCCCAATATCCAATCTAAATCTCCCTCTTTCAGTGTAAAACTGTTCCCCCTCATCCCATGGCTCCCCTCCCTGCTCCAGAGTCCCTCCCCAGCTTTCCTGGAGCCCCTTGAGGGACTGGAAGGGGCTCCGAGGTCTCCCCGGAGCCTTCTCTTCTCCAGGCTGAACCCCCCCAGCTCTCTCAGCCTGTCCTCACAGCAGAGGGGCTCCAGCCCTCCCAGCATCTCCGGGGCCTCCTCTGGCCCCGCTCCAACAGCTCCGTGTCCTTCTGCTGTTGGTGCCCCAGAGCTGGAGGCAGCACTGCAGGGGGGTCTCCCCAGAGCGGAGCAGAGGGGCAGAATCCCCCCCTCGCCCTGCTGCCCACGCTGCTGGGGATGCAGCCCAGGCTGCGGGGGGTTTCTGAGCTGCCAGCGCATGTTGCCGGCTCGTGTTGAGCTTCTCATCCACCAACACCCCCAAGTCCTTTTCTTCAGGGCTGCTCTCCATCCCTTCATCCCCAGCCTGGATTGTTACTGGGGTTGCCCCAGCTCATGTGCAGGACCCTGCACTTGGCCTCGTTGAACTTCATGAAGTTCACGTGGGCCCACTTCTCCAGCCTGTCCAGGTCCCTCTGGATGGCATCCCATCCCTCAGGTGTGTCAGACACACCACACAGCCTGGTGTCGTCCACAAACTTGCTGAGGGTGCAGTCAATCCCATTGTATGTCACTGATGAAGATACTGAACAGTACTGGTCCCAGTATGGACCCCTGAGGAACAGCACTTGTCACCAGTCTCCATCTGGACATTGAGCTGCTGACCACTTCCCTCTGGATGTGACCATCCAACCAATTCCTCATCCACCAAGCAGTCCACCCATCAGAGTCCTTCCTCCTTTAGATTTATTGTCCTTTAGACTTACTGTCCTTTATGGTTCCTCCCTTCTCATTTATATTCATGACTATTGGTTTCCCTTTTTTACCTTTCGGTAGTTATTTTCGCTTCCCCTTTAGGCTGCGTTGGGTGTGTAACCAGTGTGGCCATCTTTCTCAATTGTGGGGTTGTGGCTTTTCAGCCCTCAGCTACCTCAGAGGTTTTCTCCCCACGGCATCTCTTACTTCTCCGAGTTGTCATGGCTCTGGTAGCTGTTGAGGAACGGGCAGGAGATGAGTGGGCAGATGCCCACACCGCAGAGCTGCTGGTGGTGGGGGCTCTGATGGAGCGGCCTGGTTGCCCCCGCTGCCCAACCTGGAGCCAGGCGGGTGCTTGGCATGATACTCAGCACATTTGTAGACTTAGCCTTTAATTAAAAGCCAGGACATACTGACGTATGAGTATCCGTGTGAAAATAGTGATGGTAGGAAGGAAGGAAGAACTTAACCTCGCTGTCTGTGATTGTGGAGCTGCTTTACATCTGTTTATTATCAGGATGCCCAGATGTGGTGGCCATAAGCCAACAGTAGTGTAAAAGGTGTGAGCGAAGGAGGAGGCCCTGGGGGATGCTCTGGGACTAACCCTCCTCCCTGGTCTCTCTGCAGGCGTGCTACGGCATCCTGAAGGTCCCCATCGGGAGCTGGCTGTGCCGGACCTGCGCCCTCGGGGTCCAGCCCAAGTGTCTACTGTGCCCGAAGAGAGGGGGAGCGCTGAAGCCCACCCGGAGCGGGACGAAATGGGTCCACGTTAGCTGTGCCTTATGGATACCTGAAGTAAGATGTTTTCCAACCTCCTCTTGACAGTGCGGGTGGGCACGGGCCTGGTTTCAAGTCTCAAGTTTGAACATCTTGTTCATTAATGGTCTAAATGGCAAGTCCAGTTTGCCTCGTCAAGCCGTGCCGAAGTCAGAGCTGCGATGCCGGTTGGTCATCGGGCTGTGTATTTAATTAGCAGCCAAGGGGCACCCTGTTAAGGGAGGACAAAGAGGTGGGGTGCAAAGGCACAGAGGTGGGGGGCATTCACAGGACCTGCCTGGCCCGGGTAAAGCTTATTTCACGTGCCCATCTGAGATACACAGCAATGTCCAAATGAAGAATTAGTTCAGAGAAAACACATGATTTTTTTCCTTCCATTTCATCCAGATCTGTTTCCAGGTTTGGGGGTTTGGTTGTTTTTTCTCCATATTACGAGCGACCCTGAAAAACAACAAATAAATCCATCGCTCGTTCAGACTGCCACAGACATCCCCCTGTAGGAGATTTGGGATGGTAACTGGTATTTACAGCTTCTCTTCTGTTTCGTG